>NC_134694.1:33868950-34502521 GCF_050947455.1 Rhinoderma darwinii | reverse complement strand
TCTTAGCCATTAAATGGGCATTTGAAGAGTGGCGCCACTTCCTGGAGGGGGCTAAGCACCAGGTAACGGTCTTTACCGACCACAAGAATCTGGTTTTCCTAGAATCTGCCCGGAGGCTAAACCCGAGACAAGCTCGATGGGTGTTATTTTTTACCAGATTAAACTTTTTGGTTACCTATAGGGCTGGGTCTAAAAATATTAAGGCTGATGCACTGTCGCATAGCTTCATGGCCAGCCCTCCTTCGGAGGAAGTTCCTGCTTGTATTTTGCCTCCAGATATAATCATTTCCTCTATTGATTCTGATTTAGTTTCTGAAATTGCTGCTGATCAAGGTTCAGCTCCCGGGAACCTTCCTGAGAACAAGCTGTTTGTTCCACTGCAATTCCGGCTAAGGGTACTTAGGGAAAATCATGACTCCTGGGTACCAAGCACCTCATTGCCAGAAACTATTGGTGGCCTGGGTTTCTAAGGACGTTAAGGCCTACGTCGCCGCTTGTGAGGTTTGTGCTAGGTCCAAGACTCCCAGTTCCCGACCAGCGGGCTTACTACGTTCTTTGCCCATTCCCCAGAGACCTTGGACCCATATCTCCATTGATTTTATCACCGATTTGCCTCCATCTCAAGGCAAGTCGGTGGTGTGGGTTGTAGTAGACCGCTTCAGTAAGATGTGCCACTTTGTGCCCCTCAAAAAACTACCCAATGCTAAGACGTCAACTACCTTGTTTGTCAAACACATCCTGCGTCTTCATGGGGTCCCTGTCAATATGGTTTCTGACAGAGGGGTACAATTTGTTTCTTTGTTTTGGAGAGCCTTCTGTAAAAAGTTGGAGATTGATCTGTCCTTCTCCTCTGCCTTCCATCCTGAAACTAATGGCCAAACTGGAAGGACTAATCAGTCTCTAGAACAATATTTAAGGTATTTTATCTCTGACTGTCAATATGATTGGGTCTCATTCATTCCCCTCGCCGAATTTTCCCTTAATAACGGGGTCAGTAACTCGTCAGGGGTCTCCCCCTTTTTCTGTAATTTTGGGTTTAATCCACAGTTCTCCTCCGTTTCACCTGGTAGTTCCAACAATCCCGAAGTAGAGGTCGTTCATCGGGAACTGTACACAGTCTGGGCCCAGGTTCAGAAGAACCTAGAGGCGTCCCAGAGCATACAAAAAACTCAGGCAGATAGAAGACATTCTGCTAACCCCTTGTTTATGGTCGGGGATCTGGTGTGGCTATCGTCAAAGAACTTGCGCCTTAAAGTCCCGTCCAAGAAGTTTGCTCCCCAGTTTATAGGGCCGTACAAGGTGATTGAAGTCCTCAATCCTGTCTCCTTCCGACTGGAGTTGCCCCCATCTTTTCGAGTACACGACGTGTTTCATGCCTCCCTCCTTAAACGCTGCTCTCCGTCCTTGGCTCCCTCGAGGAAACCTCCTGTCCCCGTTCTCACCCCTGAGGGGGTAGAATTCGAGGTGGCCAAGATTGTGGACAGCAAGATGGTCCAAGGCTCCCTCCAGTACCTGGTCCATTGGAGAGGATACGGGCCTGAGGAGAGGACTTGGGTACCCGCACGGGATGTTCACGCTGGGGTATTGGTCAGGAGGTTCCACCTTCATTTCCCCAATAAACCAGGTCCATCTAGAAAGGGTCCGGTGGCCCCTCATAAAAGGGGGGGTACTGTTAAGGATCTGCCAGGCACAGCTTCTGTATCTACGCCCATAGGTAATCAGTCTGCACCTGCTTCTATGTCTGTGAGACTGACTCCATCTTCCACCACTCAGGATGGCAGGCTTAGGAGTGGGAGAGCCTATCACAGCCTGGCCAGACGGAGCTAGCTCCCACCCTCTGTCTATTTATACCTGCCTTTCCTGTTCCTCCTTGCTTGTGATTCTTCTCGTTTGGTTTCCTGGCCCTGCTGCAGCTCCTTGATCTATTTGACCCTGCTTCATATTGACCCTGGCTTACTGACTACTCTCCTGCTCTGCGTTTGGTACCTCGTACACTCCTGGTTTGACTCGGCTTGTTCACTACTCTCCTGCTCTGCGTTTGGTACCTCGTACACTCCTGGTTTGACTCGGCTCGTTCACCACTCTTGTTGCTCTCGGTGTTGCCGTGGGCAACTGCCCCTTTTCCCTTGCTTCTGTGTACCCTTGTCTGTTTGTCTGTCGTGCACTTATTGAGCGTAGGGACTGTCGCCCAGTTGTACCCCGTCGCCTAGGAGGGGTCGTTGCAAGTAGGCAGGGACTGAGTGGCGGGGAGGTTAGGGCTCACTTGTCTGTTTCCTTACCACCGTCATTACAATTTAATTGTGAAAAATACCAAAATTTGGCAAAAAATTGCAAAAATTAGCATTTTTCTCAATTTAAATGTATCTGCTTGTAAGACAGGCAGTTATAACACACACAATTTTTGCTAACTAACATCCCCCATATGTCTACTTTAGATTGGCATCGTTTTTTGAACATGTTTTTTTTTTTCTAGGACGTTACAAGGCTTTGAACTTTAGCAGCAATTTCTCACATTTTCAAGAAAATTTCAAAAGGCTATTTTTACAGGGTCCAGTTCAGACGTGAAGTGGCTTTGAGGGCCTTATATATTAGAAACCGAAAAAAGTTACCCCATTTTAAAAACTTCACCCCTCAAAGTATTCAAAACAGCATTTATAAAATGTACACATTTCATTTTTTTTTTGCAGAAATTAATTTTTAACCCAATTTTCTTTATAACACAGAAAGTTCTACCAGAGAAATGCAACTCAATATTTATTGCCCAGGTTCTGCAGTTTTAGGAAATATCCCACATGTGGCCCTAGCGTGCTACTGGACTGAAGCACCGGCCTCAGAAGCAAAGGAGCACCTAGTGGATTTTGGGGCCATATTTTTATTACAATATATTTTAGGCACCATGTTAGGTTTGAAGGGCTCTTGCGGTGCCAAAACAGTGGAAATCCCCCAAAAGTGATCCCATTTGGGGAACTACACACCTCAAGGAAATTATCTAGGGGTATAGTGAGCATTTTGACGGCACAGGTTTTTTACAGGAATTATTGGAAGTAAGCCAAGAAAATTAAAATCTAAATTTTTTCAAAGAAAATGGCTTTTGGAATTCACATTTAGCAGGAATGGTTTGCGGAGGCCATGTCACATTTACAAAGCCCCTGAGGGGACAAAACAGTGGAAACCCCCCACAAGTGACCCCATTTTAGAAACTACACCAATTGAGGAAATTATCTAGGTGTGTACTGAGCATTTTGACCTCACAGTTTTTTTGCAGAAATTATTGGAAGTAGGCCCTGAAAATAAAAATCTACATTTTTTTAAAGAAACTGTAGGTTTAGCTAATTTTTCACATTTCCACAATGGCTGAAGGAGAAAAAGCACTGCAAAATTTGTAAAGCAATTTCTCCCGAGTAAAACAATACCCCAAATGTGGTAATAAACGGCTGTTTGGACACACGGCAGGGCTTAGAAGGGAAAGAGCGCTATTTGGCTTTTGGAGATTACATTTAGCAGGAATGGTTTGCAGAGGCCATGTCGCATTTGCAAAGCCCCTGAAGGGACAAAACAATGAAAGCGCCCAAAAAGTGACTCCATTTAGGAAACTACACCCCTTGAGGAATTCATCTAGGGGTGTAGTGAGCATTTTGACCCCATAGATGTTTCATAAAATTTATTAGAATTGGGCAGTGAAAATAAAAACAATCCTTTTTCTTCAATAAGACGTAGCTTTAGCGCAAAATTTTTCATTTTCTCAACAAATAAAAGAAAAATAGAACCCAAGATTTGTAAAGCAATTTCTCCCGCGTACGGCAATACCCCATATGTGGTCATAAACTGCACACAGCAGGGCTCAGAAGGGAAGGAGCGCCATTTGGAGTGCAGATTTTGCTGGATTAGTTTCTGGGTGCCTGTGGGACCAAAACAGTGGAAAACCCCCAGAAGTGACCCCATTTTGGAAACGACACCCCTCAATGCATTTACCTAGGGGTGTAGTAAGCATGTTAACCCTGCAGGTGTTTTGTAGAAATTAGTGTGCACTCGATGTTGCAGAGTGAAAATGGGATTTTTTTCCATAGATATGCCAATATGTGGCACCCAGCTTGTGCCACCATAACAAGACAGCTCTCTAATTATTAGGCGGTGTTTCCCGGATTTAAAAACACCCTACATGTGGTCCTAATATTTTGCCTGGATATTTGGCAGGGCTCAGGAATGAAAGAGTACAATGCGAAATTGAGGCCTAATTTGGCGATTTACAAAGTATTGATTCACAATTGCAGAGGCTCAGATGTGAAATAATAAAAAGAAACCCCTGAGAAGTGACCCCATTTGGAAACTGCACCCCTCAAGGCATTTATTAAGGGGTGTAGTGAGCCTTTTCACCCCACAGGTCTTTTCCATAAATAAATGCGCTGCGGATGGTGCAAATTAAAATTTTATATTTTTCCCTAGATATGCCATTTCAGTGGCAAATATGTCATGCCTAGCTTATGCCACTGGAGACACCCATCCCAAAAATTGTTAAAAGGGTTCTCCCGGGTATGGCGATGCCATATATGTGGAAGGAAACTGCGGTTTGGGCCGCTGTAGGGTTCAGATGGGAGGGAACGCCATTTGGCTTTTGAAGAGCGGATTTTGCTTGGTAGTAGATTTGTTTGAGTATTGCTGGTGTTTCCGTTTATAATGTGGGGCATATGTAAGCTGGGCATAGTACATCAGGGGCATAGTCAGGTGGTATAATGGGGTAAAAAAAACAATAAAATGATACATAGACGTGTGCAGGGCCGGCCCTAGGATAGATAGCACCCTGTGCGAAATGATCTTTCGGCGCCCCACCCCATCATTAAAAAAAAATTTACCATAAAAAAATTATAATGCCACTTTAGTGCCCCCATACAGTATAATAATAATATTTAATATTATACTATATTACAACCCCTTCAAGGACACAGTATTTTGTCCTCTAATTGTGTCCACAGTATTATGCCATCTGTAGTATCCCTACACAGTATAATGTCCGCTTAATGGCCCCCACACAGTATAGTGCCCCCCTGTAGATTTTGCCACACAGCCTCCCTGTAGACAGTGCCATAATTCCCCACCTCCTTTTTGTAGATTGTGCCATACAGCCCCCCCACCTCCCCCTTGTAGAAAGTGCCATACAGCCCCCCACCTCCCCCTTGTAGACAGTGCCATACAGTCCCCCACATTCCCCTTGTAGACAGTGCCATACTGTCCCCCACCTCCCCCTTGTAGATCGTGCCATACAGTCCCCGCACCTCCCCCTTGTAGACAGTGCCCCCAAACAAAAACAAAAATTGTACTCACCTAGGCTCCTTTCCCATGACGAACTGAGCTGCTCCATGACGGGACCCTGTAGCCTAGTACAGAATTTCCCAACCTTTTCGGACTCAAGGCAGCACTGGAAAAACAAAATTTCCTCAGGGCCCCCCTACCAAAAATTGTTTTGAGAAAGACAGAAAATGGCTAAGAACAAGCACTACACTCGTAGGGTATGTTCACACACGTTTTTTGTAAGGCAAAAAAAATCTGCCTCAAAATTCCTTCAGCAACTGACAGCGTTGGGTGACCTTTTTTTTGTTTTTTCCTAAGCTGTTGAAGCGAATGCAAAAGACGCTGGAAAAAAAATGACCATCAGCCCACCACTCATAGTAAAATGACCATCAGCCCACCACTCACAGTAAAATGACCATCAGCCCACCACTCACAGATTCCCCCTGTAGGTAGCGCCACACAGCCCCTTGTAGGTAGCGCCACACAGCCCCTTGTGGGTAGCGCCACACAGCCCTTTGTAGGTAGCGCCACACAGCCCCCTTGTGGGTAGCACCACATAGCCCCTTGTGGGTAGCGCCACACAGCCCCCTTGTAGATAGCGCCACACAGCCCCCTGTAGGGAGTGCCGCACAGCCACCTGTAGGGAGTCCGCAAAGAGCCCTGCTAGAGAGTGCCGCACAGCCCCTGGCTGGGAGTGCTCCACAGCCGCTTGGTTGGTAGTACCCCACAGCCCCCTGGTTGGTAGTGCCCCACAGCCCCCTGGTTGGTAGTGCCCCAAAGCCCCCTGGTTGGTAGTGCCACACAGCCCACTGCCCCCTGGTTGGTAGTGCCACACAGCCCACTGCACCCTGGTTGGTAGAGCCACAGCCCCCTGGTAGGTAGTGCCACACAGCCCCCTGGTTGGTAGTGCCACACAGCCCACAGGTTGGTAGTGCCACACAGCCCACAGCCCCCTGGTTGGTAGTGCCACACAGCCCACTGGTTGGTAGTGCCACAGCCCACAGGTAGGTAGTGCCACACTGCCCACAGCCCCCTTGTAGGTAGTGTAGATGACCCTGATAGCTGGCGGGCAATAGACATTCAAAAAAGGACAACTGTGCAGGAGCACACAAAATACCCAGCTTTCCCAGCTATCAAATAAATGTGTGGAAATAAACTAAGATATAACTTTTATTTAGTCTGAGTAAAGGATTAATCCTTTTAGCTAGATTAAATAAAAGTTATATCTTAGTTTATTTCTACACTTTTTTTTGATACCCGGGAAAGCTGGGTATTTTGTGTGCTCCTGCACAGTTGTCCTTTGTAGGTAGTGCCACACAGCCCACAGCCCCCCTGTAGATAGCAACCCCCCCTTCCAGTAAAGATAACGCCACTGTAGCTCCCTGAAGGAGCGGAATCCCCGTGTGGCCGTATATGGACAGTGACATCAGGGAAAACTCCTGAAGCGGAATCCCCGGTCACAGCGTTGCAGACGCTATGACCGTCGATTCCACTCCAGGAGAAGCTCCTGTCGTCTGTGTCCATGACGTCATTGGCTTCTCCTGGAGTGGAATCCCCGGTCATAGAGTCTGCAATGCTGTGACCGGGGATTCCGCTTCAGAAGTTTCCCCTGATGTCACTGTCAATATATGGACAGAAACATCAAGCAGCGCTCCAGGAGCGGAATCCCCGGCCACACGGGAATTCCGCTCCTTCAGGGAGCTACAGTGGCGCTAGTAGACAGCAGAGCAGGGAGATAACTCCCTGTTCTGCTATAGTGCCCCCCTGTAGATAGCAACCCCACCCCCCTTCCAGTATAGATAGCGCCTTTGTATCTCCCTGAAGGAGCGGAATCCACGTGTGACCGGGGATTCCCCTCCTGGATCGCTGCTTGATGTTTCTGTCCATATATGGACAGTGACATCAAGCAGCGCTCCAGGAGCGGAATCCCCGGTCACACGGGGATTCCGCTCCTTCAGGGAGCTACAGTGGCGCTAGTAGACAGCAGAGCAGGGAGATACCTCCCTGCTCTGCTATAGTACCCCCCTGTAGATAGCGCCACTGTAGCTCCCTGAAGGAGCGGAATCCCCGTGTGGCCGGGGAGTCCGCTCCTGGAGCGCTGCTTGATATCACTTTCCATATATGGACAGAAACATCAAGCAGCGCTCCAGGAGCGGAATCCACACGGGGATTCCGCTCCTTCAGGAAGCTACAGTGGCGCTAGTAGACAGCAGAGCAGGGAGATATCTCCCTGCTCTGCTATAGTGCCGTAGCTACCGCTATAGCAGCCGAAGCAGCTGCTAGCGGCGCCACCGCCCTCATGCTCGGTGTCACCGCTAGCAGCCGCTATGGCTGCTACAGCGGTAGCGACGTCCACTAAGTGAAGAAGCGCCCGGGTGGAAAGGCGACTGCAGTTAGTGTGTGTATCCCCGCTGGTAGTTGCAACGACGCAAGGATACACACACCCGCTGGCGCCCCTCTTGCCGTGTGGCGGCTGGCTCCCTGTGCGACCGCACTGGTCGAACATAGCTAAGGCCGGCCATGGATGTGTGTTACGCTGTGAAGCAATCCTTTCTGCACAGGCCGGTGTCGCACTGATATATGGCGTCCTTTCTTATGCCCCTTTTGGTCCACACTCCGCACTTTTGCAGTTTGGGGAATTTTGCTAGGAAGTGTTGTCCTGGTATAATACGGGCACCGTCACTTCCAGTGGATATGTTTGGGCTCTCCCCTTCCTGGTTCCCTAATTTTAGGTCCTTGATAAATCGCCTCTTGAAACAGAAGAAATGTTCCCCTCGGGTCAGCACAACTGCATATTGTTTATTTCCTGACTTATTGGAGCCATAACTCATTTTATTTTTTCATAGACGTAGTGGTATGAGGGCTTTTTTTTGTGGGACGAGCTGTAGTTATTATTCGTACCATTTTGGGGTACAAGCAACTTTTTGGTAACCTTTTATCCTAATATTTGGGAGGCCGGGTTAACAAAAAAACGCAATTATGGCATCGTTTTTTTTTTTTTTTTTATACAGCGTTCCCCACGCGTTATAAATTACATGTTACCTTTATTCTGCGGGTCAGTACGATTCCGGCGATACCTAATTTATAGCACTTTTTTATGTTTTACAACTTTTTGCACAATAAAACTACTTTTGTAAAAAGAATGTCGCCAAGTTGTGAGAACCATAACTTTTTAATTTTTTTGTCGACGGAGCTATATGAGGGCTTGTTTTTTTGCGAGACGAGCTATAGTTTTTATTGGTAACATTTTTGGATACGTGTGACTTTTTGATCACTTTTTATTCCAATATTTGAAGGGCAAAGTGACCAAAAAACAGAAACTCTGGTATAGTTTTTTAAGTTTGTTTTTTTACGCTGTTCACTGCGTGCAATAAATAATGTAATATTTTGATACCTCAGGTCGTAATGGTCGCGGCGATACCAAATACGTATGGTTTATTATTATTTTTTTTCAATAATAAAAGGACTTGATAAGAGAAAAAGGAGGATTGTGTTTTATTTTATTACTTTAAACTTTTATTGTTTTCAAACTTTTATTTTTTTCACTTTTTTTTACACTAGGGGACTTGAAGGTCCAACTGTCTGATGTTTTTTTTCTAATACATTGCACTACCTACAGTGAAGGAAATAAGTATTTGATCCCTTGCTGATTTTGTAAGTTTGCCCACTGTCAAAGACATGAACAGTCTAGAATTTTTAAGCTCGGTTAATTTTACCAGTGAGAGATAGCTTATATTAAAAAAAAAAACAAAAAACAGAAAATCACATAGTCAAAATTATATATATTTATTTGCATTGTGCACAGAGAAATAAGTATTTGATCCCTTTGCCAAACAAGACTTAATACTTGGTGGCAAAACCCTTGTTGGCAAGCACAGCAGTCAGACGTTTTTTTGTAGTTGATGATGAGATTTGCACACATGTTAGATGGAATTTTGGCCCACTCCTCTTTGCAGATCATCTGTAAATCATTAAGATTTCGAGGCTGTCACTTGGCAACTCGGATCTTCAGCTCCCTCCATAAGTTTTCGATGGGATTAAGGTCTGTAGACTGGCTAGGCCACTCCATGACCTTAATGTGCTTCTTTTTGAGCCACTCCTTTGTTACCTTGGCTGTATGTTTCGGGTCATTGTCGTGCTGGAGGACCCAGCCACGAGCCATTTTTAATGTCCTGGTGGAGGGAAGGAGGTTGTCACTCAGGATTTGACGGTACATGGCTCCATCCATTCTCCCATTGATGCGGTGAAGTAGTCCTGTGCCCTTAGCAGAGAAACACCCCCAAAACATAATGTTTCCACCTCCATGCTTGACAGTGGGGACGGTGTTTTTTGGGTCATAGGCAGCATTTCTCTTCCTCCAAACATGGCGAGTTGAGTTAATGCCAAAGAGCTCAATTTTAGTCTCATCTGACCACAGCACCTTCTCCCAATCACTCTCAGAATCAACCAGATGTTCATTTGCAAACTTCAGACGGGCCTGTACATGTGCCTTCTTGAGCAAGGGGACCTTGCGGGCACTGCAGGATTTTAATCCATTACGGCGTAATGTGTTACCAATGGTTTTCTTGGTGACTGTGGTCCCAGCTGCTCTGAGATCATTAACAAGATCCCCCCGTGTAGTTTTCGGCTGAGCTCTCACCTTCCTCAGGATCAAGGATACCCCACGAGGTGAGATTTTGCATGGAGCCCCAGATCGATGTCGATTGACAGTCATTTTGTATGTCTTCCATTTTCTTACTATTGCACCAACAATTGTCTCCTCACCCAGCGTCTTACTTATGGTTTTGTAGCCCATTCCAGCCTTGTGCAGGTCTATGATCTTGTCCCTGACATCCTTAGAAAGCTCTTTGGTCTTGCCCATGTTGTAGAGGTTAGAGTCAGACTGATTAATGGAGTCTGTGGACAGGAGTCTTTTACACAGGTGACCATTTAAGACAGCTGTCTTTATTGCAGGCACCAAGTTGATTTGGAGCGTGTAACTGGTCTGGAGGAGGCTGAACTCTTAATGGTTGGTAGGGGATCTGTGCACAATGCAAATAAATATATATAATTTTGACTATGTGATTTTCTTTTTTTTTTTTATATATATCTATCTCTCACTGGTAAAATTAACCTAGCCTAAAAATTCTAGACTGTTCATGTCTTTGACAGTGGGCAAACTTACAAAATCAGCAAGGGATCAAATACTTATTTCCTTCACTGTACGTAGTGCAATGTATTAGATCTGTCAGTTATTCACTGACAGCAAGCCGATTAGGCTTCGCCTCCCGGCGGGGGCCTAATCGGCTTCCGTAATGGCAGAGCAGGAGGCCATTGTGTCTCCTGTTGCCATAGCAGCAGTCACCAGTCCCGATTGCCTGTCAGGGCTGGCGATCTGCTAGAAACCGCTAAAATGCAGCAATCGCTTTCGATTGCTGCATCGAAGGGGTTAATGGCCGGGATCGGAGCTAGCTCCGGTTCCTGGCATTACAGGTGGATGTCAGCTGTAACATAAGCTGACTTCCACCACTGATGACGCCGGATCAGCTCCTGAGCCGGCTCCATCTTGCCGGCGGCTACGGAAGGCGATCAGGCTCCGCCGCCGGGCGGATCTTGACCGGCTTCGGTGCTAGGCAGACCGGGAGGCCAGTATTAGGCCTCCGGTCGCCATTGCAGCCACCGGAAACCCGGCAATTTCATTGCTGGGGTTCCGATGAGCTGCAAACACTTTAAGTGCAGCACTCGCGTTTGAGCGCTGCGCTTAAGGTGTTAATGGCGGGAATCAAAGCGAATTTCGGTCCCCGCCATTACAGCCGGATGTCAGCTGAGATCCGGCGATGATGGCACCGGCTCAGCTTCTGAGCCGGTGCCAAACATTTGGCGTATGGGTACGGCTATTTGCGGGAAGTCATGGCTTTCGATGGCGTACCCATACGGCAAATGTCGGGAAGGGGTTAAGGCCTTTTCAGACCCGGTCATTAAGGGGTTACGTTTACTTTTACCTAAAATTGCTAATTCCTTTTTCATGTCAGTTTTCCCCAGCATTTTCCCATTTAGTATGTGACAGTGACATGCATTTTTCCTTCCCAAGCTCATAACCTTACATTTATCAGTATTAAACCCCATTTGTCATTTCTCTGCCCAAACCTCCAACTTCTCTAGATCCATTTGTAATTGAATACTGTCCTCCATTGTGTTAAATACGTTACACAGTTTAGTATCTTCTGCAAAACTTGATATGTTATGCCGGATTCACACGAGCGTGTTCGGTCGGTGATATACGGTGCGAATGTCAGCTGCATTTCCCGGACCGAACACACTGCAGGGAGCCGGGCTCCTAGCATCATAGCTATGTACGATGCTAGGTGTCACTGCCTCGCTGCGGGACGACTGTCCCGTACTGTAATCATGTTTTCAGTACAGGATGGTAGTTCCAAAGTGAGACAGGGACTGCTAGCGTCACAGATAACTATGATGCTAGGAGCCCGGCTTCCTGCAGTGTATTCGGTCCGGAAAATTCGGCTGACATTCGGACCGTATATCCCAGACTGAACACGCTCGTGTGAATCCGGCCTTACTGTGCAATTCCTCAACAAGGTCATTAATAAATATATTAAACAGCTAGTATTGGTGACCCAAATAACTTCATGGAGTATAGTTTAGGTTTCTGGCTGGAGGTGAGAATTTTTTGGCCACTTTGCATTTCACTGATTCACTGCCCTTTAGGCCTTATTCAGACGACCGTATTTTACGTCTGTGTGCTGTCCGTTTAAATAACTGACAGCACACTGAGCCATGCAAATCAATGGGACTATTGACACATGCGTGTTTTTTCACGCAGTGTGTGTCCGTTGCATGAAACTCTTTGAATGTCCTTACTTGGTCCGTTATTGCGGACCATGTCATCCATTGAAGTCTATGGGTGTGGGGAAAAACACGGACAGCAGACGGACGACATCCATGTGCTGTCCGTATTTCACGCATCAGTTTCTAAAGAAATGCTGAGAAAAAACCCCCCAAAGAAATAGGAAGTGCTTACAGAGGAGAAACACAGACGTGAAAAACTGATGCTACAGGGAAAGCACACTGATGCCACATGGAACTAAAATGCATGGCATACGGTCTGTTTTTTTGCGGACGAAAAACCAGACATGCTCGTCTGAATAAGGCCTTAGGATGTATTGGCAAATTTATTCACTTTAATTGAGAATCTCTTTTGGAGAATTTATTTGAAAGTACTCTATGGACCAGCACCAGTCTCTACTCAGTATTTTCCTCCTATACAGACTATTGCTGAACATATATGTATACATTATTTTTGCACTGTTCTCCGTCTGTATTTGGTCTGTTTATGTACGCCATACCTTATTCTCTGACTCATGTACACATTAATTACTCTTTAGCAGGAGTTCATTTGATGATCGTTCTTCCATTGGTGTGTCTGTGGACCTTTTTATATGCTCTATTTTAGTAGTCTCAATAAAATTTATTTTATATTTGATACAACACCATTGCGTTTTGCATCTAGGTTCGATGCAGGCAAACATTACTAAATTGATTCCCTTTGATCAACCCTCCTAACAAACCTATATTGGTCTGATATAAAAATTACTTACATTTGGGGGGTGATCACTAGTATATTTTTTTGGTTATATTGATATATTTCTGTGTTTTGTTTACAGCCCATAGTAGCACTTCTATGGATTTCAAAGCCAGAGAAAGCTCCTAGCTTTCACAGGTAGTGAATGTTTTTAATGAAGAGTCCACATCCGCTAATGGTCAAAGAAATGCCACAGATTTGAAAGAACTCTATTAAAAGCCTCGCCCATAAACGCATGAAAATCTGGTGGAATAAGGCTTTTCTGGAGATTTACTTACAGAGAAATCGGATCACTAGAGGATTAAGGGTTCAAATATTTCCTTCCTTCCCTATTGATGATCAACTATTTATCACTGAATGGGAAGAGAATTGTAACACTTGCTTGAACAAAATTATGGAACTTCTAATTGGCTTAAATAAGAAATCTGATTTTGATATTGAATTAGAGTTACTCCAACAACAATTGAAGGTGGTTATATCTCCAGATGCGATTGTGACATTTGACAACCAATTGGAATCCCAATATCCCATTTGGGAAAAAGAAATACAGGATACAAAAGATAAAAAACATTCTCAAGGGACAATAGTGATTTTCAATTAATCAGAAAAGAATGTATAAATGGAACAGAAGGAGTTTGTCTGAGCCACGGAGTAGGTCATCCTCAATGTCATCTCTGTCCTCAAGCTGAACAGCACCAAAAGACTCTCCGTAATGGTAATGTCAGATAGAATGGGAAAAGGAGTATAATTACTCCTTTAACAAAAATAAAAATGTTAAATCCAATACTCATAACCCCAGACAATCTGAGTCTAAGGTAATGAATCTTTTTCCTCATTATTTGTCTCCATGTGATCTGCATGTACTTGAAAAGGGGCTAACTTTTTTCTCCACATCAGGGTTTGATTTGTTTGTAGCTATTAAGGATCTTCAGCTATTTGCTCGATCCCTGATATTTAAGTTATGGAATTTTAAGGAGGATTTAAATCTTTACGACAAAAGTGGAAAAAGATACTATAAAATTCTTTGAAAGAGCTTGCAGGAGAATTAGACACCATCCACTCAGGTAGGATTCCAGACTGTTTGAGAAAAAAGTCAACAACATTCCCTCCCCTTTCGGTCTGCCCCGCCACAGATCTTTTTGTCAAAACCGTATCCGCAGATTGGCTGTCAATCCCTAAAGGCATATACAACGACAATCTCACAAGGAACGAGTGGCTAAGTATTCAAAAACGTAAGTCCCTCAAAGATATTGTGTATAAACCAGCCGATAAAGGTTGGAAATGTTGTAGTCTGGCCTCGTAAACTTTACATAGCAGAAGCTAATAGACAATTAAGAGTTCGTACACGTTATAAAAATTTTTAATATAATCCTCTTCTTTCTTTTAGTTCACAACTTCAATGCCTAATTCAAAAGTCAGTTGATGAGGTTACAATATCTCAAGCTATAGCAGAATCTTTGATTCCAGCAGATTCGACAGTGGCCACACTCGATCTCGTCCCCAAAATACACAAGGATATTCAGAACCCACCGGGAAGGCCTGTCTGCTCAGGTAAGGGAGACTAACTGAAAATCTTTGTAAATATATTGATTTTTACCTTAAACCGATGGTAGAATGCCTACCCTCTTATTTAAGAGAGTCGGCATATTTACTATCAAAGCTTGATGGCATTTCTTTGTCACCTGTGACGTGGAATCTTTATACACCAACATCCACCATCGTGATGGCATGCAGGCTGTAAGATATTTTTTTTTACAGATGAGTGATATTGACGATGACATGATACAATTTTTACTTACCTATTTAGATTTTGTTCTGACTCATAATTTTTCCACTTTCAACGGGTCCTTCTACCTACAGCTCCAGCGGTCTGCAATGGGGGCGGCATGTGCACCCTCATATTTGAATTTGTTCTTCGGGCTGTGGGAGAGGGACCTCTTCCTGTCAGATCATGGTGAGTCAATGGAGAGGGTCCTCTTTTGGGCCCACTACATTGACGACATCTTCATGATCTGGCAGGGGTCATCTGATCAATTAAACACCTTTATTTCATAATTGAATTGTAATGATAGAAATATCAGATTAACATCTAAGTGGAACAAACAGGAAATAGATTTTTTGGACATCTCGATTAAACGCGAGAATTTCAACTTTATTCAAACAGATCTGTTCCGTAAACCTACATCCACTAATTCTCTCCTACACGCAACATCATCCCATCCGAGATAGACAATAGATGCCATACCGATCAGGCAGTTTCTGAGAATGCGTGAAGTCTTTAGATCAGAAGATCTCAAACAAAGATTCTTTCTGAGGAGCTATAGCAAACGCTGCATAAAAAGAGAATTTAATAGAGCAAAACATACGCCCCAAAATCAATTACTCCAACCAGAAATTCAACATCAAACAACAGAAAAGGTAAGATTTATATCTACATTTAATACCAGATGGGATATGATGCGTGAAACCCTGTTGAAATATTGGCCTATTTTACATACAGACCCCATTTTGTCCAAATTTGTATCAGACCGTCCATCTATGACTGCAAGACGCTCTTAAAATTTGAGAGATACTCTGGTGAATAGCCACCTTTGTCCAGACAAACCAAAAAATATCTTTGATACACCAAACCCGAAATGGGAAATGTTAGTTGCTCTAACATAGAAAAGTCATTGACTTTTCAAGACTCTGATAATGCACAAACATTCAAAATAACATGGCCCATTAACTGCACTACTAAAGGCGTAATATATTATGCCACCTGTCCTTGCCTCAAAATTTACATCGGGATGACTACCAGATAGTTGAGAATAAGAGTAAGGGAACATGTGCGGGACATCAAGGGAGCGCAAGAAGTGGAGGATATTGAGAAACTTTAGACCATCCCTAAACATTTCCGATTGCATCATAAATGCGATTACAAATTATTCAAAGTGAAAGGAATCGATCATATCGATCTTGGTATAAGGGGAGGTGATCTCAAATAAAGATTATTACAATGCAAATGGATCTGGCGACTTAACACCATGCAACCCAAAGGTCTCAATGAGGCAATGGGCTTTGCGGTGTTTATTTGACCATTAGCACTGTGGCAGCTATACTAGGTTATTTAATATTATTTTGTAATTTTTTGTGCTTTTTAATCATTTGTGTTTTTAATTTAATATGTTTAGGTCTTTCACTATATCTTTGAAAAACGTGTTAACTCTGTTCAGAATTTCGTGTATATATAACAATACTGGAAATCGACATGCATCATCTGAAGAAGATATAACATCGGATATAATGTAATAATATATATAGACGTGTTATAGTATGTACACTACCGTTCAAAAGTTTAGGGTCACTCTGAATTTTCCTTATTTTTGAAAGAAAAGCACAGTTTTGTTCAATGAAGATAACATTAAATTAATCAGAAATACACTCTATACGTTGTTAATGTGCTAAATGATTATTCTAGCTGCAAACGTGTGTTTTTTAATGCAATATCTACATAGGTGTATAGAGGCCCATTTCCAGCAACCATCACTCCAGTGTTCTAATGGTACATTGTGTTTGCTAACTGTGTTAGAAGGCTAATGGATGATTAGAAAACACTTGAAAACCCTTGTGCAATTATGTTAGCACCGCTGTAAACAGTTTTGCTGTTTAGAGGAGCTATAAAACTGACCTTCCTTTGAGCTAGTTGAGAATCTGGAGCATTACATTTGTGGGTTCGATTAAACTCTCAAAATGGCTAGAAAAAGAGAGCTTTCATGTGAAACTCGACAATCTATTCTTGTTCTTAGAAATGAAGGCTATTCCATGCGAGAAATTGCCAAGAAACTGAAGATTTCCTATAACGGTGTGTACTACTCCCTTTAGAGGACAGCACACACAGGCTCTAACCAGAGTAGAAAGAGAAGTGGGAGGCCCCGCTGCACAACTGAGCAACAAGACAAGTACATTAGAGTCTCTAGTTTGAGAAATAGACGCCTCACAGGTCCTCAACTGGCAGCTTCATTAAATAGTACCCGCAAAACGCCAGTGTTAATGTCTACAGTGAAGAAGCGACTCCGGGATGCTGGCCTTCAGGGCAGAGTGGCAAAGAAAAAGCCATATCTGAGACTGGCTAATAAAAGGAAAAGATTAATATGGGCAAAAGCACACAGACATTGGACAGAGAAAGATTGGAAAAAAGTGTTATGGACAGACGAATCGCAGTTTGAGGTGTTTTGATCACACAGAAGAACATTTGTGAGACGCAGAACAACTGAAAAGATGCTGGAAGAGTGCCTGACGCCATCTGTCAAGCATGGTGTAGGTAATGTGATGGTCTGGGGTTGCTTTGGTGCTGGTAAAGTGGGAGATTTGTACAAGGTAAAAGGGATTTTGAATAAGGAAGGCTATCACTCCATTTTGCAATGCCATGCCATACCCTGTGGACAGCGCTTGATTGGAGCCAATTTCATCCTACAACAGGACAATTACCCAAAGCACACCTCCAAATTATGCAAGAACTATTTAGGGAAGAAGCAGACAGCTGGTATTCTATCTGTAATTGAGTGGCCAGCGCAGTCACCAGATCTCAACCCCATAGAGCTGTTGTGGGAGCAGCTTGACCGTATGGTACGCAAGAAGTGCCCATCAAGCCAATCCAACTTGTGGGAGGGGCTTCTGGAAGCATGGGGTGAAATTTCTCCAGATTACCTCAGCAAATTAACAGCTAGAATGCCAAAGGTCTGCAATGCTGTAATTGCTGCAAATGGAGCATTCTTTGACGAAAGCAAAGTTTGAAGGAGAAAATTATTATTTCAAATAAAAATCATTATTTCTAACCTTGTCAATGTCTTGACTATATTTTCTAGTCATTTTGCAACTCATTTGATAAATATAAGTGTGAGTTTTCATGGAAAACACAAAATTGTCTGGCTGACCCCAAACTTTTGAACGGTAGTGTATGTACAACATATTGTTCATTAGTTTAATCTTATGTATCATTCACGAAGTTCAATGCATCATACTCCCATAATGTTCTATATGGATTTTGTATATATATTGTCAGGCCTTTGCACTTTTTACACATTTTTCATATATATTTTTCTCAGTTTTATTTATTTCACCTTATTTGTCTCCTCCTGCGGTTATATGACTGGGCATAATTTTTGTATTTATTTATGTTTCCAGCACACTTCGTAAAAATTTACATCACATTATACACATATTTATTATGTCTATATTGTTTATACATACACGATCATTATAGTTTTCACTTTGAAATCGGACTTATATAAAGTGCATATTATAATCACTGATCCATTTGTGTTTCGTGCGTTTTTTGAACGCTGTTCACATTTACACTAAGGCTGGGTTCACACGACCGATTTTCAGATGTAATGGAGGCGTTTTACGCCTCGAATTACATCTGGAAAAAAGGCTCCAATACGTCGGCAAACATCTGCCCATTACTTTCAATGGGCTTTATGATGTACTGTGCCGACGAACTGTCATTTTACGCGTCGCTGTCGAAAGACGGCGCGTAAAATTACAGCCTCGTCAAAAGAAGTGCAGGACACTTATTGGGACGTAATTGGAGCCGTTTTTCATTGATTCTAATGAAGAACAGCTCCAAATTACGTCCGTAAAAGATGCCCCGCAAAACGTGAGTACATGCAATTACGTCTGAAATTCAGCTGTTTTCTCCTGAAAACAGCTCCGTAATTTCAGACGTAATTGCAGTTATCGTGTGCACATACCCTAACACATCTGTTATTTATGTGTATGGATATACAGTGAAGGAAATAAGTATTTGATCCCTTGCTGATTTTGTAAGTTTGCCCACTGTCAAAGTCATGAACAGTCTAGAATTTTTAGGCTAGGTTAATTTTGTATGTCTTCCATTTTCTTACTATTGCACCAACAGTTGTCTCCTTCTCACCCAGCGTCTAACTTATGGTTTTGTAGCCCATTCCAGCCTTGTGCAGGTCTATGATCTTGTCCCTGACATCCTTAGAAAGCTCTTTGGTCTTGCCCATGTTGTAGAGGTTAGAGTCAGACTGATTAATTGAGTCTGTGGACAGGAGTCTTTTATACAGGTGACCATTTAAGACAGCTGTCTTTAACCCCTTCCCGCTCCTTGACGTACTATTACGTCATGGCAGCTGTATCGTTCGCGCTCCATGCCGTAATAGTACGTCTCGGGAGTAACGGCCGTTTCGGCCGTCCTCCCGACACATACAGGAGCTGTGACGCTGCTGTCTTGTTCAGCAGCTGTCACAGCTCCTACAGCGGGGACCGATCGCTGTGTCCCCGCTGATTAACCCCTTAAAAGCCGCGTTCTATAGAGATCGCGGCTTTTTAGGGGTTAAGCTGCCATCGCCGGCCTGCTACGCGATAGCGGCCGGCGATGGTGACTATGGCAACCGGACACCAAACAATGGCGTCCGGCGATGCCATAGACGGAAGCCTAGTGGGTCCTGACAACGTCAGGACCCACTATGCTTGCTGTCAGTGAGTAGCTGACAGTTCTAATACACTGCACTACGCATGTAGTGCAGTGTATTAGAATAGCGATCAGGGCCTCCTGCCCTCATGTCCCCTAGTGGGACAAAGTAATAAAGTAAAAAAAAAGTTAAAAAAAGTTGTGTAAAAATAAGAAAATAAAAGATTTAAAAGTATTAAAAGTAAAAATCCCCCTTTTTCCCTTATCAGTCCTTTATTATTAATAAAAATATATAAAAAAACAAATAAACTATACATAATTGGTATCGCCGCGTCCGTAACGGCCTGAACTACAAAATTATTTCATTATTTATCCCGCACGGTGAACGCCGTAAAAAAAATAAATAATAAACCGAACCACAATCACAATTCTTTGGTCACTTCACCTCCCAAAAAATGGAATAAAAAGAGATCAAAAAGTCGCATGTACCTAAAAATGGTACTGATCGAAACTACAGTTCGTTACGCAAAAAATAAGTCCTCGCACGGCTTTATTGATTGAAAAATAAAAACTTTATGCCTCTTAGAATAAGGTAACACCAAAAGTGAATGATTGTTTACAAAACTTATTTTATTGTGCAAACGCCATAAGACATAAAAAAAAACTATAAACATCTGGTATCGCCGTAATCGTATCGCCCCGCAGAATAAAGTGAATATGTCATTTATAGCGCACGGTGAACGCTGTAAAAAAAAACGAAAAAAAAAACAATCGTACAATTGCTGTTTTTTAGTCACCACGCCACCTAAAAATAGAATAAAAACTGATCAAAAAGCCGCATGCACCCCAAGAAAACTACAATGGATTCCTCAAGGGGTCTAGTTTCCAAATTGGGGTCACTTTTGGGGGGTTCCCAATGTTTTGGCACCACAAGACCTCTTCAAACCGGACATGGTGCCTAATAAAAAAGATGCTTCAAAATCCACTAGGTGCTCCTTTGCTTCGGAGGCCGATGCTTCAGTCCATTACCGCACGAGGGCCACATGTGGGATATTTCTCAAAACTGCAGAATCTGGGCAATACGTATTAAGTTGCGTTTCTCTGATAAATCCTTTTGTGTTATAAAAAAAATGGTATAAAGAGGATTTTCTGACAAAAAAAAAAATGTAAATTTCACCTCTACTTTGCTCTAAATTCCCGTGAAACACCTAAAGGGTTCATAAACTTTCTAAATGCTGTTGTGGATACTTTGAGGGGTCTAGTTTCTAAAATGGGGTGTTTGATAGGGGTTTCTAATATATGGGCCCCTCAAAGCAACTTCAGAACTGAACTGGAACCTAAAAAAATAAATAAATGAGGCAATACTTCGCTTCTTACATTATACTGATAATGAGCCGTGCCCACCCCGAGATGACCCCAGTTTTGACCGTTTGTATAAACGGAGACCCCTATTAGACCGTTCCAGTGCCCGGTTTTCCCAAGCATACACCCCTGAGAAGTGTATTTCTATTGATGAGTCCCTGGTACATTTTAAAGGGAGGGTTCAATTCCGCGAGTACCTGCCGGGTAAGAGGGCAAGGTATGGCGTGAAGATGTATAAGCTGTGAGAGTGCATCAGAGTATACCTACAGGTTTAGGATATATGAAGGAAAGGCCACCCCCAAACCAGACTGCATCCTGGACTACAATAGGTACATGGGAGGGATGGACTTGTAAGATCAAGCCCTGAAGCCCTACAGCGCCATGCGGTGTGGTATAAGAAGCTGGCCGGGCACATCATACAGATGGCATTGTACAATGCGTACATGCTACGTCGATGTGCAGGCCAGACGGGAACTTTCCTGGAATTTCAAGAGGTGATTATCAAGAACCTAATCTTTAGGGACCAAGAAGGGGGGGGCACCCAGTACTTCTGGAAGCGAGCCCACACGCATCGTACCAGGGCAACACTTTCCAGGAGAAGTTCCCCAAACTGGCAAGAAGGGAAAAAGTCAAAAGAGGTGCAAAGTCTGCTATAAGAGGGGGTAAGGGAGGACACAATATATCAATGTGACACGTGTCCCGAATAACCAGAGCTCTGTATGAAAGTGTTTTAAAATTTATCATACATCCCTTGGTTTATAATTTACCCCAATTTTACTTACCCTGATGCACTCCACACAGCTTATCCCCCCTCGTCTTTCCCCTCTGATCCCTGCTGTGTGTCCAGGCAGCTGATAACAGCCACATGTAGGGTATTGCCATACCCGGGAGAACCCACATTACAGTTTATGGGGTGTAGGTCTCCGGTCAAAATGGCCACTACACCTCTAGATGAATGCCTTAAGGGTGTAGTTTTTAAAACGGGGTCACTTCTTGGGGGTTTCAACTGTTCTGGTACCTCAGGGGCTTCTGCATACATGACTTCGCACTAGAAAATCCCCAGTAGGCCAAATGGTGGTCCTTTCCTTCTGAGCCCTCCCATGGGCCCAAATGGCAGTTTATCACAACAAATGGGGTATTGCGGCCCTCAGAACAAATTGCGCAACAGAATGGGGTATTTTGTTTCTTGTGAAAATAAGAAATTTTCAGCCAAAACTACATATTATTTGAAAAAAATAATTTTGTTTTCATTCCCAGCCCAATTCAAATAAGTTCTGTGAAAAAACTATGGGGTCAAAATGGTCACAACACCCATAAATGAATTCCTTGAGGGGTGTAGTTTCCAAAATGGGGTCATTTGTGGTTGGTTTCTATTGCTTTGATACCTCTGGGGCTCTGCAAATGCGACATGGCACCCGAAAACCAATCCAGCAAAATCTGGACTCCAAAGAACACACAGCGCTCCTTTCCTTCTGAGCCCTCCCATGGGCCCAAACGGCAGTTTATCACCACAAATGGGGTATTGCCGCACTCAGGACAAATTGGGCAACAGAATGGAGTATTTTATTTCTTGTGAAAATAAGAATTTTTGAGCTAAAATGACATATTATTGGAAAAAATATATATTTTTTTAATTCCCAGCCCAATTCAAATTAGTTCTGTGAAGAAACTATGGAGTCTAAATGGTCACATTACCCATAAATGAATTCCTTGAGGGGTGTAGTTTCCAAAATGGGGTCACTTCTGGTGGGTTTCCATTGCTTTGATACCTCTGGGGCTCTGCAAATGCGACATGGCACCCGAAAACCAAACCAGCAAAATCTGTACTCCAAAGAACACACAGCGCTCCTTCCCTTCTGAGGCCTCCCATGGGCCCAAACGGCAGTTTATTGCCACAAATGGGGTATTGATGCACTCAGGAGAAATTGGGCAACAAAATTGAGTATTTTGTTCCCTGTGAAAATAAGAAATTTTGGTAAAAAATTACATCTTATTGGAAAAAATGTCATTTTTTTAATGTCACAGCCCAATTGAAATAGGTGCTGTGAAAAAACTGTGTGGTCAAAATGCTAACAACAACCATAAATGAATTCCTTGAGGGGTGTAGTTTCCAAAATGGGGTCACTTTTGGTGGGTTTCCATTGCTTTGATACCTCTGAGGCTCTGCAAATGCGACATGGCACCCGAAAACCAATCCAACAAAATCTGGACTCCAACAAACATATAGCGCTCCTTTCCTTCTGAGCCCTCCCATGGGCCCAAACGGCAGTTTATCACCACAAATGGGGTATTGCCACACTAAGGACAAATTGGGCAACAAAATGGGGTATTTTGTTCCTTGTGAAAATAAGAAATTTTGATCACAAATGACATTTTATTTGAAAAAATGACATTTTTTTCATTTCAGAGCCCAATTCAAATACGTGCTGTGAAAAAACTGTGCGGTCAAAATGGTAACAACAACCCTAAATGAATTCCTTGAGGGGTGTAGTTTCCAAAATGGGGTCACTATTGGGGGATTCCTACTGTTTTGACACCTCAACACCTCTTCAAACCTGGCATGCTGCCTAAAATATATTCTAATAAAAAAGGGGCCTCAAAATGCACTAGGTGCTTCTTTGCTTCTAGGGCTTGTGTTTTAGTCCACGAGCGCAGTAGGGCCACATGTGGGACATTTCTAAAAACTGCAGAATCTGGAGAATACATATTTAGTAGTGTTTCTCTGGTAAAACCTTCTGTGTTACAGAAAAAAAAATGAATAAAATTGAAATTCAGCAAGAAAAATGAAATTTGCAAATTTCACCTCCACTTTGCTTTAATTCCTGTGAAATGCCTGAAGGGTTAAAAAACTTTCTAACTGCTGTTTTGAATACTTTGAGGGGTCTAGTTTTTAAAATGGGGTGTTTTATCAGGGTTTCTAATACATAGGCCCCACAAAGCCACTTCAGAACTCAAGAGGTACCTTAAAAAAAAGGCTTTTGAAATTTTCTTAAAAATATGAGAAATTGCTGTTTATGTTCTAAGCCTTGTAACGTCCAAGAAAAATAAAAAAATGTTCAAAAAACGATGCCAATCTAAAGTAGACATATGGGAAATGTGAACTAGTAACTATTTTGGGTGGTATAACCGTCTGTTTTACAAGCAGATGCATTTAAATTCAGAAAAATGCAATTTTTTCAAAATTTTCTCTACATTTTGCAATTTTTCACCAATAAACACTGAATATATCGACCAAATTTTACCACGAACATGAAGCCCAATGTGTCACGAGAAAACAATCTCAGAATCGCTTGGGTAGGTTTAAGCATTCCGACGTTATTACCACATAAAGTGAAATATGTCAGATTTGAAAAATGGGCTCTGAGCCTTAAGGCCAAAACTAGGCTGCGTCCTTAAGGGGTTAAAGGGGTTTTCCAATACTTTATTTTTTTTTTTAAATCAATGCAATGTTCCTCTATTAATATATTAGTGCACTCTGTCTAGCTTTTTCTTGATAATAAATGGTTTTAGTAACATTACTCCCTATTGTTTACCTGGAGAGGTTTGTTTTGCTCAGTAAGTTCATTCCTCTTCTCTTCCTGTGTTTCTCCTCCCTGCATGCACTGCTCTAGTCCCAGCATGCAATGTGCATGTAGCAGTGCACTTGCTCCGCCTACTACACCCAGCTCTACTAACTTCTGCAATCTCAGTCTTCATTTTGGTGCTCTCATTCTATTACTGCTAGCACAAGCTGAAATCACTGGATATCTGCGTTTTTAAACAACACTGACCCTATATGATGATACGTAAAGTTTGGTCTTTATAATTATAAGTTTTCTAAATGTATATTAACTGTTTATACAGTCTTAGTTTTAAATACTGTATTATATATATATATATATATATATATATATATATATATATATATAAAATAAAAAAAATTGAATTCTAACATGTGAATTGGGATAAAAGGAGCAATACCTGTGGATCGCCGCTGCATCCTGTGTCGGAGATTCACAGTGAGCAAGAAAAAACTAAAGAGAAGCAGCGCTCCTAACTAGCCATCGATGAAAAATAATTCCCCTTCATGTAACTCTGCTACCTGTCAACTGAAAAGTCATCCACCACAGGGAAAAATGTTAGTCCATCATGTCTGATTCCCAGGTGTTTCTTTGCGGTACTCCTCTGTGTGGAAACATTTTTCACTCTGGCAGCTGATTTTTCCATTGACAGGTAGCAGAGTTACACAACAGGAAAACAAATTCCCCATCATGTAACTCTGCTACCTGTGAACTGAAAAGTCATCGGCTGTTTGAAGGGGGTGCACCGCTCGTATAAGCGCTGCTTCCCCTTACTTCATCACACTGTGAATCGCTAACTAGTTCGTATAGAAGCAAAGTATTGCCTAATTATTTTTTTTGGGCTTCCAGTTCAGTTCTGAAGTGGCTTTGAGGGGCCTATATATTAGACACCCCTATGAAACACGACATTTTAGAAACTAGACCCCTCAAAGTATTCACAACAGCATTTAGAAAGTTTATGCACAAAATGTTTTACCAGAGAAACGCAACTCAATACTTATTGTCCAGATTCTGCAGTAGAAATATCCCACATGTGGCCCTCGGGCGGTAATGGACTGAAGCACCGGCCTCCGAAGCAAAGGAGCACCTAGTGGATTTTGAGGCCGCCTTTTTATTAGGCACCATGTCCGGTTTGAAGAGGTCTTGTGGTACCAAAATAGTGGAAACCCCCAAAAGGTGATCCCATTTTGGAAACTAGACCACTTGAGGAATACATTGTAGTTTTCTTGGGGTGCATGCAGCTTTTTGATCAGTTTTTATTCTATTTTTAAGTGGCGTGGTGACTAAAAAACAGCAATTCTATTGTTTTTTAATTCTATTTTTGTTACAGCGTTCACCGTGCGCTATAAATGACATATTCACTTTATTCTATGGGGCGATACGATTAGGGCTCATTTACACGAGCGTATTATACGTTTTTGCAACGCGCGTCGCAGGGACCTATGTTACTCTATGGGGCCGTGCAGACAGGTACGTGATTTTCACGCAGCGTATGTCCGCTGCGTGAAACGCACGACGTCCTATATTTGTGCGCTGTTCGCGCATCACGCACCCATTGAAGTCAATGGGTGTGTGAAAACCACGCATGTCGCACGGAAGCAATTCCGTGGGACGCGCGTGATTCACGCAACAGCACTGTAAAGGATGAATGAAAACAGAAAAGCACCACGTTCTTTTCTGTTTACAAACATCCAAACGGAGTGTCATAATGATGGCGGCTGCGCGAAAAGCACGCAGCCGCGCATCATAAAGGGCTGACACACGGAGCTGTTAAGTGCTTTTTGCGCACGCAAAACGCCGCGCTTTTTGCTTGCACAAAACGCACACGCTCGTGTAAACTCGGCCTTACGGTGACACCAGATGTTTATAGTTTTTTTATGTCTTATGGCGTTTGCACAATAAAATACGTTTTGTAAAAAATCATTCACTTTTTGTGTTACCTTATTCTAAGAGCCAGAACTTTATAATTTTTCCATCAATAAAGCCGTGCGAGGACTTATTTTTTGCGTAACGAACTGTAGTTTCGATCAGGACCATTTTTCGGTAAATGCAACTTTTTGATCTATTTTTAATACATTTTTTGGGAGGTGAAGTGACCAAACAATTGTGATTTTGGTACGGTATATTATTATTTTCTTTTACGGCGTTCACCGCGCGGGATAAATAACGAAATAATTTTGTAGTTCAGGCCGTTACGGACGCGGCGATACCAATTATGTATCGTTTATTTATATATTTTTATTAATAAAAAAGGACTGATAAGGGAAAAAAAGGGGGATTTTTTTAACTTTTAATTTCTTATTTTTACACATCTTTTTTAACTTTTTTTTTTACTTTATTACTTTGTCCCACTAGTGGACTTGAGGGCAGGAGGCCCTGATCGCTATTCTAATACACTGCACTACATCCGTAGTGCAGTGTATTAGAACTGTCAGCTATTCACTGACAGCAAGCATAGTGGGTCCTGACTTTGTCAGGACCCACTAGGCTTCCGTCGATGGCATAGCCGGACGCCTTTGTTTGGTGTCCGGTTGCCATAGTAACCATCGCCGGCCGCTATCGTGTAGCAGGCCGGCGATGGTAACTTAACCCCTAAAAACCCGCGATCTCTATAGAACGCGGCTTTTAAGGGGTTAGACAGCGGGGACACAGCGATCGGTCCCCGCTGTAGGAGCTGCGGCAGCTGCTGTACGAGACAGCAGCTGTCACAGCTCCTGCACCTGTCGGGAAGACGGCCGAAACGGCCGTTATTCCTGCAACTTCGTATACACACCGCTACACACCTTCAACCTTGCGCATGCGCAGTGTAATATACACGGCCGCTGAAGACGCAGCCACATAATTTCACAGAGCATGCGCGGTGGAGTGTGTTCACCACGCATGCTCTAATTCAATAAAGAAGCACGTGGTACGGTTACGTCATTTTTGACGTAACCGTACAGTGTGAAAGCCGGAAACCGGAAGCAAGGCAGAAGACCAAATGGACGGGTCTGCACAGGAAGTGCAGATTTTGCATTGCTAAGGGGACGGCGACGGAGGAGGATATACGACGCTACAGCCATCTGATGAAACGTAAGTACATTGGAAAGTTATATCTTTTTCATTGTTTTATTTAAATAAATGTAATTTTTTAGTTCCGGAATACCCCTTTAATGCAGGCACCAAGTTGATTTGGAGCGTGTAACTGGTCTGGAGGAGGCTGAACTCTTAATGGTTGGTAGGGGATCAAATACTTATTTCTCTGTGCACAATGCAAATAAATATATATAATTTTGACAATGTGATTTTCTGTTTTGTTTTTTTATATAATCTATCTCTCACTGGTAAAATTAACCTAGCCTAAAAATTCTAGACTGTTCATGACTTTGACAGTGGGCAAACTTACAAAATCAGCAAGGGATCAAATACTTATTTCCTTCACTGTATATACAAACACACATTAGATCACTTCACATTTTATTTAGTTTGGATTCATATATGTCTTGATCTGATATATTTATAACTTTGTGAATCCTTTTGTTGCATTTCATGCACTTTATTCTATATGATATTGAAGCATCTCATGTAAATTATTGGATTTATACATTTAAATCCAATTTTTTTTTATAGATTGAATATTTACTCATGCTTATATATGTATGGTCTTATTGATATCCGTTTAGTACCTTTGGTCATGTATGTACATATATATATATATATATACACGCACGTTTGGTTTTACCTTTCCATCCCTCCTCTTTCCTCCCTCCCCCTTTCTTTGTGTTCTGATCTCATTATTACTATGTGATGTAGGTTGTATTGGTACCCTGAATATGTCAGTCATTGGTATTTCTTTGAATATAAATGCTCTCTAACTAGCTAGCTATCACTTGCCTCTTTATATCGTGTATTTTTTTTATGTCTCCCTACTGTTATATGCACCTCCGGTGACTCACGCACAGTGTGGAATGTCCTCTCCACCTCTGGGTTGATGTTTGAGCCGCACCATGGCAACGGCGCACGTGACCACGTGCTCGTGTGCACATGTTCTGGTGCTCTCACAACTTCCGGTTGGCGGACATTGCTCTGGGTTCGTGCGTCCGATAATTATACCGGTAAGTATGCTGTTACTAATATTGAAGACACACACCTGGCTCCTTACAATCCAATTGGCTAATTTTACCTTTAAAAGGAAGTATGTAATAGTATGACGCCACCCCCAGACGAAGGCAAGTGAGCCGAAGCGCGCATCAGGGTGGACGTCCATCAAACTACTCCAGCACTTTATGGGTCAGTATGGTTACTCTCTCCTATACAGACTATTGCTGAACATATATTTATACACTATTTTTGCACTGTTCTCTGTCTGTATTTGGTCTGTTTATGTACGCCATACCTTGTTCTCTGACTCATGTACACATTGTTAATTACTCTTTAGCAGGAGTTTATTTGATGGTCGTCCTTCCGTTAGTGTGTCTGTGGACCTTTTTATATGCTCTATTTTAGTAGCCTCAATAAAATTTATTTTTTATTTGATACAACACCATTGCGTTTTGCATCTCTCTTTTGTTTTTTGGTCTGGACGCATATAAATTCGCTCACCACCTTTCCTGGCTAGATCTGAGCACAAAGCTCCACTTTACCAGTCAGATGTTGTATAGAATCAGCTCCTTCCCCTCACAGTTTGTGCCTGCCAGAGAAGTAGGAAATCTAAAAATGCAGTTAGAATTTCACGAGAAATAAAGTAGAACTTGGTTCCCATGGGAAATCCTGTTTTGCCATTAATATACTGTATATTTGAAAAAAGTCTAATTTAATGTCACTTACTGAGTTTTTCTGAGAATTGATAGTTCCTAATTAAAAGAGATTTGTGCTTCTATTCAGTAGCGTAACTTACCTGTGGTAAGAGCGGGCCATCACCAAACTGCTCTTACAGCTGTTTTTACACTGACACCACTAGGGGGAGCTCACTGCATAGAGATTTTTACCAATCCCATTGAGTTCAATAGTAACGGTGTAAATGTATGTGCACTGAGCTCCCCCTAGTGGTGGCTGCAGGCAGCCAGTTTTATCAAGTAGGGAAAGCAAAGGATTTGGAGCTCTGTGTGGAAAACCGAACTCCAACATCTATACAAAAAAGTTATGAATTTATGGTGTACTGCTATGGGACCTATAAATCCTGTGTATGCCCCTGCTTCTGTTGTATTTAGCTCACAGTGGTTATAATTCTCTTTAAGTCAGACAATAGAGATATTAGGAGGAGTTGAAACCTAAAAGTAAAATGCAAGGTTGCATAATTCATGATTAAACTTTATTTACATGCACCTCTTTGAAATGGATATTCTAGAAAGATCTTGATAAGCTGGCATGCTGTGTAAGTAAATGGCAAATGATGATAAATGGAAATGAATCCAGAAACAATAAAGGAAATAGGAAGGAAGATGTGCAGGGATTTACGTATATACAAAATGTAACATTTTATTAAAGACCATTAAAAAAGTATATAGAAAAGTTAAAACTACCAGATTTTTGTCGCAGCTTTTGCATCTCCATTGAATTCAATGTGTAAAACCCGCAACGGGAAATCAACCAAAAGCAGCATAAATTGACATGCTACGGAATTAAAATTCGCACCGCAGGACAATTTATTAAGGTTTTTTTCTGCAGTGTGGGCATCAGATTTTCTAAATCTCATGCACAATTCTGTTGCAGAAATTCCACAGCGTTTGAACCAGGCCTAAGGAAGGAATTATGTTCCCCTGTAAGACATAATTTGCTACAATCACCCAGGGAGATTTGTCTTGGCGTCCTATGGATCAAACATCTAGATCTGTGAAAGGAGGAATGGAATTTTCCAGTAAGATTCCCTGGTCGTAGTTCATAGGAAAGTCCACAATAAATGGTCGGGCTGCAGGTGGCGGGTGTGAATCACTTCATGATCAAATTAATATGGTTCAGTAACAGCCAGGAAACGTCAGGTCCAGTAATTAGTATAATTTTCTCTTGCTTTCAGAGTATAGAGAGCTTTGTCTGATCCCTCAGCTTCTTTGCATTGGCTTCTAGAATTCCGCTTCAAGAGGAGCCCCTGTCGTTACTGTCCATATATGTATAGTGATGTCAGGGGCTTCTCCTGGAGCGGAATCCCCAGAGGGATTCCGCTCCTACAGCAAGCTACAGTGGCGCCATCTACAGGAGGGGGTGCCATCTACGGTGGGTGTGCCATCCACTGGTCGGGGGGTGCTATCTACAAGGGGGCTGTGTGACACTACCTACAGAAAAAAAATCTCCTCCTCCTCACATGCACTTCTTTCTGTGAGGAGAGAGTGAGCGACAGCAAACATGCCGTCACTCAGATCACATCCAAATGACGGCTGTGTTTTACATGGCCCCATAAACTTCTATGGGAGCCGTGCGGCTGTGGGAACCGCCCAAAATAGGGCATGTTCCATTTTTGACAAAAATCGGCTGTATGAATAGCCCCATTTGGGGTCTATTGTTTTTACTGCGGCCGTGTGACGTCCGTTAGATAAGCAGTCGTCACACAGCCGACTATCCCTGCTGTGTGAATAGGGCCTAAGTCAGGCCATAAGTCGGTACATGGATAAATTAGGTCAAGTAGAGTGAAGATGAAAACCAGGTCAAATACAGGAAAATCACAGGGTACAACAGGAACAAACGCCAGGAAACGCACCACCAGAATAATAACCAAGCACTGCATCACTGGAGCAGTTCCCCTTTAAGATCCAGTAGGAGCAACATCGCGCACCAGGTCAGGTCCTGATCATACAGATGGCCATGCAGCACAAGCAGAGAAGAGCCGTGGTGTCCTGTTGTCATGGTGATGCTTCGGCTCTGGACAGGAACATCCTGCCACCTGCTGAGCAGGGAGAATGCGGCGTTGGCTGGTGTCCATTTGTGGCTGACATCTAAATTTCCAAACCAGCCAAAGGCGACCTGAAAAGCAGCCCTATGTTTACATTACAAACACACACAATAAACTGTCACTGCTTCCCAACATATGTCAACCAGTGTCCCCATATTATAGTCGCAGCCACAGTCTCCCCAGATATTATGACAACCAGTCTAACCAAATAGTGACAACAACAGTGTCCACAGATATTTTAAGTCACAGTACCCCATTCACCTCCCATGGGGAAGCCTATCTGAGTAGGAGGAAGCATCACAAGCAGACTAGACTCTATGCTGGTGATACTGCCACCTGCTGGATGTACTTATTATATGTCTTCCGTAAAACAAATACAGAACTATCAACTGGGCTTGGGCGGGTTGATGAGATAAAAACCTGCCAAAGTGGGAAAAAAAAAAAAAAAAGTGCCTAATTTGGTGGAAAACCTTGTCTAATAAAACCCATAGTGGAGGAATAGAGAGGAAGGCTTGTACTGAACCTTAAGGGGGTTTTACACTGGACGAGTATTGGGCGGACGAGCGTTCAGATAACGCTTGTTGCCGATAATTGCCCTGTGTAAAAAGGGCAGCAATCAGCAGATGAATGAGCAAACGCTCGATCATCTGCTGGTCGTATCGTTTAAAAAAGTAAAAGATTATCGTTGTCGGCAGCACATCTCCCTGTGTAAACATAGAGACGCACTGCCGACATGATAATAATGGATGGGGACGAGCGATCGGAGTAACGACCGCACCCCCCATCCATAGCTCCGTGTGACCGAAGCAAACGAGCGCCGATCAACGATGTCTTGTTGATCGGCGCTCGCTGCACCAGCCTTGTGTCAGCCATTGTAAAAGGGCCTTTAAAGTTGGGTATTCAGTTCCTGTAGCTTAAGCTTTACTCACAATTTCAGGTATGAATGGCCCTTATAATTGTGTGAGAGGCCTAAACCTTGTAAGGCCCTGTTCACACAGAGTTTTTTTGCAGGCGGAAAAATCTGCCTCAAAATTCCTGCAGGATTTTTGAGGCAGATGTTGACCTGCCAACAGAACATTTGCTGCATTTTTCAGCCGCGGTCATTGATCGCCACAGGCAAAAGATGCTGCAAAAACAGCTTTCTTTGCCTCCCATTGATGTCAATGGGAGGTCAGAGACGGAAATGCCCGAAGAAAGGGCATGTCGCTTCCCTGAAATCAATGGGAGGCGTTTTTGGCACTGTTTCCGATGTGGTTTCCACATCAAAAATGCACCAAAATACTCTGTGTGAACAGGGCCTTAGTTGTAACATTTAGGGTATGTTAACACGCAGTGACCAAAAACGTCTGAAAATACGGAGCTGTTCTCAGGCGAAAACAGCTCCTGATTTTCAGACGTTTTTGTAGCAACTCGCGTTTTTCGCCGCGTATTTTACGGCCGTTATTGGAGCTGTTTTTCAATGGAGTCAATGAAAAACGGCTCCAAAAACGTCCCACGAAGTGACATGCACTTCTTTTTCGCGGGCGTCTTTTTACGCGCCGTATTTTGACAGCGACGCGTAAAATTAAGGCTCGTGGGAACAGAACATCGTAAAACCCATTAAAAGCAATGGGCAGATGTTTGTAGGCGTATTAGGGGCGTTTTTTCAGGCGTAAAACACCCGAATTTAGACTAGCCTAAATAGTGCAAAAAAAAACTAGCATAATATAACTGTTTAACTAGCTAATTAAAGAAACCTTGCTTAACAAACACTACAAATAAATGATAAAAGTTTGCTCACACCGGTTTTCAGTCTGCAGGATTTACTGGATTTTATAGAAACATTTCTTGTACAAATCTTGCGAAGAACACATTGGTCATTTTTTTTTATGGTCATTTTCTTTTTTGTCTGACACACGACTCGGGCGCAGGCTTTTGCATTGTGGGTGGCCCCTATAGCAGAGAAGTAAGGGGAAGGTTTCTTAGCAGCCAGTTGTGTTTTAGCCAAACATGGGTTTGTGAGGAGGAGCGGATGACTGATCTCCTAGGACACATACCATATAGAAGAATTTTAGATATACAGTATTTCTCAAAGTTTTGAAAAAGATATTTAAATAGGTATTGCTAAAATTTTATTTTTAATTTGTTTGTGTATTTTCTACATTTAAGCCCTGTTCAGACAGCATATTTTCAGCGGATTCTGCCTCCCATTCATTTCAACGGGAGTCGGACGCTTCTTTTTCCAGCTAGCTGATTTTTTCAGCTAGCGGGAAAAGAAGCGTCCAGCCAGATCTTCTGGCGGATTCCACCTGAACCACTCATAAAAGTCAATGGGAGGAATATTCTGCGGCAGATTTTGTGGCGGGACCCGCCACGCAAAATCTGCCGTGTGAACTGTCACTCAGTGTTCCTCTATAGGCATCAAGCAGGTGGAGTACTTCTGGACAGGTGTTACAAAGTATGTGGCCACAAGCTCTCAAGAGACTTCCATATTCATCGATTTTTATTATGAGATCTAACTTTTTTATGCTATGTTTACCATACCTCCCAACTTTTGAATTCGGAAAAGACGGACATTTTAAGCCACGCCCCCTAACCACGCCCAATATCCCGCATAAACACATCAAATCACAGTCAGATCCTTCTGTAAATAACGCGCGCACATTCTCACTGCGGATCTCTAAACTGTCTGGATATCACAGATATTATGGATCCGGTTATATCGTCTTTATGTTACTTTTCCTATCTTGGGTATAACATTTGCTCATCACGGCAGCAGCTGCAGGACAAACCAAAAGGCTGAGTACAACAAAAATCAAGAGGGAGACCCTGTGGTGGATGAATTTCAATTGACAGTTAGCAGTTACATGATGGGGATTTTTTTTTTCCAGTTGTGTAACTCTGCTACCAGTCAATGGAAAAATCATCCACCAGAGCCCCCCTGTAGATTTCTCCACACACAGCCCCCCCTGTACATAGCGCCAGCCACAGCCCCCCCTTTACATAGCGCCAGAGACAGCCCCCTGTAGATAGCTCCAGATACAGCCCCCTGTAGATAGCTCCAGACACAGGCCCCTCTGTAGATAGCTCCAGACACAGGCCCCTCTGTAGATAGCTCCACACACAGCCCCCCTGTAGATAGCTCCACACACAGCCCCCCTGTAGATAGCTCCAGATACAGCCCCCCTGTAGATAGCTCCAGATACAGCCCCCCTGTAGATAGCGCCACACACAGCCCCCTGTACATAGCGCCAGACACAGCCCCCCTGTACATAGCGCCAGACACAGCTCCCCCTGTAGATAGCGCCACACACAGGCCCCCTGTAGATAGCGCCACACACAGGCCCCCTGTAGATAGCGCCACACACAGGCCCCCTGTAGATAGCGCCACACACAGGCCCGCTGTAGATAGCGCCACACACAGGCCCGCTGTAGATAGTGCCACACACAGGCCCGCTGTAGATAGTGCCACACACAGGCCCGCTGTAGATAGTGCCACACACAGGCCCGCTGTAGATAGTGCCACACACAGGCCCGCTGTAGATAGTGCCACACACAACCCCCTGTGGATAGCTCCAGACACAGCCCCCTGTGGATAGCTCCAGACACAGCGTCAGATACAGCCCCCTGTAGATAGTGCCACACACAGCCCCGTCGATAGCTCCACACACAGCCCCCTGTAGATGGTGCCACACACAGCCCCCTTAGATAGCGCCACACACAGCCCCCTGTAGATAGCGCCACACACAGCCCCCTGTAGATAGCGCCACACACAGCCCCCCTGTACATAGCGTCAGACACAGCCCCCCTGTACATAGCGCCAGATACAGCCCCCCTGTACATAGCGCCAGATACAGCCCCCCTGTACATAGCGTCAGATACAGCCCCCCTGTACATAGTGCCACACACAGCCCCCTGTACATAGTGCCACACACAGTCCCCCTGTAGGTGCCACATTGCCGCCAAAGCAGAGAGAGGTAGAGATAGGCTTTATTCACACGACAGGGTCTGAGTGTCGGCCGATAAAAACTGCCGTATTGAGCCGTTTTTTTCCCTGTCCGTTTTAAAATCGGATGAATTTCATTATATTTGTTGCCACACACAGCCCTCTGTAGATAATGCCACAGCCCCCCTGGTAGGTAATGCCACCCAGCCCCCTGCAGGTAATGCCACCCAGCCCCCTGCAGGTAATGCCACCCAGCCCCCTGCAGGTAATGTCACCCAGCCCCCTGCAGGTAATGTCACCCAGCCCCCTGCAGGTAATGTCACCCAGCCCCCTGCAGGTAATGCCACACAGCCCCTTGCAGGTTGCACCCACCCCCCACCCCCTTCCAGGAGAAGTCACTGACTTCAATGTCCATATATGGACAGTTTAGTCACTGACTTCTCCTGGAAAGGAATCCCTGGCCACAGGGTCGGAGATTCCGCTTCAGAAGTGAGTGATGTCCCTGTGTCCATATATGGACAGTGTAGTCACCCACTTCTCCTGTAGCGGAATCCCCAATGATTGGGGATTCCGACTCCTACAGGGAGCAAAAAAAAGACCCTCCTCCTCCTCACATGAACTCTGCACTGTGAGGACGAGGAGAGCGCGAGCGACGGAAGACACGGCCGTCACTCGGGACACATCCGGAGATGGCCGTGTATTACCCGGCCCCATCGACTTCTATGGGAGCCGGGCGGCCGGGTAAACGGCCGAAAATAGGGCATGTCCCATTTTTTGACGGCCAAGTTTCCCGGGCCGTCAAAAAATCGGTCGTGTGAATACCCTCATCACTCACCGTCAGAAGAAGGCAGGAGTCTTGCAGCGGCGTTCTCACTGGTGTTGATGCCGGCCCGGGAGTGAACCAGTCCAGTCACCTGACCGGTGAGGTCAGATGACAGATCAGGTGAATGGACTGGTCCACTCACGGGCCGGCATTGATCCCAGTGAGAACACCACCGCAAGACTCCTGCCTTCTTCTGATCGCTGCTGTAGTCAGCAGCGATCAGCTGTTCTGATGCAGCGCCCAGCGGGACATTTACAGACCGCCCGGGACAGCGGTGAGAAACCGGGACTGTCCCGCCGGATCCGGGACGGTTGGGAGGTATGTGTTCACTCCATGTTCAGTGTGCACAATCAGCATATGCTAAAGGAGATACCCGATGGATGGCAAAAAAGTGTCCTTTTGCCCTCCACCAGGCAGGTCTACGGGGTACTTATTTTTAAGTTACTGTCATGGAAAGCACAGTAGGTGACTAATATATTAACAGTCACTGCAGAAAAAGGCATACTGTGCTTTATACGGAAGTACAACTTATTTTTCAACATGGGGCCTATGTACGTCGTATGTCCAGGCTGTCCTTTGGGTGTGGCAAGCTGGGCCCATATCCCGCGCTTCCTGGGACTTACACTTGCCGCCAACATCACTCCATCTACTTACCCTCCCTGCTTCTGTCTGGTCTTCTTCCCCTCTAAGTGCAACGCAGGATCGAGGCGTCATTCAGTGCCAGGACCTTGTATGTGTGGTGACGATAACGTCCTGGTGCTAAATGGAGTCAGGAGACAGTGCTATGCCCGAAGGTGAAGTGTATTTGACTCAGGAGCGAGGATGGTAAGTATAATATGGTGGATACTGTCTACTGGAGGCCCTGTATTTAAGCCTTTCATGTATGATACTCTCTATTGGGGCCCTGTATCTAAGCCTATCAAGTGTGATACTGTCAGTTGGGGGCCATGTATCTAAGCCTTTAATGTATAATACTCTCTGCTGGGGCCCTGTATATAGGCCTATCATAGATACTCGCTACTGCTTTATCTAATCTTATCATATGTGATACTGTCTGCTGGGGGACCTGTATCTAAGCCTTTAATGTATCATGCTCTGTGGGGCCCTGTATATAAGCCTATCATAGATACTCTCTGCTGCTGTATCTAAGCTTATCATATGTAATACTCTCTGCTGGAGGTCCTGTATCTAATTCTATCATTTCATTGATTTGGTCCGTGAAACAACGGACTGCACACGGAAGCCATCCGTGTGCGGTTCATGTTTCACGGAACCGTCATTATCGTCCGTACAAGGGCAGACGGAAGTGTGCATGCAGCCTTAGGGTATGTGCACACACACTAATTACGTCCGTAATTGACGGACGTATTTCGGCCGCAAGTCCCGGACCGAACACAGTGCAGGGAGCCGGGCTCCTAGCATCATACTTATGTACGATGCTAGGAGTCCCTGCCTCTCCGTGGAACTACTGTCCCGTACTGAAAACATGATTACAGTACGGGACAGTTGTCCTGCAGAGAGGCAGGGACTCCTAGCATCGTATATAACTATGATGCTAGGAGCCCGGCTCCCTGCACTGTGTTCGGTCCGGTACTTGCGGCCGAAATACGTCCGTCAATTACGGACGTAATTAGTGTGTGTGCACATGCCCGGAGACAACTGCAATCGTCAGGTTGTCTGCTTTCAGGAAATATATAGGGCGCATTCACTGCTCAAAGTGTGTAATCTTTGTTTTTTATAAGTTGTTACTTTTAAAAAATGTCCATCTTAAAACCAGATATTTTCATGTGAATGATATTTTCAAAAATATATGGGTATGATTTTATTTGCACTTCTTTAGAGGTGCGAAATAGCCAGACACCACAGGCAATGAAAGAGTTGGAACTGATTCAATGTTGAGTAACTGTAAATTGTGTTTCCTTATCGTCTACTGCTTTTTGATTAATGGATCTTTTATTATGTGTTCAGAAAGAAACTAAATTCTAAGTTCTGGATATCTGGCACCAGGGACCAGCAGCTACTGTATGTATATGAAGGGAGACTAGGAGATAAAATATCTCAAACAAGGTACAAAACACAGGAAAGCAAAGTATTATTCAGACGAACGGGATATACGTCCGTGCAACGCGCTTGACTTTCACGCGCGTCGCACAGACCTATATTAGTCTATGGGGCAGTGCAGACAGTTGCGTGATTTTTCCGCAGCGTGAGTCCGCTGCGAAAAAGTCACGACATGTCCGTTCTTTGGGCGTATTTCGCGCATCACTCACCCATTGAAGTCAATGGGTGCGTGAACATCACGCATGCCACACGGAAGCACTTCCGTGGGATGAGCGTGCTTCGCGCAACAGCTGTGAAAAGGATGAATGAAAACAGAAAAGCACCACGTGCTTTTCTGTTTACAAACATCCAAACGGAGTGTCATAATGATGGCGGCTGCGCAAAAAGCACGCAGCCGCGCATCATACGGGGCTGACACACGCGCAAAACGCCACGTTTTTTGCGCAGGCAAAACGCACACGCTCGTGTGAATCCGGCCTTAAACTGTAAAATATTTATTTAAACAAGAATAACATTTTAAGACAATCTTGCGAACTGGGATTGGAATTTGCATGACTTGTCTGATGCATTGATGATTTTGCAATACAAAGGGTGAAATCCACATATAACATGCAGATTTTGCAGCAGATTCACTGTGGCTTTGCTGCGGATTTGTGTTTAAACTTGGCCTAAGGCCTCATGCACACATCTGTTGGCCGTCGTACAGCCGGACCGGTGAAACATGGACCGCACACAGATGGCTTCCGTGTGCAGTCCGTTGTTTCACGGACCAAATCAATGAAAAAGCCCGAGACTGTTCCGTCAAAAACGGACAGGAGTAGGACCTCTCCTATTTTTGACGGAATGGCTGCACGGTTCCTTTAAAACAACCTAAGTGTGCATAGCCCCATTGAAATGAATCTGTCAGGGTGCCATCAGTTAAAAAAAACAGATAGCACCCTGAAGAAAAAAACTGAAGTGGGCATGAGGCCTAAGGATATGTTCACACGGCTTAGCAAAATATGTCTGAAAATACAGAGCTGTTTTCACTCAAAAACAGCTCCTGATTTTCAGACGTTTTTGTAACTACTCAAATTTTTCGCGCCGTATTTTACGGACGTTATTGGAGCTGTGTTTCAATGGAGTCAATGAAAAACTGCTCCAAAAACGTCCCAAGAAGTGACATGCACTTCTTTTTCGCAGGCGTCTTTTTTTTTTACGCGCCGTATTTTGACAGCGACGAGTAAAATGACACCATGTGGGAACAGAACATCGTAAAACCCATTGAAAGCAATGGGCAGATGTTTGTAGGCGTAAAACGCCCGAATTACGTCTGAGAATAGTGCGTGTGAACATACCCTAAGGGTTCACACCTAGCTGATTTATTGCAGAAATTTCTGCAATTGCTCAATAAATCTGAATGGGATTAGTAGAAATCCATGCACGTGCCGCAGAAACAACCCCATTCAGATATGGGGAACACATTTTCAAATCTACCACATGGAAACATACCTTATGCTACGTGGTAACCCGGCCTTAAACGCTGCGGAGTTTCCGCAACGGACTAGTGTGTGGAATTTCCGCAGATTAACAGTAGCAGCAAAGTGGTTGAGACTTAGAAAATCTCATGCCCACGCTGCAGAGAAAAAAAAACGAGCGTAAACGTTAATAAATTGACCTGCGGTGCAAAATTTAATTCCGCAGCATGTCAATGTATGCTGCGTTTTTGTTGATATTCTGATGCAGGTTTTCCCCATTGGATTCAATTGGTGGTGCAAAACCCGCAACAGAAAGCCAAGTGTTGCGACTATTGCGGCATAATCGCAGCGATTACGCTACAAAGATCGCAATTCTGAAAAAAAAAAAAAAATCATACTTACCCAGAACGCTCTCCTTTTTCCTGCAGTCCGGCCCCCAAAGGCTGCAGCGTCACATGGCCTGCAACGTCATCGTAGGAGGCCGGACTACGCGCAGAGAAGACGGAGTAGGTAAGTATGAACAGTTTTCCTCCGAGCGGGAATTCTATTCGATAAAATGCACCGCAATGTGGTGCGGTTTTTCGGACGGAAGGTGCTGCGGGTTCCAGGTCGGATACACTGAGCAATTTTTCTGCTAAAGGCCGTACAGTAGAGATTTTGGACGGCTGAAAAGATTTAGACCATTTTCTGCCAACTGTTGCAGCTTTTCATGATACGAATGCAGATGAAGGCAGAAATCTGTGTAAAAGTTGAACTGCCATGTTGCAATGTTTGGTCTTGGTCAGGTGCAGTCGTTGGAAAGTTGTTCATGCCAAAAGACAGCTCTGCATCACATAAATAAAAATCCAAACCAGGCTACAGATCAAGGCAAAGATCAATCGGTGGCTTGTCGTTTTTACTTATGGCGTTGTCGTTTAAAAAGACAATCTACACTGCCCATCTATGAACGACAAGCGATTCAGAAAACAGCTGTCGGAAATCTTTGATGTATGGCCAGTTTAAGGGTCTGTTAAAACCAGACCAACCTTAATTGTGACCAACGTGGTAGAAGTCTATTATAACTTTACGCAAATAAATTACAAACTATTAAACTATTTACTACATAAAAACTGATGAAAGAAAATAAAAAAGATTAGGCTCTTTCAATGTGGTTTCATGGATTTTTTTTGTACAGGATCCATGACAGATCCTAATAGAGCATATGGGCAGCAGTTGTCTTTTTAAGACAATACCTTTAACCCCTTAGTGACCACCACAGCGGTCACTAAGGGGCCTTAGGCTAGGCCGTCGCCTTTTCACGGCTCCTGCTCAAACGACCTCAATCTAAGTTTACTTAGATCGCGGTCGTTTAACCCGTTAAATGTCGCAGTCAATAGCAACCGTGGCATTTAACTTGTTTACGGAGGAAGGGAGCTCCCTCTGTCACCCATCGGCGGGCCGAAAATGCAATCACGGACCTCCGATGTGGTGTCATGGCAGCCGGGGGTCTGATAAAAGCCATGGGCATATGCCTATTAGGACGTGCCAGATTTCCACTGACAGGTAATAATGCTTTGGTATACGAAGTATACCAAAGCATTATAGCAGCGATCAGTAGATTGCATAGTAAAGTCCCCTAGTGGGACAAATAAAATAAGTAATAAATGTGAAATAAAAATTATTAATAAAAATGACAGTAAAAAAGTGGTAAAAATAAATAAAAGTACACATATATGGTATCGCCGCGACCTTAATGACTCAAACAATAAAGTTAATATGTAATTTAAACCGCAAGGTGAACACCGTAAAAAAAAAAATACGCAAAAAAACAATGGCGAAATTCCTATTTTTTTCCATTGCCCCCCAAAAACGTCAGACTAAAAGTTTATCAATAAGTCCCATGCACCCCAAAACAGTACCAATAAAAACTACGTCTCGTCCCGCAAAAAAACAAGCCCAAAAAAATCACTAGATTGACGGAAAAATAAAAAAAAATACGGCTCTTGGAAAGGAACAATGCAAAAACAAATAATTTTAAAGTGTTTTTATTGTGCCAAAGTCGTAAAACATAAAAAACCTCTACATATGTGGTATCGTCGTAATCGTACCGACCCATAGAATAAAGGTAATGTGTTATTTCCGCTGTACAGTGAACGGTGTCAATTTAAAACACATAGAACAATGGTGGAATTTCAGGGTTTTTTCTACTCTTCCCCCCACAAAAAAAAAGATAATACAAGTTAATAAAAAAAATGATATGTACCCCAAAATGGTGCCATTAAAAAGTACAACTAATCCCTCAAAAAACAAGTCCTCGTACAGCTATGTCAACGGAAAAATAAAAAAGTTATAGCTCTTTGAATGCGACTATAGAAAAACTAAAAAAATAGCTTGCTCATTAGGGCCTAAAATAGCCTGGTCACAAAGGGGTTAATAACCTAGACTCCATCCATTACAAACTAAATAAACCTAAGACACGAATGCGCACCTCTTAGTAGTAGAGAAGCTCTGTAATTCTAGGAGTGAAGTGTGATCGTTACAGTGAAGCGCTGAGGAGGTTTCGGTAATTAGAAGGTTCCAAAAAAAACATAGTATAAGCCGGTAAAAGTATACACCAAACATATCCATAAACTTGGACCTGAAGTATGCCAAAAGAGTGTCCATATTTTGGCATATGTCTGGCAGGCATGCATTGGCATACGTTGGCATTGGCATACGTTGTATTGAAAAGCTTAGTCAACTACGCTTTTGAATACAACGGAATTCCGCAAAAAATGTGTACTACGTGGTCTGTGACACGCATGATCCACATGTTATGAACTTAGATGTGATCGTGTAAAGGTGAATCGCCCCTCCGACACTGAAGCCGTCAGGTCCGCGGGACTGACGGATTCAGTGTATTACGAGCAATACAGCTGTTCTGTATAAAGAATACAGAACAGCTGTATCAACAATTGTAAAACTATTTTTTTTAATAAAGACTTATTACACTAAACTCACTGACTAATGTATTTATTTTAAAAAAAACAAAAAAAAGTATACATAGCGATTTATGACCTCATTCGAGAGGTTAGTTATGACCTTCTTTCTTTTGATTTCCTCACAGTGCAAACCGTCCATGTGCTTATCACGCTGATGTCTCCTTAGAATAATCCTGATCCATATTGAAGAGGATATAGCATGTTTCAAGTCTTTCTGGGCCAATTCTATGCTCAAACTGTGGCTGGAGATCTTCTGGTGTTAAGCCCTTAAGGAAATGGTTGGAGATTTCATTGTACAGAGTCTTCCCAACATTCCCTAGGTAAAGACAACACATGGCAGTCATATCACCTGAACATCTTGCAACACATGAAACAAGCGGTGTAGATTGCAAGCCATTGTGGGCAGGGATCGCTCTACTTCCGTAACGGTCCATCGCTCAGCAAGCTAAAGATTATTGTACTTGTAGTTTTTATTGGCTCATTTTTTTGTATTTAAAGAGGCTCTGTCACCACATTATAAGTGCCCTGTCTCCTATATAAGGAGATGGGCGCTATAATGTAGGTGACAGCAGTGCTTTTTATTTAGAAAAACAATCTATTTTTACCACTTTATTAGCGATTTTAGATTTATGGTAATGAGTTTCTTAATGCCCAAGTGGGCATGTTTTACTTTAGACCAAGTGGGCGTTGTACAGAGGAGTGTATGACGCTGACCAATCAGCATCATGCACTCCTCTCCATTCATTTACACTGCACTAGCGATATAGTTACATAGTTACATAGTTTGTACGGTTGAAAAAAGACACATGTCCATCAAGTTCAACCAAGGGATGGGAAAAGGGAAAGTAAAAAATTTCTACACATAGGAGTTGATATTTTTTTGTTCTAGGAAATTATCTAAGCCTTTTTTAAAGCCATCTACTGTCCCTGCTGTGACCAGCTCCTGCAGTAGACTATTCCATAAATTCACCGTTCTCACAGTAAAGAAGGCTTGTCGCCTCTGCAGGTTGAACCTTTCTTTTTCCAGACGTACACTTCTCTCCATTAATTTACACTGCACTAGCGGTGCATTACTGCAGTGTCCTGATAATGAATATACATCACTACCAGCCTGGACGTGATGTTTATTCAGAATCCTGAGACGTCTGAATCTTTTCTGTGAGATTCCAGCAAGGCAAGCGTAATCTCGTTTGAAATGACAGGTTACATCGTAATCTCGCGAGATTACGCTTGCCTTGCTGTAAATCTCACAGAGACGCTACAGACATGTCAGGATTCTGAATAAACATCACGTCCAGGCTGGTAGTGATGTATATTCATTATCAGGACACTGCAGTAATGTTAGTGTTTGTGTATGTAGCTGCACATAACGATATAGCTATATCGCTAGTGCAGTGTAAATGAATGGAGAGAAGTGTACGACGCTGATTGGTCAGCGTCATACACTCCTCTGTACAACGCCCATTTGATCTAAAATAAAACACGCTCACTTGGGCATTAAGAAACTCATTAGCATAAAGCTAAAAATCGCTCATAAAGTGGTTTAAAATACAGGGTGGACCATATATATGGATACACCTAAATAAAAAGGGAATGGTTGTGGCACATTAGTATATGGGAGGGGGGAAACTTTTCAAGCTGGGTGTTGAAGTCGGCCATTTTGTATCCAACTTTAGTTTTTTCAATGGGAAGAGGGTCATGTGACACATCAAACTTATCGAGAATGTCACAAGAAAAACAATGGTGTGCTTGGTTTTAACGTTACTTTATTCTTTCATGAGTTATTTACAAGCTTCTCTTTGTTTACAGCCATTGACATGTCGCAGAGGTTAACACGTGAGGAGCGGATAGAAATTGTGTTGATGTCTGGTGAACGCAGTACCCGGGTCATTGCAGCAGATTTCAATGCAAGACACCCTACGAGACCACCCATCTCCCATGCTACAGTTTGCAAACTGCTTGCCAAGTTTCGTGAAACTGGTTCAGTGTTGGATTTTCCCAAATGTGGACGCATGAAAACTGTCACTAATGAAGAAACATCAGTGGCTGTCCTAGCTTTATTCAGCAAGAGCCCACAGCGTAGCACTCGCCGCATGTCACTGAAGAGCGGCATCAGTCGAACATCCCTTCGGCGGATATTAGCTACTCACAAATGGCACCCTTACAAACTCCAGCTGCTGCAGCATCTCAACGAGGATGACCCAGATCGGCGCACTGAATTTGCAGAATGGGCAAAACAAAAATTGGAACAGGACCCTCAGTTTACACAGAACATTTTGTTCAGTGATGAGGCAAACTTTTATGTGAATGGTGAAGTTAACAAACAAAACCACCGCTATTGGTCTGACATTAACCCACATTGGATAGATCCCTCCAAGACTGTTGGAACACAAAAATTGATGGTATGGTGTGGTATATGGGGTACAAAGATAGTGGGGCCATTCTTCATCAATGGAAACCTCAAGGCCACGGGATTTCTGAAATTGCTACATGATGATGTGTTTCCCTCTTTATGCACTGAAGCTGGCACGTTCCCTGAGTTTTTCCAGCAAGATGGTGCACCACCACATTATTGGTGTCAGGTCCGAGCATTCCTAGATGAACAGTTTCCTGGAAAATCGGATTGGTCGTCGTGGGCCAGTTGAATGGCCCCCTAGGTCTCCCGATCTGACCCCCTTAGACTTTTATCTTTGGGGTCATCTGAAGGCAATTGTCTATGCTGTGAAGATACGAGATGTGCAGCAACTGAAACTACGGATACTGGAAGCCTGTGCTAGCATTTCTTCTGCGGTGTTGCTATCAGTGTGTGAAGAGTGGGAGAAGAGGGTTGCATTGACAATCCAACACAATGGGCAGCACTTTGACCACATTTTATAAGTGGTCAGAAACTTGTAAATAACTCATGAAAGAATAAAGTAACGTTAAAACCAAGCACACCATTGTTTTTCTTGTGAAATTCTCAATAAGTTTGATGTGTCACATGACCCTCTTCCCATTGAAAAAACTAAAGTTGGATACAAAATGGCCGACTTCAACACCCAGCTTGAAAAGTTTCCCCCCTCCCATATACTAATGTGCCACAAACAGGAAGTTAATATCACCAACCATTCCCATTTTATTTAGGTGTATCCATATAAATGGCCCACCCTGTATATCGTTTTTCGAAATAAAAAGCATTACTGTCACCTACATTATAGCGCCGATCTCCTTTTATAGGAGATACGGCACTTATAATGTGGTGACAGAGCCTCTTTAAAGAGAACAGGTCACACGGACTATGCTGTCAAATCTGCAAGCAGTATGTTATAAAGCTTGATTTGCTAAGTAGATAGATATATAGTTTGAAGGAAAAAGATTAACTGGTTGTTTATGGATTTAAAGGCTATGTACACCTTTGAAATAGTTTTTGTTTTTTAAATAAAAATGTCTATCAGTGTGTTTTGTGCAACTTTCTTGAATTTTTGAGATACAGCTGCTTTGTATACTGTATACAGAGCAGTTGTATCTAGCGATGAAACCTGTATCCGTCAGGTACACGGGACTGATGGGTTCAGTGACAGCGGGACCTGCGTGTGTCTGACGTGCAGGATTGAGCTGTTACCGATCAAATCTAAGTTATGATCTAAACTAAACCCTAAACCAGTCAGTCCCGCAGACCTGACGGATTCAGGTCTCAGTGCACGATACAGCTGCTTTGTATACAAAGCAGCTGTATCTCAAAAAGTGAAAATATTTTTTAATAAAAAATATTTAGAACGTTGCACAAAAAAAACTGATAGATATTTTTATTTTAAAATACATAGCCATAGTGTACATAGCCTTTAAATCCCTGCTTATTCTGGGCTTAGGGGTCCAGTGGGCAATTCTATTGGGAGTGATTGGGAGACTTCACTGTATGAGTGTGCATAGAGGAATAACTGCCAATCATTAAATAGGAACACCCACTGGACTCCTAAACACAGAGAGAGCAGGGATTAAATCACTAAACAACAAGGTGGTCCGAATCTTTTCCACAAACTATATCAGTCTACTTAGTAAATCCTATTCTATACCATGTTGCCTGCAGATTGGATAGCTCATTGTGACAGGTTCCCTTTACACCCTTCCGTACATCCTATGAACAGCGCCCTGGAATTAATGGTGCTTTAAAATAGTGATGCAAATCAAAAGCACCCTCCCCAATGTCTTATTATTGAAGATGCCACACTGTTTGGTTTCTTTGGTTTAAAGAAAATGAGATATTAGAGGCTTAATAACACATAACAATATTTCAGTAATATCTAAAGTGAAACCTCGATGAGAGAGCCACCCAAAATTGAATTAAAAAATGGTCTAGAGGGGTCTCATGAAAATGGACACTATGCATAGTATGTAAAAAAAAAACGGAAAAATCGGTAACAGCAAATCTGGTCTAGATAAAGGGGTGGTCTACTCAAAGAGGCGATCTGGAGAGGTTTCACTGTATTTATTATATTTAAAGAGGTTCTTCACCTAAATATAATAAATACTGCAGCCTGAGATAGAGGAGGCTATGGCTTGACTTCTGCCGGGCGGCTTTTCCCCTTCCCTACTTTTAGTAAAGTACCAGTCCTTTTAAACAGTTAAAGTGGTTTTCCCACAATCATCACCACCGCTGGTACCCCCACCGATTGTGAGAATGGGGGTCTAGAACCTCCATTCCTCCTCACTGCTCGATAATAGTGAGGAGGACACTGAATGGAGAGGCAGTCGAGCAAGTCTATGGAAATGACAGAAACAGCCGAGCAGAGGGGGAACAAGGGTTCGGGTCCCCCGTTCTCATGATCAGTTGGGGTCCTAGAGATGGGGCCCCGAGTGATCAGAAAATTATCTGGATAGGTGATTATTTATGGTAGTGGGAAAACCCCTTTAAGTCATGTCTTAAAGTCTGGTTACTATGGAGTCTTTCAGGCAGCTTGTCCTTCACAACCAATCTCAGATTACTCAGCTCTTCAGCTCATGGCAGAATTGACATTGATCGTAGGACAGAGGAGGCTTGGATGGACATCTCCCAAATGAAAACCGAAACACCCTCAAGCAGGCCAATCATACTGTATTAGATAATGGTCTTCAGGATCTTTAAACAATCTAACGTGTATGGGGGCAGCCAAACTTTCCCCCGACATCTGTTTTTGGCAAAAACAAGGAGTAGACATGTTGGATTTGAATATGCCTGATCCTTTGTCTACCAAGAGATAAATTGTGGTGTGTGTCAGAAATGTATTTCCATGTCCCTGTGGCAATAAACATGTTCAGACAAATTTGAGGATGCATATTAACGCTGTAGTTGGCCAAGAGCAATCTTAAAGAAGCTCGGTCACCAGATTATAAGTGCCCTATCTGCTACATAATCTGATCGGTGCTGCAATGTAGATAACAGTGGTTTTTTTTTATTTTGAAAAACGATAATTTTTGAGCAAGTTATAGGCAATTTTAGATTTATGCTAATTATTTTCTTAATGCCCAACTGGGCGTGTTTTAACTTTTGATCAAGTGGGCGTTGTAAAGAGAAGTGTATGATGCTGACCAATCAGTGACCAATCAGCGTCCTACACTTCTCTCCATTCATGTCCATTTGTACTCAGCACAGCGTGATCTCGCTGTGCGGTCACATACACCCACATTAACTTTACTGAAGTGTCTTGAGAGTGAATAGACATCACCTCCAGCCAGGACGCGACGTCTATTCACACTCCCGACACTTCGGAAAAGTTTGTGTGGGACTTAATTTACAGCACTGCGTGATCTCGCAGATTACTCGGCTCCACTGCCTCTCGGCCACTTCCTGGTTAGGTGGTCGGGAGTTACAGGAACAGCCGAGTGCTCGCTGAGCTGTGCTGTTTCCTTAACTCTCATAAAAGTGAATCGGAGTTACTGAAACAGCGTAGCACGGCGAGCTACGCTGTTTCAGGAACTCGGTAGCTATGAAACAGCGTAGCTCGGCGTCCTACGCTGTTTCCGTAACTCACATTCACTTCTATGGGAGTTCCGGAAACAGTGTAGCTCAGTGAGCTCAGCTGTTTCCGTAATTCACGACCACCTAACCAGGATGTGGCCGGGAGGCAGCGAGAGCCGAGTAAGCTAGAAGCTAGGGGGTTTAGGGGGCCACGTTCTAGAGAAAGGTGCAGATCCCAGAGATGGGACCCGCATCTAAAGGACTTTTATGGCATATCCTGTGGACATGCCATAATTGTCCAAGATGGGAAAACCCCTTTAGGACACTAAAAATAATTAATGAAAATAGATAAAGAAGTGACAAAGGTGGCTTGTTTGGCCATTAGCTATTCCTCCCGACCCTCCATACACGCTCAGCTTGGTCGAGCGTGCATGTTTACTCAATGGGAAGAGGGCAATAAGCCGCTGCCAGACACCTTTGGTGGCTTCTTATCTCCAATGAGAAGTATCCAACACGACCGATCCTTCTTTCCCCCCAACATCTGCCGTCGGGTGAGAGTGGGACAACCCCACAAACACATTAGATGGTTGACCCCTTTAAATCGGCGTGTTCAGACGTTGTTTATCTAATGCGTAAGGGCACCTTTAGGCTGAGGTAAGTATCAATGTGCTCACCTTATAGTGTTGTGCTAACTAGGTACAACACTAATTTAGCATTTATCTATTTGAGATATCAGCGACTGCTCCTATGCGCTGCTACGTCATTCCGCCAACGTGGATATTAGGATTGTCTATTCTCAAGGGCACCAACATGAGGAATATGAGAATATACATTACAGGGCTTTACCGGTCAGCCATATAATGTTTAGTCTACTTATAAAGTTCCTCAACAACATCTTTAATTTCTCTTGTTGTTGCCCGTGAGAGTCCATACATTTTTTTATCTTTATTAAAGACTTAAACATTTATGAATGTTATAATACAACTTCCCAATACCAAGCCAAGTAATGGTCTTTTAAAGAAGATATGTTTTTGTTTCTTTTATTAATGACCCTCACACAACTTTATGATGACCAGAGTCTGAAGTATTATTTCATACCTATGTACTGTTGACGTATTGTCTTAAGAGTTTCTGTCAACGAGTGGGTATCCTGATCTCCACTTTCATCTTGGAAGGTTTCATTATCCGCAGATACATCCATTGCTGACCTGGCATGACTGACAACCATCTCCAGAGTGTTTCCTTCAACCTCCTCAAAATCATCAGGGTAATCTGGCACTTCTTCATCATTAGAACCTTAGTGAGTACAACAATGAACATGTAAATGTTAATAATAATATTACGAGTTATGGGCACTAGAAAAGGCAAAGTCTACAACTCGTGTTTTCTTCTGTGACCAACAAATTCTAGACACTGAACAAATTTTTGCTTCAATATTCTAAATTTAAGTCCTCTAACCCCTTCCCTCTTTGGCCACTTTTGACCTTCCGGACAGAGCCTCATTTTTCAAATCTGACATGTTTCACTTTATGTGGTAATAACTCCGGAATGCTGTTACCTATCCAAGCGATTCTGAGATTGTTTTCTCGTGACACATTGGACTTTAAGTTACTGGCAAAATTTGCTCGATATATTCAGTATTTAATTGTGAAAAACACCAAAATATAGCGAAAAATTGCAAAAATTTGCAATTCTCAATTTAAATGTATCTGCCTGTAAGACAGGCAGTTAAAACGCACAAAAGTGTTGCTAACTGACATCCCCATATGTCTACTTTAGATTGGCATCGTTTTTTGAACATCCTTTTATTTTTCTAGGACGTTAAAAGGCTTTGAACTTTAGCAGCAATTTCTCACATTTTCAAGAAAATTTCAAAAGGCTATTTTTACAGGGGCCAGTTCACTTGTGAAGTGGCTTTGAGGGTCTTATATATTAGAACCCCCAAAAAAGTCACCCCATTTTAAAAACTTCACCCCTCAAAGTATTCAAAACAGCATTCAGAAAATTTCTTAACCCTTTAGACACAGGATTTAAAGCAAAGTATAAGTGAAATTTACAAATTTCATATTTTTTTGCAGAAATAAATTTGAATACAATTTTTTTTTATAACACAGGAGGTTTTACTAGAGAAATGCAACTCAATATTTATTGCCCAGGTTCTGCAGTTTTTGGAAATATCCCACATGTGGCCGTAGCGTGCTACTGGAATGAAGCACCGGCCTCAGAAGCAAAAGGAGTACCTAGAGGATTTTGGGGCCTTATTTTTATTAGAATATATTTTAGGCACCATGTCAGGTTTGAAGGGCTCTTGCGGTGCCAAAACAGTGAAAATCCCCCAAAAGTGACCCCATTTGGGAAACTACACTCGTCAAGGAAATTATCTAGGAGTATAGTGAGCATTTTGACCGCACAGGTTTTTTACAGAAATTATTGGAAGTAGGCCATGAAAATGTAAAATCTACATTTTTTAAAAGAAAATGTAGGTTTAGTGATTTTTTTTTCTCATTTCCACAAGGACTAAAGGAGAAAAAGCACTGCAAAATCTGTAAAGCAATTGCTCCCGAGTAAAACAATACCCCACATGTGGTAATAAACAGCTGTTTGGACACACGGCAGGGCTTAGAAGTGAAAGAGCGCTATTTGGCTTTTGGAATTCACATTTAGCAGGAATGGTTTGCGGAGGCCATGTCATATTTACAAAGCCCCTGAGGGGACAAAACAGTGGAAACCCCCCACAAGTGACCACATTTTGGAGACTACACCCATTGAGGAAATTATCTAGGGGTATAATGAGCGTTTTGACCCCACAGTTTCTTTGCAGAAATTATTGGAAGTAGGCCCTGAAAATAAAAATCTACATTTTTTCAAAGAAAATGTAGGTTTAGCTAATTTTTTCTCATTTCTACAAGGACTAAAGGAGAAAAAGCATTGCAAAATTTGTAAAGCAATTTCTCCCGAGTAAAACAATACCCCACATGTGGTAATAAACGGCTGTTCGGACACACGGCAGGGCTTAGAAGGGAAAGAGCGCTATTTGGCTTATGGAGATCACAATTAGCAGGAATGGTTTGCGGAGGCCATGTCACATTTGCAGAGCCCCTGAGGGGACAAAACAATGAAAACGCCCAAAAAATTACTCGATTTAGGAAACTACACCTCTTCAGGAATTCATCTAGGGGTGTAGTAAGCATTTTGACCCCACAGATGTTTCATAGAATTTATTAGAATTGGGCAGTGAAAATAAAAACAATCCTTTTTCTTCAATAAGACGTAGCTTTAGCGCCAAATTTTTCATTTTTTCAACAAATAAAGGAAAAAACTAACCCAACATTTGTAAAAAATTTCTCCCGAGTACAGCAACACCCCATATGTGGTCATAAACTGCTGTTTGGGCACACGGCAGGGCTCAGAAGGGAAGGAGCGCCATTTGGAGTGCAGATGTTGCTAGATTGGTTTCTGTGGGCCCAAAACAGTGGAAACACCCCAGAAGTGACCCAATTTTGGAAACTACACCCCTCAATGCATTTACCTAGGGGTGTAGTGGGCATTTTAACCCTGCAGATGTTTTGTAGAAATTAGTGTGCACTCGATGTTGCAGAGAGAAAATGTTTTTTTTTTCATAGATATGCGGATATGTGGTGCCCAGCTTGTGCCACCATAACAAGACAGCTCTCTAATTATTATGCAGTGTTTCCCGGTTTTAGAAACACCCTACATCGGGCACTAATCTTTTGCCTGGACATTAGACCACGCTCAGGAGTGAAAGAGTACCATGTAAAATTGAGGCCTAATTTGGCGATTTACAAAGTATTGGTTCACAACTGCAGAGGCTCAGATGTGAAATAATAAAAAGAAACCCCTGAGAAGTGACCCCATTTGGAAACTACACCCCTCAAGGCATTTATTAAGGGGTGTAGTGAGCATTTTCACCCCACAGGTCTTTTCCATAAATGATTGCGCTGCGGAAGGTGCAAATTAAAAATTTATATTTTTCCCTAGATATGCCATTTCAGTGACAAATATGTTGTGCCCAGCTTATGCTACTGGAGAAACACACCCCAAAAATTGTTAAAAGGGTTCTCCCGGGTATGACGATGCCATATATGTGGAAGGAAACAGCAGTTTGGGCACATTGTAGGGTTCATAGCGGAGGGAGCGCCATTTGCCTTTTGGAGAGCGGATTTTGCTTGGTAGTAGATTTGTTTGATTATTGCTGGTGTTTCCATTTATAATGTGGGGGTACATGTAAGCCGGGCGGAGTATATAAGGGGCATAGTTATTATAATAATGGGGTAAAAAAAACAATAAAATGATCCATAGATGTGTGTTACGCTGTGACACAATCCTTTCTGCACAGGCCGGTGTCGCAATGATATATGGCATCCTTTCTTATCCCCTTTTGGTCCACACTCCACACCTTTGCTGTTTGGGGAATTTTGTTGTGAAAGTGTTGTCCTGGTATAATACAGGCACCCTTCCAGCAGATATGTTTGGGCCCTCCCCTTCCTGGTTCCCTAATTTTAGGTCCTTGATAAATCGCCTCGGGTCGGCACAACTGCATATTTTTTATTTCCTGACTTATTGGAACCTTAAAGAGGCTCTGTCACCACATTATAAGTGCCCTATCTCTTATATAAGGAGATCGGCGCTGTAATGTAGGTGACAGTAATGCTTTTTATTTAGAAAAACGATCTATTTTAAACCACTTTATTAGCGATTTTTAGTTTTATGCTAATGAGTTTCTTAATGCCCAAGTGGGCGTTTTTACTTTCGACCAAGTGGGCGTTGTACAGTGTATGACGCTGACCAATCAGTGACCAGTCAGCGTCATACACTCCTCTCCATTCATTTACAGAGCAGCATCGCGCTCTTACTAGAACACGATGTGCAGCCACAAACATAGACATTAACGTTAATCAAGTGTCCTGATAATGAATACACATGACCTCCAGCCTGGACGTCATGTGTATTCAGAATCCTGACATTTCTGAATCTTGCTGGAAATCTCACAGAAAAGATTCAGAAGTGTCAGGATTCTGAATACACATGACGTCCAGGCTGGAGGTCCTGTATATTCATTATCAGGACACTTGATTAACGTTAATGTCTGTGTATGTGGCTGCAGATCGTGTTCTAGTAAGAACGCGATGCTGCTGTGTAAATGAATGGAGAGGAGTGTATGACGCTGACTGGTCACTGATTGGTCAGCGTCATACACTCCTCTGTACAACGCCCACTTGGTCGAAAGTAAAAACACGCCCACTTTGGCATTAAGAAACTCATTAGCATAAACCAAAACCGCTAATAAAGTGGTAAAAATAGATAGTTTTATTTAATAAAAAGCATTACTGTCACCTGCATTATAGCGCCGATCTCCTTATGTAGGAGATAGGGCACTTATAATGTGGTGACAGAGCCTCTTTAACTAATTTTATTTTTCATAGACATAGTGGTATGAGGGCTTTTTTTTGCGGGACGAGCTGTAGTTATTATTGGTACCATCTTGGGGAACATGCGACTTTTTGATCACCTTTTATCCTATTTTTTGGAGGCTAGGTAAACAAAAAAAACGCAAATCTGCCATAGTTTTTTTATACAGCGTTCCCCATGCGTTATAAACTACATGTTCACGTTATTCTGCGGGTCAGTACGATTCCGGCGATACCTAATTTATAGAACTTTTTTATGTTTTACAACTTTTTGCACAATAAAATTACTTTTGTAAAAAGAATGTATTTTTTCTGTCGCCAAGTTGTGAAAACCATAACTTTTTTGTCGACGGAGCTGTATGAGGGCTTGTTTTTTGCGAGACAAGCTATAGTTTTTATAGATAGCATTTTTGGATACGTGCAACTTTTTGATCACTTTTTATTCCAATATTTGTAGGGCAAAGTGACCAAAAAACAGAAACTCTGGTATAGTTTTTTATGGGTTTTTATTACGCTGTTCACGGCATGCAATAAATAATATAATATTTTGATACCTCAGGTCGTTACGGTTGCGGCGATACCAAATACGTATGGTTTATTATTATTTTTTCAATAATGAAGGACTTGATAAGGGAAAACGGGTGATTGTGTTTAATTTTATTACTTGAAACTTTTATTGTTTTCAAGCATTTTTTTTTACACTTTTTTTTTACACTTTTTTTCAAGTCCCACTAGGGGACTTGAAGTTTCAACTGTCTGATGTTTTTTTTCTAATACATTGCATGTATTAGATCTGTCAGTTATTCACTGACAGCAAGCTGATTAGGCTTCGCCTCCCGGCGGGGCCTAATCGGCTTCCGTAACAGCAGAGCAGGAGGCCATTGTGTCTCCTGTTGCCATAGCAGCAGTCGCCAGTCCTGATTGCCTGTCAGGGCTGGCGATCTGCTAGTAACCGCTACGATACAGCAATCGCTTTCGATTGCTGCATCGAAGGGGTTAATGGCAAGGATTGGAGCTAGCTCCGGTTCCTGCCGTTACAGGTGGATGTCAGCTGTAACATACAGCTGACTTCCACCGCTGATGACGCCGGATCAGCTCCTTAGCCGGCGCCATCTTGCCGGCGGCTACGTAAGCCGATCAGGCTCCGCCGCCGGGCAGATCTTGACCGGCTTCCGTGCTAGGCAGACCGGGAGGCCAGTATTAGGCCTCCGGTTGCCATTGCAGCCACCGGACCGGAAACCCGGCAAATTCATTGCTGGGGTTCCGATGAGCTACAAACAGCTTAAATGTAGCGATCACGTTTGAAGGCTGCATTGAAGGGGTTAATGGCGGGTATCGAAGCTAATTTTGGTCCCCGCCATTACAGCCGGATGTCAGCTGAGATCCGGCGATGATAGCACCGGCTCAGCTTCTGAGTTGGTGCCAAACATTTGGCGTAAGTATACGACATTTTGCGGGAAGCACTGGCTTTCCATGTCGTATACTTACGACAAATGTCGGGAAGGGGTTAAAGTGTAACTGGTTTGGAGGAACACAGGCAGAATCACTCTTTTGTAAACATGGGAGCAGCACAGCTGGAGCAGACAACACAATGCCCCTTGGCTACCATGCAGCCTGCAACCGGTAGTAGTCCATAGATTGTAGATAGGTTTCAAGGGCAATTTCAGGGATTTAGATTTTTCTGTGCCTTCCCTATACCTTCGCAATGATTGCAAAAGGAATGATGCTGCTAAAGTCCTCCAAAAATAATGCATTGTTCTAATTAAAAAGTAATGGCTTAAAAAACGGCTGAAAATCAGGAGCTGTTTTTCCTTGAAAACAGATCCGTATTTTCACATAAACACGACAAAAGTTTGAACGGCACATTCCAACAAAATGATACAAAACGTGTATACAGGAGCAAGAACACCTGTGACTGCAAATATACAGCAGACAAAAAAATGCCGACAGCACACTGCGAACACTAATGTAATCTAAACCGCTAAATATAAATAAATATGAATTACTGCTAAATCTACTTACAATAGGGAGGTTCTTAGTGCACATTTTGATCAAAAAGTGTTTGCCCACCTGCCACGACAAGGAGGCCTCTGTAAGGTGGGGACCTACTCTGCACATACACCCAGAACTGGGACTAAGCCTACATATATATCTGGGGATGGTAGGAACCAGCATTAAACTAATTAAAATCACCCAGGGCAGAATGGGAGGAGTGCAAGAACAAAAAAATGGAGGCAGTCACTAACCCCACATATATGAATCACATAAACAACACAAAAGTTTGAACAGCACATTCCAACTAAATGATACAAAACGTTTATACAGGGGAAACAACGCCTGTGACTGCAAATTTATACAGCACACAAGAAAATGGTGACAGCACACTGCGAACACCAATGTCAGCTAAACCGCTAAATATAAATAAATATGCAATACTGCTAAATCTACTTACAATAGGGAGGCTTAGTCCCAGTTCTGGGTGTATGTGCAGCGTAGGTCCCCACCTATGGAGGTCGCCTTGTCGTGGCAGGTGGGCAAACACTTTTTGATCAAAATGTGCACTAAGAACCTCCCTATTGTAAATAGATTTAGCAGTAATGCAGATTTATTTATATTTAGCGGTTTAGGTTACATTAGTGTTCGCAGTCTGCTGTCGCCATTTTTTTGTCTGCTCCGTATTTTCAGACGTTTTGGATTTTAGGTGTGCAAAAACCCTTAGGCTGGGTTCACACGACCAATTTTCAGGCGTAAACGAGGCGTATTATGCCTCGATTTACGCCTGAAAATACGGCTACAATACGTCGGCAAACATCTGCCCATTCATTTGAATTGGTTTGCCGACGTACTGTGCCGACGACCTGTCAAACGACGACGCGTAAAATGACTGCCTTGTCAAAGAAGTGCAGGACACTTCTTTGAAACGTAATTTGAGCCGTTTTTCATTGAAGTCAATGAAGAACAGCTCAAGATTACGGGCGTCAAAGATGCCTCGCATAATGCGAGGAGCTTTTACGTCTGAAACAACGCAGCAGTTTTCTCCTGAAAACAGTCTGTCTTTTCAGACGTCAAAGGAAGCTATCGTGTGCACATAACCTTAGGGTATGTGCACACAATAACTGGCTTTTACGTCTAAAATTACAGACTGTTTTCAGGAGAAACCAGCTCCGTCGTTTCAGATGTAAATGCTCCTCCTCGCATTTTGCGAGGCATCATTGACGCCCGTAATCTTGAGCTGTTCTTCATTGAATTCAATGAAAAACGGCTCAAATTACGTTTCAAAGAAGTGTCCTGCACTTCTTTGACGAGGCAGTCATTTTACGCGTCGTCGTTTGACAGCGTCGTTTGACAGCGTAAATGACAGGTCGTCGGCAAACTCATTCAAATAAATGGGCAGATGTTTGCCGACGTATTGGAGCCGTATTTTCAGACATAAAATGCCTCGTTTACGTCTGAAAATAGGTTGTGTGAACCCAGCCTAAGGGCAGATACAGACGGACGTTGCGTTTTTGCGCGCGCAAACAACGCGGCGTTTTGCGCGCGCAAAAACCATTTGACAGCTGCGTGTGTATGATGCGCGGCTGCGTTATTTTCGCGCAGCCGCCATCATAGAGATGAGGCTAGTCGACGCCCGTCACTGTCCAAGGTGCTGAAAGAGCTAACTCTTTCAGCACCCTCGACAGTGAATGCCGAACACAATATCGAAAAACCTGTTGAAAAAAAAGAAAAAGTTCGTACTTATCGAGAACTTCCCGGCCGTTGCCATTGGTGACGCGTCCTTGGTGACGCGCCTCTCGACATCGGGCCCCACCTCCCTGGATGACGCGCCAGTCCATGTGACCGCTGCAGCCTGTGCTTGGCCTGTGATTGGCTGGAGCTGTCACTTGGACTGAATTGTCATCCCGTGAGGTCAGACTGGAGGAAGAAGCCGGGAGTTATCGGTAAGTCAGAACTTCGTTTTTTTTTTCTACAGGTTCATGTATATTGGGATCGGAAGTCACTGTCCATGGTGCTGAAACAGTTTAACTCTTTCAGCACCATGGACAGTGACTATCTCCTGACGTGGCGTACCGATAATTTTTTTGCCGGGTTCGGCCAAAACTAGTTCGGCCGAACCCGGTGAAGTTCGGTTCGCTTGTCCGGCTTCGCTCATCGCAAAGACACTCCGTTTGGATGTTCGGAAACAGAAAAGCATGTGGTGCTTTTCGGTTTACATTCATCCTTTTGACAGCTGGTGCGCTGTTTCAGTCGGTTCGCACGGAAGTGCTTCCGTGCAACCTGCGTGGCTTTCACGCACCCATTGACTTCAATGGGTGCGTGATGCGCGAAATACGCAAAGTTATTGAACCTGTCGCGCTTTTTGTGCAGCAGACAAACGCTGCGCAAAAAGCACGGACTGTCTGTACTGCCCCATAGACTTGTATTGGTCCATGCGTGCCGCGTGAAAACCACGCGGCCCGCACGGACCGAATACACGCTCGTGTGAATCCCCCCTAAGGCTTCTATCATACCAGATTTAGCGAATATAGTTGAGGTATACTTCCTCCCCTAGAAAGAACGTGTACTCAACTGTATGCAAAGATATATGCTACAGTATGTCATACAATTGGAAACGCCTGTCACGAATGTGCATTGTAGAAAATAAAAAAACCTGTTTATCATAACATTTTTTTTGCAGTATTTAATTCCATAGCATACTACGTTACTCTATACAGCAAAAAAAATAAAAAATAAATTCAACTTATGTCCAAAACTCTTGCCATATGTTTGACCCATAGAAACCTGTGGGAATGTCACGGTATATTATCTTTGGTATACAATTGTATCCTTCTAATGTAGGTCACAAATGTGGTGTGTAAAGGTCCTAATGTGTGCAATTACAAAAGCTACGTTTGTGTCAGGACAGTAAGTACAGCTCCACTTTTGCATTATTCCCTTAGTTACTCCCTAACAACTGGCTCCATATCAGTGCAAATAAGTGGTTCTAGGTTTGCGTTTGTCTGTAGTTACAATTTTGATATGGCAGAAAAATGCTCTGCCGACACTGGCATCAATGTTCCATCCCATCAGATTTTTGTTGCCCTTGTAGCAAGCATAGGCAAATCTTAGCCAGGTCTAGGAGCCAGCTCTAAAGGTCCAGGTACCGGAAGTACTCCCCGACGCTGAGATCAAATGACTATACTGAATGCTCCAACTTTCTGAACCAATTCACAGAATCCCCACATAGCGTCTATTTCTTCACCAATAAGTTCAGTAAAAAGTCATGCATGTATCATCTGATGCTGAGGATATTAAGCCCTAGGTGCACCAGAATGCAACTGTACGTCCCGGCGGGAAGTTAGTTTGTGCACCAGGACGTACAGTTACTGAGACGTTCCCGGTGCACACTATGAGTGACAGTGAGCACCGGGAAAGCAGCTGTCCCCGACAGCTAACACTCCCCAGCAATGGATCTGTAAAAACGGTCCAATGCCGGCGATCAATGTAATCGGTGGATCTGTACAGATCCACCGATCACATTGTTTAGATTGTAAAAGTTTCAAAAACCGTTTCTACAGTCCTCCACCCCTGCCCCATGTGATGGGCAATGGACCTATTGCCAATGGTTTATTGCCAGCGATTGCTGTGATTGGTGGGTCTATTTTTGTAAGTCAATGAGTGCGTGAAAATCTGAGTGACGCGCGTGATTCGCGCAACAGTAATAAAAACTATGAATGTAAACAGAAAAGCACCACGTGCCTTTCTGTTTACAAACATACAAACAGAGTGTCATCATGATGGCGGCTGCGCGAAAATCACGCAGCCATGCATCATACGCTGCTGACACACGGAGCCGTTATGGACCTTTTGCGCGCGCAAAACGCACACGCTCGTGTGAATCTGGCCTGAGTGTTACTAAGTGTTATAAAAAAAAAAGAAAAAAAATGTTGGTCTGTGTTAGAGTTTAGTGTTTTACGTGAAAATTTTTTAAAAACCCAAACAAATTTAGTGTTCGTGTTTTATGTGAAAAAAATACAAAAAATCTTTGTGATACAACGGTTTGTTACAGTTCACGGAGCTATGTGTGTGTATACACTACATATGTAATAACCAGAGTTCACTCTCTCATCCTCCTCCGCCAGTGACAGTGAGGAACCTCCTCGTAGTCGCAAGAGGGTTAGTGCCCAGATTCTGCCTGACGCTGAAATTGACAATCTGCCTTACCCTGGTACTGCCAGCATTGATTGGTTACCCCCAACCAATTACACCGCCCAAATCCCAGAATTTACTGCTGTGGCAGGAATTCACATGCAGACGGAAGGGCTGCCTGTAATCGGCTTCTTCAAATTATTCTTTACAGACAATTTGATACCGCTTAGGGTATGTTCAGAGAGCCTATTTTCGGCCGTTTTTCGGGCCGTACACGCCCGAAAAATCGGAAGCAGAACGCCTCCAAACATCTGCCCATTGATTTCAATGGGAAAACAGCGTTCTGTACCGACTGAGCATTTTTCGTGGTGTTTTTTTACGTGTAAAATAACGGCCGCAAAAAAGTAGTGCAGGACACTTCTTAGGACGTTTTTGGAACCATTTTCCCTAGACTGTATTGATAAAAGCTCCAAAAACTGCCGTAAAAATTGCAGCGAAAATCGCGAGTGGCACAAAAAACATCTGAAAATCAGGAGCTGTATTCTCTTGAAAACAGCTCCGTATTTTGAGACGTTTTTGACTCTGCGTGCGAACATACCCTTATAGTGGACCAAACCAATATTTATGCCTACCAATTTATTTCCCAACACCCAAACTCCTTTTATGCCCAGCACAATCATTGGCAACCAACGAATTGTGTAGAAATGCAAAAATATTGGGAGATAGTACTCAAAATGGGGCTCACTAAAAAGCCCAAAGTGAGATTCTACTGGTCAACGGACATTTTATATCATTGTCTGCTGTACCGCAATACTATGACCAGACCCCGCTTTGAGGCCCCTCATTAATATTTTCTACCAAAATTTTTCAGACATCTACACCCCCTACAAAGAAATTTCAAATTGACAAAGGGCAGGCTGAAGTTTCTCCAATATTTGCTCAATAAGCGGGCTAGGTACAGGATCAAGATATACAAGCTGTGTGAATCTGAGACCAGATACACGCACGCTTTCTGGAACTATGAGGGGTAGGACAGGACAATACAGCCCCGAAACAGTCCACCCTTCATTACAATCAGTGGGAAGATAGTGTGGGACCTCCAGCACCCGCTGTTTGATCAGGGGTACAACTTGTACAACTGGTACACAAGTGTACCCCAGTTGAAATGTCTAAAAGTCAAAACAACTGTAGCGTGTGGGACAGTCCAAAAAAAAAACCAGAGGCACCTTCCCAAGACCCTCATCAGCCAATCCCTGCAAATTGGTGAAAGCAGGGCATTGCTGCAGGATGGGATCCTGTGTCTAAAATACAGGGACAAAAAAGATGTCTGCATGTTGACTTCTATGCATGATGCCAGCTGCACCCGTCCCCATACGTGGATTCACATAATCCACGATGAAGCCTGTGTGCATTCAGGCATATAATAAATTCATGGGGGGGTTGACCTGAATGATCAGATTTTAAAACCGTATAGCACCATTCAAAAAAGTAAAATCTGGTACAAGAAATTGTCAGTGTAGCTTGTCCAGGTGGCACCATACAATTAATTTTTAACTTTCCATAAAGCTGGCCACCCGGGTACATACTTGTACGAGTACCAAGAAAAGATTATAGAATTAATTTTTCTTAAAGACGGAGGTGGGGGAACTTCTTCTGGGCAATAAATATTGAGTTGCGTTTCCTTGGTAAGACCTTCTGTGTTACAGAAACTTTTTGATTAAAAATGAATTTTGGAAAAAAAAAATGAAATTTTCAAATTTCACCTCCACTTTGCATTAATTCCTGTGAAACGTCTGAATGGGTTAAGAAACTTTCTGAATGCTGTCTTGAATACTTTGAGGGGTGCAGTTTTTAAAATGGGGTGATTTATGGGGACTTTCTAATATATAGGCCCCTCAAAGCCACTTCAGAACTGAACTGGTCCCTTAAAAAATAACCTTTTGAAATTTTTCTTGAAAATGTGAGAAATTGCTGCTAAAGTTCTAAGCCTTGTAATATCCTGGAAAAATAAAAGGACATTCAAAAAACGATGCCAACATAAAGTAGACAAATGGTAAATGTTAACTAGTAACTGTTTTGTGTGGTATTACTATCTGTTACTACAAGCAGATACATTTAAATTTAGAAAAATGCTCATAGACTGTGCTATCAATTCCGTCAAAACAATGGAACCCTGTCGCAACGGTGACCGACGGAAACCATTAACAACGTTTGAGATCAATGGTGAGGGAAATGGAAGCGAAGGTTTCAATTTGACTTTCCGTTGAGGGAAAACCTCAGACGGAACCCCTCAACGGAAGGGCAACGCTAATGTGAACAGGCCCTAAGGCTGTGTTCACATCACCGCCTGTGTCTGCTGAGGGGTTCCGTCTGAGGTTTCCGTCGGGTTAACCCCTCAGCGGAAAGGCAAACCGAAACCTCAGCTTCTGTTTCCCTCACCATTGAACTCAATGGTGACGGAAACCTAGCTAATGGTTTCTGTCTGTCACCGTTGTGACAGGGTTCCGTCGTTGAGTCGACTACGCTTATTGGTTCCGTCCAGAACAACGGTGACAGACGGAAACCATTTGCTAGGTTTCCGCCACCATTGATATCAATGGTGAGGGAAACTGAAGCTTACGTTTCCGTTTACCTTTCCGAGGAGGGGTTAACCCGACAGAAACCTCAGACGGAACCCCTCAACGGTGGTGTGAACAGGCCCTAACATAACGGAAGCAAACGGATGCAATTAAAAATCCCATTGATTTCAATGGGATTTTTAACGGATCCGTTTTTATCAGTTATTTTAATATAAAAACGGATCAGAGTAACAGATTATACAACGTAAGTGTGAACTTAGCCTAAGACCCCTGATCGGGGGCCTCAAACTCGGCTTCAAAATTTGAAGTTGACATGCCGCATTACTTTTGGCAGACTCAAGAATGGGCAGCCCCTTTTTAGATAGTGCCGCAGTACCCTCTGTAGATACTGCCACAGTACCCTCTTTAGATAGAGCCACACCCCCCTAGATAATTCCCCAGTGCCCTCTGTAGATACTGCCAAACCACCCCCCCCCCCCGTAGATAAGGCCAGTGCCAGAGAGTGCCCCACCCCTCCTAGATAATGCCAGTGCCCTCTGTAGATAATTTCCCAGTGCCCTCTGTAGATAATTTCCCAGTGCCCTCTGTAGATAATGCCATAGTGACCTTTGTTGATAATGCCACTCCCCCACCTTTGTAGATAGTGCCACACATGTCCCCCTATAGATAGCTCCATTAAGGCTCCCTTTAGGAGTGGAATCCCCAGCCAAAGCATTGCCGGCATTTTGGCCAGGGATTCCTCTCCTGGAGGAGATCCTGACGTCAATGTCCATATATGGACAGTCAAGTCAGAGGTCTCGTCTATCAGCGGAATCCCCGACCAGAGCGTCGGCAACACGCTGGGCGACCATTCCGGTCCAGGAGGAGCCACTGACGTCACTGCCCATATATGGACAGTTATGTCAGAGGCCTAGTCTATCAGCGGAATCCCTGACCAGTGAGTTGGCAACGCGCTGGATTGGCATTCCGGTCCAGGAGCAGCCACTACGTCAGAGGCCTCGACTATCAGCGGAATCCCTGACCAGAGTGCTCTGGCTGGGGATTCCACTCCTAGAGGGAGCCCCAATGAAGCTATCTATAGAGAGGGGAGTGTAGCACTGTCCACAGGGTGGGGTGTGTGGCGTGGCACTATCTACAGGGCTGTGTCTGCGGCGCTCCTCCTTCGGCCTGCTCTCTGCTCTCCTGCTGTCAGCAGGCCGCAGATGACAGCTTCAGGGGCCGCATAGATAAAAACAAATGTAGTAAAATAAATATTTTATACAAGTTTGTATGTTATTTCTGTCAGAAATTGATCTTCCATCCTTGTATATAAACATAACATTTCCAATAAAGTCTTCCATTGAACAGTAAATGTTGAAGGTTTTTACAGAAGGGCTTAGACTGTCACAGAACGGATAACATTACTTTGTTTAGGAACTTACCAATCTCCTCCGGAATGTCATCGTTCTGGTGCAGAAGGCAAGTGTCATCCTCAAGATCCTCTTCTATAGAAGAAATACTGTCTTTATCAAAGTCCTCAGAGTAGTCAGATCTATTACCGGTACTTGACAATTCATCATGATCCCACAACTCACAAGAACCAACATCTGGTTTATAGGAGGTTGGTGGAGCAGATTTACACCGTACCTCAACTTTGTTTATTCCATGACAAGCTAGTGATGTTTTGCTCCAGTTATCTCGCGGACAATCCTCTCTATTGTCTTTCTTTTCTATGCATTGTTTGTACAGGTGAAATTCATGTTTTTGGATAAACTGTTTTAAATGTCCCTGAACAAAACCTAAACTGAGTATGCTGTTTGCACTTGGTCTAGATTCTGGACACTTATCTAAAACCGTTTTAACCAACAAGTGTAAATCTGTTGAGTAGCATTCTGGCAGTGGAAGATAGTCCCCTTTAACAATTTTGTAAAAAAGGCTTATTAAATTGGTTGCATCAAATGCTGGCTTTAGGGCACATATTTCATAAAGCAAACAACCAAGGGCCCAAATGTCTGATTTCGAGCTGTATGGAATATCTTGACACAGTTCTGGACTGAGGTAGTATGGTGTTCCCACACACGTACTTGCCATATCCAAGGTGCTGTTCATTACCTTGGATATGCCAAAATCCCCAAGTCGAATCATGCCCTTTTTGGTGAGAAAGACATTTGAAGTCTTGATATCTCGGTGGAGAATTTTCATGGAATGGATGTACTGAATAGCCATAGTCAACTGAATAAACCAGTCCATGATTATGTCTTCGGAGTAGAAAACCTCTTTCCTCTGTTTGATGTGATCATCCAGTGTCCCGCCATCACAATAGTCCTGGACAATAAAAACATGTTCGTCCTCCAGGTCACAGAAGTATTCATGGCACACTACAATGTTTGGATGTACAAGTTTACGTAGGATAGTGGCTTCTTGCAGTACACACTCCTTGGTTCTCATTCGTTTGGATGCATCTACCTTTATCTTCTTCACAGCATATACCTTCTTGGTCTCCTTATTTCTCATTAGAAACACTTCAGCTGTGGCTCCTCTCCCAATTATCAATATTTTTTCATAGTTCTCCATGATAAGTCCACACCTACATACAATAGAAAACATTGTGAAATGGTCTAAACATACGTAGCCTAGATTGAAAAGCCTGCCTTAAACGAATGTCTTAATATGAAATACAATTCAGAAAATTTATAGTCTGCCAACTAGTGTACATGATAAAACATACAATGGAAATCATATGTGAATGGGCTAGTGGCTATTTGAAGGGGTTGTCCGCTTTGGATAATGCCTACTTGTTAGAAGGATCTCTTGACAGCTGATTAGAAAGTATTTCGCTGCTTGAACCCCCAGCCTTTAGCTATAATCTGTGGAGGAAACTGACAGTAAGTGTTCAGTTCCTCTGCAGCGCCTCCACAGGGGAAATTAAGCGTTACACAGTTCACATTTAAATCAATCTTGCAGTTACAGTCAGCTTGCACAATGCAGTAACTGCCAGTTATCTTTACTGTCTGTAGTATTGCTGTGTGACTGTCCACTTCAGTATAAATGGATAGTAATATAAATAGGCAGTTTAAAACGGTTACTCAGCAGGAGCTCCAAATAGCTAAATCTGTTCAATCACTATTTGTGAGCCCAAACCAAAAATAGTTGCTTCCATGGGGTAACCAGGACAATCAGAAGAAGAGCCTGCACAATGCATAGCGGGGAAAGTCATCTACCTAAGAACTGTTCCCCGATGGTATGAACTTTCCGGAATAAAAAAAAAAGTAAAGTGCAATCCAAACGTGTTAATTGTACAGTGTAAAAGCCGTTACAGAAATGAGTAAAAAAACAAAAACATTTTTATTGCCAGCAAACACGTAAGGTGTTTCAGCGTGACCTTTCACTTTCTGGAGAAGGGGGTGTGATCACTCAGAAACTTGCTAAATGTTTGGAACCCATTTTTTTTTTTTTGTGCTCTAATCTATAAAGCATGTTACACTCCAAAGTGAAAAACTGATCAGATTGCGCCCTCTTTACTCCTCTTGTGGCGATTTATACAATTCTGTGATGTTCAGATGTTCAACATATCCAGCAGAGCATTATTCCCAAACTTGTTTACATGGTTATGATTTATCAAGGTTCGAACTATAGTGCCCAATAAGGCAGGGGCTACACCTAGACTTTTATTGCTCATTAAAAAAAAAAAAAATGCATTGCGTAGCTTAACAAAAATGTTCAAAATCGTTCCAGTCAAGCGAGTTGCTTGCGATTTCTTTTTTTTAAATTGCTACATGCTTGAATTGAGCCATTTCAAAAAGTAGTTTCTACTTTTTTCTTCCATAAGGTAATATAAAAATCTCTTGAAAATCGCTTGTTAACCCCTTTAGGACACAGCCTGTTTTGGCCTTGTGGACACAGATGATTTTTTCAAATCTGACATGTGTCACTTTATGTGGTAATAACTCCGGAATGCTTTTACCTATCCAAGCGATTCTTTTCTCGTGACATATTGTACTTTATGTTAGTGAAAAAATTTGGTCGATAAATTCAATATTTATTTGTGAAAAACTTCAAATTTTAGCAAAAATTTGCATTTTTCTAAATTTAAATGTATTTGCTTGTGAAACAGATAGTAATACCACATAAAATAGTTACTAGTTAACATCCCCTATATGTCTACTTTATGTTTGCATCATTTTTTTTCACGTACTTTTATTTTTCTAGGATGTTACGAGGCTTAGAACTTTAGCAGCAATTTCTCATATTTTCAATAAAATTTCAAAAGGCTATTTTTTCAGGGACCAGTTCAGTTCTGAAGTGGCTTTGAGGGCCTTATATATTAGAAAGTCCCCATAAATCACCCCATTTTGAAAACTGTACCCCTCAAGGTATTCAAAACCACATTCAGAAAATATTTTAACCCTTTAGGCGTTTCACAGGAATTAAGGCAAAGTAGAGGTGAAATTTACGAATTTCATTTTTTTTGCCGAAATTCATTTGTAATAAAAAAAAATCTGTAACACAGAAGGTATTACCAGAGAAACGCAACTCAATATTTATTGCCCAGATTCTGCAGATTTTAGAAATATCCAACATGTGGCCCTAGTGCGGTAATGGACTGAAATACCGGCCTCAGAAGCAAAGGAGCACCTAGTGGATTTTGGGGCCTCCTTTTTTTAGGAATATATTTTAGGCACCATGTCAGGTTTGAGGAGGTCTTGTGGTACCTAAACAGTCGAAACCCCCCCAAAGTGACCCCATTTTGGAAACTACACCCCTCAAGGCATTTTTCTAGGGGTATAGTTAGCATATTGACCCCACAGTTTTTTTGCAGAATTTAGTGTAATTAGTCTGTGAAGATGAAAATCACCTATTTTTCTGTGGAAACATAGAATTTTTTCATTTTTACAAGGAATAAAGGAGAAAAAGCACCCCAAAATTTGTAAAGCAATTTCTCCCGATTACGGCAATACCCCATATGTGGTCGTAAACTGATGTTTGGACCCACGGCAAGGCTCAGAAGGGAGGGAGCGCCTTTTGGATTTTGGAGCGCAGATTTTGCTGGAATGGTTTTCAGTGCCATGTCGGGTTTGCAACGCCCCGGAGGGACCAAAACAGTGGAAACCCCTCAAAAGTGACCCCATTTTGGAATCTACACCCCTCAAGGAATTTTTCTAGGGTTATAGTGAGCATTTTGGCCCCTCAGGATCTTTTTTAGAGCTAAGGTGACCAAAAAACAGCGATTTTGGCGCTTTAAATTCTTTATTTAGTACAGCGTTCACCGTGCGCAATAAATTACGTTTTAATTTATTCTGCCGGTTGGTACGATTACGCCGATACCATATGTGTATAGATTTTTTTAAGTTTTGCAGCATTTGCACAATAAAATTAAGTTTCTATAAAATTTATTTTCTGAGACACCATATTTTGAGCCGTAACGTTTTTATTTTTTCGTCAAAAAAGCTGTGGGAGGTCTTGTTTTTTGCGGGACGGGTTGTAGTTTTTATTGGTATCATTTTGGGGTAAATGCGACTTTTTGATCACTTTTTATTCTCTATCTTGGGAGGGGTGGTGACCAAAAAATAGCGACGCTGACAGTTTTCCGTTTATTTTGTTTGCGGCGTTCACCGTGCGGAGAAATTAACATTATAGTTTCATAGATTGGGTCGTTACGAACGCGGCGATACCAAATATGTGTACTTTTTTTTTTAACGGTTTCATTTTTTCCCTATAATAAATGACTTATTATAGGAAAACAAAACCTTTTATTTGTACACTTTTATAAAACATTTTTAACAACTTTTTTTTACTTTTTACACTTTATATTTTTGTTTATTATTTTTTTTTTTTACTTTTTACACTTTATTTTTTTGACCTGCAGCTCTGATCGCTGCTAGAATACATTACACTACCTAGGTAGTGTAACGTATTCCAACTGTCAGTGTGACGTCACAGTCACTCTGACAGTTGGTCTACGAGGATCAGCAGAGGCTGATCCTCATAGGCTGACATACATGGCAGACTTGGGGGCCGTTGTCTGGCCCCCCAGTGGCATCACAAGCATCAGAAGCCCCCACGATTGCATGGGGGCTGCTGATGCGCTACAAACCCGCTACATGCGGAGATCGCAATCGAGCCCCGCATGTAACGGGTTAATTGCCGAAATCAGCGGCGATGAGCCGCTGATCGGCAACACTGGAGAGTGTCAGCTGTCGGGGACAGCTGATCTCCAAGTTCCCGATGCACACTGTCGCCGACAGTGTGCATCGGTAACGGCACAGTGACTTTCTGTCACTCTGACAGGAAGCCTATCAGGACCAGCCGAAGGTTGGTCCTGATGGGCTTCCATCCATGGCAGACCCAGAAGCCATTGTTTGGCTTCCGTTTGCCATACTAACTATCGGCAGACCCCGCGATTTCGGACGGGGGTCTGCCGATATGTTAGAAACCCCTAAAATTCGGCGATTGCACCCGATCGCCGAATTTAAAGAGGCTCTGTCACCAGATTTTGCAACCCCTATCTGCTATTGCAGCAGATCGGCGCTGCAATGTAGATTACAGTAACGTTTTTATTTTTAAAAAACGAGCATTTTTGGCCAAGTTATGGCCATTTTTGTATTTATGCAAATGAGGCTTGCAAAAGTAAGTGGGTGTGTTTAAAAGTAAAAGTCCAAGTGGGCGTGTATTACGTGCGTACATCGGGGCGTTTTTAATACTTTTACTAGCTGGGCGCTCTGATGAGAAGTATCATCCACTTCTCTTCAGAACGCCCAGCTTCTGGCAGTGCAGACACAGCGTGTTCTCGAGAGATCACGCTGTGACGTCACTCACAGGTCCTGCATCGTGTCAGACGAGCGAGGACACCGGCACCAGAGGCTACAGTTGATTCTGCAGCAGCATCAGCGTTTGCAGGTAAGTAGCTACATCGACTTACCTGCTAACGCCGATGCTGCTGCAGAATCAACTGAAGCCTCTGGTGCCGGTGTCCTCGCTCGTCTGACACGATGCAGGACCTGTGAGTGACGTCACAGCGTGATCTCTCGAGAACACGCTGTGTCTGCACTGCCAGAAGCTGGGCGTTGTGAAGAGAAGTGGATGATACTTCTCATCAGAGCGCCCAGCTAGTAAAAGTATTAAAAACGCCCCGATGTACGCACCTAATACACGCCCACTTGGACTTTTGCAAGCCTCATTTGCATAACTACAAAAATGGTCATAACTTGGCCAAAAATGCTCGTTTTTTAAAAATAAAAACGTTACTGTAATCTACATAGCAGCGCCTATCTGCTGCAATAGCAGATAGGGGTTGCAAAATCTGGTGACAGAGCCTCTTTAAGGGGTTAATGCGCCGAAATCAGCGGCAAAGGACCGCTGGCCGGCAAGAGGGGAGTGTCAGCTGTCGGCGACAGCTGACCTCCCGATTCCCGGTGCACACTGTCGCCGACAGTGTGCACCGGGATTAACTCAGTAACTGTACGTCCTCGTGCGGGAAGTAACCTCCCGCAACGACGGACAGTTACGTCCTGGTGCGGATAGGGGTTAAAAGGGGTTTTCAGAGTTAAAACGTTTGTGTCACTGCTTTTAATCTAGAAATGTGCTTACATTTGTAATGTACTTTTCTGTTTCAGTTTCAAAATTGGCCCCGTTTCTCAATGCTGCCGTGTGGCACGTGACTGGAGACGTCACTCTCTTTGCCCGCTGTGTTTATTACCTGTTACGTGGTCAAACTGTTCAAAGTTTCCTCCTGGTATATGACACGTCACTAGTGACGTGCCATGTATGGGCTGTTCTGTTATAAAGGCAGTAGTGCGCATGCGCGGTCCCTGCTGTTCTCTCGCTTGACAACTTATTTGCAAAGTTATTTGCATTTTTCTAAATATGCTAGTTTGGTTATATTTGCCAAATAGGAGGTTACTCATTCTTTTCACTCTGGGTGGTGTAATGTTTTCTGTATGATGCTGTCCAATCAGCATACAGCTTCTCCCCCATTACTGCCCAGCAACACAGCGTGATCATATAGTATACAGCTTCCATCCCTGTCTGTTTTTAACTGGTGATACCTCTGGTTGTTTCATAGCTAAAACTGTGATGGTGCCATACGAAAGATTAGAATCTCATCTTTCATATGCCACCAGAACTGCTGTTCTAGGCGGCCCCCAGCCGGAGATATGGCTACTTAAAGTTATACCCTTCCCCCCCAGCCGGAGATATGGCTACTTAAAGTTATACCCTTCCCCCCAGCCTCAGTCTCTCAGACTGTGTGAAGCAGCTTCATGCTGATAGGACAGTGTCAGGGGCTGTGAGGTAGCTCCACCTCTGGAGAATCTACTATAGCCTCATTTGCATATTTAGAAAAAAAGCGCATAACTTTTAAAATAATAAACTTTTTTGGGACACCATTTTCACTTTCTTTATCAGTGTGGCAGCGCCTACTAGATTAGCTAGGAGATGGGGCATTACTAAACTAGTGACAGATCCTCCCAACGCTCACGGTCCTTAAAACCCGAGCCATAGACTTTTTACGGCTCGGGTTTTAACTTGCTGAATGTCGGGTCTCCGGCTGTCAGTGACTGCCAGGGACCCTGAGGAGAGGATAGAAGCCGCTTTCGCTGCTTCTGTCTTCTCTGATTACTTGTACACAGTGCTCAATGAACGCTGTGTATAGGAATAGAGGCAGCGGCCGCACCACTGTCTCTATTGCTCCCGGTGTTCATGTGACTGGTCACATGATCACCGGGTGGCGTTAGTGGCAGACTGCTCCTGGGTCTTACTAGACCCAGCACAGCCCTATTAGTGACAATCATCACTATGAGAGGGCTGATTTCCCCTGTAACTGCACAGCAAACATGGTGTAAAAGAAAAAAAAAAATTATATATATATATATATAAGTTCCCCAAAGGTCTTTTTTGACCTTTGAGTGACAGACCATAGTAATAAAAAAAAAGAGTAAAGTAAAGTGCAAAAAAAATTAATAATAAATACACATAAAATACCCATCCCCCAAAAAAAAACGTTCCCCCCCGCCAATAATTGTTGTAACGCTAGCTCTGACCCAATTACCCTAATATAGACATGTAATATATAAAAATTTACGGTAGACAATGACGATCACAAATAAAAGGTCTATTTTAGGTTAAAACTATGTTATTACCAAAAAAATAGCTGAAACGTAAAAAAGCTTATTTTTTTTACTATTATTTTCAAACTTTATGAATAAAAATTCTAAAATAGCAAAAACAATATGTATAAAAACCTGCATTGTCTACGGAAAAAACATCGCAAAAATCACGTAGTTAGCCAAACACATAAAAAAGTTATAGCCATTTAACGAACACGTGCTAAAAAGGGCTAAACGGTGTCTGGTCCTGAAGGCTCAAAATAGCCCGGTCCTGAACTGGTTAACTCCTTCCCGCATTTTCATGTACATGCACGTCGGAGAATGCAGCCTGTTTGCACATTCGTGTCATCATGTACGTGATGGTGATCATGTGGGCACAGATGCTATGCCCGCATGATCATAGCGGGAGCCCGACTGTGACTGACAGCCGGTCTCCCGCTGCAACGGCTGAGATTGAAGGCTTCAATCTCAGCCATTTAACCCATTAAATGCCGCAGTCAATAGCGACCGCGCCATTTAAATCTTTTGACAGAGGGAGGGAGCTCCCTCTGTCACCCATCGGCGGCCTGTGAACGAGATCTCCGGCTGCCGACAAGTTGCCATGCAGGGGGTCTAACAAAAGCCCCCAAGGCCTGCTCTGGCTGTATGCCTATTAGATCGTGCCAGGAGCATAGCCTAATAGATTTTCTGTCAGTTTTAGGGTATGTTCACAAGCACTATCTTCAAACGTAATTTGGGCGTTTTACGCCTCGAATTACGCCTGAAAAAACGGCTCCATTACGCCTACAAACATCTGCACATTGCTTTCAATGGGTTTTATGATGTTCTGTTCCCACGAGGTGTTATTTTACGCGTCGCTGTCAAAAGACGGCGCGTAAAAAGACGCCCGCGAAAAAGTGAATGTCACTTCTTGGGACGTTTTTGGAGCAATTTTTCATTTACTCCATTGAAAAACAGCTCCAATAACGTCCGTAAAATCCGCCGCGAAAAACGCGAGTGGCTACAAAAACGTCTGAAAATCAGGAGCTGTTTTCGCCTTTTGCTAAGCCGTGTGAACATACCCTTACACTGACAGGCAATAATGCTTTGGTATACTAAGTATACCAAAGCATTATATATGCCAGGGGTCTCAAACTCGGCCGGGTAAGTGGGCCGCATATAGAAAAAAATGGGAAGTTGACGGGCTGCATTACTTTCAAATTTGATACAATACAAAATTATTGTTAATCAATTAGTTATTTGAACTACTATAACACTATATTACTAGAATAATAATACTACATTACTATAATAATAGCGCTCCACGTGCTTATTTCAACAATCCAGCTTTCCAGTTTAAGTGTCGCTAAATGCAGTCCGGAGGCTCAGTTAGCAGCGTTTGGCAGACACACATGTCAAGATTGGGCAGCCCCTTTTTAGATGCTGCCGCAGTGCCCTCTGTGGATAATGCAACACACCCCTAGATAAGGCCGCAGGGCCCTCTGCAGGTAAGGCCGCAGGGCCCTCTGCAGGTAAGGCCGCAGGGCCCTCTGCAGGTAAGGCCGCAGGGCCCCCTGCAGGTAAGGCCGCAGGGCCCTCTGCAGGTAAGGCCGCAGGGCCCTCTGCAGGTAAGGCCGCAGGGCCCTCTGCAGGTAAGGCCGCAGGGCCCTCTGCAGGTAAGGCCGCAGGGCCCTCTGCAGGTAAGGCCGCAGGGCCCTCTGCAGGTAAGGCCGCAGGGCCCTCTGCAGGTAAGGCCGCAGGGCCCTCTGCAGGTAAGGCCGCAGCGCCCTCTGCAGGTAAGGCCGCAGCGCCCTCTGCAGGTAAGGCCGCAGCGCTTTCTGTAGATAATGCAACACACCCCTAGATAATGCCAGTGTCCTCTTCAGATACTGCCACACACCCACTTGTAGATAATGCCACAGTGCCCTCTGTAGAGGCTGCCACAGTGCCCTCTGTAGAGGCTGCCACAGTGCCCTCTGTAGAGGCTGCCCCAGTGATGTCAGGGGCTTGCCCAGAGCTGGAGTCCCGGAGCAGAGCCGCTTCTGGCACTCTGCCTGGGATTCCAGCTCTGCTCCTGACATCACTGTCCATATATGGACAGAGATGTCAGGGGCAACCCCACAGCTGGAGTCCCAGGCAGAGCGCTAGTAGGCTCTTCCTGGGACTCCAGCTGTGCTCCTGACATCACTGGGACTCCTGCTCTGGGGAAGCCCCTGACATCATTGTCGATGTATGGACAGCGATGTCAGAGGCTTCCCCAGAGTCCCGGAGCAGAGCCGATAATAGCGCTCTGCCCGGGACTCCGCTCTGGGGAAGACCCTGACACACTGTCCATATATGGGCAGCAATGTCAGGGAATTCCACAGAGTCCCGGAGCAGAGCCGATACTAGCGCTCTGCCCGGGACTCCGCTCTGGGGAAGACCCTGACACACTGTCCATATATGGGCAGATATGTCAGGGAATTCCGCAGCGTCCCAGAGCAGAGCCTATACTAGCGCTCTGCCCGGGACTCCGCTATGGGGAAGACCCTGACACACTGTTCACATATGGGCAGCGATGTCAGGGAATTCCACAGAGTCCCGGAGCAGAGCCTGTACTAGCGCTCTGCCCGGGACTCCGGCTCTGGGAAAGCCCCAGACATCGCTGTTCATATGTGGACAGCGATGTCAGGGAATTCCACAGAGTCCCGGAGCAGAGCCGACACCAGCGCTCTGCTCGGGACTCCGGCTCTGGGGAAGCCCCAGACATCGCTGTTCATATGTGGACAGCGATGTCAGGGAATTCCACAGAGTCCCGGAGCAGAGCCGACACCAGCGCTCTGCTCGGAACTCCGGCTCTGGGGAAGCCCCAGACATCGCTGTTCATATGTGGACAGCGATGTCAGGGAATTCCACAGAGTCTCGGAGCAGAGCCGATACTAGCGGCTCTGTGTCCCGCGGGCCGCAGATGACAGCCCCAGGGGCCGCATGCGGCCCGCGTGCTTGAGACCCCTGATATATGCGATCAGAAGATCACATGGTGAAGTCCCCTAGTGGGACTTGAAGAAATTATTAAAAACGTTAATTAATAAAGTTTTTCAAAAAAAAAAAAAAAAAAATGTGAACAGTAAAAATAAAATAAAACCATTTTTTCCCATAAAAAATAAAAGTGTAAAAAAAAAACAAGAAAAGTACAATTATATGGTATCGCTGCGATCGTAACGACACAAAGAATAAAAAGTTAATACATTAAACTGTATAGTGAATGCCGTTCAAAATAAGCGCAAAAAAAGACGGCAAAATCCTTCCTAGATAATGCCACAGTGCCCTCTGTAGATAATTTCCCAGTGCCCCCCCCTTTGTAGATAGTGCCACACATATCCCCCTATAGAAAGCTCCATTGAGGCTCCCTTTAGGAGTTGAATCTCCAGCCAAAGTGTTGCCAGCATTTTGGCTGCGTAAAAAAAGGGCCGTCGGAACAGAACGCCGTTTTTCCCATTGCAATCAATGGGTAGATGTTTGGAGGCATTCTGCTTCCGATTTTTCGGCCGTGTGAACATACCCTTAGGGTATACGCACACGACCTATTTTTAGACGTAATGGAGGCGTTTTACGCCTCGAATTACGCCTGAAAAGACGGCTCCAATAGGTCGGCAAACATCTGCCCATTGCTTGCAATAGGTCTTACGATGTTCTGTGCAGACGAGCTGTCATTTTACGCGTCGCTGTCAAAATACGGCTCATCAAAAGAAGTGCAGGACACTTCTTGGGACGTTTTTGGAGCCGTTTTCTCATAGACTATTGAAAACAGCTCCAAAAACGTCCGTAAAAAATGCTGCGAAAAAAACGTCTGAAAATCAGGAGCTGTTTTCCCTTGAAAACAGCTCCGTATTTTCAGACGTATTTTGTTAATCGTGTGAACATACCCTAAAGGTATGTTCACACGACAGCGTCCGTAACGGCTGAAATTACGGGGATGTTTTCAGGAGAAAACATCCCCGTAATTTCAGCCGTAACGGCATGTGCAGGCGCTTGAACGCCGCGTCCATTACGGACGTAATTGGCGCTGCTTTTCATTGGAGTCAATGAATAACGGCTCCAATTACGCCCCAAGAAGTGACAGGTCACTTCTTTGTAGAAATACAGGAGGAAAAAACGGGATACACGGCGCTGCTTAATAAGATAGGTTTAATGACGATAATTGCTACGCGTTTCGATACCGGACCGGCATCTTCATCAGGCATATCATGAGAGTAGTAAAAAAACACACATATACAGTGGAGGAAATAAGTATTTGATCCCTTGCTGATTTTGTAAGTTTGCCCACTGTCAAAGTCATGAACAGTCTAGAATTTTTAGGCTGGGTTAATTTTACCAGTGAGAGATAGATTATATAAAAAAAAAATAAGAAAATCACATAGTCAAAATTATATATATTTATTTGCATTTTGCACAGAGAAATAAGTATTTGATCCCTTTGGCAAACAAGACTTAATACTTGATGGCAAAACCCTTGTTGGCACGCACAGCAGTCAGACATTTTTAGTAGTTGATGATGAGGTTTGCACACATGTTAGATGGAATTTTGGCCCACTCCTCTTTGCAGATCATCTGTAAATCATTAAGATTTCGAGGCTGTCGCTTGGCAACTCGGATCTTCAGCTCCCTCCATAAGTTTTCGATGGGATTAAGGTCTGGAGACTGGCTAGGCCACTCCATGACCTTAATGTGCTTCTTTTTGAGCCACTCCTTTGTTGCCTTGGCTGTATGTTTCGGGTAATTGTCGTGCTGGAAGACCCAGCCACGAGCCATTTTTAATGTCCTGGTGGAGGGAAGGAGGTTGTCACTCAGGATTTGACAGTACATGGCTCCATCCATTCTCCCATTGATGCGGTGAAGTAGTCCTGTGCCCTTAGCAGAGAAACACCCCCAAAATATAATGTTTCCACCTCCATGCTTGACAGTGGGGACGGTGTTCTTTGGGTCATAGGCAGCATTTCTCTTCCTCCAAAAACGGCGAGTTGAGTTAATGCCAAAGAGCTCAATTTTAGTCTCATCTGACCACAGCACCTTCTCCCAATCACTGTCAGAATCATCCAGATGTTCATTTGCAAACTTCAGACGGGCCTGTACATGTGCCTTCTTGAGCAGGGGGACCTTGCGGGCACTGCAGGATTTTAATCCATTACGGCGTGATGTGTTACCAATGGTTTTCTTGGTGACTGTGGTCCCAGCTGCCTTGAGATCATTAACAAGTTCCCCCCGTGAAGTTTTCGGCTGAGCTCTCACCTTCCTCAGGATCAAGGATACCCCACGAGGTGAGATTTTGCATGGAGCCCCAGATCGATGTCGATTGACAGTCATTTTGTATGTCTTCCATTTTCTTACTATTGCACCAACAGTTGTCTCCTTCTCACCCAGCGTCTTACTTATGGTTTTGTAGCCCATTCCAGCCTTGTGCAGGTCTATGATCTTGTCCCTGACATCCTTAGAAAGCTCTTTGGTCTTGCCCATGTTGTTGAGGTTAGAGTCAGACTGATTAATTGAGTCTGTGGACAGGAGTCTTTTATACAGGTGACCATGTAAGACATCTGTCTTTAATGCAGGCACCAAGTTGATTTGGAGCGTGTAACTGGTCTGGAGGAGGCTGAACTCTTAATGGTTGGTAGGGGATCAAATACTTATTTCTTTGTGCACAATGCAAATAAATATATATAATTTTGACTATGTGATTTTCTTATTTTTTTTTAATATAATCTATCTCTCACTGGTAAAATTGACCTAGCCTAAAAATTCTAGACTGTTCATGACTTTGACAGTGGGCAAACTTACAAAATCAGCAAGGGATCAAATACTTATTTCCTCCACTGTATATACACAAAAGTACAAGTGAAAAGTAAGTTCATTGGACCAGTTCAGACCAGCCTCCTGGCCAAAAACCGCCAAAACCTGCAGGTCAAAGTTCAGAAATGTCAGAAAAAATAAAAACAGTAAACAATAAAATTGGAATGAATAAAGGTCACAAATGGGTTGCTAGCAGATAATGAATGACATAAAATGACATACAGGGCCATATTTGCTACAGTAACTGGACGAACCAGGGGGTTCTGTTCAGTCACAGGGCAGCAGGGAAATGCTGCACTCAATGCAAACAGTAAATTGTACATAAAGAGGTTTTATTTGTGGTATGTGGAAGGAATAAGTAGTCTGAAGTTGTAAGGGGGATAGTGAGATATTGCAAGTGTCAAAAGAAAAAACTATACGAGATCTTTCATAGCGCGCATACTGGCGCGTTGTCATGGCAACCATAAACAAATGCATGCCGGAAGAGAGGGGAAATGTGTTGGAACGCATGGTGAAGCGCAGAGAGCGCAAGGGGGAAGTTATACACAAGGGCAAATTGAGCCAGCAATTAGCTGGAGTATATCTGCTACTTATATCATAAATACAGCTAATAGACATACTAGTAATGGTGTGTGCTGTATATATTTATAAAATGACGGAATAAAACTAATAAAATGATAAAATATGAGGAATATGTATAACCTCAACATCGGATAGCTCTGGAAATATTAGTGCATATATAAATCTCAATGTGGATAGTACAAATGCAAAAAATGGATGAAATATATGAAAATTTAAAATTAGGTTAATATAGACCTTAAGAAAATTAGTAATTAGTACACCATCGAAGAAATTAGTAATTAATAAAAATCAATAGAATTAATAATTAATAGGCTGTCCATAAAATTTATAAATTACAACACATGAAAAAATGTTTGACATTAATCCAAAGCGGACTCCGTAATATCATTAAGGCCATTAGGAAATAAGGTCGCCAATTTAAATATCCAAAAATTTTCTCTTTGCTTTAATCTAATAAATCTATTAGATATATCAAGGGGTATTTTTTCAATGGGAGTCACAGTGATAGAATCAAAATTGCATTTATGTTCAGTAGCACAGTGACGGGACACGCTATGTTTTTCGAACCCAGTCCTAACATTAAATCTGTGTTTATTGACTCTACATCTAAGGGTTTGGGAAATCCAGATGTCTCTGTTGTCTAAATATTTCAAACAAAAAAACGCACTTCACTTCCATAATTACTAATGAAAGTTTTCCGATAAAAAGTTTTCTCAACTGTGGTAGTGACTATGTTATCTACTTGTTACAATGCGCATGCAATCGACAATATGTGGGTCGTACCACCCAAACCCTTAGATGTAGAGTCAATAAACACAGATTTAATGTTAGGACTGGGTTCGAAAAACATAGCGTGTCCCGCCACTGTGCTACTGAACATAAATGCAATTTTGATTCTATCACTGTGACTCCCATTGAAAAAATACCCCTTGATATATCTAATAGATTTATTAGATTAAAGCAAAGAGAAAATTTTTGGATATTTAAATTGGCGACCTTATTTCCTAATGGCCTTAATGATATTACGGAGTCCGCTTTGGATTAATGTCAAACATTTTTTCATGTGTTGTAATTTATCAATTTTATGGACAGCCTATTAATTATTAATTCTATTGATTTTTATTAATTACTAATTTCTTCGATGGTGTACTAATTACTAATTTTCTTAAGGTCTATATTAACCTAATTTTAAATTTTCATATATTTCATCCATTTTTTACATTTGTACTATCCACATTGAGATTTATATATGCACTAATATTTCCAGAGCTATCCGATGTTGAGGTTATACATATTCCTCATATTTTATCATTTTATTAGTTTTATTCCGTCATTTTATAAATATATACAGCACACACCATTACTAGTATGTCTATTAGCTGTATTTATGATATAAGTAGCAGATATACTCCAGCTAATTGCTGGCTCAATTTGCCCTTGTGTATAACTTCCCCCTTGCGCTCTCTGCGCTTCACCATGCGTTCCAACACATTTCCCCTCTCTTCCGGCATGCATTTGTTTATGGTTGCCATGACAACGCGCCAGTATGCGCGCTATGAAAGATCTCGTATAGTTTTTTCTTTTGACACTTGCAATATCTCACTATCCCCCTTACAACTTCAGACTACTTATTCCTTCCACATACCACAAATAAAACCTCTTTATGTACAATTTACTGTTTGCATTGAGTGCAGCATTTCCCTGCTGCCCTGTGACTGAACAGAACCCCCTGGTTCGTCCAGTTAATGTAGCAAATATGGCCCTGTATGTCATTTTATGTCATTCATTATCTGCTAGCAACCCATTTGTGACCTTTATTCATTCCAATTTTATTGTTTACTGTTTTTATTTTTTCTGACATTTCTGAACTTTGACCTGCAGGTTTTGGCGGTTTTTGGCCAGGAGGCTGGTCTGAACTGGTCCAATGAACTTACTTTTCACTTGTACTTTTGTGTATATATATGTGTGTTTTTTTACTACTCTCATGATATGCCTGATGAAGATGCCGGTCCGGTATCGAAACGCGTAGCAATTATCGTCATTAAACCTATCTTATTAAGCAGCGCCGTGTATCCCGTTTTTTCCTCCTGTATTTCTACCATTTTGGCAACCCCTTGGGAGTTTGCGTTGGGATTGGCAGCAGCTTCTCTATTACAAATTACATGCCGGTAATTTACAACCTTGGAGGTGAGCATATATTGTTTTTTCTCCGCGCATTATATATTGATACCGCAAGTTTGGCGCCGTGTTCTTTTTTTGTTTCACTTCAGGTCACTTCTTTGACGCGGGCGTCTATTTACGCGCCGTCATTTGACAGCGGCGCGTAAATATACACCTCGTGTGAACAGACAAACGTTAGCCCATTGCTTTCAATGGGCAGATGTTTGTCAACGCTATCGCGGCGCATTTTTCGGACGTAATTCGGGGCAAAAACGCCCGAATTACGTCCGTAATTAGTGTGTGTGAACATACCCTAAGAGGTGTTGTGGAGTCCATGCATCGACACAATACTAGGGCTTATTCAGACGAACGGGATATACGTCCGTGCAATGCGCGTGATTTTCACGGACCTTTATTAGTCTATGGGGCCGTGCAGACAGTTGTGTGATTTTTCCGCAGCGTGAGTTTGCTGCGAAAAAGTCACGACATGTCCGTTCTTTGGGCGTATTTCGCGCATCACGCACCCATTGAAGTCAATCGGTGCGTGAAAATCACACGCACAACACGGAAGCACTTCCGTGTGACGAGCGTGATTCGCGCAACAGCAGTAAAACTATGAATGTAAACAGAAAAGTACCACATGCTTTTCTGTTTACAAACATCCAAACGGAGTGTCATAATGATGGCGGCTGCGCGAAAATCACGCAGCCACACATCATATGCGTCGGACACATGGAGCTGTCAAGCGCCTTTTGCGCGTGCAAAACGCCGCATTTTTGCGCGGGCAAAACGCACACGCTCGTGTGAATCTGGCCTTAGGCAGGTGATGTCACAGACACAGCTTGATGTAGGTGCAGATCCTATGTAAAGACCAAGTAACATAGGTCAATGATTGTATGAGCGCTCGTTATTGATCGTTACTCTGTGTAAACGAATGAGCAAACATTCGTCAGCCGATTTAATCTTTTATGCTGCTGCCCTAAAAAATCATTGTGGTCAGCAGCACAAAACAGGGAATGTGCTGCAGACATTATGTAAACTATATGGGGACTGAACAATCATATTAAAGGCTATGAACAGCTTTGAAAACGTTTTGTTTTTCAATAAAAATGTGTATCAGTGTGATTGGTGCAACTTTGTAATTACATTTTATGAAAAATTATTTTACTTTTTGAGATACAGCTGCTTTGTGTCCTGTATACAGAGCAGCTGTATCGTGTGCTGAGACCTGAATCCGTCAGGTCAGCGGCACTGACGGGTTCAGTGTCAGCGGGTCCCGTGTCTCTGACATGCAGGATCGAGCTGCTATCGATCACATCTAAGTTCATAACTTAGATGTGATTGATAATAGGTGGAGCCCTGCTGAGTCTGAACCCGTCAGTGCCGCTGACCTGACGGATTCAGGTCTCAGCACACGATACAGCTGCTCTGTATACAGGACACAAAGCAGCTGAAGCTCAAAACGTAAAAATAATTTTTTATAAAATGCAATTACAAAGTTGCACCAATCACACTGATACACAATTTTATTTAAAAAAAAAACGTTTTTCAAAGGTGAACATAGCCTTTAATGATCGTTTGTCCCCATACAGTCCACATCAGGGGTCAGCAACCTATGGCACCGGTGCCACGGTCAGCACTTGGAGCATGGTTTGCTGGCACACTTCCTTCTCCCAGTGACAAGCACCATTGCGTGCTTGGCAGCGTTGAACACAGCAAGAGATAGTGGCACTTCAATATGCGCTTGGCGGTGCTGATAAAAAGAGAGAGCACGGCACACAATGCAGCACTGCACTTCTCTCTGCCCTGGTGTTCAGCGTCGCCAAGTGCACAGTGAAGCGCTGATCTCTCCAGGTGATCAGCGCCACAAGGACGGAAGTTCAGTAACTGCTCTGTAAAAGAAAAAGTTAGCAAAAGTTTACAGCTCTCCTATGTGCACCCCCCAAGCTGGTGTTCAGTACCGTGTGGTCTCTCCTATATTCCCCCCGCCAAGCTGGTGTTCAGTACCGTGTGGTCTCTCCTATATTCCCCCCGCCACGCTGGTGTTCAGTACCGTGTGGTCTCCTATGTTCCCCACGCCACGCTGGTGTTCAGTACCGTGTGGTCTCCTATGTTCCCCACGCCACGCTGGTGTTCAGTAGCAGTGGTCTTGCCTATGTGATCCCAAGCTGGTGTTCAGTAGTCGCTCTCTCTGTGTGCAGCGCCGTCAAGCTGGTATTCAGCAGCTGCGGTCTCTCCTGTGTGCAGTCCTGCCTAGCCGGTGTTCAGTAGCTGCGGTCTCTTCTATGTGCCCCCCCAAGCTGGTGTTCAGTAGTAGCTTTCTCAGTGTGCAGCGCCCTCAAGCTGGTGTTCAGTAGCCGCAGTCTCTCCTATGTGCACCCCCCAGCTGGTATGCACCACAGATGGATCATCTTTGCAAAAGAAAGTCAGGGACAAGGGTCACACTGAAATGTAAGTTTAATTAACTGTTTAATTGATTCACGATATATACGTGGTAACCGTTTGGGTATGTGCACACACAAACTCAAAAACGTCTTAAAATACGGAGCTGTTTTCAAGGGAAAACAGCTCCTGATTTTCAGATGTTTTTTAAGCCACTCCCGTTTTTACGTCCGTTTTTGGAGCGTTTTTTCTATAGAGTCAATGAAAAAACGCTCCAAAAACGTCCCAAGAAGCGACATGTGCTTCTTTTTCGCGATGTTTTTTTTTTTACGCAGCCCTTTTTCAAAACAGCCGCGTAAAAAAAAACAGCCCGTCGGAACAGAATGCCGTTTTCCCATTGCAATCAATGGGCAGATGTTTGGAGGCGTTCTGCTTCAGATTTTGCACTCGTTTACGGTCTGAAAAACGGCCGAAAATAAGCCGTGTGAACATAGCCTTTGTCTTATATGACGTTCATGTTTGCATGGCACATGGAGTACTTCATCATTGATTTTTTTTTTCCATCGGCATGCCATACAACAAAGATCGCCTACCCCTGGTCTACATTGACCTGTGTAAAGGGCCTTTAAACAAGAGCCGGTCAACCTGTAACTATTGGCGCTTGTTATGGCCGCATATCTGCCCATGTAAACAAGCTCTTACAAGTCAATGTGTAACTGAAGTTCTATGTAGAATACGTGTTTAGCAGGTTTCCGTTTTAACGACAGAATCAATAGCGCAGTCGACTCTGCTATTGATTCCGTCGTTAAAACGGAAACCTGCCAGAATGGTGACGATTGGAAACCATTAGCAATGTTTCCGTCACTATTGATAACAATGGTGACGGAAACGGAAGCTGTGGTTTCAGTTTGGGGTTCTCCCGATGGAAACCTCCGACAGAACCCCGGAACGGAAAGTCAACGCTGATGTGAACAGGCCCTAAGCGAAAGTCTCTCCTCACTTGCTGTTGGTTGCAGCTTTTCTTTATGGGAGCGCTGGATGCTTCACTTGATCAGACATTGCATAAATACTACTACTGTACCAAGATAATACATATCTTTAACTCCTTAACGCCGAAGAACGGATATATCTGTCCTCTGCAGCTGCTAGTTCGCGCAGGAGGACGGATATATCCGTCCTGTGATGGCGCGGGTACTGCCACTGTACCCACGCGATCAGCGGCAGGAGCACGGGTATTATACACAGCCTGGCTCCTGCCGGAATCGAAGTGCGCTCCGATTCCTGCAATTTAACCCATTAAATGCCGCTGTCAATAGTGACAGCGACATCTAATGTGTCTGACAGAGGGAGGGAGCTCCCTCTGTCACCCCATCGGTGCCCCCGCAAAGAAATCACCGTCGGGTTTTTCATGGCAGCCGGGGGCCTAACAAAAACCCGCAGGTCTGCCTTCAGCAAATTATAGTCCAAATCAAAAAAAACAACAGCAAAATGCTCTCTTTTCTCCCATTCCCCCCATAAAAAATAAAATAAAAGTTAATCTATAAGTCCTATGTACCCCAAAATAGTACTAATGAAAACTACACATTGTCCCGCAAAAATCAAGCCCACATACGGCCACATTGACGGAAAAATAAAAAAATGACGGCTCTTGGAATGCGGCGATGCAAAAACAAGTAATTTTTTTCTAAAAGGCTTTTTATTGTGCAAACGTAGGAAAACATATAAAACCTTTACATATTTGGTATCCCCGTAATCGTGCCGACCTATAGAATAAAGTTAACATGTTATTTACGCTGCATAGTAAACGGCGTAAATTTAGAACGTGAAAATGAATGCTGGAATAGCTGCTTATTTTCAATTCTCTCCTAAAATAAAGTTAATCTATATGTTATAAGCATCTAAAAATGGTACAATTACAAAATACAACTCGTCCAGCAAAAAACAAGCCATTATACGGCTATGTCGACGGAATAAAAAAAAAAAGTTACGACTCTTGGAATGCGACCGTGAGAAAACAAAAAATAATCCTTGGTCATTAACGCGCAAAATGGCCTGTTCATTAAGGGGTTAAAATAATTTTTGGAAAATAACAAAAAAAGAAAAATTTAAATCTTTGGAAACCTTACGAGAGATTTTTTCAAAAATATTTGCGGATTTGAGTGCTTGGGTTATTTTCTTCTGCATACAATATTCTACATAACAATGGAACCTGACGCACAGAGGAAGACGAAAGCCAACCGAAAAATTCCATTGAAATCAAAGTGTCCGGAATTGAAAGGATTGCTCTTCTCTCTTTTGCACTATGCCAGATCTATACATTGACTGCCCTTATAAAAAAATACAGGCATACACCAGGGGTCCCCAACCTTTTGTAGTTTGTGCCATACTCGTCTATTACAATGGTCTAGTGGTCTAGTGTAAACAGCCTGGGACCAATCTATAGCAACGCGAAGACGTCCCAGGATCTTCTAGTGCACAATAGTATCTGGAGCTGCCGGAAACTTGGGGCCACATGTGGCTCCTGAACCACTGATCTACACAAAGGAAGCCTATGGGAGTGTTTCAGTGTATGTCTGATGTAGTTCCCCATCTTACACATGCATGTCATCTCTGGGCCCCTCACCTATTAGCAGTATGGGGCCCCCTTACATCGTTTTGCTGTGTAAGATGGGAAACCCCTATTAAAAAAAAAGCTGAGTCCAACATAGAGGAAACCGCTAGTGTGAACAGTCGCACATATCTGCATGGCGTTCTCCGCCACATTTATTCAATACTGCTTCCCCACTAGCAAAAGTCACTAAAGAGACGCTGGGTTCATATTTTGTACAGCGTTGGATGGTGATGTCATACCGGTTTTGTGGTGACGTCACAGAGTGCACATCACAACCTATGGGGGAGCTCAGGAGCAGTTTCAGTCAGCCAGGACATATCTGATAGATGGAGCAACATTTCCCCACTGACATTGCTGAATACGCCCTCCCCCGGTCACTGCAGTATATGACTTATAACCAGTCTCCTACGTGTCCTATGGGCCTTGTGTCGTCCAGTTATAGAACAGCCTGAATCGGTAGCAGGCGCACAGGTAACGTCAGCAGTGTGAACTGTGCTCTCATCTTTCCAGGGTCGTTATACAGTACTCCCCCGTTCATACCTGCGCCGGTGCTTCCGCTTGTGTAGTGTCCTGTTCCTCTCAGGTCACATCACCGCGCTCGGCCCGTCAGCTGTTTTGAGCCCCGGATCACGTTACTTCCCGGCCTCACTATTGTTATTCTGCTTTGGGCTGTTTCCAATCACCAGGGCAACCGAGTCATGTAACGTGGGAGGAGGAGGCTGATCCCGCAGACTGCAGCCAGAAGGGGCGGTGTTACCAATCGCAGCCAATCAGACAGAATCCAGCCTCTACCAATCATATTGGGACATTCATTATGCAGTGCAGGTGAAAAAAATAAAAGAGGTGATGTGATTGGTTGCTATGGGTTTTACGCCGGTCCGGTACTGTGTAATCAAAGGTGTTACTGCAGTTTATTTTCTGATCTTCTCTTATTAGTTATGAGGATAACTAAGGATGGTATTACACAAGCACGCGTAAATCTGTCCGTGTGCATTGCGTTATGCATCCGTGTGCTTTGCGAGGCGCGGGCATGCATTTTTTATGCACTTTTTTTTATTCCCAATGTAATTGATGCGTAAAACACGGACAGCACATGGATGTGCATCCGTGTGCTGTCTGTGGTTTTCACGCACCCTTTAACTTCAATGGGCGGCTATGTGAGTTTAAACGCACCAATATAGGACACATGCAGTGAGTTTCACGCAATGGACACTCGCTACGTGAAAACTCACGCATGTGTGAACGGCCCCATTGAAATCAATGGCTCCGTGTGCTGCGCGTTGTTTCAACGCCCAGCACACGGATGAGATTCACACTCGTCTGAACGAGCCCTTAGGCTACATTCACACAAGCTTGTCTGATTTGTGTGTGTAAAAAACGCTGTGTATTTCCTGCATCTCATGTCCGTGTGCCATCTGTGTGCGTTGCGTGTGGCATCAGTGTGCTTTGCGTGCGACGTCAGTGTGCTTTGCGTGCGACGTCAGTGTGCTTTGCGTGCGGCGTCAGTGTGCTTTGCGTGCGGCGTCAGTGTGCTTTGCGTGCGGCGTCAGTGTGCTTTGTGTGCGACGTCAGTGTGCTTTGCGTGTGGCGTCAGTGTGCTTTGCGGGTGGCATCAGTGTGACACAACGGGGAAACACTGCATGAAAACTCAAGCCCGACTGAATAGCCCCACTGAAATGAATGGGTCCTTGCACTGTCAGTTTTTTCAACATCTGAATGAGCCCTAATACGGGAACATTTTGCTCCCATATTATGGCTGCAAGTCCAGCACAACCGCGGGTACAATGAAACTGGTAGGCTATGTTCACACCTGCGTAGTGGGTTTCCATTCTGCTCCGTCAGAGGAGCAGAACAGGGAAAAACCAGAACGAAGTTTCCGTTGCACCACAGATAGCACCGGCAGCCAACAGTACCCATTGATTTTAATGGGTTCTGACGGGGTGTCCGTGGTTTTAGCGGATCCTCCATCACAGATGTGAACAAGGTCTTAGTTGCAGTCTGACCAGGACTTGTGGGCGTAATACGGGTGAAAAATGAGCCCATGTAAGGCCAGTATTAAACCATCCTAAGGACATATGGACAGGGGAGTTTGCATGGCGGTTTTCTCCATGTGTAATGTATTGTAGAGCTGCTATCCGGCAGGCAGTGGTAAGCAGTGCAGTGTTATGAGTTCCCCATCACATATTGCATTGTTGACTGTCAGGGTATGTGCACTCACAAAATAAAAAAGTTGCAAAATACGGAGCTGTTTTCAGGGGACACTTTTTTATGCCACTCACAATTTTCGCTGTGTTTTTTTACCTCTGTTTTTGGAGCAGTTTATCTATAGAGTCTATGAAAAACGGCTGAAGAAGTGACATGCACTTCTTGTTCGCAGCCGATTATTTATGCGGCCGTTTTGAAAAACACCCGCGTAAAAAACGGCCTGTCAGAACAGAACAACGTTTTTCCCATTGAAATCAATGGGCAGATGTTTGGAAGGGTTCTCCTTCCGATTTTTGAGACGTTTTTAGGGACGTTTACGCAACGAAAAACGGCTGAAAACACTCCGTGTGAACATACCCTCACACACGTGGCCTAAATACTGCAGATTGTCTGCAACAGATTTCGTTTCAGAGAATCCGCAGCGTAATACAGTAGCAGGAGAGTGGATGAGATTTTAACAAATCTTATCCACACGCTGCATAAATGATAAGCGGAAAAAACGCACAGAAATTGACCTACGTTGTCAATTGTATTTGTGTAATCGCTGCTTTTATGTTACAGGTTTTCCCCATTGAATTCAATGGGGAAGTAAAACCCGCGACAAATAGCAGATTTGCGTTTGTTTTTTTATCGGCAGAAAAGCAGCGATTCCGCCGCAAAAAAAAACTGCAACTCAGAAAAAAATAATAATCTTATACTTACCCAGAATTCTGTGTTTCTTCGTCCAGGCCGGCCTCACGGAATGACATTTCATCCCATGTGACCGCTGCAGCCAATCACAGGCTGAAGCGGTCACATGGGAAGAAACGTCATCCCAGGAGGCCGGCCAGCAGGACGACAGAGCGATGCCCCGCCATGGCTACGTAAGTATAACACTTTTTGTTATGTGCAGTCTTCCGCATTGGACATTCCAGCCGAAAAACTGCACCACAATTTAGTGCGGGTTTTCACCCGGAATTCCCTGCGGCGCCCAGGGCGGAAACGCTGTGTGCTTTTACGTAGCATATCTGCACTGTGTGAACATAGCCTTACAGTTTTGTATGTGATTTAGAGCAGTCAATATGTTTGTTTGTAGAAATCCCTGTCCCTGGTATTTTTTGATGTTTTTTCCCCGTTTGACTAAGGCCTCATGCACACATCCTTCACCGTTTATACGTCCATAAAAAACGGATCCTTGTGTCTGTCTTGACGTCCGTACAATTTCTGCGTTCACTCCGCATCTGTTCGTGCTTATGCAATTCAATGGGGCTATTCACACTTTTGTGCTTTTTCATGCAGCCTTGTGTTAGTTGCGTGAAATTTACTGCATGTCCTATTTTGGTCTGTTTTTGCGGACCACGTCACCCATTGAAGTAAATGGGTACGTGAAAATCATTGACAGCACGTGAACGACATCTGTGTGCTGTCCGGGTTTTACACACACCAGTTTCTTAACAAATTATTAGAAAAAAACCAAACCAGGAACACTGATGCCAAACGGAAAGCACAATGATACCACATGGAACAGAAATGCATGAAATACGGTCCATTTTTCTGCGGACGCAAAACTGACACGCTAGTCAGAATAAACACTTATGGGGCCTGTTCCTTACTCTGAAGTAACACTGGGGCCCTGAGAGGACTGCAGCATGCATGAGCAGCATGAAAGCACAAGCTCCGTGTTCAGAGAGCTCGCCCACCGGACAGGTCCTTCTGCCAAGCCGACTGGACCCTGCAGGCTGGTGCATGTTTCCCTCCCCCTCCCTCATTCACATCTCTCCTGGCCTCTTGTAGATTATACAGTATGTTAAAGTTTTTATTTTCTAACAATTTTATAATATTTATATATAATAATTATAAAAATCACGGAAAAACCGCGCTATTTGTGCCACATTTACGAAAACAGTGCTGTTAGGCTATATTCTCATAGTGCTGTCAAATCTCGCGAGATCACGCTGTGCTGTAAGTCCCACAGAAACTTTACCGAAGTGTCGGGAGTGTGAATAGACGTCGCATCCTGGCTGGAGGTGATGTCTATTCACTCTCAAGACACTTCGGTAAAGTTAATGTGGGAGTATGTGACAGCACAGCGTGATCTCTTTAAGTTGTTGCAAATGGAAATATAGGGTCCTGCAAATTTAAATGGCACCCACCAGAACTTGATTAACATCACCCTGGCTGTTCTACATCACTACCAGCCTCCTCCAACTCTTGCGGATTCGCTGTTGTGGTGTACTCCCCTGGCATGCGTGGTGCAACGATGAAGCCGGGCAGAGTATACCTCACTGCATGGTGTGTGCCCATAAAGTACAAGGCAATGGCGCATCCGAGAAACTTGGAGGAGACAGGTAGTGATGTAGAACAGGGGGATGTTAAATGTCAATCAAGCATGGAAAAGTAGGTTTGGATTCCGGACGGTGTGACTTTTCAGGATAGCGGCACTGCCCCATGACCATTTAACCAAGGCCGGCCTTAGGGGTGTGCGATCTGTGCAAGTGCACAGGGCCCTGCACCCTCCCAGCATGTAAGGGGCGCCACTAGGCTCTTCCTCTCCTCTGTCCTCTGCTCTTAGTTACATGCATACGAGTAAACAAGAGCCAAGGATCAGAGGAGGAAGCTCCGCCCACAGCCCGTCCTGCAAGAAGCCTGTGAGCAAGGAGAGATGTAAGTATCTATGTGTGTATAAGTGCCCCCAGTAGATTGTGCCATACAACCCCCCTGTAGTCAGTGCTATACAGCCCAGCCTGTAGATAGTGTCACACCTCACTCGTAGATAGTGCCCCCCACCTCCCACTGTATATAGTGCCACACACAGACCCCTGTAGATTGCGCCACAGCCCTCCCCCTTGTAAATAGTACCATACAGCCCCCCTCGTAGATAGTGCCACACGGCCCCCCTTAGTAGTGCCACACAGCCGCTTTTATATAGTGCCACACAGCTCCCCCATGTGTATAGTGCCACACAACTCCCCCTTGTGTATAGTGCCACACAGCCCCACTTGTGTATAGTGCCACACAGCCCACCCCCCTTGTGTGTAGTGCCACACAGCCCCCCAAGTAGTACAAGGCAATGGCGCATCCGAGAAAGTTGTATCAGCCAGGGGGATGTCAATCAAACATGGAAAGGTGGGTTTGGAGGCAGGACTATGTGACTCTTTGGGATAGCGGCACCGTCCCATGAGCCTTTAATGAGTAATTAGCATATAATGTGCGCCGTTTTAAAAGTGCATTATGCTGACACTTTGAATCTTGCTACTGACACTTTGAATCTTGCTACTGCCACACAATGCACTATGCTGGTTACTATCAGCAGTGAACATAACTTTTAATTTCTATGTAGTGTGTCTTTGCTATAATAGCCTAATAAAAAGTTGTTATTTTATCTTGCTTGTAGTTGTTAAAAAGGGCCAAAATCAGTTAGGCCACAGGCACACGACCGTGCTCGTAATTACGACTCGTAATTACGAGCATGGCTGGGCACGGCCGGCCACGGGCAGCCGGCCGTTATTCCGAGCCGTGCTCCCATTATAAAGTATAGTAGCACGGCCCGTAAAAGTAAAAAATAGAACATGTTCTATCTTTTTCAACGGCACGGGCACCTTCCCGTGAGAAAACGGGAAGGTACCCGTGGCCAACAGGAGTCTATGGGCCCGTTATTTTGGGTCGTAATTACGACCCGTAATAACGGGTGTTTTTACGGTCGTGTGCATGAGGCCTTACCGTGTATCGTACAAACAGCAATGGGGGGGGGGGGTAGACTCTGGCTGTATGTGACCCAGAAACTCCTGATGGCGGCGCCAAAATATGTCGCTGTAGACTAAGGATCTGCTCCGTCTGCTGTAAAAAGACGGTGGGCAGTTTTTAGGGGTTAACCTTTATTTTTCAAAAGAGCAATATTTTTTTTCTATGCCAAAGACTTGGCCTTGTGTACGCATTATTGGCTAGCTCGGATAATGTCGAATTATAGGAAGGAAACCTAAGGCCCTGTACACATGGAGCTTTTTGCAGGCAGAAAAAAACCTGCCCCAGAGTTCCTTCAGGAATTTTGGGGCAGATTTTGACTTGCCTGCGCTTTCTTGTCGCAGTTTTCACAGCCTTTTTGTCACCCGCGGCATTGAAGCTAATGCAAGGACCGCGGTCAAAAACACAGCGAAAAACACTCAGAAATGAGCGCTGCAGGTTTTTTCTGCCTCCCCTTGATTTCAATGGAAGGTCAGAGGTGTAACCGTGGTAAAAAAAAAATGCTGCTATTTTTCCAGGGGGCACTTAACCCCTTTGGGACTGAGCCATTTTTTGATTTTTGATTTTCGTTTTTCACTCCCCGCATTCCAAGAGCCATGACTTTTTTATTTTTCCGTCAATAGAGAAGTGTGACGGCTTATTAGTTGTAGTTTCTTTTCATACCATTTATAGTTCCAGGTCATGTACTGGGAAACTGAAAAAAAATTATTTGCGGCGGAAGTTGGAAAAAAATGTGATTCCTCAATTGTTTTTTGGGTTTCATTTTTATAGCTTTCACGGTGTGGTAAAAACGACAACTTATCTTTATTCTGTCGTTTACCTTTTTTTTACGGCGTTCACCGTGCACGTTAAATAACACTGTATTGTAATAGTTCAGACTTTTACCGACGCAGCGATGCCAATTTTGTTTACTTTTTTTATTTTTTACATTGCTTTAGGGGAAAAGTGCAGTATATCGTCATTTTTAGGCCTTATTCACACAAACGTATGTGTTTTGCACGCGCAAAAAAAGCAGCGTTTTTTGTGCATTGCAGTACTGTGTGTCATCTCTATTTGATGCGTGGCTGCGTGATTTTCGCACATATGGCATAGTTATGACACTGTTTTTATGTTTAGAAACAGAAATGAAGGAGGTGCTATTATTTTTCCCTTCATTTCTTTAACAACTGTTGCGCGAATCACACGCAGCACACGGAAGTTCGTCCGTGTGCCGCGCGTGATTTTCACGCACCTATTGACTTCAAAAGGTGCGTGATGCGCGAAAAACGCTCAACTATAGGACATGCCGTGAGTTTTACGCAGAGGACACGTGCTGCGTGAAAGTCACGGACTGTCTGAACGGCCCCATTGAGTTACATACAACCGTGCGACATGAATGATTTTCACGCGCGTATCATGGACGTTAAATACGCTCGTGTGAATACACCGTGTTCCAAATTATTATGCACATTAAATTTAAGTGTCATAAACATTTAATTATTAGTTTTTCAATTAAACTCATGGATGGTTGTAAAGGATCTGCCAGGCACAGCTTCTGTATCAACGCCCATAGGTAATCAGTCTGCACCTGCTTCTATGTCTGTGAGACTGACTCCATCTTCCACCACTCAGGATGGCAGGCTTAGGAGTCGGAGAGCCTATCACAGCCTGGCCAGACGGAGCTAGCTCCCACCCTCTGTCTATTTATACCTGCCTTTCCTGTTCCTCCTTGCTTGTGATTCTTCTCTGTTGGTTTCCTGGCCCTGCTGCAGCTTCTTGAACTACTTGTCCCTGCTTCGTATTGACCCTGGCTTGCTGACTACTCTCCTGCTCTGCGTTTTGTACCTCGCGCTCTCCTGGTTTGACTCGGCTTGTTCACTACTCTCCTGCTCTGCGTTTGGCTCCTCGTACTCTCCTGGTTTGACTCGGCTCGTTTACTACTCTTGTTGCTCACGGTGTTTCCGTGGGCAACTGCCCCGTTTCCCTTTTGTTCTGTGTTCCCTTGTCTGGTTGTCTGTCGTGCACTTATTGAGTGTAGGGACCGTCGCCCAGTTGTACCCCGTCGCCTAGGGCGGGTCGTTGCAAGTAGGCAGGGACTGAGTGGCGGGTAGATTAGGGCTCACTTGTCTTTTTCCCCATCCCTGTCATTACAATGGTATTGTGTCTTAGGGCTCTTTGGATCATTGTAATCAATCTCAGACATATGTGATAATTAGTTTGCCAGGTGTGCCCAATCAAAGGAAAACTACTTAAGGAGGACTTTCCACATTATTAAGCAGGCCACAGGTTTCAAGCAATATGGGAAAGAAAAAGGATCTCTCTGCTGCCGAAAAGCGTCAAATAGTGCAATACCTTGGACAAGGTATGAAAACATTGGATATTTCAAGAAAACTTAAGCGTGGTCATCATACTGTGAAAAGATTTGTGGCTGATTCAGAGCACAGACGGGTTCGTTCAGATAAAGGCATAATGAGGAAGGTTTCTACCAGACAAATTAATAGGATTAGGAGAGCAGCTGCTAAAATGCCATTGCAAATCAGCAAACCGGTATTTGAAGCCGCTGGTGATCTGGAGTCCCGCGAACCTCAAGGTGTAGGATCCTCCAGAGGTTTGCAAGTGCGCATAAAGCTATTATTCGGCCACACCTAAACAATGCTCACAAGCAGAAACGGTTGCAGTGGGCTCAGAAATACATGAAGACTCATTTTCAAACCGTGTTGTTTACTGATTAATGCCGTGCAACCCTGGATGGTCCAGATGAATGGAGTAGTGGATGGTTGATGAATGGCCACCATGTCCCAACAAGGCTACGACGTCAGTAAGGAGGTGGCGGAGTCATGTTTTGGGCTGGAATCATGGGGAGAGAGCTGGTAGGCCCCTTTAGGGTCCCAACGGTGTGAAAATGACCTCTGCAAAGTACGTAGAGTTTATGACTGACCACTTTCTTCCGTGGTACAAAAAAGAAGAACCGTGCCTTCCGTAGCAAAATTATCTTCATGCATGACATTGCACCATCTCATGCTGCAAAGAATACCTCTGTGTCATTGGCTGCTATGTGCATAAAAGGAGAGAAACTCATGGTGTGGCCCCCATGTTCCCCTGACCTCAACCCTATTGAGAACCTTTGGAGCATCCTCAAGCAAAATATCTATGAGGGGCAGTTCACATCAAAACAGAAGCTCTGGGAGTCTATTCTGAAATCCTGCAAAGATATTCAAGCAGAAACTGTCCAAATACTCACAAATTCAATGGATGCAAGAATTGTGAAAGTGATATCAAAGAAGGGGTCCTATGTTAACATGTAACTTGGCCTGTTCAAATTCAACAAATTACCATTTCAGTTCTCTTTACAACCTTTAAAGTGTTTTGATCTCTGTTGTGCATAATAATGTGAAACAGTGCATTTTGAGTTTTTTACTTCTAAAAAAAAATCTGTTATCATTAGGAGATTTGTTCAATAAAATTTGCATTATACTCCAACGGTTGATGGCTTGAAGATTATACTGACTGTCATTTGCATCGACTATTTAGGAAAATCAGCGAAAAATAACATTTGCATAATAATTTGGAATGCGGTGTAGCCACAGGCAGGGCTTAGCAGAGGCAGAGTGAAGGCAGCCCTGGGGGCCTTCATTAGGCCCCTGGGCTGCCATGACAACCGTCGTCACCCCCGATCTCGTTGTGGTGGTCGAGATGTCAGAGGGGGCCGCGCCCCTCTTTTCAACGCCTCAGATGCTGTGGTCGCGATTGTCCGCAGCGTTTGAGAGGTTAAACAGCCAGGAACAGCGCGATTGCTGCTCCTGGCTGTTAGGTGAAATTCACATGAACGTGTGTGTTTTGCGCTCGCAAAAAATGCTGCATTTTTTGCACGTTGCACTTCCGTGTGTTATAAGTGTTTGGTGCATGGCTGCGTGATTTTCACGCATATGCCATCCTTATGACACGCGGTTTTGATGCTTAGAAACTGCAATGAATGTGGTGCGCTTTTTTTTCCATCATTTATTTAACAACTGTAGCGCGAATCATGCGCGGCACACGGAAGTGCGTCCGTGTGCCGTGCACGGTTTTCACGCACCCATTGACTTCAAGTATAGGACATGTCGTGAGTTTTACGCATCACGGACTGTCTGAACGGCCCCATTGAGTTACATAGGTCCGTGCGACGCGTGTGATTTTCACGTGCGTATCACGGACGTGAAACACATTCATGTAAATAAGGCCTTAGTCCCGGGTGTCCGCTGTAAAATAAAGCCGACACTCGCAGCGTATGGAGCGCGTTCAGCGCGTAAGCGCGCTCCGAACATCACCCCCTGCACCCGGATGTAATAGCACGTCTGGGTGCGCGAAGGGGTTAAAATCCGCCTGGGAAAAAACGCCTCTGCCTCCCATTGAATTTAAAGGGAGGCGATTTTGGACGTTTTTTTTGGCATTGATTCCGATTCGGTTTCCGTGTCAAAATCAGCGCCAAAAAACTATGTGTGAACAGGGCCTAAGCCTGATATTTCTTGTGAAAAGCCAGACTTTATCTCCAGCAAGTATTATGGGACCAGGCCGCCATCAATGCTTGTCCACAGACCTTTTTGTTTTGGCTACAGAGCGCTGTAAGTTCCTATGGAGCTCAGACCCGATATCCTGAAGATTCTTGAAGAGATCCATGAATGCTGGAAACTGAGACTACACCACAAGGGGAAGAGGAACAATAGTATGTTGACCATAAACAGCCTCAAAGGCAGATTTACCAGAAGATCCAGAGACATAATTGTTGTGGCGAATTTGGGCCAAAGCAGCAGATCTGACCAATTATTGAAATGAGCGTTGGCATAACTACAGAGCAGGAGCGTAACTAGAATTCATAGAGCCCCATAACAAAGTGAGATAGGCCCCTATCACGTAATGACAGGAAATTGAAACAGCCGCATAAGTAGCAATAGTTAAATGTATGGCTAATAGCGCCATATATCAGAGTACCCACATAGTAGTGCTAGATAGCAGTAAGCCACCAACATGTTTGCTACAAAAAAGGTACAATTTTCTTGCACCTGAGTGAGCCCCTTCAACCCCTGGGCCCCACAGTGGCTGTTTTGGCTATAGTTACGCCCATGGTATAGAAATATTGCTCAAGAACATAGTTCATCCGCTCTGTGTTTTGAATGTGGTAACTAGAAGATAAATCCAATTAAATCTATAATGCTCTCCAGAATGATCAAAAATTCTGTACTCTACGAAGAAAATATGTCATAGTAGGCCATGAATGCAAAAAAATCTGACAGAGTTATCAGACCAAAGGCAATCCGGTCAATGGTAAAAAGTGAGCCATTTTTGAAAATCAATCCGCGACCATCTGATAGTGGTGAACTCTTGAGCTAAAGGCAAATCAATCAAAGTCCATAGATATCTCAGTCCAGGGTTCGGAATCAATAGGCACGGGCTGGAGACCTGAAGATGCCTGTCTAGAGGGTTTAAATTGGCCACATGTTTTACATGGCAACACAAACCATAGAAGGATCCATGCAAAGACCCCCTACCAAGGATGTAACCAAGAAATGACACATTTCTGAATTTATAATAAAGAAACATTTTTCTGATGCCATTGTAAAACTTTACAGACAAGCGACCATTGAGTCTTTGTGAGAATATCATCAAGATAGGCCAGACCAAAACATATTAATACAGAACGTGCTTTAATATTTAGTTAATAAATTGTTGAACAAAATCCATCTCTAGATTTTTAAAGTCTCAGATATAGCATTCCCACACTGACAGGTTACTATTTGGAATTGCCACACTTTGGGGTGAAACGTGGGGGTATCAGGGAGATAACTGCATGGTCTGAGAATGAGATTGTATTAATAGATGTAAAAGATGAGAATGATGGCTATCCTTGAATAGGAGTTACAGTATGGGGATTAACAAAAAAGGTACAGTACTGGTCAAGGGTGGAAAGCATACCTCCCAATTTTTAAAGACTGTAAAGAGAGATAACCTACGCAGCGCAGCAATTTTTTTTTTACGTTAAGTCATGCCCCTAACCCTACCCACTCCTTGTCCATGCACCCATTCCACCCAGTCTAGTGTCACTGTGCAGGGAGAAACTGGGAAGGGGGATGCAGAACTAAAATAGCCCTGCGGCCCCATTAATTTTAGTATTGAAGGCAGACAGACTTTTTTGGTAAACAGATAGTGATAGTGCTTCTTTGCGCCCTACACAGTGCCCTTGTTGTGTGGCACACAGTAATTGTGCCCCCACAAATGCCTGCTTAGTGCCCCCACACAGTAGGGATGCCCCCTTAGTACCCGCACACAGTTATAGTGCCCCTTTGTGCCCTTTTGTGTGGCATACAGTAATAGTACCCCACCTAGTGATGATGCCATCTAAGTGCCCCCCACACAGTAATGATGCCCCCATAGTGCCTACACACAGTAGTGATGCCCCCTCAGTGCTCCCACACAATAAGGATGCCTCTTAGTGCCGACTCATGCTGTAATAATGACCCCTTAATTCCCCCCACACAGATGTGATGCCCCCTTAGTTCCTTTCCACACAGAAATTGTGTCCCTTACAATAATGCAATTATGACTCACCTAGCCCCATTCCCACGACTAGCAGATAATTCTCAGTTTTTCCACAGTTCTTCCTCTGCAGTCTGCAGCTGGGCGCAGACAGGTGCGATGACATTGCGCCGACCCGTGCTGTGCCGCTAATGCTAATATCTAGCACCGTTGGGAGGTATGGTGGAACAGGAGAGGCCTCTAGTGAAACATTTCAATTGAGGATTTATTATTTAAAATCTTTATTTTTGAAAATTTGTACAACAAAAACAGTATCATCAACCATACATGCACAATCTATTAGGACCTCAAAACATATTGCGGTATGTAGAATAAAGTACATCAAAAAAACATAATACAGTTCCATCACGTTTCAGGCTCACATTAGCATGTATAATCTGTGACACAATGGAATCCAAACAACAGATGAAAATTGAAAATAAAAAGAAAACGGAAACAAAAACTAAAAGGTACTCCTTTCTACCAATTAGGGCCTTTGCAACAGGTATCTCTTGAATTTTTCGAAAAAAGAACACTTTTTTAGTTAAAGACATCAAAACCTGAACCTTTGCAAGATAAGAGAATATACTGGGTCATGTTTTGGGAGTCGACTCCCAAGTGCACCACGGAGCCCATAGTTGTATGAATTTGTCATGTGTTCTAGATTCCCAGCTTGACAATTCTTCCAGCCGAAACATTTGCCGGTCTCTATTGAGCCACATTGGTATGTCAGGGGGTGTCTTGTCTAGCCACTTTATCTGTATAAGAAGTTTAGCTGTCATAATGAGCAATGATGCCAAATCAAATCTAGTAAGACAACAGTCAGATGATGGTAAATTGACTAATATTAGAGAGGGTGTGAGTGTGATGGACGTGTTACAAATCGTGTTAACCTGCGATTCAATGGATGACCAGTACGGTTTAATAATAGGGCAGTCACACCAGATGTGCAACAGGTTACCCGGAGAACTCCCACATCTCCAGCACCTATCCGATACATTATCATACATTTTTGCTTCTATATCCGGGGACCTATACCATCTTGTAAGCAGCTTAAAGGCGTTTTCCTGAGTTCTAGTACATCTGGATAAACCATGAGATCTCTTAAATATAGCTGAAGTATCCTGTGGGGAGAACACCATATTCAAGTCTCGCTCCCAAGCACAAAGAAATGAAGGCTTTTCCTCCGCATCATAGGTGAGCAGCTTATTATATAGAATGGAAATCTGTTTTTTGGGCAAGGGAGTAGAACTCATCAAGTCCTCGAACCAAGAGAGGGAACCAGTAATATGGTACCTTCTCAGAAATTCTGAACAAATACCTTTAAAGTGGTCATATTGTGCTCTGCACCAAAGTCTTCCCACTCCCAAGGCCTGGAGGTTTCCTATTGTAGGTAACTTACCCCCTTTAAAGAGATCCCCTATTGGAGTCGTTTTCAATGATCTCCACAAGTTCAAGGGTTCGTCAAAACTTTGGGAAAGAATGAACGGGAGCACGTTTGCCGTCATCAAAGGCGAGGGAAACGAGACTTTGAACATTGGTGTCGTATAAAGTTTCCGCAAGGACAGTATGCCCTTCAGCAATGGGTCCTCTCTATCCATCTTCGCCGACCCACTCTCCCCTCCCCATAAAGCTATCTGGGTCTGAGTCTTGAAACTCCTCAAAGCAATTTGTTTAGCTAAGGCCGTATGAGAGCCAGACAATAGTTCCAAACGTGATCTAAGTTGTATAGCTTGGTAATAGCCCAGTACATCCGGGAGAGCAAATCCACCTCTTGCTTTTGGGAGTGTCAGTTGTCTATAAGAGATTCTAGGTCTAGACTGTTGCCATAGGAATCTAGAGAACAATCTCCTAGTTTTTGTGAAAAAGGTAGCAGGGATGAAGACCGGGGCGGCCTGCATAAGATACAGAAACTTAGGAACGATAAAGGATTTTAATAAATTCTTCCGTCCCATCCATGAAATCATTGGCACCCTTAGTTCCCTTAACTGAGTTGAGACGGATTTCAGCAGAGGGGGAAAATTAAGATGATATATATTCTGTAAATTGCTAGTTATTTTAACCCCCAAATAAGTGATGAACTCTGGAGCCCACTTAAACGGGAAGTTCCTCGAGAGGCTAGTGACCACATGTGTAGACATTGTAACCAGTGGCGTAACTACCGCGGTAGCAGCAGTAGCGGCTGCTACGGGGCCCGGGGCTTGAGGGGGCCCGTGCCGCCAGCCGACACGCCCTCCCAAATGCCCGGTGGCACCGCTAGCAGCCGTTATGGCTGCTACAGGGGTAGCACCGCTACTGTGGGACCCGCGCCGCCGAGCCTTACACAGGCACTCTCATGCCTGTAGGTGTCGCTAGCACCGGAGGGGGCCCCGGTGCTAGCGGCAGCCAAATACATGTATTAGCGCTGAATGGCCGGGCATGTTCCGTGCCTGACCATCCAGTGCCTTACAATGACACTGATTGGCTAGCGGCGCGATGACATAATCGCGCCGCTTCCATGCTTGCAAGGTGCTGATTGGCGGGGCAAGTCATTCTGCCCCGCCAATCAGCGTCATTGAAGGACGCTCATTCAGCTCCTGCAGACATGCTCAGAAGAGAGCATGTCTGCATCGCCAGTGAACAGCGTGGGAACCGGAGAATGTGAGTATGTCAACTTTATATATTTTTTTCCTCATAAAAATGTGAATGGCATTATCTATAGTGGGGGGGGTCGTCTTTATGTGGGCTATTATATATAGGGGGGTCTATATGTGGGGCAGTAGCTACAGGGGGGTCTATATGTGGGGCAGTAGCTACAGGGGGGTCTATATGTGGGGGTGTGGGCCACTATCTACAGGGGGGTCTATATGTGGGGCAGTATATGTGAGACACTATACAGGGGTGGGCTATATGTAGAGCACTATCTATAGGGGAGCTATTTTTTAGGGTACTTTCTATAGGGGTGGGCTATGTGTGGGACACTATATACAGGGGTGGATTACCTGTGGGGCACTAGCAACAGGGTGGCTATATGTAGTGCACAGTCTACAGGGGTGGGCTATATGTGGGACAATATCTACAGAGGTGGGCTATACGTGGAGCACTTAACTATAGGGGAAGCTATATGTAGGGCAGCACGGTGGCTCAGTGGTTAGCACTATTGCCTTGCAGCTCTGGAGTCCATGTGTGGGCACTATCTACAGGGGCTTCTATGTAGGTCACTATCTACAGGGGGCACTATCTACAGGGGGCACTATCTACAGGGGGCACTATCTACAGGGGGCACTATCTACAGGGGGCACGGTGTGTGTGTGTGTGTGTGTGTGTGTGTGTGTGTGTGTGTGTGTGTGACAGTTATATTTAGATGTGTTGAGAATTTTAACTTTGTTTACAGGTGCAGAAATGTTTTAAAAGTGAGAAGCTGAAGACATCTGAGCGGAAAACTGCAGAAGTGGGTCATGGCCGGGAGAAATCCATCATAGATGTCTGAACCGGAGGGAGAAGAAAAGAACTAGAATCTGAGACGTCACCGGTGAGTCACTTAATGTAAATGTTTATTCTGCCTCTAATCAGCACTGTAGTCACTGTATGATCTGCAGCGAGATGATGGTGGTATGATTTTTTTTGTGAAACCGCATCTCCCAGCATATCCTTATCATTGTTTCGGCCATGCTGGGAGCTGTAGTTTTACGCCGTACAAACCTATGCGCAGTGGCGTAACTACCGCTATAGCAGCCGTAGCGACATCTACGGGGCCTGCAGCATGAGGGGGCCTGTGCCACCCGCCGGCACGGCCCCTCCCATGGCCGCAGGCTCCGCTAGCAGCCGCTATGGCTGCTACAGCGCGACGCCACTGAAGGGGTTGTTCCTACAAAAGACATGCATCCCCTATCCACAGGATAGGGGATACATGTGGGATCGCTGGGACGCCCAGCGATGAGGAGAACGGGGGACCGAAAGTCCCCCCTAAGTTCTCCATGACAAACCTCGGACTTCCGGGGTCTGTGTCGGCAGCTCCATGGAAATGACTTGCGCACCGGTCGTGCTTGTGCGCATGCGTGACCAGCGCTCCTTTCATTTTTATTGAGCTGCGCAGACGCCGGAAGTCCGAGGTTTGTCATGGAGAACTTCGGGGGACTTTCGGTCCCCCGTTCTCCTTATCGCTGCCAGCGATCACACATGTATCCCCTATCCTGTGGATAGGGGATGCATGTCTTTTGTAGGACAAACTATAGGCCGTTTTTTTTTTGGGGGGGGGTCTGTATGGCGTAATCTACAGAGGGGGCTGTATGGCGTTATCTACAGAGGGGGCTGTATGGCGTTATCTACAGAGGGGGCTGTATGGCGTTATCTACAGAGGGGGCTGTATGGCGTTATCTACAGGGGGCTGTGTATGGTGCTATCTATAGGGGGGCGCTGTGTGGTGGAATCTATAGGGAGGCACTATCTACAAGGGGGGGGGGGTTGTGTGATACCCAGCAGAGGGGGGGGGGCCCAGTCAAAAGTTTGCTATGGGGCCCAGTCTTTCCTAGTTACGCCCCTGATTGTAACATTTAGAGCCTCACATTTGGAATGATTGATTTTAAAATTGGATAAGGTCCCAAAGTCCTCTAACAATTTCAATAGAGCAGGGAAAGCAGACATAGGGTTGGAGATAAGTAAGAGCATATCATCTGCAAAAGCGGCCACCTTATGCTCCTTATTCTCCACCTGTAGTCCCCTAATGGTAGTATCTTGCCTGATAGCTTGTATCAGTGTTTCTAAAGTTAATATAAACAGAGTAGGGGAGAGTGGGCAACCCTGTCTCGTACCATTATTTATTGCAAAAGGAGAGGACAATAACCCATTCGCTCTCACCCTAGCCGAAGGCGAGGCGTATAGAGTAAAAACTGCTTCCACAAACGCTGAAGGAAATCCAAATTTTATCAATGTGAGGTATATATACTGCCAGTCCACCCTATCGAAGGCTTTTTCTGCATCCGTACCTAGCAGCATTAAGGGCTTATTTAATTTCTTTGCATAATTTATAGCATGTAAAACTCTATAGGAGTTATCTCTCCCTTCTCTTCCCTTCACAAATCCAGTCTGCTCTGGTGCGATCAACTTTGGTAAAACTAGTGCCATTCTATTCGCCAATAATTTTGCCCACAATTTAATATCGGTATTTAGGAGTGAAATGGGACGGTAGGTCCCACACTGAAGAGGATCCTTACCCTCTTTATGTAGGATGGCTATGTGCGCCTCAAGGGCCTGTGGGTGTGGAGGACAACCTGCATTTAATTAATTAAAATATTCAACCAGGGGAGTTCCCAAAACGGCCAAAAAATTTTTGTAATAGGAAATCGGAAAGCCATCCGGTCCAGGGCATTTCCCATTCTGGATGGTCTTCAGGACCTTTTTAATCTCATCTGCAGTGACAGGGGCTAGAAGAGATGTCTCATCTTCCTTATTCAAAGTAGGTAGTGAAAGTTTTCCTAAGAAATCTGATATGGCCTGTCTACTTCCCTCCTCGAACCTGATGGGTGCCTTAAATGTACTGTTAGGAGTCTTAGCGGTGTTTTGTAAATTATATAATGAGCTATAAAAGGAAGCAAAAGTGTCAGCTATAACAGATGGGTCTTCAGACATAGAGCCTTGCTCGGTCTTTATGCGTTTGATTTGGGTATTCTCTCTAGCTTTTTTAACTAACGCAGACATAACCTTCCCCCCCTTGTCCCCATGAGAATAATATTTGTGTTGCATACGAAGATAGGCTTTAGCAGACTTAAAGTTTAATGCGTCTTTAAGGGAATTACGGAGGCTAGTCAACGTGTCCTGTTCTAAAATAGCAAGTGACTTCTTATGGATCTTTTCAATCTTAGCTATTTGAGACAAAAGTTCACTTATTCGCTTGGCCCGCTGTTTTTTCTGGAATGCTCCTAGGGCTATGAATTCTCCTCTCATGCAGGCCTTATGGGCCTCCCATCTGGATGCTTGAGTAGTGTCTTCAGACCTATTTGTATCAAAATAAGACTTCACCTTCCCCTCCAAAGCCATCAGCGCATCTTGACTGTCTAGCAGAGTCTCATTTAATCTCCAAGACCACTCTCTTGCTGCTTGACCCACAAGCTTAACTTCGAGAAAAACAGGCGCATGGTCAGAGATCGTTATATTACCTATGGAGGCATTCAGTATGTGTGGGAGGCAAGAATCCCGAGTAAATATATAATCCAGTCTTTGATAAGAACTATGGGCTGTAGAGAAGAAGGTGAAGTCCTTAGTGTCTGGGTGCAGAGTCCTCCACACATCCACCAGGCCCATCTGTGCTAATGACGACATTATACGTCTCTGAGCCCTGAAAGAAACCGCTGACCGCTGTGAAGTGGAGTCTAAAAGTGGATTTAAAACTAAATTCAAGTCCCCTCCCAAAAACAGTAAACCATCGGTGATCGCAGAGACATCTCTAGAACCTCTATCATCCAGTGCACGGTATTAATATTTGGAGCATAAAGGTTACAAATGTGGAATTCCTATGAAAACCAATGCTTACTCCCCTAGATGCAGAGGAGGAGCTAGTAGCATGATACCATTTATCGTAGGGACCATATTGTAAATTCGGAATATGACCAGAACGAAAATGGGTTTCTTGTAACAACACAATTTCAGACTTTGTTTTAGACAATAGAGAAAAAATATGACTTCTCTTATGTGGTGAATTACAACCCTTTACATTAAATGTACATAAATTTAAAGTCACCTCAGCCATATTCTAAGGAGTGGAAAAACTTCGACCAAGCATGTAGAATAGGTACCAGTATAACAAACAACCAACCTAAACGGAAACAATGTGAAATACTTCCTTATATGACTATGTGAACCTGTAGGTGGGGGGGAGGGGAAGGAGAGAGAAGTAGGGAGAGGGGGGGGGGGGAAGAAGTAAGAGGATGGAAGAATGGAAAAGTGGGTGAGCAGAGAAAATGGTATCCCTGATCGGAGGAGCTACCAGAAACCTTTTAGGCAGAAAAAAACAAGTGTATACATATAGTAGTATACCCATCGAACAGAATGCAAAAAGGATATAGAATATAAGTATGCAGAGACTGTGCAATGGGAGTCCTAGTTGCGGGATGATCTGGTGAGAAGTTTCTTGTGTCTTGGTGATTTCGTCGCCTCGGCAGTGGTCCAAACTTCCGCAGGTGGGAGAGTGGGCAGGTCGTCACATTCATCTATGGGCAACCAGGAAGGAATGTCCATCGGGGCTATATGCAGTTCTCCCCAGACATATCGGAGGTCGCCTGGTTGCCTAATCATCATCTTCTTACCTCCATGTGAAATGGCCAGGCCAAAAGGATACAACCAGCGGTAAGGAATTTTGGATTCTCTCAGCTTATCCGTTAGCGGTTTTAGAACTCTACATTTCTGCAGAGTAGACGGTGCCAAATCTTGAAAGAGCTGGATTGCTGAATCCTCATAAGAGAGATCTCCTCTATCTCTAGCTGTAGAAAGGATAAGTGAAGTGTCCACATAGCTTAGGAGTTTGCAGATGATGTCTCTCGGCGGGTCCAACTGTGCTGGCTTCGGTCTTAAGGCTCTGTGCACCCTTTCTATTACTATAGACGTCGCTCTGTCCCGTCCCAAGAGTAATTCAAATAAATGTGAGACTGTGGTATGTAATACATCTGGAGATAGGATTCAGGTAGCCCTCGTATCCTTAGATTATTTCTTCTGCTCCTATTCTCCTGATCCTCTATTTGTAGCAGGGTTTGGTTAATATGAGCTTGTTGTGCAAGAACCTTGTCTTTCAATGTAGTTTGAAAGATAATGGAGGACTGGTGTACTTGCTCCAGGGCCTCCACCCTGCCCCCTACTTGCCTCAGGTCTGATTTAATGTCGGCCAGTTCATTAACCACCGGTGCCAGAGCCGTAGTCAGGGCCCTCTTCAGAAAACCCCTCGATATAGGAAGGTAGTCATCACTTTCCTGTGTATCTGAAGCACTTTCAGCCTCCGAGTCCTCAGAGTGTTGGGCGGCATCTCGTGGTTCCGGCGCCATTTTAGATACCCGTGCCGGAGAAGCTGGCAAGTTCTTCTGGAAGAACTTATCAACGCCCTGCTGGTTCCGTGAGGTTTTCGGAGCCGGTGTGAGTTCTCGGTTCTTCTCTTTGCCTGTCATCTTCCCCATGATCAAAAAACGGCCGGTTTAGCAGGGTTTCAGGTGCTCGACTGCAGGAGACGAGGTATCACACAACTGTCATGTACCGCGGTCAGGCTCCGCCCCCCTCAATTGAGGATTTAAAGGGAAGGGAAGAAGGGAATAGTGTGTGGTTCGATGAACATAAAAGTAAAACCATAAACTTTATTAAATTGAAGCACAATCAAGAAATTGTGTTTATTTTGTATAAAAATTTCCAATGTAGGTCTACATTAATCTAAGTGCGGAGGACCCCTAATACTGCACTAGTAAGGGACAAAATTAGCCTTGGTAAAAGTTTACCATCCAACAGTACTAACAAACTGTGGTTGCTAATATTTAGAAATGCTTGTCACTATTGTTGCAAAATGTATCGGATTCAATGTTCCTATTAGCATCAATAGTACAAGGGAAAGGCAAGTGAAATGGCCAGGAATGATATCACCATGGCTTCAATGCCCTGAAATAAAAATTATTCTCGAACGTCGTAAATGTCTATATTCATAGATTCATGAGACATGGATTATAACTACTGATGGCTAAGGGCAGATGTCCCCTAGTCAAGAGGACTGTGCCAGCAGTGAGACCAGCTAATTACTGTGTAGAGAGCTAAGCAAAGTGATTGCACCCACTCTAATCCACTATGGACTGAATACCAGGTGGTGAGCACTGTGTTACTGCCTATCGCCTGCACCGCTTGGCATAGCGGAGGAAGCAACAGGCGATAAGACAGTTAAAGAGGCTCTGTCACCAGATTTTGCAACCCCTATCTGCTATTGCAGCAGATAGGCGCTGCAATGTAGATTACAGTAACGTTTTTATTTTTAAAAAACGAGCATTTTTGGCCAAGTTATGACCATTTTCGTATTTATGCAAATGAGACTTGCAAAAGTACAACTGGGCGTGTTGAAAAGTAAAAGTACAACTGGGCGTGTATTACGTGCGTACATCGGGGCGTGTTTACTACTTTTACTAGCTGGGTGCTCTGATGAGAAGTATCATCCACTTCTCTTCAGAACGCCCAGCTTCTGGCAGTGCAGATCTGTGACGTCACTCACAGGTCCTGCATCGTGTCGGCACCAGAGGCTACAGTTGATTCTGCAGCAGCATCAGCATTTGCAGGTAAGTAGCTACATCGACTTACCTGCAAACGCCGATGCTGCTGCAGAATCATCTGTAGCCTCTGGTGCCGATGTGTCCTCGCTCGTCTGACACGATGCAGGACCTGTGAGTGACGACACAGCGTGATCTCTGGAGAACACGGCTGTGTCTGCACTGCCAGAAGCTGGGCGTTGTGAAGAGAAGTGGATGATACTTCTATACACAACGCCCAGCTAGTAAAAGTAGTAAACACGCCCCGATGTACGCACATAATACACGCCCAGTTGTACTTTTACTTTTCAACACGCCCAGTTGTACTTTTGCAAGCCTCATTTGCATAAATACGAAAATGGTCATAACTTGGCCAAAAATGCTCGTTTTTTAAAAATAAAAACGTTACTGTAATCTACATTGCAGCGCCTATCTGCTGCAATAGCAGATAGGGGTTGCAAAATCTGGTGACAGAGCCTCTTTAAGCTCCAGAGCTGCTCTCACCCCCGTCAGCCGATCGCAGAAAAAATAAGGTACATAACTAATACCACCAGGAGGTGAGCACTGGGTTGATGCTCATCGCTTCCACTGCTAGAGGGGAAAGCGGAGGAAGCAGAGGATGACAGAGCAATTAAGCCACAGAGCCGCTCTGGATCTGTGAGCTGCTCCTGGCGTGTGACAATAAATGGTGTAGTAACACCTGACAGTGAGCACTGCTGTGCAGTCTCTAGCTCAAACCAGGGCCGGCGTAAGCAACTCCAGGAGTGGAATCTCCGGCCAGATTCTTGCCGGGGATTCTGCTTTTAGACAGAGCCCTTTTCTAGGAGGTGGCGTAACTTCCGCTGTAGCAGCCATGTAGTGGCTGCCACAGGGCCCGCGGCATGAGGGAGCCATTTCTGCCCGCCGTCACGGTACCCCATGCCCAGTGGCCCCGCTAGCAGTCGCTACGGCTGCTACAGCGGTAGCAACACCACATTCAGTAGTATCTGCATCCTTAGGATGGGGTTGCCCCTGACAACACTGTCCATATATGGACAGTGACGTCAGGGGCTTCTACTGAAGCGGAATCCCCAGCCATAGTGTAGGAAATGCTCTGGCTGGGGATTCCACCCCTAGAGGGAGCTCCAAAGGCGCTACCTACAAGGAGGGGGGCTGTAGGGCACTACCAGGGAGGGGGCTGTGTGGCACTACCAGGAAGGGGGGCTGTGTGGCACTAACTGGGAGGGGGATTGTGTGGCACTACCTGGGAGGAAAGGGCTGTGTGGTGCTTCCTGGGAGGGGGGACATATATGGAGAGTGATGTCAGGAACAGAGCAGTGTCCCAGGCAGAGCGCTAGTAAAGGCTCTGCTCCGGTACTCCGGCTCTGGGGAAGCCCCTGACATCACTGTCCATGGACACGTCAGAAGCAGAGCAGTGTCACAGGCAGAGTTCTAGTAGTGCTCTGCCTGGGACTTTGGCTCTGGGTTTGGACAGTGATGTCAGAGGCTTCCCCAGAAGTCTGTGTCACCCAAGGGCCCACATAAACCTAGAGCTGGCCCTGGCTCACACTGCCAGTGTTAAGGATCTGCCAGGCACAGCGTCTGTATCCACGCCCATAGATAATCAACCTGCACCTGCTTCTATGTCTGTGAGACTGACTCCATCTTCCACCACTCAGGATGGCAGGCTTAGGAGTGGGAGAGCCTATCACAGCCTGGCCAGACGGAGCTAGCTCCCGCCCTCTGTCTATTTATACCTGCCTTTCCTGTTCCTCCTTGCATGTGATTCTTGTTTTGTTTCCTGGCCCTGCTGCAGGTTCTTTAACCATTTGACCCTGCTTCATATCGACCCTGGCTTACTGACTACTCTCCTGCTCTGCGTTTCGTACCTCGTACACTCCTGGTTTGACTCGGCTCGATCACTACTCTCCTGCTCTGCGTTTGGTACCTCGTACACTCCTGGTTTGACTCGGCTCGTTCACCACTCTTGTTGCTCGCGGTGTTGCCGTGGGCAACTGCCCCTTTTCCCTTGCTTCTGTGTACCCTTGTCTGTTTGTCTGTCGGGCACTTATTGAGCGTAGAAAACATTATATACCCGTAGTGTCTGAAATAATACCCAATAATACCTTTAGGGGTCTGGTTTTTAAAATGGGGTCATTTACGGGTGTTTTCTTTTTTTTTTCAGGCAGTTCAATGCCTCTAAATGCATGATATGGGGCCTAGAATTTATTGAATTGTGCCCTGAAAGCCAAAGCGTGCTCCCACTGTTTGGCCCAGCCACACGTCTAATAAGCAGATTAGGGCAACAATGGGAGTATTTTTGAAAACAGGAGAAACAGGGTGATAGATTTTGGGGTGTGTTTCTTCATTCTCATGGTCGCTTTACAAAGAAATCGGTCTTCAAAGTGATACTTTTATTAAAAAAGTGATATTTTTTTTCCCACCTGCTATGCATTAAATTTAGCAAAGAACTGTGGGTCAAAATACTCACTACACCCCTAGATAAATACCTTAAAGAGGCTCTGTCACCAGATTTTGCAGCCCCTATCTGCTATTGCAGCAGATAGGCGCTGCAATGTAGATTACAGTAACGTTTTTATTTTTTAAAAACGAGCATTTTTGGCCAAGTTATGACCATTTTCGTATTTATGCAAATGAGGCTTGCAAAAGTACAACTGGGCGTGTTGAAAAGTAAAAGTACAACTGGGCGTGTATTATGTGCGTACATCGGGGCGTGTTTACTACTTTCACTAGCTGGGCGTTGTGCATAGAAGTATCATCCACTTCTCTTCACAACGCCCAGCTTCTGGCAGTGCAGACACAGCCGTGTTCTCCAGAGATCACGCTGTGTCGTCACTCACAGGTCCTGCATCGTGTCAGACGAGCGAGGACACCGACACCAGAGGCTACAGATGATTCTGCAGCAGCATCGACGTTTGCAGGTAAGTCGATGTAGCTACTTACCTGCAAATGCTGATGCTGCTGCAGAATCAACTGTAGCCTCTGGTGCCGACACGATGCAGGACCTGTGAGTGACGTCACAGATCTGCACTGCCAGAAGCTGGGCGTTCTGAAGAGAAGTGGATGATACTTCTCATCAGAACGCCCAGCTAGTAAAAGAAGTAAACACGCCCCGATGTACGCACATAATACACGCCCAGTTGTACTTTTACTTTTCAACACGCCCAGTTGTACTTTTGCAAGCCTCATTTGCATAAATACGAAAATGGTCATAACTTGGCCAAAAATGCTCGTTTTTTAAAAATAAAAACGTTACTGTAATCTACATTGCAGCGCCGATCTGCTGCAATAGCAGATAGGGGTTGCAAAATCTGGTGACAGAGCCTCTTTAAGGGGGTCTAGTTTTCTAAATGGGGTCGTTTATAGGGAGTTTTTATCGTTCTGGCAGTGCAAAGCCTCTCCAAATGTACAGTGGGGCCTAAAACATTTTCAAGCAAAATACAGTGAAGGAAATAAGTATTTGATCCCTTGCTGATTTTGTAAGTTTGCCCACTGTCAACGACATGAACAGTCTAGGTTAATTTTACCAGTGAGAGATAGATTATATTTTAAAAAAACCAGAAAATCACATTGTCAAAATTATATATATTTATTTGCATTGTACACAGAGAAATAAGTATTTGATCCCTTTGGCATACAATACTTAATACTTGGTGGCAAAACCCTTGTTGGCAAGCACAGCAGTCAGACGTTTTTTGTAGTTAATGATGAGGTGTGCACACATGTTAGATGGAATTTTGGCCCACTCCTCTTTGCAGATCATCTGTAAATCATTAAGATTTCGAGGCTGTCGCTTGGCAACTCGGATCTTCAGCTTCCTCCATAAGTTTTCGATGGGATTAAGGTCTGGAGACTGGCTAGGCCACTCCATGACCTTAATGTGCTTCTTTTTGAGCCACTCCTTTGTTGCCTTGGCTGTATGTTTCGGGTCATTGTCATGCTGGAAGACCCAGCCACGAGCCATTTTTAATGTCCTGGTGGAGTGAAGGAGGTTGTCACTCAGGATTTGACGGTACATGGCTCCATCCATTCTCCCATTGATGCGGTGTAGTACTCTTGTGCCCTTAGCAGAGAAACACCCCCAAAACATAATGTTTCCACCTCCATGCTTGACAGTGGGGACGGTGTTCTTTGGGTCATAGGCAGCATTTCTCTTCATCCAAACACGGCGAGTTGAGTTAATGCCAAAGAGCTAAATTTTTGTCTCATCTGACCACAGCACCTTCTCCTAATCGCTCTCAGAATTATCCAGATGTTCATTTGCAAATTCAGACGGGCCTGTACATGTGCCTTCTTGAGCAGGGGGACCTTGCGGGCACTGCAGGATTTTAATCCATTACGTCGTAATGTGTTACCAATGGTTTTCTTGGTGACTGTGGTCCCAGCTGCCTTGAGATCATTAACAAGTTCCCCCTGTGTAGTTTTCGGCTGAGCTCTCACCTTCCTCAGGATCAAGGATACCCCACGAGGTGAGATTTTGCATGGAGCCCCAGATTGCATGGAGCCCCAGATCGATGTCGATTGACAGTCATTTTGTATGTCTTCCATTTTCTTACTATTGCACCAACAGTTGTCTCCTTCTCACCCAGCGTCTTATGGTTTTGTAGCCCATTCCAGCCTTGTGCAGGTCTATGATTTTGTCCCTGACATCCTTAGAAAGCTCTTTGGTCTTGCCCATGTTGTAGAGGTTAGAGTCAGACTGATTAATTGAGTCTGTGGACAGGAGTCTTTTATACAGGTGACCATTTATGACAGCTGTCTTTAATGCAGGCACCAAGTTGATTTGGAGGGTGTAACTGGTCTGGAGGAGGCTGAACTCTTAATGGTTGGTAGGGGATCAAATACTTATTTCTCTGTGCACAATGCAAATAAATATATATAATTTTGACAATGTGATTTTCTGTTTTTTTTTAAATATAATCTATCTCTCACTGGTAAAATTAACCTAGACTTTTCATGTCTTTGACAGTGGGCAAACTTACAAAATCAGCAAGGGATCAAATACTTATTTCTTTCACTGTATGAGTCCTGAAAGCCTCCGGTTGCTCCCTTCCTTTCGGGCCCTGCCGTGTGTCCAGGAAACGCATTAGGGTCACGATGGGGGTATTTTTGAAAACAGGAGAAACAGGGAGATAGATTCTGTGGTGTGTTCCTTCATTTTCATGGTTGCTTTACAAAGAAATCGGTCTTCAAAGTGATACTTTTATGAAAAAATAGTTTTTTTCACCTGCTATGTATTAAATTTAGCAAGAAACTGTGGGGTCAAAATACTCACTAAACCCCTAGATAAATACCTTAAGGGGTCTAGTTTTCTAAATGGGGTCATTTGTGGGGGTTTCCATCATCCTGAGAACTATGAGCCTCTGAAAACCTGGCTTGGTGCAGGAAAACAAAATGTACTTCAAAATTTATAAAATAATTATTCAATTTGTAAGTCCTCTAAATTGCTGAAAATGTATTTAATTTTTTGCTGCCAAAATAGAGTAAAGAGATGGAAATATATATTTAATTTAAAAAATTGTACAGTATGTGTGTACATATGGGACATAATGCAGTTAAAAATATGATTTATTTTTAATTTTTACCAAATTTCTTCAATTTTTCAATTTTTTAATTAATTTTCGCAAATTGTATCAGTCTACTTTTACCACTAAAATAAAGTACAACATGTGACGAAAAAACAATGTCAGAATTACTTGGATATTCAAAACTTTCACGGAGTTATTCTCTGATAAAGTCAGACATACCAGATTTGACAAATCTGGCTAGGTCATTAAGGTCCAAACAGGCCCGGTCATTAAGGGGTTAAAGAATTCTTCTTACTGTATAATTCTGTATGATACTGTATGATACTTCTGTATCATAGATCAACAACGCAGCATTATCACTGAAAATTGTTTAACACATCTTCTTGCCAGGTGAAACTTCAAGGCCTGTTTTGAAGCGGCCAGCCTGGGATGGTTTCTTTGCTCTACCTGCTGTATTGTTGTGGTCTGCCTGTGCTGGCTCGATACCAGTGGTGGATTAATATGATCTTAAGCCCTGGGCTGTGCATAAGTTATGGGCCCACACCCTACACGTAAATATCCTCTACATCACATGCCACTCTGCAGACTGTCTCTTAGCCTGATCATCTGCTGCCACACTCACACTTCCCCACAGCCCCAACCACAGTAATTTACATAGATTGTAAGACCAACATTACAAATAATACCGCCATACTGAATAATACCTCCATACTGTTACTGAATAATACCTCAATACTGTTACTGAATGATACCTCCATACTGTTACTGAATAATACCCCCATACTGTTACTGAATAATACCCCCATACTGTTACTGAATAATACCTCCATACTGTTACTGAATAATACCCCCATATTGTTACTGAATAATACCCCCATACTGTTACTGAATAATACCTCCATACCATAACCACATACTGTTACTGAATAATACCCCCATACTGTTACTGAATAATACCCCCATACTGTTACTGAATAATACCCCCATACTGTTACTGAATAATACCTCCATACTGTTACTGAATAATATCTCCAAACTGTTACTAAATAATACCTTCATACTGTTACTGAATAATACCTCCATACTGTTACTGAATAATACTGTAAATGATCTGCCAGGCACAGCTTCGGGGTTAACTCCCAGAACTAATCAGTCAGCACCTGAGAATACATCCCTGAGACTGACTACTGCTTCCACCATTCAGGCTGGCAGGCTTAAGAGTGGGAGAACCTATCGTAACCTGGCCAGACTCAGCTAGCTCCCGGCCTCGGTCTATTTAAGCCTGCACTTCCTGTCCCTCGGTGCTTGTGATTCTTTCCTTGTGGTTTCCTGGCTACAGCTCCTGCTATTTTTGATCCTGCTCCATACAGACCCTGGCTTACCGACTACTCTTCTGCTTTTCGTTTTGTACCTCGCACACTCCTGGCTTGACTCGGCTCGTTCACCACTCTGGTTGCTCACGGTGTTGCCGTGGGCAACGGCCCCTTTTTCTTGCTTGTGTTCCTTTTGTATGTTTGTCGTGTTTGTCGTGCACTTACTGAGCGCAGGGACCGCCGCCCAGTTGTACCCCGTCGCCTAGGGCGGGTCGTTGCAAGTAGGCAGGGACAGAGTGGCGGGTAGATTAGGGCTCACTTGTCCGTCTCCCTACCCCCTGCCATTACATAATCACAAGCCCATACCTAGTCTACCCCTGGTCCCTGACACCACTATGGATCCCCGTGAGACCCTGGCTCAGCAAATGCAGGGTCTCTCCCTACAGGTCCAGGCCCTGGCTCAGAGGGTCAAACAGCCTGATGCTACCCTGGTAGTTCCCCTCACCGCACCTCTTGAACCCCACCTCAAGTTGCCCGACCGGTTCTCAGGGGACCGGAGGGCTTTTCTCTCCTTTCGGGAGAGTTGTAGGCTTTACTTTCGTTTAAAGCCTCATTCCTCAGGTTCTGAGAGCCAGCGGGTCGGTATAATTATGTCCCGGCTCCAGGAAGGGCCCCAAGAGTGGGCCTTCTCCTTGGCTCCTGACGCCCCTGAACTTTCCTCCGTTGATTGTTTCTTTTCTGCTCTCGGACTTATTTATGACGAGACTGACAGGACTGCCTTTGCCGAGAGTCAGCTGGTGACCTTACGTCAGGGTAAGAGACCTGTTGAGGAGTATTGCTCTGACTTTCGGAAGTGGTGCGTAGCTTCTCGGTGGAATGACCCTGCCTTAAGGTGCCAGTTTAGGTTGGGTCTGTCAAATACCCTGAAAGACCTGCTAGTTAGCTATCCCTCTTCTGACTCCCTAGACCAGGTTATGGCTTTAGCGGTACGACTTGACCGACGTCTCAGGGAACGACAACGTGAACGTTTATGTGTTTTCTCCTCCGACTCCCCCATGATGCCTCCCGAAGCTCCGTTGCTTCGTTCCTCCCCGAAAGATTCAGAGATACCTATGCAACTCGGGGCCTCCGTGTCCCCCCAACAACGTAGAGAATTCCGCAGGAAGAATGGTCTCTGCTTCTACTGTGGGGACGACAAGCATCAAGTGAACAACTGTCCTAAGCGTAAGATTGCAGCCAGAGAACTTCCGTGTCTAAGTGATCATCGGGGAGGTCACTTGGGCGCACAGGTATTTCCCGTAAATATGAAACGTACTAAGATCTTGCTTCCCTTTCAGGTCTCTTTTGGTGGTAGGTCTGCTACCGGCAGTGCCTTCGTGGATTCAGGGTCCTCTACTAATATCATGTCTGTGGAATTTGCTATGTCCCTTGCTATGCCTCTGATTGATTTGCCTAAACCTGTCCCGGTAGTGGGTATCGACTCCACTCCTCTTGCTAATGGTTATTTTACACAGCATACCCCTGTTTTTGAACTCCTTGTTGGCTCCATGCATTTGGAGCAATGCTCTGTACTGTTGATGCAGGGATTATCGTACGATTTGGTTCTAGGTCTTCCCTGGTTGCAGTTGCATAATCCCACGTTTGACTGGAATACTGGGGAGCTAACCAAATGGGGTAATGAATGTTGTACGTCATGTTTTTCTGTTAATTCTATTTCTCCCCCTAAGGAGGCGAATACGCTACCCGAGTTTGTTCAGGACTTCGCTGATGTTTTCTCTAGGGAGGCCTCCGAAGTGTTACCTCCTCATAGAGAATACGATTGCGCTATCGAATTGGTACCAGGAGCTAAGCTTCCTAAGGGTAGGATATTTAATCTTTCTTGTCCCGAACGTGAAGCTATGAGAGTGTATATCCAGGAATCCCTGGCCAAGGGTTACATTCGTCCCTCTTCTTCTCCGGTAGGTGCTGGCTTCTTCTTCGTGGGGAAGAAGGATGGTGGTCTTAGGCCATGCATTGACTACCGTAGCCTGAATAAGGTCACGGTAAGGAACCAGTATCCCCTTCCTTTGATTTCTGATCTCTTTAATCAGGTTCAGGGGGCCCAATGGTTTTCTAAATTGGATCTACGGGGGGCGTATAACCTTATTCGCATCAAAGAGGGGGATGAGTGGAAGACTGCGTTTAACACGCCCGAAGGCCATTTAGAATACCTTGTCATGCCCTTTGGGTTGTGTAATGCCCCTGCGGTCTTCCAGAATTTCATAAATGAGATTTTGAGAAATTACCTGGGGGTTTTTCTGGTAGTGTACCTTGATGACATACTGGTGTTTTCCAAGGACTGGTCCTCCCACATTGAGCATGTCAGGAAGGTGCTCCAGGTCCTTCGGGAAAACAAACTGTTTGCCAAAACCGAAAAATGTGTGTTTGGGGTACAGGAGATTCCATTTTTGGGTCAAATCCTCACTCCTCATGAATTCCGCATGGACCCCGCCAAGGTTCAGGCTGTGGCGGAATGGGTCCAACCTGCCTCCCTGAAGGCGTTACAGTGTTTTTTGGGGTTCGCTAATTATTACAGGAGATTTATTGCTAACTTCTCAGTCATCGCTAAGCCCCTTACGGACCTCACTCGCAAAGGTGCTGATCTCCTCCACTGGCCTCCTGAGGCTGTCCAGGCTTTTGAGGTCCTTAAGAAGTGCTTTGTCTCGGCCCCGGTGCTGGTTCAGCCCAACCAAATGGAGCCATTTATCGTGGAAGTTGACGCATCTGAGGTGGGAGTGGGGGCTGTCTTGTCCCAGGGTACCAGGTCCCTCACCCATCTCCGCCCTTGTGCCTACTTCTCCAGGAAGTTTTCGCCAACTGAAAGTAACTATGATATTGGCAACCGCGAACTCTTAGCCATTAAATGGGCATTTGAAGAGTGGCGCCACTTCCTGGAGGGGGCTAGGCACCAGGTAACGGTCCTTACCGACCACAAGAATCTGGTTTTCCTAGAATCTGCCCGGAGGCTAAACCCGAGACAAGCTCGATGGGCGTTATTTTTTACCAGATTCAATTTTTTGGTTACCTATAGGGCTGGGTCTAAAAATATTAAGGCTGATGCACTGTCGCGTAGCTTCATGGCCAGCCCTCCTTCGGAGGAAGATCCTGCTTGTATTTTGCCTCCAGGTATAATCATTTCCTCGATCGATTCTGATTTAGTCTCTGATATTGCTGCTGATCAAGGTGCAGCTCCCGGGAACCTTCCTGAGAACAAGCTGTTTGTTCCCCTGCAATTCCGGCTAAGGGTACTTAGGGAAAATCATGACTCCGCACTATCTGGCCATCCAGGCATCCTGGGTACCAAACACCTCATTACCAGAAATTATTGGTGGCCTGGGTTGCCTAAAGACGTTAAGGCCTACGTCGCCGCTTGTGAGGTTTGTGCTAGGTCCAAGACTCCCAGGTCCCGACCAGCGGGCTTACTGCGTTCGTTGCCCATTCCCCAGAGACCTTGGACACATATCTCCATGGATTTTATCACCGATTTGCCTCCATCCCAAGGCAAGTCGGTGGTGTGGGTGGTGGTGGACCGCTTCAGTAAGATGTGCCACTTTGTGCCCCTCAAGAAACTACCCAACGCCAAAACGTTGGCTACCTTGTTTGTCAAACACATCCTGCGTCTCCATGGGGTCCCTGTCAATATTGTTTCGGACAGAGGGGTACAATTTGTTTCATTGTTTTGGAGAGCCTTCTGTATGAAGTTGGGGATTGATCTGTCCTTCTCCTCTGCCTTCCATCCTGAAACCAATGGCCAAACGGAGAGGACTAATCAATCTCTAGAACAATACTTAAGGTGTTTTGTCTCTGACTGTCAATTTGATTGGGTCTCTTTCATTCCCCTCGCCAAATTTTCCCTTAATAACCGGGTCAGTAACTCGTCAGGGGTCTCTCCTTTTTTTTGTAATTTTGGGTTTAATCCACGGTTCTCCTCCGTTTCACCTGGTAGTTCCAACAATCCCGAGGTAGAGGTCGTTCATCGGGAACTGTGCACAGTCTGGGCCCAGGTTCAGAAAAACCTAGAGGTGTCCCAGAGCGTACAAAAAACTCAGGCTGATAAAAAACGTTCTGCTAACCCCCTGTTTATGGTCGGGGATCTGGTGTGGTTGTCGTCTAGGAACTTGCGTCTCAAGGTTCCGTCCAAGAAGTTTGCTCCCCGGTTTATTGGGCCGTATAAGGTCATTGAGGTCCTCAATCCTGTCTCCTTCCGGCTGGAGTTACCCCCGTCTTTTCGGATACACGACGTGTTTCATGCCTCCCTCCTCAAACGCTGCTCCCCGTCCTTGGCTCCCTCGAGGAGACCTCCTGTTCCCATCCTCACCCCTGAGGGGGTGGAATTCGAGGTGGCTAGGATTGTGGACAGCAAGATGGTCCAAGGCTCCCTCCAGTACCTGGTCCATTAGAGAGGATACGGGCCCGAGGAGAGGACTTGGGTACCCGCCCGGGATGTTCATTCTGGGGTATTGGTCAGGAGGTTCCACCTGCGTTTCCCCAGTAAGTCAGGTCCACTTAGAAAGGGTCCGGTGGCCCCTCATAAAAGGGGGGGTACTGTAAAGGATCTGCCAGGCACAGCTTCGGGGTTAACTCCCAGAACTAATCAGTCAGCACCTGAGAATACATCCCTGAGACTGACTCCTGCTTCCACCATTCAGGCTGGCAGGCTTAGGAGTGGGAGAACCTATCGTAACCTGGCCAGACTCAGCTAGCTCCCACCCTCAGTCTATTTAAGCCTGCACTTCCTGTCCCTCGGTGCTTGTGATTCTTTCCTTGTGGTTTCCTGGCTACAGCTCCTGCTATTTTTGATCCTGCTCCATACAGACCCTGGCTTACCGACTACTCTTCTGCTTTTCGTTTTGTACCTCGCACACTCCTGGCTTGACTCGGCTCGTTCACCACTCTGGTTGCTCACGGTGTTGCCGTGGGCAACGGCCCCTTTTTCTTGCTTGTGTTCCTTTGTATGTTTGTCGTGTTTGTCATGCACTTACTGAGCGCAGGGACCGCCGCCCAGTTGTACCCCGTCGCCTAGGGCGGGTCGTTGCAAGTAGGCAGGGACAGAGTGGCGGGTAGATTAGGGCTCACTTGTCCGTCTCCCTACCCCCTGCCATTACAAATACCCCCATACTGTTACTGAACAATACCCCATACTGTTACTGAATAATACCTCCATACTGTTACTGAATAATACCTCCATATTGTTACTGAATAATACCCCCATACTGTTACGGAATAATACCCCCATATTGTTACTGAATAATACCTCCATACTGTTACTGAATAATACCCCCCTACTGTTACTGAATAATACATTTATACAGTTACTGAATAATACCCCCATACTGTTACTAAATAATACCCCATATTGCTGCTGAATAATACCCCCATACTGTTACTGAATAATACCCCCATACTGTTACTGAATAATACCTCCATACTGTTACTGAATAATACCTCCATACAGTTACTGAATAATACCTTTATACTGTTACTGAATAATACCTCCATACTGTTACCGAATAATACCTCCATACTTTTTAATACAATGGTTAAAGTGGATTGTGTGGAAGAGTTGTTATTTCAATAAAATTATTTTTTTTATGTCTCTGTTTTTTAATACTTCATTACCGCCTTAGTAATGGCAGTTGCCTGATTGAGAGCGTCTATTACTAAGAAGGTGCTTAGTGTTAGCCAGTAATAAGGCTATCACTAAACCCTATTATTACCCCGGTACCCACCGCCACCAGGAGTAACGGGAAGAGCTGGGTACGATCCAGCACCCGACCGTTTGAAGTGAAGGGCGGGTACTGGGGTGGCCGCAGGCTGGTAATATCAGGCTGGGTATGGCCAAAAACCGTGGCCCTTCCCACCTGGTAATGCTAGGCTGCTGCTGCTTTATTGTATCTGGCTGGTTATGAAAATGGAGGGGATCTCACATAATTTTTTTTCAACTATTTTTTTTTTTTAAATTACATGTTGTTCCCGCTATTTTTCATAACCAGCCAGATACAATAAAGCAGCAGCAGCAGCCTATCATTACCAGGGTGGGAAGGGCCACGGTTTTTGTCCCTTCCCATCCTGATATTCCTAGCCTGCGGCCGCCCTGCTGCCTTACCGTCGCTTCAGATGGTCGGGACAGTGAGAACCGGGGTAATAATAGGAGTTAGTGATAGCCTTTTTACTGGCTAACACTAAGCGCCTTTGTAAAGGATCTGCCAGGCACAGCTTCGGGGTTAACTCCCTTAATTAATCAGTCAGCACCTGAATCTACATCCCTGAGACTGACTCCAGCTTCCACCACTCAGGCTGGCAGGCTTAGGAGTGGGAGAGCCTATCGCAGCCTGGCCAGACTCAGCTAGCTCCCGCCCTCTGTCTATTTATACCTGCATTTCCTGTTCCTCCTTGCTTGTTATTCTTTTTCGTGTGGTTTCCTGGCCCAGCTACAGCTCCTTCTATTTTGTTCCTGCTCCATACAGACCCTGGCTTACTGACTACTCTTCTGCTCTTCGTTTGGTACCTCGCACACTCCTGGCTTGACTCGGCTCGTTCACCACTCTGGTTGCTCACGGTGTTGCCGTGGGCAACTGCCCCTTTCCCTTGCTTGTATTCCCTTGTATGTTTGTCGTGTTTGTCGTGCACTTACTGAGTGCAGGGACCGCCGCCCAGTTGTACCTCGTCGCCTAGGGCGGGTCGTTGCAAGTAGGCAGGGACAGAGTGGCGGGTAGATTAGGGCTCACTTGTCCGTTTCCCTACCCCTCGGTCATTACAGCCTTCATAGGCCTCATGCACACGACCGTAGCCATGTGAACGGCCGTGATTTTCGGGTCGGCCGGCAGCGGTCTGTCAGCCGCAAGCCGCCCGCAAATCGCGGGCAATGCACATGGCCGCGGCCATTATGTTCAATTAGCCCGGACCGCAGAAGACGGCCGTAATAAGACATGTCCGTTCTTTCTGCGGTGCGGGCTTCCAGGCCATGCACAGACTGTAAAAACTACGGTCGTGTGCATGCCCCCATAGAAATGAATGGGGCCTCAATTCTTCCGTGGATTTTCGCGGGAATTGCGACCGCAAAAGCACGTTCGTGTGCATGGGGCCTTAGTAATGGACGCTCTCAATCAGACAGCAGCCTAATTACTAAGGCCATAATAAAGTATTAAAAAAACAGACATAAGAATATTTTTTTTTATTGAAGTCTAAACTCCCCCATGCAACCCTCTTTCTCCTTTTTTTTTTCTTAAAAAGTAGATCATCGAAGTAGTCCAATGAATCTATGACGTAGTCCAAACGGTCCAGCGGAACCTACTAAAAAAAAATTAGCATTATAAAAATTTAAAAAACTTAAATTTGCCACAATAGAAACTAGAGGTCAAGGAAAAATAATTCCCCTTCATGTAACTCTGCTTCCTGTCAACTAAAAAGTCATCTGCCAGAGGGAAACATTTTTCCCCATGGCGGAGTACAAAAAAGTCTAATTCCCATGTCAGACTTTCTTGTACTCGGCCATCAAGAAACATTTTTCCTCCTGGCGGTTGATTTTTCTGTTGACAGGTAGCAGAGTTATTCCGCAGCGGTGTTAGGGAGGCAAACTCGCCAATTGCCCAGTGCCCCAGAATGGGCCGCTACTCTTGGACCAGTGCTGTGTGCTTGCCCCGCAGACTAAAATTTGCCAGCCAACCCCTGGCCATTGGCTCCCTGCTCCGCTGTTTGCTCTTGTAGGCCACAGCCTGGCTTAGACCTGAGGCCTACAAGAGATCGGGAGCACGCTGATGACGTCAACTGCACTGAATTCAGTTAAAATTCATGTCTATTAGGTAATAAAAATGGGGCATAAAAATGTGGCATACAAAATGGGGCATCCTTATTGTGCAGGCATAAAGCAGGCATTTTTACTGAGTGGGGGTATAAAGAGGCAAAATTACTGTGGGGGGCATTATTACTGAGTGTGGCAGAAAAAGTGGCATTAGTACTGAATGGGGGCATAAATGCTGCATTACTACTGAGTGGAGACATTATTTCTGTGGGGACATAAAGGGGATATTAGTACTGAGTGGGAATTCTATTACTGGGTGAGGGCCCTAAAAGTGGCTCTATCACTGAGTAAGGTATAAAGGGGACACTAACATTGTGTAGGAGAACAAAAGTAGCACTTACTGTGTGGGGCCTTTGGGGGAACAAAAGGGTGTGTGTACTATTACTGTGTGGGGCACCTAGTATAGTATGTATAGGAAGTTTGTGTAGAGGTAGGGAATAGTTGGGAGTGTGCTAGAAAAGCAAGGAACCAAAGATATCTGTGTCATATTCTGCAGGGCTTAGGAAATCGTGTCCGGGAGAAGTTGTCATTGCGGTCTTGGCTGGATGAAGAAGAAAAGGTGAAAGTGAGCGACTTCTATCTGAGAAGACGTCACCTGTGAGTTACTCAATATAACTATACTGTAATCACTTATATGGTCTGCAGATTTCCTGTTTATAACTGGCATCTTACCTTTATATGGTCACTGTATGGAGCTAATATTGGTCTATATATAGTGTGTTTTATTCACTAACAGTATCGTGTTTTTTTCTTACACTGTTGTAGTAATATGTGATATTTTTCAGTATCAATATGGGTGTATTATTCAGTCACTATGTGGTTATGGGGTGGCGGTATTATTGAGTAACAGTATGCTGGTATTATTCAGTCACTATGTGGTAGTAATATGTTCTCATGGAGTGGAGGTATTATTCTTTAACACTATGGTGGCATTATTCAGACACTATGTGGTGGTAATATGCAGTCATGGTGTGGAAGTATTATTAAAGAGGCTCTGTCACCAGATTTTTAAACCCCTATCTCGTATTGCAGCAGATCGGCGCTGCAATGTAGATTACAGTAACTTTTTTATTTTCTTCAAAAACGAGCATTTTTGGCCAAGTTATGAGCATTTTTATATTTATGCAAATGAGCCTTTCTTAAGTACAACTGGGCGTGTTTAAAGTTAAGTCCAAGTGGGCGTGTATTGTGTGTGTACATCTGGGCGTTTTTACTTGTTTTACTAGCTGGGCATTGTGAATAGAAGTGTATGATGCTGACAAATCAGCATCATCCACTTCTCTTCGTTAACACCCAGCTTCTGACAGTGCACAGACACACAGCGTGTTCTCGAGAGATCACGCTGTGACGTCACTTCCTGCCCCAGGTCCTGCATCGTGTCGGACGAGCGAGGACACATCGGCACCAGGCGACAGAGGCTACAGTTGATTCTGCAGCAGCATCGGCGTTTGCAGGTAAGTCGATGTAGCCTCTGTCGCCTGGTGCCGATGTGTCCTCGCTCGTCCGACACGATGCAGGACCTGGGGCAGGAAGTGACGTCACAGCGTGATCTCTCGAGAACACGCTGTGTGTCTGTGAACTGCCAGAAGCTGGGTGTTAACGAAGAGAAGTGGATGATGCTGATTCGTCAGCATCATACACTTCTATTCACAACGCCCAGCTAGTAAAACAAGTAAAAACGCCCAGATGTACACACACAATACACGCCCACTTGGACTTAACTTTAAACACGCCCAGTTGTACTTAAAGGAACAGTGTCACCAAATTATTTTTTTTTATATCAGTTTTATGTTAGGGTTTTATTAAAAACGTTTATATTTATTTGTGTGTTTGTGTGTTACTTTTTTCTATTTTTACACTTTTTCTTCCCTATGGGGGCTGCCATTTTTTTTTCCATTTCTGTGTGTGTCGATTAACGACACATACAGACATGGAATACGGCAGCTCCAGTCCCATAGGGAATGCGAACGGGGCCCGTTCCATCCACTATGGTGTACGCCGTGTGTGTGGGAACAGCGCATGCGCCGCTCCCACACAGTCCAATTTGAAATGCGCGCCGTCCGGCGCCATTTTCCAGTTGACCGGAAGTCGCGGCCGGACAGCAAGATTACTACTTCCGGTCGCGGCTTCCGGACTTGTGCACATGGAGCAGCGGCAGCAGACGGAGCGGACGGACCGGAGGGAGCGGCGGCGACTGCAGCAGGTAAGTGATTTCTGTGTATGTAAGTGTTATACTGTGTGTTTACTAGTGTATGTAAACCTTCTACACTGTGTGTTAGCTCAAAAAATGGCAACACACAGTGTAGGAGGTTAGACCGTTCAAACCCCTCGTTTCTCCCAGCACTAGCCAGGATAAAGGAGGGGGGGATTCTGAGAGCTCACTAGAGCGAGGTATTTTTTCCCAATTTTTCAGCATAAAGCAATGTGGTTGCTTTACCACATGCAATGCTGCAATTTTGGGAATTGCTCCATCTAGTGACCAGTGCTGGGAAATATTATAAATTGAATCCAATTTATAATATTTCCTGACAAGTGAAAAAAATAAAAAAAATGAGAACAATGTTTAATCACCCACACACTAATTGTTTAACTAAAAAAAACAAAACATGTTTTGCTGGCAACACATTCCCTTTAAGAAAGGCTCATTTGCATAAAAATAAAAATGCTCATAACTTGGCCAAAAATGCTTGTTTTTGAAAAAAACCAAAAACTTTACTGTTATCTACATTGCAGCGCCGATCTGCTGCAATACGAGATAGGCATTTGAAAATCTGGTGACAGAGCCTCTTTAAGCCACTATGTGGTTATGGTGTGGGGGTATTATTCAGTAACAGTATGGGGTATTATTGGTAATGTTGGTCTTACAATCTATGTACATTACTGTGGTGCGGGCTGTGGGGAAGTGTGAGTGTGGTAGCAGATGATCAGGCTAAGAGACAGTCTGCAGAGTGGCATGTGATGTACTTTGACATGCAGGTGATATTTACGTGTGGGATGTGGGCCCATGACTTGTGCACAGCCCAGGGCCTAAGATCATATTAATCCACCACTTGCATCAAGCCAGCACAAGCAGACCACAACAATACAGCAGGTAGAGTAAATAAACCAGCCCAGGCTGGCCGCTTCAAAACAGCGCTAAGCGCGATCAGTCCTGGACTGGCCTGCATGTAATTGCAGAGAGTGACACCGCAAATGAGACTGGCTGCCGAGGAAAGATATGGGGCTGTGCAGTGCAGACTGTACTATTTGCACTGCACTGATTGGTAGTAAGAAGAATTCTTTAAATATTTTCTATACTTCAAACAGCACTTTAACAAATAAACATCAAATGTTTTCCTAATTAAAGAATGAATATATTGCGTGTTTGATGTGTAAAGCTAGTAATGAGAAAACTCTGAAAGATTTGGGGAGGAGGGGGGGGGCGCCTTTTTATAGTTCGCTTCAGGCAGCAGAGGGGCTAGGTTCACCCTGCAAGTTGATTCAATCCGTCACCACCCTGCTCCAGCATTCAACTATGGAGACCAGGGCCAGAGCAGCGCAAGCTCTCTGGCCAGGGACTCCTGTCTTGGGAAAGCCCTTGACATTACTGTCCATATATGACATGGATGATGACTGCATATATGAACAGTGACGTCAGTGGCTCCTCCAGGAGCGGAATCCCCGGCCAGAGTGTTACCGATGCTCCGACCGGGGATTCTGACATCTTAAAGCCCCTAGCATCACTGTCCATATATGAACAGTGACATCAGGGACACCTCTTAGAGCGGAATCCCCGGCCAGAGCATTGCTGATGCTGTAACCGAACATTCTGCTCCTGGAGATACCCCTGGTGTCACTGTTCCTATATGGACAGTGACGTCAGGGGCTCTTCCTGAAGCGGAATCCCTGGCCAGAGCGTTGCCGATGCTCTGGTCGGGGATTCCACTCCTGCAGAAGCCCCTCGCATCACTATCCTGGAGTGGAATACCCGGTTATAGCGTGGCCGATTCTCTGGCTGGGGATTGGGATGAGGAAGCCCGAATGGAGCTATCAACAAGGATGAGGGGGGGGGGGGGTGGTTAGCGCTATCTACAGGCAGAGTGGAGCTATCTACAGGGGGGTAACTCTATCTAAAAGCAGGGTGGCGCTGTCTTCAAGGGGGATGTAACACATCTACATGGGCACTGTGGCAATATATGGGCACCATCTACATGGGTACTGTCAACACTGGCACTTTATATGTGGGCACAAGCACTTACTATGTGGACACTGTGGCACATATTTACAATGGCATTGTGGCACTATGTGGTCACTGGCACTTTATATGTGGGCACTGTGGTGGTATGTGGGCACTGGTACCATCTATGTGGGCACTATTTAAAATGGGCACTGTGGCACTATCTACAGGGCACTGTGGGCCATTATACTGTATGGAAGCAAATATGGAGGCATTATGCTGTATGGGGACAGCTATGAAGCATTATACTGTATCGGGGGCATCTGTGTGGGCATTATACCGTATGGGGGCATCTATGTTGGCTTTATGCGATATGGGTGCATCTTTTACTGTATGGGTGGCATTATACTGTATGGGGGCATTATACTGTATAGGGGCATTATACTGTGTGGTGGGGAAGCTATTTGGCATGATACTATGTGGGGGGGGGGGGCAGCTCTAGTGTCATTATACTGTGTGGGGGTTCTATGGAAGCATGATACTGTGTGTTCTGAACCGGGTGCGTATGGGCAGGGATTGGGCGGGGTTAGAGGCGTGACTTAAAAGAAAAAAATTGCCCCTCTTTGCGATACTTGAAAGTTAGGAGGTATGTTACTAGATTGAAAAGTAATTTTGCAAATGGAGTCATTTTTGGAGACTCTTTAGTGCTTTTGTTGCAGCTCTACTTATAACCACAGGATGGCAGTATAGTTAAATAAAAATAAATAAACTCATATTTTCAGCCAGAGTGCAATTGCTTATAAAATCCCATACACGGTCAAACAATATCCATAATTCTGTACATTTGCAATGTACTCATAATCGTTACTTAGCTTTTATATGTTTTAAAGCGATCCTCCGATCCACGGTCAAAATTTGAAATGTGAAGGGGTATATGGAATAATATTACCTCGTGTCCTCAAGTTGCGCCGTGGATCCACCATATAAGAGTCCCCTCTGTGTTGTCCCAAAATAGCCACTGTGCTTCTTCTCACGTGGGCAGCTCCGGCTATTCCGGGAAAAAGAGGGAGTCTCAGGCTCCTAGTGCACAGTTTGCATCGGGTAGTCTGGGAAGCACTGTTGCCAATTTTAGACATCACAAACGGGAGCCTAAAACAGTTCATTCACAGCAGAGGAGCGAAACTGCAGTGCACCAGGTATATACTCCATATACCAATTACATTTAAAATGTCGTCCGTGGTTTGCTTTAAAGGGAATGTGTTGCCAGAAAAACATGTTTTTTTTCAAAAAATTAAACATTTAGTGTGTGGGTGATTAAACATTGTTCAAATTTTTTTTATTTTTTTGCACGAGTCCAGGAAATATTATAAATTATTTCTAATTTATAATACTACCCATTTTTGGTCACTAGATGGAGCTGTTCCCAAAATTGCAGCATTGCAACATTGGGTTAAAAGCCCTCGCTCTAGTGAGCTCTCAGCATTCCCCCCTCCTTTATCCTGGCTAGTGCCGGGATAAACGAGGGGTTTGAACGATGTAACCTCCTACACTGTGTGTCGCCATTTTTTGAGCTAACCCACAGTGTAGTAGGTTTACATACAGTAGTAAACACACACAAACACGAACATACATTGAAATCTCTTACCTGCTCCTGCCGCCGCGGCTCCCTCCGGCCCGTCCGCTCCGTTTGCTGCCGCTGGTGCAAGTGCACAAATCCGGAAGCCGCGACCGGAAGTAGTAATATTACTGTCCGGCCGCGACTTCCGGTCCACAGGAAAATGGCGCCGGACGGCGCCAATTTCGAATAGGACTGTGTGGGAGCGGCGCATGCGCAGTTCCCACACAGACGCCGTACACTGCAGTCAATGGGACGGGAGCCGTTCGCAGTCCCTATGAGACTGTGGCTGCCGTATTCCATGTCTGTATGTGTCGTTAATCGACACACACAGAAATGGAACAAAAAATGGCAGCCCCCATAGGGAAGAAAAAGTGTAAAAATAAGAAAAAGTAAAACACAAACACACAAATAAATATAAACGTTTTTAATAAAGCACTAACATCTTGAACATATGAAAAAATTTTTGGGTGATGACACTGTTCCTTTAAGGACGATCTCCTGGAAATTGTTGCACATTTATAAAACATATCAGTTTGCCAACATTTTAGCAATAAAGGCACAAGTTCTAGTTGACGTGAAGTCTGTACAAATGTCATAGTGAATGCTTTGTAGAAGTTTGTTAGCTGTGAACCTACAAAGAACCTCAAAACAGGGTAAAGCAAAAAGGAGAATCCCCAATATGATTCAGAAACAACCTACAAAGCGCGAAAGCGCAAGGGACATAGCATCCCAATAGAATATGAAGATAACTACCATGAATAGTAAAAAATATACATCTTTATTATTACATAACGATACATGGTATTACAATAATAAATACAACAAGATTAACGGATCATATATCAAGAAAAATAGCAGTCAGGTACAGATGACAACATACCATGATGGAAACAAGAGACAACCAAATTCAAAACACGTCCCAATACTAACATGCCATGCACACAAGTATAGTATAATGCCAATAGGGTATAAAGAGTATATATATGTTAGGCTACATCTATAAAAGGAATGCTGCCCGTTGCAAAATATGCATAGCAAATGCCCGCTACGGATCAACAGCGCAGATACAGGCAAAAATTACAGATATATGCCCAAAAAAATAAATGTGAAAACGGATATACCTGTGGACATGATGGCAGCACGGGACGTGGAGAGATGGCACAGGAACGCCTCGACGCGCGTTTCGCCTGCGACCGGCTTCGTCAGGAGGCTGATCATCATTAAAAACCGGGGGTTTATATATTGGCACCAGTGACTGATTCATTGGTGGCACCTGTGGAATGCACGTCCAGGGCGGCGCTCAGTAGCCATGATGCAGACACTGCATCACCAGGAAGCGCCAAGATCTCCACGTCGTGACGATGCTTCTCAGTTGCTGAAACGCACGTCACCATAGTAACGTGAACACACAGATCAGGCACTCCGGGATGCAGTGCCCACAGCGCATGCGCCAATGAGCGTCTGTGCAAATAGAGCACAGAGACCATCAAAGAATAAATGGGAGTCTGATATACACGCACTTAATGAGGTCTGTCTAAAAAATCACATTCTTCCTCAGAGACCAAAGATGTCAGAGATGAAGAGCGTGAGACTGATCTACCTCTGTCTCTTTTGTTGTTATTCCAACGATATACTTTGTTAGATTGAAAATCCCCCAGATCACGCTGGAGTTTCTTGGTCTTGATATCCAGGATGTTTTTCTCCCAGAAGTTTGTTAGCTGCCAGATACCTACAGACATACCGCCCAACCGTCCTGGATCCATCGAGACAATCCTGGATTCCGGGCAGTGTCCTGCTGTCCTAGGTGGCCGGTGATATGTCCCAGTTTCAACTCTTTCTGAGTCCTCAGGATGTAGATATAGTTGAATCCAATGCTGGAGCATGGAGCTGTCAGCTCCCTGCACCAGCATTCACGGTGTAACGTCGGCCATGAGCGGCTCCACGCAAACAGGTGTAGTGCAGTGACATCATTGCGCTTGTCTGTGCCGAGCACAGCCCAGAGGAGCAGCGGGATCTCCTCCACTCATCATGAGAATTGGGTTAGGTGAGTATTTATTTTATTATTTTTATTAGGTTCAATGGGGGCATTATACTGGATATGGGGCAGCTATTGGGGCATTATACTGTGTGAAATCCACTATGGGGCATTATACTGTTTGGGAGGCACTATGAGGCATTATACTGTGGGGGGGCACTATGGGGGTATCATACTGTGTGTGGGAGGCACTATGGCGCAATATACTGTGTGTGGGAGGCACTATGGGGCATTATACTGTGGGATGCACCATGGCGGCACTTTACTGTGTGGTGCGTAACTAGGAAAGACTAGACAGGGCCCCATAGAAAACTTTTGACTGGCACCCTTCCAGGCAACCAACACCCCTCCAAGCCCCACCCTCCCGACAGTGAACATTTATCAGTCCTGTGTGCAATGTAAAAATACAGCTAGGCCGCCAACTGTACTCTTATTAACCTTAGTTACAGGGATACGAACATTTTAATAAACAGTTAAGCATGAATATTATAACATTTGTTATCACTTAATTATGTTATTTCATAGTCATAATAGTTATTTAAAAACTTCTTAAAGCACCGGGACACATCCCTGTGTATGGTGCCACACTGCCCCCTGTAGATAGTGCTACATATGATCCTGTAGATAGTACCACATACCCCCCTTGTAGATAGTGCCACATACCCCCTCTTGTAGATAGTGCCACATACTCCCTCCCCTTCTGGATAGTTCCGCATACATCCCCTTGTACATAGTGCCACACATATCCCCCCTTGTAGATAGTGCGACACAGCCCCACCAAACAAATAAAAAAAAACTTATACTCTCCTAGCCCCATTCCCATGAGGAATGGAGCTGCTCCAGAGCCTCCTCAGCAGTCTATGAGACAGGACCCTTGCGTAGGCTGGCGTGGTACAGTGACGTCATTTCTTCGGCCTGCGCAGGGATCCTGTCCCAGCGATTTATGGGCTGCAGGGAGCTATAGTATTCAATTGTATCTGTGTCCTAAGGACGCAGATACAACTGAATTTAGCAGTCGCCTGGGGCTAGCGACGCCACCAGGCATGAGGGGGCCCGTGCCGCACGGCCCATAATGTTATGTGCCGGGATGGGCTGCATGGGCTCCCTATTGCCGCGGGCCCCATAACAGCCACTGTGGCTGCTACACCGGTATTTATGCCACTGGTGTGGGGGCAGCTCTGGGGCATTATACTGTGTGTGGAAGGCACTATGGAGCATTATACTGTGTGGAGGCCACTTTGGGGGCATTATACTGTGTGCAGGGCTCTATGGAGGTCATTATACTCTGGCTGCGGCCACTATTATTCAACTTATTTATTAATGATATAGAGGATGGGATTAATAGCACTATTTCTCTTTTTGCAGATAACACCAAGCTATGTAGTAATGTTCAGTCTATGGAAGATGTTCGTGAATTGCAAGCGGATTTAAACAAACTAAGGCCTCATGCACACGACCGTGTTTTTGCGTCCGCAATTCCCCCGAAAATCCACGGGAGAATTGCGGCCCCATTCTTTTCTATGGGGCCGTGCACACGACCGTAGTTTTTGCGGTCCGTGCACGGCCCGGGAGCCCGGACCGCAGAAAGAACGGGCATGTCTTATTACGGCCCGGTTCTGCGGTCCGGGTTCATTGAAAACAATGGCCGCGGCCATGTGCATGTGCGGGCGGCCTGCGGCTGACAGTCCGCTGACAGTCCGCAGCCGGCCGACCCGAAAATCACGGCCGTGCACACGGCTACGGTCATGTGCATGAGGCCTAAGTGTTTTGGCGTCCACTTGGCAAATGAGGTTTAATGTAGATAAATGTAAGTTATGCATCTGGGTACCAACAATCTACATGCATCATATGTCCTAGGGGGAGCTACACTGGGGGAGTCACTTGTTGAGAAGGATCTGGGTGTACTTGTAGATCATAAACTAAATAACAGCATGCAACAAGCCTTCTTTACTGTGAGAACTGTGAATCTATGGAATAGTCACCGCAGGAGCCGGTCACAGCAGGGACAGTAGATGGCTTTAAAAAAAGCTTAGATAATTCCCTGGAACAAAAAAATATTAGCTCCTATGTATAGAAATTTTTACCTTCCCTTTTCCCATCCCTTGGTTGAACTTGATGGACATGTGTCTTTTTTCAACAGAAATAGCTATGTAACTGTGTGGGATGAACTGGGTGTGTATGGGCGGTGATGGGGCAGAGAAGCGTTTCACCGGTTGTCCTTCCTTGTAATACTGGAAAGTTGGGAGGTATGTTACACATATGGACAGCAAATGAGAACAGAAAACAGTAAGCAAATACATAGTTTCTTAGTGATATGAAAAAAGACATGTCCATCAAGTTCAACCTCTTATATAAATCGCCTTGATCAAGAGGCAAATTTTAATATTAATTTAATGTATACTGTAAAATCTTTTACTTTAGTAAAGTAAATAATGGGGGAAATGTAATATTGGCAGAATGGTGCGCCAGTCTCTCCCTCAGTGCAGACGGCGCTATATTTATTAAAGGCATTATCCGTTTTTTTATATTGATGACCTATCCTCAGGATAGGCAATTAATTTTAGATCGGTGGAGGTCTGACTTTCGGCACCCCTGCTGTTGCTTTTTTATCTTGTTATTTCCTTTTTATTCTTTTATATATACAGCTTATTTAATTACTTATTGCATTGTACTAATTTAAATATAAATTATATCTCTTAAAAAGGTAACTTATATCATCGTATTTCGCTCCAGCTATCTCCTTCTGAGTATACATGCAAATGGATGCCTGTTTCTACATCCAAATGTACGCTGTCATTTTAACATCTATATTGATGTTACTTTTGCATCCATTTGGATGCTGTCACTTTTAGCATCCGAATGGATGTTTCTATTTTTATGTATTCTTTCTGGCCGTATTCTTATATTCCCTTTGATATTTGGGTCCTTTCAGTGTTCTGATGGATGTTGTTCCTGCATACGTGAGAATTTCAGCATTTGATATACCTTTGCACGTTTTTGTACAATGTGTCATTTTTATTCGTAATGTTTTTGGCTAATGTGATTTTTTTATATAACTGTGTATGTTCTACTATATTGTTGTGCAAGGTCTAACCGCTGATTGTATTAACCATTTACTGCTTTTTGTTTATAGTTGCATTTTATTCCAAACCTTGACCTGTGACGTCATTTGAGCACTTTGACCCTGGTCACATTGGCGGGTTTTTTCAGTGTTCAGTTTGTATTTAAACAGTGCAGTTTGCATGCTTTTTTTTATGGCCTGATGAAGATGCCGGTGCGGCATTGAAACGCGTAGCCTCTTGTTTTCAATAAATCTGTCTTTGATGTTATTCACCTCTCATGCCATGATGCGTTTTTAGTGCAGCAGCGCCTTTGGAGACTCTGTTTTTCTTGCATAATTAGCACGATCAGCTGTTTGAAAGGGCTGTGATGCTCGTATGAACACTGCAGCTTCTTCATTGTTTACATGGTTTCCTTCTTGTTCGTACTTTGCACGCGCCATTACATTTGCAGCGTTTGTGCAAGTTAATTTAAGGCCTTCTGGGCTGCGATCGTCCTCTTCTGCATCCTCTTGTGTGATCACTGCTGCTGGCACTAAATTTGTCCCTAAATGTTTCTGTCCGATTCCCTAGCCACGATTCCTATCCCCCCACCCCCTCCCCTGTGTACGTCTTGCGGCCGCTGAGCGCTGATCAGTGACCACCATCACTGATTTGCCTCTGTGTTAAATTTTTGGCACAGAACTTGTTGTTTTTGGTTTCTGCACCACCTCCCTGTGTGCGCCCTGCAGCCACTGAGCTCTGATCAATGACCACCATCACTGATCAGCATCCATACTTCCAAACTTTCAATTATCGCAAAGAGGGACAACTTTTTTCTTTTTAAGCCACACCTGTAATCCCGACCAATCCCTGCCCATGCACACCCGCTTGAGCCCACCCATTATCATGCTCCCATAGTGCCTCCCACACAATATAATGCCTCCATAGCTTTCCCCATACAGTATAATGCCCCCATACATGCACCTATATATTATAATGCCCACACAGATGCACCCATGGCTGCCCCCATACAGCATAATGCTCCCATTGCTGACCCATACAGTATAATGCCCCTATATCTTCCCAATACTGTATAATGCCCCCTTAGCTGTTCTTATACAGTATAATGACCCTATAGATTCCCCCATACAGTAAAATGCCCCCACACATTATAATGCCGCTCCAGCTGTAGACATTGCCCATGTAGATAATGCCACACACAGTGCCCATGTGGATACCGCCAGTGTCCCCTGTAGACAATGTCCATGTACATAGTGCCACACCCCCTTAAAGATAGTACCACCCCCTGTAGCCATTGGGACTTCCTCTAGGGACGGAATCCCCAGCCAGAGTGTCGGCAAAAACTGTGACCGGGGCTTCCGCTCCAGTAGGAGCCACTGACGTCACTGTCCATATATGGACAGTGACGTCAGGGATTCCCTCTAGGAGCGGAATCCCCGGTCATAGCAGCGGCAACCCCCTAGGCGGGGATTCCGCTACAGGAGGAGCCACTAACGTCACTGTCTATATATGGACAGTGATGTCAAGGGCTTCCCCGGGCTCAGCGCTTAAAGTAGCACGGTGCCCGGAGAGTCCTCTGTACTAATGCTTCAGCATTAGGTTCTGAGGATGCAGATACAGTTGACACCGGAAGTCCGGGACATACCACCAGCTGCCCGGGACATCAGGACACTGGCCGAAATCCAGGGACTGTCCCGCTAAACCCAGGACGGTTGGTGGGTATGCAGCATCTATGATCAATTATTTGCTGCAGGTTTTTTTTTTACCTTTTTTTTACCATTTTTCTACACGCACCATTTCACCGCGTGCATCTTGCGGCCGATGAGCACTGATTAGTGACCGCCATCGCTGATTGGCATCTCTGCTACATTTTTGGCGCAAGTTTTATTTTTTTGGACATTTTATTTACTGCACCATCTACCTGTGTGCCCCCTGTGGCCACTGAGTGCTGAGTCTACATTCAGCCTCGGTAATAATTTATTGATGCAGGTTTTTTTGGGCCTTTTTTTTTTTCCGCCACCAATTCCCTGTCTGCGTCCTGTGCATCACTGATTGCTATCTGTGCTCATTTCTTGGCGCAGGTTTTATTATTTGGGCCTATTTTTACTGCACCATCTCTCTGTTTGCACCCTCTCTGTTTTTTAAAACTGTAAAAAAAACAAGAGTCGAAAAAAATATAGTTAGGTATAGCTAGTAGCTGCATAGGTTGGGCATTAGAGTAGCAAACATTTAGGTTAGCTAATTAGGTGTAGCTAGCGACACAGTTAGCGTCATTTAGTGACGGACGTTCTGTTTTTTTCAACTGATGTTCGTTCACTAAATTTTTGCTAGTGTAGCGACACTTTTTCAGTGTAAATTGACAGCGTTAGGCTATATTCACACGACAGTGAAAAAAAACGTCTATTAAAAACTGATCAACTGTCAGTTTTTCATGGCCGTTTTGCATCAGTGTGTCTCTAAATTTTCATCCATTTCCAGTCCGTCTGTCCGTTTTTAATGGCCGTTTGACATCCGTTTTGAATCAGTTTTTCATGTCCGTTAAAAAAACTGATGAATTTCATTGGTCAGACTTTTTTTGTCCCAGCCCCCTGAAAACACCCAAAGGAAGGTCACATGTTCACCTAGACACTATTTACAGCCTCCTTGTATATGATGCCACACACCTCCCTGTATATGATGCCACACACCTCCCTGTATATGATGCCACACACCTCCCTGTATATGATTCCACACAGCCTCCCTGTATATGCCCCACAGCCTCCCTGTATATGCCAGACACCTCCCTGTATGTGCCACACAGCCTCCCTGTATATGCCACACAGCCTCCCTGTATATGTCACACACCTCCCTGTATATGCCACACAGCCTGCCTGTACATGCCACACAGCATCCCTGTATATGCCCCAAAGCCCCCTGTATATGCCACACACCTCCCTGTATATGCCACACACCTCCCTGTATATGCCACACACCTCCCTGTATATGCCACACACCTCCCTGTATATGCCACACAGCCTCCCTGTATATGCCACACACCTCCCTGTATATGCCACACACCTCCCTGTATATGCCACACGCCTCCCTGTATATGCCACACGCTTCCCTGTATATGCCACACAGCCTCCCTGTATATGCCACACACCTCCCTGTATATGCCACACAGCCCCCTGTATATGATGCTACGCAGCCCCGATGTAGATGATGCCACACAGCCCAACATAAATGCCCTACATACTCACCGATGCAGCGCTGTCTTCAGGGGCGTAGCTAAAGGCTCATGGGCCCCGATGCAAAAGTTCTTATTGGGCCCCCCCGCAAACTTCTCATGGCCGAGGGTCCGCAGCTTTCAGCTGCATTGCTGGGTCTCCTGAGTGACCCAACAATGCAGCACTAGCAGCCGGGGGCGTCACTAAGGACTTAAAATGTCAGGGGAAATAGCCCCAATACATATGTGTCCGTCCCAAAAAATGTGTGTGTGTATATGAGACAGCATATCTATAGCACTACGACCCTATCAACTATGGATAGGATTAGATACAGTGGCTCAGCAGACAGTATCACACATGATAGGATTAGATACAGTGGCTCAGCAGACAGTATCACACATGATTGGATTAGATACAGTGGCTCAGCAGACAGTATCACACATGATAGGATTAGATACAGTGGCTCAGCAGACAGTATCACACATGATAGGATTAGATACAGTGGCTCAGCAGACAGTATCACACATGATAGGATTAGATACAGTGGCTCAGCAGACAGTATGACACATGATAGGATTAGATACAGTGGCTCAGCAGACAGTATCACACATGATAGGATTAGATATAGGGCCCAGCAGACAGTATCACACATGATGGGATTAGATACACAGCTCAGCAGACAGTATCACACATGATAGGATTAGATACAGTGGCTCAGCAGACAGTATCACACATGATCGGATTAGATACAGGACTCAGCTCGCTGACATTGCGGCTCCAGCGCTGGGCCCAGGAAAGGTAAGAATAATAATTGTTTTGCTTTTTTATGTGTTACTAATTATTTTTGTGTGTTTGTGTTTTTTTACAGGTTCGGTTGTTGGACTACTTCGGATACGAGGACTACTTCAATGTCAGCGTTTTTTTATTCTCAATAAAATGGTTAATGGGGGTTGTTTTTTTTAATTTCAATTAAAAAAATTTTCTATGTGCTTGTATTTTTTTAAACTTTATTATCACTTAGTAATGGCCGCTGGCTGATTGACAACCTCCATTACTAAGGCGGGGCTTAATGTTAGCCGGTACAGAGGCTAACACTAACCCCCATTATTAACCCAGTACCCACCGCCACCAGGGGTACTGGGAAGAGCCGGGTACGAACCAGTACCCGACCATCTGTAGTGACGGTCAGGCACCGAGGCGGCCACAGGCTGGTATTATCAGGCTGGGGAAGGCCAAAAACAGTGGCCCATACCCACCCCGGTAATGCTAGGCTGCTGCTGCTGTGTTTCTGGCTGGTTATGAAAATTGAGGGGGACCCCACATCGTTCTTTCCAATTATTTTTTATGTTATTTTATAAAATGACGTGGGGTCCCCCCCATTTTTAATAACCTGCCAGATACAATAAAGCAGCAGCAGCCTAGCATTACCAGGGTGGGAAGGGCCACTGCTTCTGGCCTGCCCTGCCTGATAATACCAGTGGCCGACCATCACTACAAATGGTCAGGTACTGGATCGTACCCGGCTCTTCCCAGCACCCCTGGTGGCGGTGGGTACCGGGGTAATAATGGGGGTTAGTGTTAGCCCCTGCACCGGCTAACACTAAGCCCCGTCTTAGCAATGGATGCTGTCAATCAGCCGGCGGCCATTACTAAGGCGGTGATAATAAAGTTTAAAAAAATACAAGCACATAGAAACACTGGCTGTCTTCTTCAGGTAAGGCACTCACCGATGCAGCTCGTCTTCACGTGGGGTCTCTCGTCTTCACGTGTGGTCTCTCGTCTTCACGCGTGGTCTCTCGTCTTCACGGGATCTATCTGCGAAGGTGGCGCGATGACGTCATTGCGTCGCCTTCGCAGAACCCGTGAAGATGAGAGACCACACGTGATGAGGTAGGCGCTGCATCGGTGAGTGTCATCGAGCCGCCGATATCCAGCAAGGGAACTAGTAGTTCCCTTGCCAATACCCATGTCACAGATCCGTTTTTAACGGTTGTTACATGTATTGACAGCCATTAAAAACTGATCCATTGACTACTATGGGGGTTGTCAGGCCGTGAAAATGGCCGAAAATATGACATGTCCTATTTTTTGATGGCCATTATTCACAGGCCGTTAAAAAAACGGCCGTGTGAATACACCCATAGAACATCATTGTTCTGAAAATGGCCAAGCAACGGCCGTTAAAAGAATGGCCGTCACACGGCCGTTTTCCACTGCCGTGTGCATAAGGCCTTTTAGTTAGGTTCAGTTAGTGACAGAAGTTCAGTTTTTTTAAACTGGTCGTTCACTAAATTTTTGATAGCAACACAGTTGTAGCTCAAATTTAGTGCGGTAAATTATTTTTTTAATACAGTTTTTTCCAGCATTAGGGCTTGTCCACACGTAACAGAATTGCTGCAGAAAATTTCTGCAGCAATTCCACAGAAACTAGCAGGATTTCCGCTGTGGAAAACCACACTATTTCCTTAGTTTTTTTTCTGCAGAAAAAGTTGCGGATTTTGCTGTATTTTTCACAATGTTGGGAGATGGTGACATCACCTCTGAAAAACGCAGCAATTCAGTCCACTTTCCGCAGCAGTAATTGACATGCTGCAGTATGAAAAATACGCACCGCTGGTCAATTTCTGGTCGGAAATTTCACGCATCGTGTGGATGAGATTTGTTAAATCTCACCCACTTTGCTGCTACTGTATTCTGCTGCGTATTTTCGGTCCGCTATTCCAGACAGAAAATACGCAGCAATTCCGCTACATGTGGACAAGCCCTTAGGGTAATTTGTTAGTGTCAGGTAGTCAGGATTTTTTTTACAGTTTTAGTATTGGATGTGTGTTCATTAAATTTTTTCCTCCTAAATTTTTATTCTTTTCTCCTTTTTATTCTCTTCCTTTTTTTTCCTTTGAAATTTAATATAAACATGTGAAAGCACACACACACAACCACCTCTGTAAAAATAAATTGAGTATTACACATGGTCAAGCACTACACACCTCCCTAATTAAAATTTCCCAATCATCTCAAAGGGTCTATTCAGTCAAGGAGGCATACACCCTCCTGGCCTCTGACACTGAAACGGCCAGCTTGGGAGAACAGGAATATACCCCCATTCTTCTTGTTCTTCTCATCATCCTTGTCCAGTGATGAGGAACCCCCGCAAATGTGCCCCAGGCCGCCCGGCCTCTAACATTTATGGGATGGGCGTTTTGGGCCCCCTCATGCCCGGTGGCATCGAAAGCAGCGGAAGGGTGCCACAGTGCTAGCGACAGCCACATTCTCTCTGAGGGGTCGGCAGCACCACTGACACCAGCCGCCGTCACCCCCTCTTGCACTAATTGTACCTGCGTCTATAGCACGCAGATACAATTACATGCATTAGCGCTGAATGGCCCAGTACGTTCCGTGCCCGACCATTCAGCGCCTTACAATGATGCTGATTGGAAGGGCAAAATGACTTGCCCCGCCAATCAGCGCTTTCAGATGCTAGCCGCGCGATGACGTCACCCCGCCATTTCCGTTGTTGAAAGGTGCTGGTTGACAGGGCAATTCATTCTGCCCTGCCAATCAGCGCCTTTCAATGACCCTAGCGGCGCGATGACATCATTGTGCCGCTTGTGTTATTCAGCCCAAGCAGACCTGCTCAGAAGAGAGCAGGTCTGCATTGCCACTGGACAGTGTGGGAACGGGATCATGTGAGCATGTAAAGTTTTTTTTTTCCTAATAAAACTGTGAGTGGCATTAGCTACAGGGGGAGTCTATATCTACAGGGGGGGGGGTCTATATCTACAGGGGGGTCTATATGTGGGGATATGGAGCACTACAATCAGGGGGAGCTATATGTGGGGCACTATATATACAGGGGCACTATATGTGGGACACTATATACAGGGGTGGGCTATATATGGAGCGCTATAAGGGGGAATTATTTGTAGAGCTCTATCTACAGAGGTGGGCTATAGGGGGGACACTATATACAGGGGTGGGTTACCTGTGGGGCACTGTCTATAGGGGTGGGCTATATGTGGGGCACTATATACAGGGGTGAGCTATATGTGGAGCACTATCTATAGGGGAGCTATTTTTAGGGTACTATCTACAGGGGTGGGCTATATGTGGGACACTATATACAGGGAGAGCTATATGTGAGACTATCTACAGAGGTGGGCTATATGGGGAGCACTATCTATAGGGGAAGCTATATGTAGGGCAGCACGGTGGCTCAGTGGTTCGCACTATTGCTTTGCAGCTCTGGAGTCCATATGTGGGCACTATCTATAGGGGGCTGTATGTGGGGCACTATTTACAGGGGCTTCTATGTAGGGCACTATTTACAGAGGCTCTATGGGGGTCAATATCTACAGGGGATCTATGGGGGCACTATCTACAGGGTGCAGGATGTGTGGGACACAGTGTATGGTACTATTATAATCAGGGACACAGTGTATGGTACTATTATAATCAGGAACATAGTGTATGGCGCTATTTTAATTAGCGGTGCAGTGTATGGCACTATTATATTTAGGGGTGCTAATCATTTTATCTTCATTTACAGGTGCAGAAATGTTTTAAAATTGAGGAGCTGAAGACATCTGAGCGGAAAACTGCTGAAATGGGTTGTGGTCGGGAGAAATCAAAGAGAAAAAGAACTAGAATCTGAGATTTTTTTTTCGTGAAACAGCATCTCCCAGCATATCCTTACCATTGTTCCAGCTATGCTGGGAGCTGTAGTTTTACGCCGTAAAAACGTGTAGGGCAGGGGTTGCACTAAATTGAGCTGTATTTGTTCTGGTGCTGTATAAATGTACTGAGCGTGGTTTTGGTGCTGTATAAATGTATTGAGCTTTGTTCTGAAGCTGTATTCATGTACTGAGCTTTGTTCTAGTGCTGTATTCATGTACTGAGCTCTGTTCTGGTGCTGTATTTATGTACTGAGCTCTGTTCTGGTGCTGTATATATGTAATGAGCTTTGTTCTGGTGTTGTATATACAGTGAAGGAAATAAGTATTTGATCCCTTGTTGATTTTGTACGTTTGCCCACTGTCAAAGTCATGAACAGTCTAGAATTTTTAGGCTAGGTTAATTTTACCAGTGAGAGATAGATTATATTTAAAAAAAAAAGAAAATCACATAGTCAAAATTATATATATTTATTTGCATTGTGCACAGAGAAATAAGTATTTGATCCCCTACCAACCATTAAGAGTTCAGCCTCCTCCAGACCAGTTACACGCTCCAAATCAACTTGGTGCCTGCATTAAAGGCAGCTTTCTTAAATGGTCACCTGTATAAAAGACTCCTGTCCACAGACTCAATTAATCAGTCTGACTCTAACCTCTACAACATGGGCAAGACCAAAGAGCTTTCTAAGGATGTCAGGGACAAGATCATAGACCTGCACAAGGCTGGAATGGGCTACAAAACCATAAGTAAGACGCTGGGTGAGAAGGAGACAACTGTTGGTGCAATAGTAAGAAAATGGAAGACATACAAAATGACTGTCAATCGACATCGATCTGGGGCTCCATGCAAAATCTCACCTCATGGGGTATCGTTGATCCTGAGGAAGGTGAGAGCTCAGCTGAAAACTACACGGGGGGAACTTGTTAATGATCTCAAGGCAGTCACCAAGAAAACCATTGGTAACACATTACGCCGTAATGGATTAAAATCCTGCAGTGCCCGCAAGGTCCCCCTGCTCAAGAAGGCACATGTACAGGCCCGTCTGAAGTTTGCAAATGAACATCTGGATGATTCTGAGAGTGATTGGGAGAAGGTGCTGTGGTCAGATGAGACTAAAATTGAGCTCTTTGGCATTAACTCAACTCGCCGTGTTTGGAGGAAGAGAAATGCTGCCTATGACCCAAAGAACACCGTCCCCACTGTCAAGCATGGACGTGGAAACATTATGTTTTGGGGGTGTTTCTCTGCTAAGGGCACAGGACTACTTCACCGCATCAATGGGAGAATGGATGGAGCCATGTACCGTCAAATCCTGAGTGACAACCTCCTTCCCTCCCCCAGGACATTAAAAATGGCTCGTGGCTGGGTCTTCCAGCACGACAATGACCCGAAACATACAGCCAAGGCAACAAAGGAGTGGCTCAAAAAGAAGCACATTAAGGTCATGGAGTGGCCTAGCCAGTCTCCAGACCTTAATCCCATCGAAAACTTATGGAGGGAGCTGAAGATCCGAGTTGCCAAGTGACAGCCTCGAAATCTTAATGATTTACAGATGATCTGCAAAGAGGAGTGGGCCAAAATTCCATCTAACATGTGTGCAAACCTCATCATCAACTACAAAAAACGTCTGACTGGTGTGCTTGCCAACAAGGGTTTTGCCACCAAGTATTAAGTCTTGTTTGCCAAAGGGATCAAATACTTATTTCTCTGTGCACAATGCAAATAAATATATATAATTTTGACAATGTGATTTTCTGTTTTTTTTTTTTTTAAATATAATTTATCTCTCACTGGTAAAATTAACCTAGCCTAAAAATTCTAGACTGTTCATGTCTTTGACAGTGGACAAACTTACAAATCAGCAAGGGATCAAATACTTATTTCCTTCACTGTATGTACTGAGCTTTGTTCTGGTGCTGTATATATGTATGAGCTTTATTCTGATATTGTATATATGTATTGAGCTTGGTTCTGGTAATGTATATATGTATGAGCTTGATTTTGGTGTTGTATTTATGTACTGAGGTTAGTTCTGGTGCTGTGTTTATGTACTGAGCTCTGTTCTGGTGCTGTATTTATGTACTTAGCTCTGTTTTGGTGCTGTATATATGTAATGAGCTTAGTTTTGGCGTTGCATATATGTACTGAGCTTTGTTCTGGTGCTGTATATATGTATGAGCTTTGTTCTGATATTGTATATATGTATTGAGCTTTGTTCTGGTAATGTATATATGTATGTACTTGTTTTTGGTGTTGTATTTATGTACTGAGGTTTGTTCTGGTGCTGTATATATGTACTGAGCTTGGTCCTGGAGTCTTATGTGTCAGAGCTTGGTTCTAGAGCTGTAATTATATAGGATATATTTATAATAACAAAATTGCAGGGCAGATGGAATTATTTTCAATTCATTGTATATTTAATGGGAATCTGTCTGGTAGTTTTAACCGTTTGAACCGCCACCATGCGGTAATACATGACTTGACAATATTTCCAAGTGTATGTTTTTTTCAGATGCTGCAAAATCTATGAAACCAACTTTTAAAACAGCGCACACTATATGCTAATTCCTTGTTAAAGGGTCATGGGGTGGTGTTGCTATTCTGAAGAGTTACATTGTCCTGCCTCCAAACCCACCTTTCCATGTTTGATTGGCATCCCCTTGGCTGATACAACCTTCTCGGATGCGCCATTGCCTTGTACTACTTGGGCACGCACTATGCAGCGAGGTGTACTTTGCCTGGCTTCATCACAGCATCGCGCATGCCATGGGAGTGTAAGGCAACGGCGCATCCACAAGATCTTGAGGAGGCTGGTAGTGATGTAGAACTGCCAGGGGGATGTCAATCAAAATGTGGCGGGCGCCATTTCAATTTTCGCCTCAGGCAGCAGAAAAGCTAGAATCGGCCCTGAGGCTGCAGGCCACTTTAGGCCTGCAGCCTATAAGGTGCTGGGTAGACTCCCTGCGCAGGCCGGCGTGATGATGTCACTGCATCATGCTGGTCTGCGCATGTGTCCCGACCGGAGCCTGTGCAGCTCTCCGTCCGTCGCAAGAAAGGGGCAAGGTAAGTACAATATATATTTTATTTGGGGGGGGCTATGTGGCACTATATACAAGGGGGGAGCAGGGTGGCACTATATACAAGGGGGGAGCAGGTTGGCACTATATTTAAGGGGGGAGCAGGTTGGCACTATATACTAGGGGGTGTGTGGCACTATATACAAGGGGGGGCTGTGTGGCACTGTCTACTAGGTGGGCTGTATATCACTATTTACAAGGGGAGGACTGTGGCGCTATCTACAGGGGTCTGTGTGGCGCACAATCTACAGGGGTCTGTGTGTGGCACTATCTACTAAGGGGGGGCTGTGTGGCACTATCTACTAAGGGGGGCTGTGTGGCACTATCTACTAAGGGGGGCTGTATGGCACTATCTACAGGGGCACTATCTATAAGGGGGGTTGCATGTGGCCCCTAAGGGGGGGCCCAGTCAAAAGTTTGCTATGTGGCACAGTCTTTCCTAGTTATGCCTCAGAGTAGCATGTGGAACCAGCCCCCTGAGAATTATGAGCTTTACATTCTAGATTTCATAGGCAGCTTAGGAATTTGGTTTAGGACTCCAGGCCGCACAGAAATTGACTTTTTTAGTCTATTTCTCTGAGGATTTTGTCAATTTTATGGGGGCCCAGACAAATTTATACAACCAGCAATTTTTAGCCCAAAACTCCACGTCATCATTTGCTAGGTGGAGCCCCATAGACTAAGCAGAAATGATGAAATTTTGGGACCTTGTGTCTTGTAAAAAACACAGAGAATAGGAAATAATGGATTGTGGATCTTTTATTCAAGCACCCCATTTTACCGAATGTCAATGCCCTGGACACGTTTTGAAATAATTCTGACATTTTTGCATTATAATGATCATGCACTGTGCCTGCGCCTTGATAACCCACATACGACCGCCTATTCAAAATCAGGCCAGTCATTGATAATTTTTGCACCACATTTGAACAAGCATACACCCCTGAAAAGAACATTTCAATAGACGAGTCCCTTGTACATTTTTAGGCAAGGCTACAATTCTGCCATTACCTGCCCAGTAAGAGGTCGAGGTATGGAATTAAAATGTACAAATTGTGTGAGAGTAACTCAGGGTACACCCAGAGGCTTATGAAGGGAAGGACACCAGGATAGAACCCCCAGAATCCCCCCTAAACCATAGAGGCCTCTCTAAAACTCTGATTCGGCAACCAATAAGAAAGGGAGAAAGCAGGTCACTAAACAGCGAGAACATGTTGTTGGTCAACTATAAGGACAAGTGGGAAGTCCGTATGTTGACCGGACAGCAGTTTATGACCACATATCGGGTATTGGCGTACTCTATTACTCTACAAATGTTGGGGTGCTGTTTCTCCTTTACCCTTTGGGGAAATGAAAAAAAATTAGCTAAACCTATTTTATTGGAAAGAATTCAGATTTTTATTTTTACAGCCTACTTCCAATAATATCGGCAAAAAAACTCTCTCTTTTTCTCCTTTAGTTCTTGTGGAAATTAAAAAAATTCTACATTTTATTGGAAAAAATAAAATTTTTCCTTTTCACGGCCCAATTCTAAAATCTATGAAACACCTGTGGGGTCAAAATGCTCACTACACACCTAATTGAGTTCCTTGTGAGGTGTAGTTTCTAAAATGGGGTAGTTTGTGGGGTGTTTCCTTTGTTTTGGCACCACAAGACCTCTTCTAACCTGAGATCGTGCCTAAAATATAATCTAGTAAAAAGGCCCCAATATCCACTTGGTGCTCCTTTGCTTCTGAGGCCTGCGATTCAGACCAGTAGCTCACTAGGGCCACATGTGGGATATTTGCAGAATCTGGGCAATAAATATTAAGTTATGTTTCTCTGGTAAAACCTTCTGAGTTACAAAAAGAATTGATAAAAATGGAATTTCTGCAAAAAAAAAAAAAATTTGTAATAATAATTCCTGTGAAACGTCTAACGGGTTAGTAACTTTCTAAATGATGTTTTGTATACTTTGGGGGGGGGGGGGGGGGTGCAGTTTTTAAAATGGGGTGATTCATGGGGGTTTGTAATGTATGGGCCCCTCAAAGCCTTTTCATAACTGAACTGGTCCCCAAAAAAATAGGCTTTTGAAATTTTCTTGAAAATGTGAGAAATTGCTTCTAAAGTTATAAGCCTTGTTACGTCCTAGAAAAATAAAAGTATGTTCAAAAACTATGCCAATCTAAAGTGAACATATGGGGGATGTTAATTAGCAGAGATTTTGTGTGCTATAAACTATCTGTCTTACAAGCAAATACATTGACATTTCTAAAAAATTCAAATTTTTTAATTTTTCGCAAAATTTTGGTGTGTTTTACAATTAAATACTGAATGTATCAACTAGAGGTTTTTACTGGAAGCTTTTGCCTCCCCTACTACTTATCTTTACAATGGTATTCTAGGCACCTCTAGTTTGAAGGTGATTACTTCTTGCTTTACCTTTTTGGAGAGTGTTCCACCAAACTAAGTGCCCACCAGAGACTGTACCTCCCAGCTAAGTGCCCATTAAAGACTGTAACCTCCAAGCTGTGTGCCCATTAGAATCTGTAATCGCTAAGCAAAGTGCTGCTGTCTGTAACCATTGCACATTATGCCCCAACCAGAGTAAAGTTCTGTTCTAATGAACTTCCATTACTGTACCATCTCTGAGTGGGGGTACCGTGTCAGGGTCAAAGGCCGCATACTAAAAAATAACCATCTTACATGTTTGTGGGGGGATGTGGTTGGGTGGTATAATGCCTTCAGATTACAGGAGCTGTAATCACAGTTGAAATAAGTCTCATTTTAAGGATGTGCCACTTAATTGTCTGTGGTATTTTTAGCAAACGCAGCATGTTCTAGGCATGGCAGTTTTTTCTGGTGGTTTTCTCCATAGCTTTATCAATAGAAGTTTAAAAAGCGCCTGGAAAGTCACTTGTACAAAATGATAGTGTAGCTAAACGTTTAACAAACTTCTGACATGTCATAGTCGCTAAAACTAAGTGACAGAAGCGCTCGTGTGAGCGCTCAGCCGCTTCCTGTCTTTTCGTCTTTTTCCGGAATTAAATGTATTGGAGTATGGACTCAATAGAAAGTCTAAAAGCCTGTACTCCGATACATTGGCTTTTCGGGAAAAAGACGAGCAGACACGAAGCGGCTGAACGCTCACACGAGCACTTCAGCTGCTTCGTTTTAGCGATTGGTGGGGGTCTCAGTGCTCAGACCCCCACCAATCAAAACTTCTGACATGTCACTATGACATGTCAGAAGTTTGTTAAAAGTTTAGCTACACTTTAAGAACCCAACCTAAAACGCATTTATTAAATACCATAAAAAATTCTTCAAACTGCAGGCATTTTTACATGGGTTTTAAAAGGCAGAACAAAAACTTTGTGTAAAATGGCGCATTTCTTTTCATCCTCATAATTTTCTTAGCGCAGTAAGGTCCTAGAGCTGCAACTTTTGTAGGAGTATAACTATCCACAGATAGATTTAGCCATGAACTGGCCTTTGCATTGCACAGTATAATGTTCTAGAGGTGGTCACCTTAATGCCCTTTCACGTGCCAGAACAATTCTAGAAGGATGTTAACAATGTATGTTTGCAAACATAAAGAATACCTAAAACATGAGGGTCTGCCAGCACCCCCTACTGATTATCTTTTCTGCAGCATTAAAGGGGTTATTCGGGTTATTAAAATTGATTGTCTATCCTTATGATAGACCATCTATATTAGAATGGTCGGGGTCTGACTGTCAGCACCCACCCGATCAGCTGCTGCTTGCGGCATGAAAATTTGCAACAAATTTGCTGTGTGTTACATGTGCGTTTTGGTGTGGATATTGTCATCTGCAACAGATAAGGTTTTTTACGGTTTTGAAAATCTATAGCATGCTCTTAAATTTGTGCAGACTTCTTCAGCGTTAGAATAGGGTTTTATAAATAGATACAATACAATATAAAACTGTAAACATGTTTTTTTTATTTGGCATTCTATACATATACATCTGGCACAGGTGAAAACATGGTGTGAACATAGCCTGATTTTGCCATGCAATGCAGAAATAATATTGCGATGCGACACCCAAATAATACCACTATGATCCTGACACAGATGTGAACGAAGCCTATGGTGTGCACAAATCTTACAGCTTTGCAGAGCTCAAAGAATACCAGTCCTAGAATGAGGGCGCAGTCACAAGCGACAGGTTTTGTTGCAAAAATGTTTGCAATTGAATATTGGTTCCATTCAGGCAAAAATCCATGCACCTGCTGCAGAAACACGGGTTAAAGGGGTTGTCCCACAATTAAATAAAACATTTCGCTGTTGAATGATGCAAAATATAAGAATACTTCAATTGGAATTATTTAAAAACTGCTCATGTGTCTACAGTTAGGGCCAAAATTATTTGGACAGTGACACAAGTTTTGGCATTTTAGCTGTTTACCAAAACGTATTGAATGTACAGTTATATAATCAATATAGGCTTAAAGTGCAGAAACTCAGCTTTGATTTGAGGGTATTCACATCCTAATTTGAGGAAGGGTTTAGGAATTACAGCTCTTTAATATGTAACTGCCTCTTTTTCAAGGGACCAAAGGTAATTGGACAATTATCTCAAAAGCTATTTAATGGGCTGCATGGGCTATTCCCTCGTTAATCCATCATCAATTAATCAGGTAAAAGGTCTGGAGTTGATTCCAGGTGTGGCATTTGCATTTAGAAGCTGTTGCTGTGAACCCACAACATGAGGTCAAAGGAGCTCTCAATGCAAGTGAAACAGACCATCGTTAGGCTGAAAAAAATGAAGAAATCCATCAGAGAGATAGCATAAATGTTAGTAGTGGCCAAATCAACAGTTTGGTACATTCTTGAAAAAGAAGAGCACACTGGTGACCTCGTGAACTCCAAAAGGCCTGGACGTCCACGGAAGAAAACAGTGGTGGATGATCGCAGAATCCTTTCCATGGTGAAGAAAAACCCCTTCACAACATCTACCCAAATGAGGAACACTCTCCTGGAAGTAGGTGTATCAGTATCTAAGTTTACCACAAGGTGCAAACCATTAATCAGCCTAAAAAAAAGAAAGGCCAGATTAGACTTTGCCAAACAACATCTAAAGAAGCCGCCCAGTTCTGGAACAGCATTCTTTGGACAGAAGAAACTAAGATCAACCTGTACCAGAATGATGGGAGGAAGAAAGTATGGAGAAGGCTTGGAACGGCTCATGATCCAAAGCACACCACATCCTCTTTAACCCCTTAAGGACGCAGCCTAGTTTTGGCCTTAAGGCTCAGAGCCCATTTTTCAAATCTGACATATTTCACTTTATGTGGTAATAACGTGGGAATGCTTAAACCTACCCAAGCGATTCTGAGATTGTTTTCTCGTGACACATTGGGCTTCATGTTCGTGGTAAAATTTGGTCGATATATTCAGTGTTTATTGGTGAAAAATTGCAAAATTTAGAGAAAATTTTGAAAAAATTGCATTTTTCAGAATTTAAATGCATCTGCTTGTAAAACAGACGGTTATACCACCCACAATAGTCACTAGTTCACATTTCCCATATGTCTACTTTAGATTGGCATCGTTTTTTGAACATTTGTTTATTTTTCTTGGACGTTACAAGGCTTAGAACATAAACAGCAATTTCACATATTTTTAAGAAAATGACAAATGCCTTTTATTTAAGGTACCTGTTCAGCTCTGAAGTGGCTTTGAGGGGCCTATGTATTAGAAACCCTGATAAAACACCCCATTTTAAAAACTAGACCCCTCAAAGTATTCAAAACAGCATTTAGAAAGTTTTTTAACCCTTCAGGCATTTCACAGGAATTAAAGCAAAGTGGAGGTGAACTTTGCAAATTTCATTTTTCTTGCGGAATTTCAATTTTATTCATTTTTTTTTCTGTAACACAGAAGGTTTTACCAGAGAAACACTACTAAATATGTATTGTCCAGATTCTGCAGTTTTTAGAAATGTCCCACATGTGGCCCTACTGCGCTCGTGGACTAAAACACAAGCCCTAGAAGCAAAGAAGCACCTAGTGCATTTTGAGTCCTCTTTTTTATTAGAATATATTTTAGGCAGCATGCCAGGTTTGAAGAGGTGTTGAGGTGCCAAAACAGTAGGAATCCCCCAATAGTGACCCCATTTTGGAAACTACACCCCTCAAGGAATTCATTTATGGTTGTTGTTACCATTTTGACCGCACAGTTTTTTCACAGCACCTATTTGAATTGGGCTGTGAAATGAAAAAAATGTCATTTTTTCCAAAAAAATGTCATTTGTGATCAAAATTTCTTATTTTCACAGGGAACAAAATACCCCATTTGGTTGCCCAATTTGTCCTTAGTGTGGAAATACCCCATTTGTGGTGATAAACTGCAGTTTGGGCCCATGGGAGGGCTCAGAAGGAAAGGAGCGCTATATGTTTGTTGGAGTCCAGATTTTGCTGGATTGGTTTTCGGGTGCCATGTCGCATTTGCAGTGCCTCAGGGGCATCAAAGCAATGGAAACCCACCAAAAGTGACCCATTTTGGAAACTACACCCCTCAAGGAATTCATTTATGGTTGTTGTTAGCATTTTGAGCACACAGTTTTTTCACAGCACCTATTTCAATTGGGCTGTGACATTAAAAAAATGACATTTTTTCCAATAAGATGTAATTTTTTAGCAAAATTTCTTATTTTCACAGGGAACAAAATGCTCAATTTTGTTGCCCAATTTCTCCTGAGTGCAGCAATACCCCATTTGTGGCAATAAACTGCCGTTTGGGCCCATGGGAGGCCTCAGAAGGGAAGGAGCGCTGTGTGTTCTTTGGAGTCCAGATTTTGCTGGATTGGTTTTCGGCTGCCATGTCGCATTTGCAGAGCCCCAGAGGTATCAAAGCAATGGAAACCCACCAGAAGTGACCCCATTTTGGAAACTACACCCCTCAAGGAATTCATTTATGGGTAATGTGACAATTTAGACCCCATAGTTTCTTCACAGAACTTATTTGAATTGGGCTGGGAATTTAAAAAAAAAATATTTTTTCCAATAATATGTCATTTTAGCTCAAAAATTCTTATTTTCACAAGAAATAAAATACTCCATTTTGTTGCCCAATTTGTCCTGAGTGCGGCAATACCCTATTTGTGGTGATAAACTGCCGTTTGGGCCCATGGGAGGGCTCAGAAGGAAAGGAGCGCTGTGTGTTCTTTGGAGTCCAGATTTTGCTGGATTGGTTTTCGGGTGCCATGTAGCATTTGCAGAGCCCCAGAGGTATCAAATCAATAGAAACCAATCACAAATGACCCCATTTTGGAAACTACACCCCTCAAGGAATTCATTTATGGGTGTTGTGACTATTTTGACCCCATAGTTTTTTCACTGAATTAATTTGAATTGGGCTGGGAATGAAAACAAAATTATTTTTTTCAAATAATATGTAGTTTTGGCTGAAAATGTCTTATTTTCACAAGAAACAAAATACCCCATTCTGTTGCGCAATTTGTTCTGAGGGCCGCAATACCCCATTTGTTGTGATAAACTGCCGTTTGGGCCCATGGGAGGGCTCAGAAGGAAAGGACCACCATTTGGCCTACTGGGGATTTTCTAGTGCAAAGTCATGTATGCAGAAGCACCTGAGGTACCAGTACAGTTGAAACCCGCAAGAAGTGACCCCGTTTTAAAAACTACACCCTTAAGGCATTCATCTAGAGGTGTAGTGAGCATTTTGACTGGAGACCTACACCCCATAAACTGTAATGTGGGTTCTCCCGGGTATGGCAATACCCTACATGTGGCTGTTATCAGCTGCCTGGACACACAGCAGGGATCAGAGGGGAAAGACGAGGGGGGATAAGCTGTGTGGAGTGCATCAGGGTAAGTAAAATTGGGGTAAATTATAAACCAAGGGATGTATGATACATTTTAAAACACTCTTTCATACAGAGCTCTGGTTATTCGGGACACGTGTCACATTGATATATTGTGTCATCCCTTATCGCCCTCTTATAGCAGACTTTGCACCTCTTTTGACTTTTTCCCTTCTTGCCAATTTTGGGAACTTCCCCTGGAAAGTGTTGCCGCCCTGGTACGATGCGTGTGGCCCCGCTTCCAGAAGTACTGGGTGCCCCCCCTTCTTGGTCACTAAAGATTAGGTTCTTGATAATCACCTCTTGAAATTCCAGGAAAGTTCCCGTCTGGCCTGCACATCGACGTAGCACGTACGCATTGTACAAAGCCATCTGTATGATGTGCACGGCCAGCTTCTTATACCACACCGCATAGCGCTGTAGGGCTTCAGGATTTGATCTGACAAGTCCATCCCTCCCATGTACCTATTGTAGTCCAGGATGCAGTCTGGTTTGGGGGTGGCCTTTCCTTCATATATCCTATACCTGTAGGTATACCCTGATGCACTCTCGCAGCTTATACATCTTCACGCCATACCTTGCCCTCTTACCCGGCAGGTACTCGCGGAATTGAACCCTCCCTTTAAAATGTACCCGGGACTCATCAATAGAAATACACTTCTCGGGGGTGTATGCTGGGGAAAACCGGGCACTGGAACGGTCTAATAGGGGTCTCTGTTTATACAAACGGTCAAAACTGGGGTCATCTCGGGGTGGGCACTGCTCATTATCAGTATAATGTAAGAAGCGAAGTATTGCCTCATTTATTTATTTTTTTAGGTTCCAGTTCAGTTCTGAAGTTGCTTTGAGGGGCCCATATATTAGAAACCCCTATGAAATACCCCATTTTAGAAACTAGACCCCTCAAAGTATTCACAACAGCATTTAGAAAGTTTATGAACCCTTTAGGTGTTTCACAAAAATTTAGCGCAAAGTAGAGGTGAAATTGACATATTTTTTTTTGTCAGAAAATCCTCTTTATACCATGTTTTTTATAACACAAAAGGATTTATCAGTGAAACGCAACTTAATACTTATTGCCCAGATTCTGCAGTTTTGAGAAATATCCCCCATGTGGCCCTCGGGCAGTAATGGACTGAAGCACCGGCCTCCGAAGCGAAGGAGCACCTAGTGGATTTTGAGGCCTCTTTTTTATTAGGCACCATGTCCGGTTTGAAGAGGTCTTGTGGTGCCAAAACATTGGGAACCCCCCAAAAGTGACCCCAATTTGGAAACTAGACCCCTTGAGGAATCCATTGCAGTTTTCTTGGGGTGCATGCGGCTTTTTGATCAGTTTTTATTCTATTTTTAAGTGGCGTGGTGACTAAAAAACAGCAATTCTACTATTGTTTTTTTATTCTTTTTTTTTAACTGCGTGCACCGTGCGCTATAAATGACACATTCACTTTATTCTGCGGGGCGATACGATTACGGCGATACCAGATGTTTATAGTTTTTTTTTATGTCTTATGGCGTTTGCACAATAAAATACGTTTTGTAAACAATCATTCACTTTTTGTGTTACCTTATTCTAAGAGCCATAACGTTTTTATTTTTCAATCAATAAAGCCGTGCGAGGACTTATTTTTTGCGTAACGAACTGTAGTTTCGATCAGGACCATTTTTAGGTACATGCGACTTTTTGATCTCTTTTTATTCCATTTTTTGGGAGGTGAAGTGACCAAAGAATTGTGATTGTGGTTCGGTTTATTATTATTTTATTTTACGGCGTTCATCGTGCGGGATAAATAACGAAATAGCTTTGTAGTTCAGGCCGTTACGGACGCGGCGATACCAATTATGTATAGTTAATTTGTTTGTTTATATATTTTTATTAATAATAAAGGACTGATAAGGGAAAAGGGGGGATTTTTACTTTTATTACTTTTAAATCTTTTATTTTCTTATTTTTACACATCTTTTTTTAACTTTTTTTTAACTTTATTACTTTGTCCCACTAGGGGACATGAGGGCAGGAGGCCCTGATCGCTATTCTAATACACTGCACTACATGCGTAGTGCAGTGTATTAGAGCTGTCAGCTACTCACTGACAGCAAGCATAGTGGGTCCTGACGTTGTCAGGACCCACTAGGCTTCCGTCTATGGCATAGCCGGACGCCATTGTTTGGTGTCCGGTTGCCATAGTCAAGACAGCAGCGTCACAGCACCTGTATGTGTCGGGAGTACGGCCGAAACGGCCGTTACTCCCGTGACGTACTATTACGTCATGGAGCGCGAACGATACAGCTGCCATGACGTAATAGTACGTCAAGGAGCGGGAAGGGGTTAAAACATGGTGGAGGCGGTGTGATGGCATGGGCATGCATAGCTGCCAAAGGCACTGGGTCACTAGTGTTTATTGATGTTGTGAGTGAAGACAGAAGCAGCCGGATGAATTCTGAAGTGTTCAGGGATATACTTTCTTCTCAGATTCAACCAAATGCAGCAAGGTTGATGGACGTCTCTTCACGATACAGATGGACAATGACCCAAAACATACTGCGAAAGCAACCCAGGGTTTTTTTTAAGGCAAAGAAGTGTAATATTCTACAATGACCAAGTCAATCACCAGATCTCAACACGATCGAGCAAGCATTTCACTTGCTTGCCAAAGAATCACAAAGGAGGAAACACAGCGTTTGGTGATGTCCATGGGTACCAGACTTCAGGCAGTTATTGCCTGCAAAGGATTCTCTACAAAGTATTTAAAAAAACAACATTTTATTTATGGTAATGTTAATTTGTCCGATTACTTTGAGCCCCTGAAATGAGGAGGCTGTGTAGAAAAATGGTAGCAATTTCTAAACGTTTCACAGGATATTTTTGTTCAACCCCTTGAATTAAACCTGAAAGTCTACACTTCAATTGCATCTCCGTTTTTTTCATTTAAATCCAATGTGGTGGCATGAGGAGCCAAAATCATGAAGATTGTGCCACTGTCCAAATAATTCTGGACCTAACTGTAGATATTGCTGTTGCATACTTGTGAAGGTGACCAGTGAAATGATTTTGATTCCCTTTCAGAACATACACCTAAGTCTAAGTTCCCACCACGTCACAGCCCTACAACGAAGGTTATACATCAGGGAGATTTCCCAATGCATACCTCCAATGGAACGCTGCGATCCGTCCCACTCTTTAGGTATATGTCACCCTTAGGATCCCATCGTAAAAAAAAATGTATACCACGGTATACCTTTTTTCCATACAGCAAAAAACAAGGTATACCGACACATACAGGCCCAGGGTATGCCAAAAGGACAAATTTTTGCATACATGGGGTAAATGGGAGCCTACAGATATGTTCGGCATATGCGCCGGGATATTTCCCGGAGCATATGCGCCGGGATATTTCCCGGAACATATGCTTAATGTAAGGGTTTGAAGCAGTTTTAACAGTCTAATGTGTCTAGTGCCACTGGCTAAACATACCCAATAGCTCAGTACTAATGCTCAGATCCTCTTCTGCATGGACAGCGGAGTGAAGCCTGCTTTTGTGCAGGCCAGCCAATAAGAACTGTTACTGAAAATGCTAGAGAGCAGGACAAACATGCGCTGTCCTTTTCCATAGATTTAAATGGGGGCATGGGAAATAACTGAATGTGCTCCATTCACAGTAAAGGGGGGGCATCAGAAATAGCTGAACACACTCATTCAGCTATTTCCAATGCCACATTTAATATTAAAAGGAAAAAGTCTAAGGCCTCATGCACATGACCGTGTTTTTGTGGCTGCAATTCATCCACAAAAATGAGGATGAATTGTGGACCCATTCATTTCTATGGCCTTATGCACACAACCGTGGTTTCCACAGATCATTGTGGGGCCGCAGTCAGGGACGCAAACACGCAGGACATGTCATTATACGGTCCACATTTGTGGCACGGACAAGCCCATAAAAGTGAATGGGACCGTGAAAAATGTGGATGACACATGAATGGATGTCCGTGTGTCCACCCGCATTTGCCGATTTGCGGAATTGTTGCTAAGCGACGATAGGGACTATCCCCTGTTGTCATGCAGGTTGGAGAGAGAGTAGGGGAGCAGCAGCTAGCAGAATATCACAATGTTGTCCATCATCAATGTAGAAAATCTGATAACCCTCATACAACACGGGCCCTGTATTCGGGATAAATGAGTGGAGGAGTTCTCTGACCGCAATGTGAAAGACCATGCCCGGCAGGAGGTGGGTCTTGTATCAAGAGGAGTGGGACAAGGCCTCAGAATCTGATAAGAAAAAGATGGGTGAGTTGCATCCCTTTTGTCCTTATACCCCTTCAGCCCCACCCTTTGTACCCATGTTTTTATTATTATGTGAATTTAATGTTTGTTTTTTATTTCAGTCGACTACATGAAGATGCGTTGGAATACCAGCAGGGACCAGTTCAAGAGGGAGCTAAAGGGGAAAGGGAGGAGCGGGGATGACCGCAGTAAAAAAAGACCATACCTATACACAAATCAACTAGAGTTCTTGAAAGATGTCATGGAGGTTGGCCATAAGTCTATATTATATATACTTGTCCATTAGACTATAATTGTTAGTGTGCAGTCAGGGCCTGTAGTGATGCATGGGACTATGCCAGTGGTGTAGCTATAGGGGTCGCAGCCAGGGGTGGGATCCGGCCGGTTCGCCTGAAACGGTTGTTAAAATGACAGTCCGGTCCCCTGCACTCAATTGTATCCACATCCTTAGGACGCGGATACAATTGGGTTGACTAGCGCTGCCCTGGCGAGGTACATGATGCCTCGCCATTCGGCGCTTTAGTGATGATGCATGTGGTGTTGTTCAGATAGCACAAGTTTTTCTCAGGTACTCGAAGTAGGGTCCCAACCCAGATGAAGAGATAGAAAAAATTGTATTTGGCCCACTCTCGGAATGGTAACGTGAATTTTATTTAGACTTTTTTTCGTAATGCCAGTGGCTAAATGTGCAACATTTCAGTCATAGGACCTTCGTCGGGCACTGAGCCGTACTGGCGACTGGTTTAACGATATGGCTGGCACTGTATCTATAATGGCGGCTTGCCGCTCTAAGTGGCGCTAAGAGATAGAAAAAATAGGCAAGCCGCCATTATAGATACAGCGCCAGCCATATCGTTAAACCAGTCCCCAGTATGGCTCAGTGCCCGATGAAGGTCTCACGACCGAAACGTTGCACATGTAGCCACTGGCATTACGAAAAAAAGTCAAAATAAAATTCACGTTACCATTCCAAGAGTGTGCCGAATAAAAAAATGTGTATCTCTTAGTGATGACGCAGTTGGCGCGATGACGATGACGTCATCACAACGCTACATCGTTCCGATGGAGGACTGACGTCGCTGGAGGATGGCGTGGCAACAGGAAAGGTAATAAAATGTGTTTTTTCCCCCTTCTACTGTGTATATACAGGGGTGGGGGGCATTTATATGGATACACCTAAATAAAATGGGAATGGTTGGTGATATTACCTTCCTGTTTGTGGCACATTAGTATATGGGAGGGGGGAAACTTTTCAAGCTGGGTGTTGACCATGGTGGCCTTTTTGAAGTCGGCCATTTTGTATCCAACTTTAGTTTTTTCAATGGGAAGAGGGTCATGTGACACATCAAATTTATCGAGAATTTCACAAAAAAAACAATGGTGTGCTTGGTTTTAACGTTACTTTATTCTTTCATGAGTTATTTACAAGCTTCTCTTTGTTTACAGCCATTGACATGTCGCAGAGGTTAACACGTGAGGAGCGGATAGAAATTGTGTTGATGTCTCGTGAACGCAGTACCCGGGTCATTGCAGCAGATTTCAATGCAAGACACCCTACGAGACCACCCATCTCCCATGCTACAGTTTGCAAACTGCTTGCCAAGTTTCGTGAAACTGGTTCAGTGTTGGATTTGCCCAAATGTGGACGCATGAAAACTGTCACTAATGAAGAAACATCAGTGGCTGTCCTAGCTTCATTCAGCAAGAGCCCACAGTGTAGCACTCCCCGCATGTCACTGGAGAGTGGCATCAGTCGAACATCCCTTCGGCGGATATTAGCTACTCACAAATGGCACCCTTACAAACTCCAGCTGCTGCAGCATCTCAACGAGGATGACCCAGATCGGCGCACTGAATTTGCAGAATGGGCAAAACAAAAATTGGAAGAGGACCCTCAGTTTACACAGAACATTTTGTTCAGTGATGAGGCAAACTTTTATGTGAATGGTAAAGTTAACGAACAAAACCACTGCTATTGGTCTGACACTAACCCACATTGGATAGATCCCTCCAAGACTGTTGGAACACAAAAATTGATGGTATGGTGTGGTATATGGGGTACAAAGATAGTGGGGCCATTCTTCATCAATGTAAACCTCAAGGCCACGGGATATCTGAAATTGCTACATGATGATGTGTTTCCCTCTTTATGCAGTGAAGCTGGCACGTTCCCTGAGTTTTTCCAGCAAGATGGTGCACCACCACATTATGGGTGTCAGGTCCGAGCATTCCTAGTTGAACAGTTTCCTGGAAATTTTATTGGTCGTCATGGGCCAGTTGAATGGCCCCCTAGGTCTCCCGATCTGACCCCCTTAGACTTTTATCTTTGGGGTCATCTGAAGGCAATTGTCTATGCTGTGAAGATACGAGATGTGCAGCAACTGAAACTACGGATACTGGAAGCCTGTGCTAGTATTTCTTCTGCGGTGTTGCTATCAGTGTGTGAAGAGTGGGAGAAGAGGGTTGCATTGACAATCCAACACAATGGGCAGCACTTTGAACACATTTTATAAGTGGTCAGAAACTTGTAAATAACTCATGAAAGAATAAAGTAACGTTAAAACCAAGCACATCATTGTTTTTCTTGTGAAATTCTCGATAAGTTTGATGTGTCATATGACCCTCTTCCCATTGAAAAAACTAAAGTTGGATACAAAATGGCCGACTTCAAAATGGCCGCCATGGTCAACACCCAGCTTGAAAAGTTTCCCCCCTCCCATATACTAATGTGCCACAAACAGAAAGTTAATATCACCAACCATTCCCATTTTATTTAGGTGTATCCATATAAATGGCCCACCCTGTATTACTGTACAGTGCTGTATATATGAGTGTGCAGTGCTGTATATATGAGTGTACAGTGCTTTGTATATAACTGTACAGTGCTGTGTATATAACTGTACAGTGCTGTGTATATAACTGTACAGTGCTGTATATATGACTGTACAGTGCTGTATATATGAGTGTGCAATGCTGTATATATGAGTGTGCAGTGCTTTGTATTTGACCGTGCAGTGTTATGTATATGAGTGTGCAGTGCTGTATATATGAGTGTGCAGTGCTGTGTATATGAGTGTGCAGTGGTGTGCATATGAGTGTGCAGTGCTGTGCATATGAGTGTGCAGTGCTGTGTATATGAGTGTGTAGTGCTGTGTATATGAGTGTGCAGTGCTGTGTATGAGTGTGCAGTGCTGTGTATATGAGTGTGCAGTGCTATGTATATGTGTGTGCAGTGCTATGTATATATGTGCAGTGTTATGTATATGTGTGTGCAGTGCTATGTATATGAGTGTGCAGTGCTATGTATATGAGTGTGTAGTGCTGTGTCTAAGTGTGTGCAGTGTTATGTATATGTGTGTGCAGTCAGTGGCGTAGCTATAGGGGTCACAGTGGTCGCAATTGCGACCGGGCCCCGAAGCCAGGGGGCCCGCAGCCCCCCGCACCACATCAATAAAAAGTTACTGTAGTAACTCGGGCCGCGGGCCCCTGTCACTATAGTAACTGACAGTACTTACCTTCCTGGTTCCGGAATCGTAGCGGAGGTCCTGATATCACAGCGCTGTGCGCAGCGCATGACGTCACAACGCTATGCACCGCGCACAACATTGTGATCCTGGATAGAGTCAGGACAGAGCTTCCGCCGCGGCTGAAGAGGAGGGTAAGATTAATATCCCTGTCTGCTGAAGCCGATTGGCGGCGTCCGACTCCCGGGAGTCGGGCAATCAGCTGTTTTGAAGGTCGCAGCACTCGTACGAGAGCTGCTTCCGCTTCATTCCGGTCACTTCATTCCGGTCACACTGTGAATCCGTGTCGGCGATCCACAGTGTGAGCGAGTAAGGGAAATGAAGGGGAAGCAGCTCTCGTACGAGTGCTGCGGCCCCTTCAAAACAGCTGATTGGCGGGTCCCGGGAGACAGACCCCGACAAATCAGCTATTGATGGCCTATCCTGAGGATAGGCCATCAATGTTTAGGGACTGGACAAGTCCTTTAAGCCTACGATGTAGCAGGCTTTGAGGGCCCATGAGACAGGATCACAGATTGTGTGATGCTGTCTGCTAGGCCCTGTATCTAAGCCAATCACATGGTAGGCTTAGATACATGGCCCATATGTGAACCAGTCTGATGTGCCCTGTGTTACTGTATAAGATTACTGTCTGCTGGACCCTGTATCTAAGCCCAGTGGCATAACTACCGCCGTAGCAGCATTAGCGGCTGCTACGGGGCCCGCGGCATGAGGGGGCCCGTGTCGCCCGCCGGCACGGGCCCCCCCCATGGCCGGAGGCTCCGCTAGCAGCCGCTATGGCTGCTACAGCGCAACACCTCTTAACACTACGGCAGAGCAGGGAGGTATCTCCCCGCTCTGCCATTAAACAAAAGACATGTATCCCCTATCCACAGGACAGGGGATACATGTGCGATCGCTGGCATTGATAAGGAGAACTGGGGACTGAAAGTCCCCTGAAGTTCTCCATCACAAACCTCGGACTTCCGGGGTCTGTGTCGGCAGCTCCGTAGAAATGAATGGAGCGCCGGTCGCGCTTGTGCGCATGCGTGACCAGCGCTCCTTTCTTTTTTATTGAGCTGTGCAGACACCGGAAGTCAGAGGTTAGTCATGGAGAACTTCAGGGGACTTTCGGTTCCCCGTTCTCCCTATCGCTGCCAGCGATCACACATGTATCCCCTATCCTGTGGATAGGGGATACATGTCTTTTGTCTTTTCACACTGTAGGTCGCATTTTTTTGGGGGGTTGGGGCTGTATGGCGTTCCCTATAGGGGGGGCTGTAAGGCGTTCCCTACAGGGGGGGCTGTATAGCGTTCCCTACAGGGGGGGCTGTAAGGCGTTCCCTACAGGGGGGCTGTACGGCGTTCCCTACAGGGGGGCTGTACGGCGTTCCCTAAAGCGGGGGCTGTATGGCGTTCCCTAAGCCCCCCTGTAGGGAACGCCATACAGACCCCCTGTAGATAACGCCATACAGTCCCCCTGTAGATAACGCCATACAGTCCCCCTGTAGATAACTCCATACAGACCCCCTGTAGATAACGGCATACAGACCCCCCTGTAGATAACGGCATACAGTCCCCCCTGTAGATAACATCATACAGTCCCCCTGTAGATAGCGCCATACAGTCCCCCTGTAGATAACGCCATACAGCCCTCCAGTAGATAACGGCATACAGCCCCCCTGTAGATATCGCCATACAGCCCCCCTGTAGATAACGCCATACAGTCCCCCTGTAGATAACGCCATACAGCCCCCCTGTAGATAACGCCATACAGACACCCCATGTAGATAACGCCATACAGTCCCCCCTGTAGATAGTGCCATACAGTCCCCCTGTAGATAACGCCATACAGAGTCCCCCCTGTAGATAACGCCATACAGAGTCCCCCCTGTAGATAACGCTATACAGCCCCCTGTGGATAGCGCCATACAGCCCCCCTGTAGATAGCGCCATACAGCCCGCCTGTAGATAGCGCCATACAGCCCCCCTGTAGATAGCGCCATACAGCCCCCTTTGTAGATATCTACAGAGGGGGCTGTATGGGGTTATCTACAGGGGGGACTGTATGGCGTTATCTACAGAAGGGGGGGGGGCTGTAAGAAAGGCACTATCTACAAGGGGGGGGGGGTTGTGTGACACCCAGTCAAAAGTTTGCTATGGGGCCCGGTCTTTCCTAGTTACGCCCCTGTCTAAGCCTACCTTTTGGTAGGCTTAGATACAGGGTCCCACAGATAGTATCACACATGGGCCCTGTATCTAAGCCTAACACATTTGTTACTAATAGTTTTCTGTGTGTTTTCTTACAGGTTCAGTCGTTGGACTACGTCGAATTCCAGGGCTACTTCGATAACGGCTTTTTTTATTATCAATAAAATGGTTAATGAGGGTCGTGTGTTATTTTTTAAATTTCAATAAAATATTTTTTCTATGTCGTTGTGTTTTTTTTTAAACTTTATTACTACCGCCTTAGTAATGGCTGCCGGCTAATTGACAGCGTCAATTGCTAAGGCGGTGCTTAGTGTTAGCCGGTGCAGAGGCCCCCTTTATTACTCCGGTACCCACCGCCACCAGGGGTGCTGGGAAGAGCCGGGTACGATCCAGTACTTGACCATCTGTAGTGATGGTCGGGCAATGGGGCATCGGGGCCCATGAGCCTTTAGCTACGCCCCTGTGTGCAGTTCTATGTATATGTGTGCGCAGTGCTATATATATGAGTTTCATAAAGGCAAAATAACGTCAGGTTGAATTTACCATAGATCTCTGAGTTTTGGGTCAAGACTCCATCAGTTCAGGTCACTTTGGTGTAAAATCAACTATTTGACCATCATAAACGCCTCTTGTAGGTACATTGCACATATCTCCCAACCGTCCCGGATTCAGTGGGACAGTTTCGGATTTTGGGCGGTGTCCCGCTGTCCTGGACGGCCGATGGTTTGTCCCGCACTCCCGGTATCAACTGTATCTGCGTTCTCAGGACACAGATACAGTTGAATCCAATGCTGAAGCAGGGGACCGTCAGCTCCATGCTTCAGCATTAGTCCACAGGCACAATGCTTCTTTAAGTGCTGAGCCCGGGGAGCCGTTGACGTCAGTGGCTCCTCCTGTAGCAGAATCTCCGGCCAGGGCATTGCCGACGTTCTGGATGAGAATTCCGCCCCTAGAGGTAGCTGCAATGGCTACAGGTGGGGGGGGGGATATCGCTATCTACAGGGGGGGTGGCACTGTCTTTAAGGGTGTGTGGCACTATCTACATGGGCACTGTGGCACTATATATAGGGACACTGTGGTGCTATCTACATGGGCACTGTGGTACTATGTGGGTACTGCCATTTTATATGTGTGCGCTGGCACTAGGGGCAGCTAGGGGGCCATTATATATTATGGGGGCAGCTATAGGGCATTATACTGTATGGGGTAGGCTACAGGGGCATTATACTGTATGGGACAGCTGTTGGGGCATTAGTGTATGGTGGTAGCTAAGGGGACATTATATTGTATGGGGGCAGCTATGGGGCATTATACTGTATGGGGCAGATATGGGGAATTATACTGTATAAGAGCAGCTGTGGGGGAATTATACTGTTTGGGGGCAGGTATGGGGCATTATACTGTATGAGGACAGCAATAGGGCATTATACTGTATAAGAGCAGCTATGGGGCATTATACTGTATAAGAGCAGCCATGGGGCATTATACTGTTTATGATGTATGAAGGCAGCTATGGGGTACAATACTATATGGGTGCATCTATGGGGGCATTATAATGTATGGGGCAGCTATATGGGGCATTATACTGTATAAGAGCAGCTATGGGGCCTTATACTGTATAAGAGCAGCTATGGGGGCATTATACTGTTTATGATGTATGAAGGCAGCTATGGGGTACTATACTGTATGGGTGCATCTATGGGGGCATTATAATGTATGGGGGCAGCTATGTGGGCATTATAATGTATCATGGCAGATATGAAGGTATTATACTGTGTGGGGGCAGCTATTTGGCATTATACTGTGTGGGTGCATCTATGGGGGCATTATACTGTGTGAGGGCATTATAATGTATGGGTCAGCTATGGGGGCATTATGCTGTATGGGGACAGCTATGGGGCATTATACTGTATGAGTGCATCTATGGGGGCATTATAATGTATGGGTTAGCTATGGGGGCATTATGCTGTATGGGGGCAACTATGGGGCATTATACTGTATGGGTGCATCTATGGGGGCATTATACTGTATGGGGGCAGCTATGGGGCATTATACTGTATGGGGGCAGCTATGGGGCATTATACAGTATGGGGACAGCTATAGGGTCATTATACTGTATAAGAGCAGCTATGGGGGCATTATACCGTTTGGGGGCAGGTATTTGGCGTTATACTGTGTGGGAGGCACTATGGGAGCATGATACTGTGTGGGCTGAGAAGGGTGTGTATGGGCGGGGACTGGGTGTGATTAGAGGCGTGGCTTAAAAGGGAAAACATTTGTCCCTATTTGCGATACTTGAAAGTTTGGAGGTATGCTGTGGGCACTACATAGGGGACTATACAGGGAACGAGAACTACAGAAGACTATATAGGGAACTAACTACAGGGGACTATATAGGGGTCCTTATCTACAGGGAACGTCTCAGGGGGCCGTTATCTACAGGGAACGCCACAGGGGGCCCTATCTACAGGGCCCCATGTGGCATTCCCTGTAGATAGGGTCTCCTGTGGCGTTTCCTGTAGATAGAGCCCCTTGTGCCGCTGTGGCGGTCCCTGTAGATAGGGCCCAATGTGGCGTTCCCTGTAGATAGGGCCCCATGTGACGTTCCCTGTAGATAGGGCCCCCTGTGGAGTTTCCTGTAGATAGAGCCCCCTGTTGCGGTCCCTGTAGATAGGGCCCCATGTGGCATTCCCTGTAGATAGGGCCCCATGTGGCATTCCCTGTAGACAGGGCCCCTTCACAATTGCGACCAGGTCCTGCAGAGAGGGGAGCCAAGGCCCCCCCGCGTGCCACGTCTATCCACTGTTACTGTAGTAACTGGGGCCTATGTAATTAACTACATGGGCCCCTGTTACTACAGTAACAGTCAGGGGCGCTCGTAGGGTAGTTTTTCCAGTTGCTAGGAAACCCCTCTGTGACCAGGGCCGGAAGGCCCTCACATACTAGTGTCCTCGCTAGCACCGGTCATTGGCACGTCTTGCGACTTCCAAATTTATTTGTATCTGCATCCTTAGGATGCAGATACAATTGAATAATATGGTGGAGCAGGGAACCTGCTCCCTGCTATGCCATTCACTAGCCTACAGGCCACGTTACACCGGAAGCCTATAAGATGCTTTTTTTTTGCTTTTTTTAAATCTAAATTAAAAAAAAAATAAATCAATAGAAGCAAAATAAAAAAAACACAATTTGAACTGCAACCAAAAATGTAAAAATAAATTGAAAAAAAAAATGAAAAATGAACATTTTTGGGCAGAAATACCTAAGCTCGCAACCTAAGTCAAGGGTCCTCATTCTCTTACGTGCCCCTAATCTAACTACTGGAACAGTAAACTAACTAAACGAAAGAGACAACAGGAAAACAGGAAAGACAACAGTCCAGGTCCAAATTATGTGCCGCCACGGATAGCATTCATCTGACAAGGAACCGCTCCGCCAGTGACAGTAGGTAGTCAGTATAGAATTCCCGGATAGCCAGTCGTGAAGTTCCAGGTCTTCCATACTGAGTGCGGTCCACAGAGATGGTATCTGTCGTCAAACACTGTGCCAGCCCTCCGTCAAACGCAGAGTCATGAATCATAAGATGGTTGTGGAGGATGACACAGGCAGTGGCGGATTATCATATAGGCGTTTCAGGCGGCCGCCCGGGGCCCGAGGCTCCCAGGGGGCCCATGGCAGCCCGAACCGCACATAATCTCCTAAATCTATTCAGCGCGCTAGCACTGCTAACTGCCTAAGATGAGGAGGAGCAGGGAATTGGCCGGGAAAGGGGTAGGACACGCCTCCCTGACAAGTGCGGGCCGCCGCCATTGAGTAACAGAACAGCGACAGACGGCTGTTCTGTTACTCCAAAGCAGCAAGAGAAGAGCCGGGCGGGCGGGCGGTCACCGGCGCTGAGGTCAGTACAGGCTTATCCTCCTGCCCAACTGGTTCCCGACCGCTGGCTGTATTTTTACCGCCAGCGGTCAGGGACGGGTCCTTAAAACCCGAGCCATAGACTTTCTACGGCTCGGGTTTTATCTTGCTGCCCGCGCGATCGGGCAGCTGAATGTCGGGTCTCCGGCTGTCAGTGACTGCCGGGGACCCTGAGGAGAAGATAGGAGCAGCTTTCGCTTCTTCTGTCTTCTCTGATCTCTTTTACATAGCGCCCAATGAACGCTGTGTAAAGGAATAGAGACAGCAGCAGCGGCGCTGTCTCTATTCCTCCCGGTGATCATGTGACTGGTTACATGATCGCCGGGTGCCGTTAGTGGCAGACTGTTGCTGGGTCTTACTAGACCCAGCACAGCCCTATTAGTGACAATCGTCACTGTGAGAGGGCTGATTTCCCCTGTAACTGGGGCTGCTGTGCAGCTCCAGTTACAGTGGAAAAACATGGTGTAAAACAAAGAAAAAAAATATATAAAGTTCCCCAAAGGTCTTTTTTGACCTTTGAGGAACAGACCATAGTAATAAAAAATAGTAAAGTGCAAAAAAAAATAAATAATAAGTACACATAAAATACCCACCCCAAAAAAAAACGTTCCCCCACGCCAATCATTGTTGTAACGCTAGCGCTGACCCAATTACCCTAATATAGACATGTAATATATTAAAATTTACGGTAGACAATGACGATTACAAATAAAAGGTCTATTTTAGGGTAAAACTATGTTATTACCCAAAAAAAATAGCTGAAACGTAAAAAAGCTTATTTTTTTACTATTACTTTCAAACTTTATGAACAAAAATTCTAAAATGGCAAAAAAGGTGTGTATAAAAACGCAAAAAAAACGAAACCTGCATTGTCTACGGAAAAAACTTCGCAAAAATCACGTCGGTTTTATTTATTTTTAATAAAAATGTGTGTTTGGGGCAACTTTGTAATTACGTTTTATTAAAAACTATTTTCACTTTTTGAGATATAGCTGCTTTGTATCCTGTATCCGTCAGGTCAGCAGGACTGACGGGATCAGTGAAACGGGCCCTGCGCTAAATTATAATCTTAAATGTGATAGATTTGAGGTGGATCCTGCGTGTCACTGATCCTGTCAGTCCTGCTGACCTGACGGATACATTATACAAAGCAGCTGTATCTCAAAAAGTAAAAATATTTTTTAATAAAATCAATCAATCACACTGATACACACACATACTATATATATATATATATATATATATATATATATATATATATATATATATATATATATATATATATAATATAAAGTTTTTAAATGTGTACATAACCTTGTGGCACTATATACAAGGGGGAGTGCTGTGAGGCACTATATACAAGAGTGAGCGCTGTGAGGTACTATATACAAGGGGGAGCGCTGTGAGGCACTATATACAAGGGGGAGCGCTGTGAGGCACTATATACAAGGGGGAGCGCTGTGAGGCACTATATACAAGGGGGAGCGCTGTGAGGCACTATATACAAGAGTGAGCGCTGTGAGGTACTATATACAAGGGGGAGCGCTGTGAGGCACTATATACAAGGGGGAGCGCTGTGAGGCACTATATACAAGGGGGAGCGCTGTGAGGCACTATATACAAGGGGGAGCGCTGTGTGGCACTATATACAAGGGGGAGCGCTGTGTGGCACTATATACAAGGGGGAGCGCTGTGAGGCACTATATACAAGGGGGAGCGCTGTGTGGCACTATATACAAGGGGGAGCGTTGTGTGGCACTATATACAAGGGGGGCTGTGTAGTGCTATCCACAGTGGTATGTGTGCGGCGCTCATTATAGGGGGGGCTTTTTGGTGCTATTTACTAGAGGGGGAGGGCTGTGTGGCGCTCTCTACAGGGGGGCTGTATGGCACTATCTATATGGGGCTGTGTGTAACGCTCTCTACGAGGGGGATGTGTGATATATAGAGGGGGCTGTGTATGGCGATATCTATGGGGGTGTGTAATATCTACAGGGGCTGTGTGTGGCACTATGTACAGGGGGCTGTGTGTATGTGGTGTTTTACAGTGTGTGGTATTATATTCAGTCGCGCAGTGTTTGGTGCTATTATATTTAGGGGTACGGTATGTGGCACCATGATAACTTTATTTTCGTTTATAGGTGTGGAAATGTTGGAAAAGTGAGGAGACGTCTGAGTGGCAAATTCTTCAGAAATGAGTCATGGCCGGGAGAAGTCGTCATGAGCGCTGGACCGGATGGATAAGAAAAGAGGAAAAAAACTACTAGAATCTGAGACGTCGTCACCTGTGAGTCACTAGATTTATAGAGAATCTGTCACCTTTCCTGACATGTTTATTATAGGAAATCCTTGTATTTCACAAAAAGTCTTTCTGCAGTCCAGGACTGATAGACAATTCCCCTTGTCAGGAGGTTGTGTCCCTGCACAGTGTGATACTGTCAGTATGTAGGGACACCGCGCTGTGACAAGGGAAATCGTAACACTGTTAATGCTTGCCCAAAAAGGTAGTGTTAAAAATAGTTACGGCGCGGCAGGGCGGCGGTGAGGAAGGGGGGCCCGAGTTTGGGTAACAGCCCAGGGCCCATGGTCTACTTAATCCGCCACTGGACACAGGCTTGAATAACCTGCATCACATCCATTTGAATCGAGCTCTGGAACACCCGCCACTTGCTGCTCAGAATCCCGAAATCACACTCCATATACCGTCTCGCACGGGTGAGCCGGTAATTAAAGATACGCGTCCAGTCATCCAAACCACTCCTGGGGAATGGTCACATCAGGTGAGGGGACACTTCATCACCCATGATGATGAAGGGTGCTGGAGGTCCTGAAGATCCTGAGAGTTGTCTAGATTCTGGAAGGACAAGCTGGTTCGACTGAAGACCTTCCCCCATTCAGGAAGCCCTGAAGACGCCAGCATTCGCAGAGCTCCCATAGACCCCAATTTTGACAATTACAAACTGATAGTCTCTGTCAGCCAAGGTCAACAGCACCACCGAGGAATACTGTTTGTAATTAAAATATTGTGACTCTGATTGAGTCGGCTTCTTAACACGGATGTGTTTCATATCCAGGGCACCAACGGAGTTGGGGAACTGCGCAGAGTGTTAGAAGCCCTCGGCTATTGGATTTCGGTCTTCTGCCTTGGGCTGTGGCATCACTGCCACTCTCAGTTGCTGCCAGATGACTTTGCAGGTTAGTCAAACGATCTCAAAATGCAGTGATGCAAATGAGTTGCCGGTTGCCAGGAATCTGTGAACAAAATAAACAGACAAAATCATTACTGATAGCAGTACCAGGGTGACATGGAGGTAATAGGCACAGGGGACAAGTACGGTTATACTATTTGTGGCTGAGTGACAAGGCGGAAATAGGCAGAGTGCAGAGAGGACAAGTATGATTATACTATCTGTATTCGGGTAACATGTCGGCAATAGGCACAGGGGACAACTACGGTTATACTATCTATAGCAGTGTGACATAGTGGCAAAGGGGACATAATGTGTTCTTACCTGAGGGTGAGGATGAGCCATCTCTCTGGAGAGATGCACCGTCTCATGCTGGTGTCCTGGAAGGTGAGTCCAGGAGGGAGGTCCGACAGTAGAAGGACAAAAGTGGAAATCGACATACGGCAGTAACTGTGGAACTTGTCCGGATGCTGCTGCAGGTCAGAGTACAAGGTGTGGAAATGCCGCTTCCTAGACCATTGGGAGACAAAGGGGTGAACCTAATACCTCTTCCTCTTCTTCGGTTCTTCTTCCAGCATTGGGGGTTGCTGTCCGAATCGCAGAGAAAGGAGCCAATCCAGGAGACATCATCCACAGGAACAGAAGACATCTTCACAGTGAGGAATTACCAAATACCCGAGGTAGATCAGCAGAGGATGCTGACAGAACTCGCACAAAACAAAGAGAAGTAAAAATGCCAAAGAAAATAACTCCTGAGTGACCTACTCAAGGGGGTTGGGATAAGCTACGGATATTTCCATTCTTCCCTTTTTTTGTGGATCTGCAAATACGGATGACATAAGGATGCACTACGTAGAATTTTTTTTTGTGCACATCTGATCCGCAAATGCGGACAACGGAACCATGGTTTTACGGACTGCAAAACTACTATGGTCGTGTGCATGAGGTCTAACAATGTTATGATATTGTGATTATTACAGTTGTGTTAACTGCCATTGAATGATATAGTTTTGAACCTGGTTCCAACTTCTAGTAATGCTTCTAGTAGTGCACTATAGGATCTGGAGCTGTCAACAGCTGGGGAGCCACATGCAGTGGGCACAAGTGCTACATGAGCTACAGGTCACTAGTTGGAGAACACTGGTCTATGTAAAAATAGCTTTGAATCTATTGGTTGTGGGTGAGGCTCAGGTCTAATTTGGCCCTATGGCTTAGGAGCATTAAAGGTGTACTCCCAACTACAATCCAAGTCAAAACCAAGTAGCAAACAAAACACCTTCACAAAACACTCAGGAAAGAAAAAATGCATGTCCAGGGTAGGTCTAAATCAGGGGTCTCAAACTCAGCCGGGTAAATGGGCCACACATAGAAAAAAATGTGAAGTTAACGGGACGCATTACTTTCAAATTTAATACAATACAAAATTATAGTTAATCAATTAGTTATTTGCACTACTATAACAATACTACATTACTATAATAATACTACATTACTATAACAATACTACATTACTATAATAATACTACATTGCTATAATAATACATTACTACAACAATTCTGCAATACCATAACACTACATTACTGTAATAATACTACATTACTATAACAATACTACATTACTATAATAATACCGCTAGGTTTAAAGTTACCGGAAATTTGCGCGTTTACTCCACGTGCTTATTTTAACAATCCAGTTTTCCAGTTTAAATGTTGCTAAATGCAGTCTGGCGGCTCAGTTGGCAGTGTTTGGCAGACACAAGAATGTCAAGCTTAGGCAGCCCCTTCTTAGATAGTGCCACAATGCCCTCTGTAGATACTGTCACACTGCCCTCTGTAGATACTGCCACACTGCCCTCTGTAGATAGTGCCACACTGCCCTCTGTAGATAATCGCACAGTGCCCTCTGTAGATAATGCCACAGTTCCCTCTTTAGATACTGCCACACTGCACTCTGTAAATACTGCCACACTTCCCTCTGTAGATAATGCCACAGTGCCCTCTGTAGATACTGCTACAGTGCCCTCTGTAGATACTGCCAAAATGTCCTCTGAAGATACTGCCACAGTGCCCTATGTAGATACTGCCACACTGCCCTCTGTAGATAGTGCCACACTTCCCTCTGTAGATAATGCCACAGTGCCCTCTGTAGATACAGCCACACTGCCCCCTGTAGATAGCGCCACACTGCCCTCTGTAGATAGTGCCACACTGCCCTCTGTAGACAATGGCACAGTGCCCTCTGTAGATAATGCCACAGTTCCCTCTGTAGATAATGCCATACTGCCCTCTTTAGATACTGCCACACTGCATTCTGTAGATACTGCCACACATTCCCTCTGTAGATAATGCCACAGTGCCCACTGTAGATACTGCCACAGTGCCCTCTGTAGATACTGCCACAGTGCCCTCTGTAGATAGTGCCACACTGCCCTCTGTAGATACTGCCACACTTCCCTCTCTAGATAATGCCACTGTGCCCTCTGTAGATACTGCCACAGTGCCTTCTGTAGATACTGCCACAGTGCCCTATGTAGATACTGCCACACTGCCCTCTGTAGATAGTGCCACACTGTCCTCTGTAGATAATTCCACAGTGTCCTCTGTAGATACAGCCACACTGCCCCCTGTAGATAGCGCCACACTGCCCTCTGTAGATAGTGCCACACTGCCCTCTGTAGACAATGGCACAGTGCCCTCTGTAGATAATGCCACAGTTCCCTCTGTAGATAATGCCACAGTGCTCTCTGTAGATAATGCCACACTGCCCTCTTTAGATACTGCCACACTGCATTCTGTAGATACTGCCACACTTCCCTCTGTAGATAATGCCACAGTGCCCACTGTAGATACTGCCACATTGCCCTCTGTAGATACTGCCACAGTGCCCTCTGCAGATACTGCCACAGTGCCCTCTGTAGATAGTGCCACAGTGCCCTATGTAGATACTGTCACACTGCCCTCTGTAGATACTGCCACACTTCCCTCTGTAGATAATGCCACAGTGCCCTCTGTAGATACTGCCACAGTGCCCTCTGTAGATACTGCCACAGTGCCCTCTGTAGATAATGCCACAGTGCCCTCTGTAGACAATGCCACAGTGCCCTATGTAGATAATGCCACAGTGCCCTCTGTAGGTAGTGCCACACCCTCTTGAAGATAGCGCCACCCATCCTGTAGATAGCACTACCCCCAACACCCCCTTCCCCATAGATAGCACCATTGGGACTCGCTCTAGGAGTGGAATCCCCAGCCAGAGCATAGGCCGGGGATTCCGCTCCTAGAGGGAACCCCTGATGCCACTGTCCGTATATGGACAGTGACGTCAGGGGCTACTCCAGGAGCGGAATTCCCTGCCAGAGCGTTGGCAATGGGGATTCCGTCCAGGAGTAGCCACCGACGTCACTGTTCATATATGGACAGTGACGTCAAGGGCTTCCACGGGCACAGTGCTTAAAGAAGCGATGTGCCCGGGGAGTCCTCAGCGAGCATAGGAGTTCTCTCTGCTCCTCCACTCCGATGCAGATACAGTTGACAGCGGGATATGCCCTTGGCCGCCCGGGACAGCGGGACACCGCCCGGAATCCGGGACTGTCCCTCTGAATCTGGGACTGTTGGGAGGTATGCCCCGGCGGGGGGGGGGGAATGTAGTGCTATCTACATGCGGGGCAATATCTACACGGGGGGTTGCACTATCTACAGGGGGTTGTGTGGCCGTTGCTCACATACCACTAACGGACTGCGTTCCTTCATGACGATATGAAGGAGCGCCAGCGCATTACTCCTTCGGCCTGCTCTCGCCCGAGAGAGCTACGGTGCAGCGCGGGCCGCAGATGACAGCCTCAGGGGCCACATGCGGCCCACGGGCCTCGTGTTTGAGACCCCTGGTCTGAATAATCAGAGGTGCTCAGCCAAAGGCAATTACCTGTTGTGCACTGATACTTCAAGAAGTTGTGCAATGCTACTGCATTGGGTGCAGACAGCCGTGGTGGTAAGGTAAGCGACAGGTTTCCCATTATATTCAATTTACATTAAGTACAATGTCCAGTATGACCAATTCCAATAACTGCTACTTAGGGCAAATAGTCATGTAAGAGTCCTACTTACTAGACACATGGTTTATATGCAAGAAAACTGTAAATCTTATTTATCTGAGCAACTACTGATTTATTCCACAGCTTTTACTGGTTATATGTCTGATCATTTTAATATAGCTCAGTGCAATGTGTTTTAGCAAATGGCATTGCCGCTGGTTTCCTTTTGCATACAGAACAATTTGTCTCACTCATTTGCACTTTGTTGTCATGGTTATCTTTTGTTTCTCTATATCTATGCATTTCACTTCATTTACCTGTGTTCTTCTTGCAGATTAACCAGACCATTTTAACACAAGTTGACTCTCCCACTGCTTTATGAGGAAGTTCGCGGTTCTCAGGGCTGAAAGGGGAAGCTGTGGTCAGCACAAAACATCGAATGATTGAAACGTTGACGTATGAGAGCGATTCACATGGGGTGGGATGTACACTTGGTTACAAACTCTTGTTATGCCACTTCTGGTGATGATTATTTACCTTCCTGTTGCTGTGAGGCCCAGTATATAAAGATCAGAGTTATATTTATCTAGCTCAGAGAAGCAGCAAGCACGCAGAAGAAGAACATTATCATTCCCACCAAGCTTTTGTTTTCCTGTACCATATTTTTATGTTACTGTAGCGACAAAATTGTTTCTCAGAGTCATTTATGTATTTCTGCAGCCTACGGGGTATATTTAAAATATTTTATATAACATATTTTATTTTATATTGTCAGTTGAGACGATTGGTTTCGTTAAGCTGCTGAGAATATGGGCTCAAGCACATGACCATATTACAGCTTTGTAAAACCTCCAAGTATTCTGAATAGAAGTCTAAGGAACCCATCTGTTGGATACATACAGAAACCACCAGAAATAAAATTGTGGCATGCTCCATAGCATGCCATGATCCGATGCTGTATGGAGACACTATACAGCGGCACATGGATTGCTTACAGCTTCATAGTACAGATTTATCGGGACTGTGTACAGGCTCCGTTTACATAGCTCTGTCGTGTGCATCACGCCAATATCTATTTATTTTAATAAATATTTTGATACTTTTGAAAGTTGACTACTTTTTAATCCAAAATATTTCACGGGGTTCTCCAATATCAAAACACAACTTTCTAATATGCAACTTTTCTTTACCTTTTGGATGGGTGACGTCTCTACATCATGCTAACTGAAATCATACCTACCGAAATCCTATTTTAGACAAATTCAAAGCCTCCTCATTTCCTTTCCTTGGCAACATAGATGGCACAGGCTAGATTTTCACTTTTAACACAGAAAAATAAGCAAGATGGATTCACCTTCCTTGACATGTACACCTATTAGGGTATTTTCATACTGGGTGGATTAGCTAGCATTGAATAAAAAAACTATAATAAATGTTAAATAAAAATTATTTTAAAAAATGACAGTTAAAAAATAAATAAAACTATTTTTTCCATTAACCCCTTCTCGCTTTGGCCACTTTTGACCTTTCTGACAGAGCCTCATTTTTCAAATCTGATATGTTTCACTTTATGTGGCAATAACTTCGGAATGCTTTAACCTATCCAAGCGAGTCTGTGATTTTTTTCTTTGTGTGTCATATATATATTCTTTGGATCAATAAAAGTTTTTCATTTTTCATAATACTTGGGTGTGCGCTATTTTGATCGTGCTATCTTTTCTTGTTTTCATAGATTTTTTCTCGTGGCACATTGGACTTTATGTTACTGGCAAAATTTGCTCGATACATTCAATTTGCATTTTTCTAAATTTAAATGTATCTGCTTGTAGGACAGGCAGTAGTAGCACACAAAATTGTTGCTAATTAACATCCCCCATATGTCTACTTTAGATTGGCATCGTTTTTTTGAACATCCTTTTATTTATCTAGAACGTTACAAGGCTTAGAGCAATTTCTCACATATTCAAGAAAATTTCAAAAGGCTATCTTTACAGGGGCCAGTTCAGTTGTGAAGTGGCTTTGAGGGCCTTATATATTAGAAACCCCCAATAAGTCACCCAATTTTAAAAACATCACCCCTCAAAGTATTCAAAACGGCATTTAGAACGTTTTTCAATCCTTTAGACATTTCACAGGAATTAAAGCAAAGTAGAGGTGAAATTTACAAATTTCATTTTTTTTTGTTGCAGAAATTCATTCTTAATCCATTTTTTTTTGTAACAGAGAAAGTTTTACCAGAGAAACGCAACTCAATATTTATTTCTCATGTTCTTCAGTTTTAGGAAATAATCCACATGTGGCCCTAGTGTGCTAATGGACTGAAGTGCAGAAGCAAAGGAGCACCTAGTGGATTTTGGTGCCTCCTTTTTATTAGAATATATTTTAGGCACCATGTCAGGTTTCAAGAGCTCTTGCGGTGCCAAAACAGTGGAAATCCCCCAAATGTGACCCCAATTGGTAAATTACAACCTGAAGGAAATTATCTAGGGGTATAGTGAGCATTTTGACCCCACAGGTTTATTGAAGAAATTACTGGAAGTAGGCCGTGAAAATTAAAATCTACATTTTTTCAAAGAAAATGTAGGCTTAGCAACTTTTTTCTCATTTTCACAAGGACTAAAGGAGAAAAAGTACCACAACATTTGTAAAGCAATTTCTCCCGAGTAAAACAGTGCCACACATGTGGTAATAAACGGCTGTTTGGACACACGGCAGGGCTTAGAAGGGAAAGAGCACCATTTGGCTTTTGGAGCTCAAATTTAGCAGGAATGATTTGCGGAGGCCATGTCGCATTTGCAAAGCCCCTGAGGGACCAAAACAGTGAAAACGCCCAAAAAGTGACTCCATTTAGGAATCCACACACCTTAAGGAATTCATCTAGGGGTATAGTGAGCATTTTGACCCCACAGGTGTTTCATAAATTGTATTAGAATTGGGCAGTGAAAATAAAATCAATCCTTTTTCTTCAATATGACGTAGCTTTAGGTCAAAATTTTTAATTTTCCCAACAAATAAAGGAAAAAAAAGAACCCCAACATTTGTAAAGCAAGTTCTCCCGAGTGCGTCAATACCCCATTTGTGGTCATGAACTGCTGTTTGGGCACACAGTAGGGCTCAGAAGTGGAGGAGCGCCATTTAGCTTTTGGAGTTCAGATTTTGCTGGATTGGTTTCTGGGCGTTGTGTCGCATTTGCAAAGCCCCTGTGGGACCAAAACAGTAGAAACCCCCCAGAAGTGACCCCATTTTGAAAACTACACCCCTCAAGGTATTCACCTACGGGTGTAGTGAGCATGTTAACCCCGCAAGTGTTTTGCAGAAATTAGTGTGCACTCGACGTTGCAGAGTGAAAATGGGATTTTTTTTCCATAGATATGCCAATATGTGGTGCCCAGCTTGTGCCACCATAACAAAACAGCTCTCTAATTATTATGCTGTGTTTCCCGGTTTTAGAATCCCCCTTCATGTGGCCCTAATTTTTTGCCTGGACATTCGACCAGGCTCAGGAATGAAAGCGTACCATGCGAAATTGAGGCCTAATTTGACGATTTACAAAGTTTTGGTTCACAATTGCAGGGTTCTGATGTGAAATAATAAAAGAAACCCCTGAGAAGTGACCCCATTTTGGAAACTACACCCCTTAAGGCATTTATTAAGGGGTGTAGTCAGCATTTTCACCCCACAGGTCTATTCCATAAATGATTGCTCTGCGGATGGTGCAAAGTAAAAATTTAAATTTTTCCCTAGATATGCCATTTCAGTGGCAAATATGTCGTGCCCAGCTTGTGCCACTGGAGACACACACCCCAAAAATTGTTAAAAGGGTTCTCCCGGGTATGGCGATGTGGAAGTAAACAGCTGTTTGGGCATGCTGTACGGTTCAGAAGGGAGGGAGTGCCATTTAATTTTTGGAGCGTGGATTTTGCTTGGTAGTAGTTTTGTTTGGAGTTTTACTGGTATTTCAATTTATAATGTGTGGGTACATGTAAGCTGGGCGGAGTACATCAGGGGCATAGTCAGGGGGTATAATAATGGGGTAAAAAAACCCAGTAAAATAATCCATAGATGTGTGTTACGCTGTGAAGCAATCCTTTCTGCACAGGCCAGTGTCGCACTGATAAATGTCCTTCCTTATCCGTCTTTTGGTCCACACTCCGCACTTTTGCAGTGTGGGGAATTTTACTGGGAAGTGTTGTCCAGGTATAATATGGGCACCCTCGCTTCCAGCAGATATGTTTGGGCCCTGCCCTCCGTGGTTCCCTAATTTTAGGGCCTTGATATATCGCTTCTTGAAACAGAGGAAATGTTCCCCTCGGGTCGGCACAACTGCATATTTTTTATTTCCTGACTTATTGGAGCCTTAACTAATCTTATTTTTTTCATAGACGTAGTGGAATGAGGGCTGTTTTTTTGCGGAAGAAACTGTAGTTATTTTTGGTACCATTTTGGGGTACATTAGACTTTTTGATCACTTTTTATCCTATTTTTTTTGGGAGGCATAGTTTTTTTTTGTTTTTTTTATACAGCGTTCACTATGCATTATAAATTACATGTTAGTTTTATTCTGCAGGCCAGTATGATTCTGGCGATACCTAATTTATAGCACTTTTTTATGTTTTACATCTTTTTGCACAATAAAATTACTTTTGTAAAAAGAATGTATTTTTTCTGTCGCCATGTTTTGAGAATCATAACTTTTTAATTTTTTCATCGACAGAGCTGTATGAGTGCTTGTTATTTGCGAGACGAGCTATGGTTTTTTATAGGTACCATTTTTGGATACATGCAACTTTTTGATCACTTTTTATTCCAATTTTTGTAGAGCAAAGTGACCAAAAAATAGAAATTCTGGCATTGTTTTTTACGTGTGTTTTTTTTACGCCATATACTACGTGGAATAAATAACAAAATACTTTTATAGTTCAGGCTGTTACGGACGCGGTGATAGTAAAGATGTATGGTTTATTTAATGAAGGACTTGATAAGGGAAAAAGGACGATTGTGTTTTATTTTACTACTTGAAACTTTTATTTTACTTTTTCCAACTTTTTTTTCACTTTTTTCTTCACTTTTCTTTAGTCCCATTAGGGAATTTGATGGTCCAACTGTCAGATTTTTTTTTATAATACATTGCACTACCTATCTAGTGCAATGTATTAGATCTGTCAGTCATTCACTGACAGCAAGCCGATTAGGCTTCGCCTCCAGGCGGGGCCTAATCGGCTTCCGTAATGGCAGAGCAGGAGGCCATTATTAGGCCTCCTATTGCCATAGTAGCAGTCGGCATGGCAGGGCTGCCGATCTGATACCAACATCTGAGATGCAGCGATCGCTTTCGATCGTTGCATTTAAGGGGTTAATGACAGGAATCGGAGCTAGCTCCTGTTCCTGCCGTTACGTAACATACAGCTGACATCCACCACTGATGACGCCGGCTCAGCTCCTGAGCTGGCACCATCTTGCCGGTGGCTACGAAAGCCTTTTAGGCTCCGTCTCCGGGCAGGGCCTGAAAGCCTTCTGTACTCGGCATACCGGGAGGCTAGTGTTAGGCCTCCGGTTGCCTTTGCAGCCGCCAGCACCCCGGCAAACTTCGGTCCCCGCCATAACCCCAGGGTGACAGCCGACACCTGGGGATGGTGTCACCGACTTCTGAGCCGGTGTCCACCATTTGTTGTATGGATACGGCAAAATGCGGGAAACACTAGCTTTCCATGACGTATTCATACGACAAATGTCGGGAAGGGGTTAAAAAATGGTTTTATTTAGTAAGTGTAAAAAAGAAACAAAAGTACACATATATGGTATCGCCGCGTCTGTAATGACCCAAAAAAGTAAACGTGTAATTTAAACCGCAAGGTGAACGCTGTAAAAAAACCCGCAAAAACAATGGCGGAATTGCTACTTTTTTCCATTGCCCCCCAAAAAAGTAATAATAAAAGTTAGTCAATAAGTCCCACGTACCCCAAATTAGTGTCAATGAAAAAAATTATGGCTCTTGGAAAGCGACGATGCAAAAACAAATAATTTTAGTTCAAAAGTATTTTTATTGTGCAAAAGTAAAACATAAAAAACCTCTTCATATGTGGTATCATTGTAATCATACTAACCCATAGAATAAAGGTAACATGTTATTTATGCCGCACGGTGGACAGCGCAAACTTAAACTGCATAGCACAATGGTGGAATTGCTGTTTTTTTTCTATTCCCCTAGGCTAAAAAAAGGTAATAAGAGATAATAAAAAAATGATATGTACCACAAAATGGTGCCATTAAAAAATACAACTAATCTTGCAAAAAAAAATTCCTTATACAGCTGTCAAAGGAAAAAAAACAAAACTGTTATTGCTCTTTAAATGTGACAATGGGAAAATGAAAAAAAAAATAGCTTGGTCTTTAAAGCCTAAAATAGGCTGGTCACTAAGGGGCTACGGGTCAATTCACACGGTGGACTTTGCATTACGTAATTATTTCTGCTGTCAGCAGGAAGATTCCTTCTCCCATCGACTTCAATGGAAGGTTTGGGCAGAACCCCCATCCGAAGATCGGGCAGGATGCTTCTTTTTCCCGGTAGCTGAAAAAATCTGCTAGCGGGAAAAAAAAGCGTCCCACTCCCATTGAAATTAATGGGAGGCGGAATTTTAAGCACCTACAGTAGTTGAAATCTGTGGCATATGGGAGGCATAAAAGCCAGATAGAAAGCAAAAATTTGTTAGCTGCATGAAACCTCAAAAATCGGATCAAGTGGTGTGGGATGATTTTGCGATGCCTCCTGTTAGTTGACGTGACAGTTATCGCTTCTTATTGCAAACCGAGAAGGACAGAATCCTTGAACTGAGAGACCTTGGTTTATCACTCCGATGTCAGCACTGTTCAACGTTGCGTGTCCTGGAGGTTGGAAGAACAAGAACGAATGGGAATGACAGCAAGAGGTGCGCGGAGGCGAACCTCTGCATGGACAGATCGTCTGATTGGAAGAATGGCGAGTCGTAATCCATTCTGTACTGCAAGTGAAATTGGACGTCACATCCTAAGCCTAGCGCGGCAACCAGTGTCGACACAAACCATCAGAAGGCAATTGCACGATATTGGGCTACGAGCCAGACGTCCACCTACAGGTGTTCTATTGACCACACGACCACTGCTCTCAAAGGCTATTATGGTGCACAGCAAGACCGCAATGGAGGCTGGAAAGGAGGTCCATCCTCTTCAGCAACGAGTCCAGTTTTTGTCTCGGATGCAATGATAGCCATAGATTGCTCTGCAGATCAGGTGGGCAAGGCCATGAAGAGGTCTTCACAAGGCAACGTCACACTGGTCCTACTCCCTGGATTATGGTGTGGGGTGGCATAATGTACGTTAACCGGACCCCACTAGTCTTCATTTCAGGTAGACTAACAGCTCGTCATTACATTATTTGGATGTGGAACCAGTGGTACGGCCATTTCTACAAAGGGTGCCAGAAGTCGTTTTTCAACAGGACAACGACAGGCCGCATGTTGCTCGTGCTACTGTAAGAAGCCTGCGTGGCCTAAACATGCTACCATGGCCTGCAGCGTCTCCGGAATTGTCTCCCATCGAGCACATGTAGGACGTCATTGGTCGGCAATTGCAAAGAGTGCTGCCAGCAAACAATCTGGATAATTTGCGTGCCCAAGTGTATTCAGCCTGGCATAACATTCCTCAGACAACCATTAATAACCTCATTGATAGTATGCCAAGGCGTGTAAGTGCGTGTATTTCTGTGGGGAGAAATGGGGAGAAATTTTTTTTAACAAATAGCAAATATTGCTATTTTTGTAGAGAAAAAGCACAAAAATCCCAAGTCCGAAAAAAACAACCCAACCCTTCTTTTTTGTTTAAATGTAATACAAAAAAGTCTATTGTTACCCCTCTGGCGTTGTCATAGCGACAGCTCCTTGTTCCCTCTGCTCTTCATTGTGCATCCCGGCCTCCTGGGATGACGTTTCTTCCTATGTGACTTCTGGATCCAATCGCAGGCTGTAACGGTCACTTGGGCTGCAGCGTATTCACATTAGGTCGGGCTTCACGGAGCCCAGGGGAATGTGTCGCTATGGCAACGCCAGTGTAAGTAAGTGTTGGCTTTTTTTCTCCTGCTCTTCTTTTCGCAGCTGCGATCCTAGCCTAAAATCTGCATCACAATTTGGTGCAGTTTTTCAGTTGTAATTCCCTGCAGGCTCTAGGTCGAATACGCAGTGTACTTTTACTCAGCATATCCAACCTGTGTGAACATACCCTTACAAGGTGATTCATTTAGCTCGCTAGTTAGAACTCACAATTCTTGTCTGTTGAAAAACATTTAGTGAAAATGACCAAAAAAAATTGTTCACAGGTGCCCATCTAGAAACCAGTTCACTATGAAAACACAGGGACCTTGATTTCCAAATGAAATGCAAAACTTACTTTGTGAAATTTCCACTGTCAGTGATGAAGTAACCTGGGCTTCCATAACACCTCAGCAGAGCCACAGGCTGATCGCCTCCATGCCACGCAGCATTGATAACACCTCAGCAGTGCCATAGGCTGATAGCCTCCATGCCACGCCGCATTGATAACACCTCAGCAGTGCCATAGGCTGATCGCCTCTATGCCACGCCGCATTGATGCAGTAATTCATGCAAAAGGAGCCCCGACCAAGTATTGAGGGCATATACTGGACATACTTTTCAGTAGGACAACATTTCAGTATTAAAAATCATTTTTGAAATTGTGCTTATATAATATTCTCATTTTTTGAGACACTAAATTTTGGGTTTTCATTAACTGTTACCATAATCATCAACATTAAAAGAAAAAAATGCTGGAAATAGATCACTCTGTGTGTAATGAATGTATATAATATGAGTTTCACTTTTTGAATTTAATTACTGAAATAAATTAACTTTTTGATGATATTCTAATTCATTGAGAAGGAATAGTATATAAAGAAAGGCCTTATAGGTCTGCTCTCCTGGATCCAATTCTGGGTTTGCATATAAAATGCAGGAAAAATGCAGGGATGGGGGTTTGCGCTATCCACAGGCAGGGTGGAGCTATCTACAGGGGGGGGGGGGTTAGCTCTATCTACAGGCAGGGTGGTGCTATCTTCAAGGGAGGTGTGGCACTATCTACATGGGCACTATATGGGCACCATCTACATGGGCACGGTGGGCACTGGCAATTTATATGTTGGCATTGGCACTTTATATGTGGGCACTGGCACTTAATTTGTGGGCATAGGGGCACTACCTACATGGGCACTGTGGCACTATATGGGCACCATCTACATGGGCATTGTGGCACTAGGCGGGCACTGGCACTTTGTATTTGGGCACTGGCACTTTATATGTGGGCACTAACACTTTATATGTGGGCACTGTGGTGGTATGTGGGCACTGGCACCATCAATGTGGGCACTATCTCCAGTGGGCACTATAGCACTATACTGTATGGGGGCATCTGTGTGGGCATTATACTGTATGGAGGCAGCTATGGGGGTATTATACTGTATGGATCAGCTATGGGGGCATTATGCTGTATTGGGACAGCTATGGGACATTATTCTGTGTGGGCATCATACTGTATGGGGGCATCTTTGCTGGCTTTATACTGTATGGGTGCATCTATGGGAGCGTTATACTCTATGTCAGAATTATATTGTGCGGGGGCAGCTATTTGGCATTATACTGTGGGCTGAACCCGGTGTGTATGGGCGAGAATTGGGCGGGGTTAAAGGTGTGGCTTAAAATAAAAAAATTGCCCCTCTTTGCGATACTTGAAAGTTGTGAAGTATACCTAAAGTACCAATTATGCAGAAAAAAATGTTAATGTGGTCTGTTCAAAAAAGAAAAAAATTATATTATTGTGTCCTTGTGGGTAAATATTGTGTATTTTTGCACTTCAGATATGAACAAAATTTTTCAATGATGCTGACTGCAACATTTATTTATGCTGAAATCTAGAAAGTAAGACCCAAGAACAAAGCTGAAAGTGTAGGCTAGTGGACACATGACAAAGGGAGTAGTGAGTTAAGTGTTTAAAAAAAAGTTAAAGGGTTAATGCATACCTCCCAACTTTTGAATTCGGAAAAGAGGGAAATTTTTAAGCCATGCCCCCTAACCACGCCCAATATTCTGCATAAACACATCAAATCACGGCCAGATCCTTCTGCAAATAACACGCGCACATTCACACTGCAGATCTCTAGACTGTCTGGATATCACAGATATTATGGATCCGGTTATATCGTCTTTATGTTACTTTTCCTATCTTTGGTATAACATTTGGTCATCACGGCGACAGCTGCAGGACAAACCAAAAGGCTGAGAACAATGAAAGTCAAGAGGGAGACCCTGGGGTGGATGACTTTTCAATTGACAGGTAGCAGAGTTACATGATGGGGATTTTTTTTTCCAGTTGTGTAACTCTGCTACCGGTCAATGGAAAAATCATCCACCAGAGCCCCCCTGTAAATAGCTCCACACACAGCCCCCCTGTAGATAGCTTCACACACAGCCCCCCCTGTAGATAGCGCCACACAGCCCCCCTGTAGATAGCTCCACACACAGACCCCCCTGTAGATAGATCCACACACAGCCCCCCTGTAGATAGCACCACACACAGCCTCCCTGTACATAGCGCCAGACACAGCCCCCCTGTAGATAGCTCCACACACAGCCCCCTGTAGATAATGCCAGACACAGCCCTCCTGTAGATAGCTCCAGATACAGCCCCCCTGTAGATAGCTCCACACACAGCCCCCCTGTACATAGCTCCACACACAGCCCCCCTGTACGTAGTGTCAGATACAGCCCCCTGTAGATAGTGCCACACACAGCCCCCATATAGATAGCGCCAGACACAGCCCCCTGTAGATAGCGCCAGACACAGCCCCCCTGTACATAGCGCCAGATACAGCCCTCCTGTACATAGCGTCAGATACAGCCCCCTGTAGATAGTGCCACACACAGCTCCCTGTAGATAGCTCCACACACAGCCCCCTGTACATAGCGCCACACACAGCCCCCTGTAGATAGCTCCACACACAGCACCCCTGTAGATAGCTCCACACACAGCACCCCTGTAGATAGCTCCACACACAGTCCCCCTGTAGGTGCCACATTGCCGCCAGAGCGGAGAGCGGTAGAGGTAGGCTTTAATCACACGACAGGGTCCGAGTGTCGACCGATAAAAATGGACGTTTTGGGACGTTTTTCCCAGCCGTTTTGCGTCCGTTCAAATTCTGTTCCGGGCCGTGTTGCCGTTTTTAACGGCCGATTTTGACCCGTTTTGCATCCGCTTTTTTCCCTGTTTTAAAATTGGATGAATTTCATTTAAATTTGTTGCCACACACAGCCCTCTGTAGATAATGCCACAGCCCCCCTAGTAGGTAATGCCACAGCCCGCTGTAAGTAATGCCACCCAGCCCCCAGTAGGTAATGCCACCCAGCCCCTGCAGGTAATGCCACCCAGCCCCCTGTAGGTAATGCCACACAGCCCCCTGTAGGTTGCACCCCCCCCCCCTTCCAGGAGAAGTCACTGACTTCAATGTCCATATATGGACAGTGGAGTCACTGACTTCTCCTGGAGAGGAATCCCCGGCCACAGGGTCGGTAATTCCGCTTCAGAAGTGAGTGACGTCACTATGTCCATATATGGACAGTGTGGTCACTAACTTCTTCTGTAGCGGAATCCCCAGCCACAGGGTCGGGGATTCCGCTTCACAAGTGAGTGACGTCACTGTGTCCATATATGGTCAGTGTAGTCACTCACTTCTCCTGTAGCGGAATCCCTGGCCACAGGGTCGGGGATTCCGCTTCAGAAGTGACGTCGCTGTGTCCATATATGGACAGTGTAGTCACTCACTTCTCCTGTAGCAGAATCCCCAATCCCCGACTCCTACAGGGAGCAAAAAAAGACCCTCCTCCTCACATGCACTCTGCACTGTGAGGAGGAGGAGGAGGAGGAGAGCGAGCGCGAGCGACGGAAGACACGGCGTCACCCTCGGGACACATTCCGGTGATGGCCGTGTATTACCCGGCCCCATAGACTTCTATGGCAGCCGGGCGGCCGGGTAAACGGACGAATATAGGGCATGTTCCATTTTTTGACGGCCAGGTTTCCCGGGCCGTCAAAAAAATCGGTCTTGTGAATAGCCCCGTTAGGGGTCTATTGTTCCTACTGCAGCCGTGTGACAGCCGTTTTATGGGGAAACCCTGTCGTGTGAATAAGGGCTTAGCCGGCCCTACTGCTGCCACTCTCCGCTCTGCTTTGACATCACTCACCGTCAGAAGAAGGCAGGAGTCTTGCAGCGGTATTTTCACTGGTGTCGATGCCGACCCGGGAGTGGACCAGTTCAGTCACCTGACCGGTGAGGTCAGATGACAGGTCAAGTGACTGGACTGGTCCACTCACGGGCCGGCATCAATCCCAGTGAGAACACAGCCGCAAGACTCCTGCCTTCTTCTGATCGCTGCTGCAGTCAGCAGCGATCAGCTGTTCTGATGCAGCGCCCAGCGGGACATTTACAGACAGCCCGGGACGGCGGGACAGCGGTGAGAAACCGGGACTGTCCCGTCGGTTCTGGGACGGTTGGGAGCTATGGTTAATGTGTGCACTAAGATGTTTAGTAAATAACGGTAGGAGGAGTTTAGAAAGTATAAAAGGAATCTACTATCCTAAAGTCATGTTCACTTGCTGTTTTATATAGTAAATTCTGCTTAGTAATGCAATTTTCAGAATGACCAGTAGAGGAAGCTACAAGTCTTTAGAAAGATAGAAACATCCAACTTATTACTGACACCTGTTATTGACTGAAGGATTTTATGAGACTGCAGCTTTGGTAAAGCTGCTGTTTCTGTGGGATTATGGTTTATGTGCGGTTATGTAATATCATTGTATTGCTTGTTTCTTTTGTGGCAGACAATAGAGAACACTTGTCACTGTGAGAATTAAAAAAAAAAATTATAAATATAAAAAATATTAAAAAATATATTGTATTATTTAAAGAGGATCCTTAGCCTTTATACACAAAGCTATATCAACATTGAAAGAAAACATATCCAATGCCATGAGCAGATGTAAACTGGGAAATGTAAGAAATGCTGAATATGGCAGATAATTGGCATGTAATAGGATACATATCACAATAAAAAGACTTGAAGCCAATTTATAATCCACAATAGAAGAAAGGTAGCGGGACTACAGTATATAGCTATAAAATTAGCTAGATGTCTGAATAATGGCATCAGGTATTATGAGGCTAGTGAGGCGGTCATCCTGGGGAACGTTCCAGCTAGCATTGTTGATGTGTAAACAGTGAGGCTGATTATAGACATAGGAAAAATTCTCCTTGTTAAAACATACCTCCCAACCGTCCCGATTCCGGCGGGACAGTTCAGGTTTCTCACCACTGTCCCGCCATCCCGGCCGGTCTTCAAAATGTCCCGCTGGGCGCTGCATCAAAACAGCTGATCGCTGCTGATTGCAGCAGCGATCAGAAGAAGGCAGGAGTCTTGCGGCGGTGTTCTCACTGGAATCGATGCCGACCCGCGAGTGGACCAGTCCAGTCACCTGACCTGTCACCTGACCTGTCATCTGACCTCACCGGTTAGGTGACTGGACTGGTCCACTTCCGGGCCGGCATCGACACCAGTGAGAACGCCGCTGCAAGACTCCTGCCTTCTTCTGACGGTGAGTGAAAGCAGAGCGGAGAGTGGCAGCAGTAGGGCCGGCTACCTCTACCGCTCTCCGCACAAAGTATAAGGGGCTGTGTGTTGCGCTACCTACAAGGGGGCTGTATCTGGCGCTATCTACAGGGGGGCTGTGTCTGGGGCTATCTACAGGGGGGCTGTATCTGGAGCTATCTACAGGGGGCTGTATCTGGCGCTATGTAGAGGGGGGCTGTGTGTGGTGCTATCTACAGGGGAGCTGTGTCTGGCGCTATCTACAGGGGGCTGTATCTGGCGCTATGTACAGGGGGCTGTATCTGGAGCTATCTACAGGGGGACTGTGTGTGGAGCTGTCTACAGGGGGACTGTGTGTGGAGCTATCTACAGGGGGGCTGTATTTGGCACTATGTACAGGGGGGCTGTGTCTGGAGCTATCTACAGGGGGGGTGTATCTAGCGCTATGTACAGGGGGCTGTGTGTGGTGCTATCTACAGGGGGGCTGTATCTGTAGTTATCTACAGGGGGACTGTGTTTGGAGCTATCTACAGGGGGCTGTATCTGGCGCTATCTACAGGGGGGCTGTGTCTGGAGCTATCTACAGGGGGACTGTGTGTGGAGCTATATACAGGGGGACTGTGTGTGGAGCTATCTACAGGGGGGCTGTATCTGGCGCTATGTACAGGGGGGCTGTGTCTGGAGCTATCTACAAGGGGGCTGTGTGTGGCACTATGTACAAGGGGCTGTATCTGGAGCTATCTGCAGGGGGGCTGTGTGTGGAGCTATCTACAGGGGGGCTGTATCTGGCGCTATGTACAGGGGGGCTGTGTCTGGCACTATCTACAGGGGGGGCTGTATCTGGAGCTATCTACAGGGGGGGCTGTATCTGCAGCTATCTACAGGGGGCTGTATCTGGAGCTATCTACAGGGGGGCTGTGTGTGGCACTATGTACAGGGGGACTGTGTGTGGAGCTATCTACAGGGGGCTGTGTGTGGCACTATGTACAGGGGGGCTGTGTGCGGAGCTATCTACAGTGGGGCTGTGTGTGGCACTATGTACAGGGGGCTGTATCTGGAGCTATCTACAGGGGGGCTGTGTGTGGAGCTATCTACAGGGGGGCTGTGTGTGGAGCTATCTACAGGGGGGCTGTGTGTGGAGCTATCTACAGGGGGGCTGTGTGTGGAGCTATCTACAGGGGGGCTGTGTGTGGAGCTATCTACAGGGGCTGTATATGGAGCTATCTACAGGGGGGCTGTGTGTGGCACTATCTGCAGGGGGCTGTATCTGGAGTTATCTACAGGGGGCTGTCTCTGGCGCTATCTACAGGGGGGGCTGTGGCTGGCGCTATGTACAGGGGGGCTGTGTGTGGAGCGATCTACAGGGGGGCTCTGGTGGATGATTTTTCCATTGACTGGTAGCAGAGTTACACAACTGGGAAAAAAAATCCCCATCATGTAACTCTGCTAACTGTCAATTGAAAAGTCATCCACCACAGGGTCTCCCTCTTGACTTTCATTGTTCTCAGCCTTTTGGTTTGTCCTGCTGCTGCTGCCGCCGTGATGAGCAAATGTTATACCCAAGATAGGAAAAGTAACACAAAGACGACATAACCAGATCCATAATATCTGTGATATCCAGACAGTCTAGAGATCCGCAGTGAAAATGCGCGCGTGTTATTTGCAGAAGGATCTGGCCGTGATTTGATGTGTTTATGCCGGATATTGGGCGTGGTTAGGGGTGTGGCTTAAAATGTCCCTCTTTTCCGAATTCAAAAGTTGGGAGGTATGGTTAAAATCTACTACAGTCACAGAACAATCTAGGATTACCCCAATATAGAATTGATGTGCTCAATCGGGTAAATTACAGTTATTGTCAAATGTAGGGGTTATTTATTTTAGACCGGTATTTCTAAAGGGCCTTTTACACCTGCCGATATTCGGCCTGTGCAGCGAGTGCCGATCAACGAGACATCGTTGATTGGCGCTCGTTTGCTCCTGTCACACGGTGCTAGGAATGGGGACGAGCGGTCATTACTCCGATCGCTCATCCCCATACATCATTATCATGTCGGCAGCGCGTCTCCCTGTTTATACAGGGAGATGTGCTTCCGACAACGATAATATTTCACTTTTTTAAAACAATACGATCAGCAGATGATCGAGCTGCCCTGTTTACACAGGGCAATTATCGTCAACGAGCGTTCTATGAAAACTTGTCTGACCGATAATCGCCCAGTGTAAAAGGGCCTTTAGACAAGTACACCAAAGTACCCCAAGGCAATATCATATGCTGTGCTGCACATTAAAACCACACAGATCATGTATTCCCTGCTTCCCTAAGCCCCATAGTATAAAACAATAATGACTACAAATAACATGGTAAAAAAAATAAAACAATGAAAAAAGGTTTACCCAAAAATAAAAGCTTGAACCCCTACTTATCAGACATTAAAAATGATTTATTGAACAAACCACATTATAACAGAATGTGAAAAATTGGAAACCTATTTAATTTTTTTTCCTCTTTCTGCCAATCTGTCCCTATATAAGACCAATAAAATAAAAAAATATATCAGCTTCAATTTGGAACAGTACGAAAGCCCTGTTTGCGCCACAAAAAAATAAATAAATATTTTTGAATTTATTATAAGGGTCAAAGAGGGTTGTTTTTTTTCAATATCCAAGGGTATACATATAAAAATGGTAGCCCTGGCAACTACCTGGGCCCACAGAGAGTGGTGTTCTGTTTACCCCTTTATGAAGAGTAATGTGAACCATGCGGCTCCCTCTCTCCACTGCACTGCAGTTATCAAAAGAAGGAGGAACCAACGGGCAGTTCACACAGAGTTTTTTGGTGCTGATTTTGAAGCAGAAACCGTGTCGGAATCAGAGGTGTTTTTCCGCTTGTGGAAAAAAAAAGCAACATTTTCCTTTCCCAAGCGGTTTCCACCTCTGACCTCACATTGAAATCAATGGGAAGCAGAAAAAACCTGCAGTGCTCATTTTAAATGTTTTTTTTTGTGGCGGGTTTTGCCCGCGGTTGTTGAATTAGAGTCAATGGCCGCTGGTAAAAAAAAACATCGCAAAATTGTATGTCCCTGTAAACTATGAAAAGGCCTTGTCAACGAACGCCGCGTCCCCATCAATTAGCTGACTGGCAGGGATTCCAGGAGTCGGACCCCCAATGATCTAATATAGATGACCTATCCTAAGGGTGGGCCATCAATAGAAAATGTTCGAACAACCCCTTTAATGTGTTAAGAGTCAAAGTTAAAGATTGCTACATCTGTATGACTGGCAACCTGCATTTTTTAGCAGTTTTCCCCTCTGCAGGCTCTATCTCTAAGGCCTCATTTACACGAGCGTAATATACGCGCGTGCGACGCGCGTGCTTTTCACGCGTGTCGTACGCACCTATATTACTCTATGGTGCAGTTTAGACGATGCGTGATTTTTGCGCAGCGTGAGTGCGTTGCGTAAAACTCACGACATGTTCTATAATCGTGCGTTTTTCACGCAACATGCACCCATTGAAGTCAATGGGTGCGTGAAAACAACGCATGACACACGGACGCTCCTGCGTTGCATGCGCGAAAATCACGCAAGAGCTGTTATGTCCATGCTAAATAGTCTATAAAGCTAGACAAAGCAAACCCAAACCAGGAAGTGCCTGCGTTTCCAGTGCGAGGGGGCAAGCCTAGCCAGTGCCTGGAGACTCTGTCAAGGTTGCTTTCAGCGTATCATCTACTCTCCTGCCATGCCGCGCGGGATGGATGTCGAGCGGCTCATCCTGTTTGTCCAGGACCATCCGGCAATATGGGACACCCGATCAGAGGAGTACCACAACAGGACGGTAAAGGAGGACGCATGGGAGTTGGTTGCTCAGAACCTGTTTGAGCAAGAGTGGGAGACTGGCCGAACCCGGGACCGCACTCGCTTGGGTGAGTACCACGCTTTTTCTGTCAATGCCTGTCATCCCTATAGAAGACCTGGGGCCCTGTATGTGTAGTCCCCTCATTAGCACGAGAAACTTAGGTGGAGCAGGTGCATCCCCGTGTCCCACATCCTTGGCACTGCAGGGCCCTTCATTTAGAAGTGAGAGGTGATAGTTCTGATGGCGTGTTATGTTTTTGTTACATCCAACAGTCCAAGATATCAAGACACGGTGGCGGAGCTGCCGTGATCAATTTAGACGAGAGATGGGTGACAAGGGTCGCAGCGGAGATGGGGCATCTCGCAAACGCCCATACATTTACACCAAGCAGCTCATGTTCTTGAAGGACGTCATGGATATGCGCACGTAAGAGTTTATGCCTTTGCATGTGTCTAATGTGTGTTTGGCAATGTCCTGTCTGCCAACGTGTTGGACTGGGCAATGTTCTAGATTGTATTCTTACGTTTTTTTCTCCTTGTAGAACCACCGACAATTTGGAGGACACCGCAGAGGAGACTGACGTGGGGGAGTCTCTGCGCGAACCTCCTTCTCCGACTGTCCTGCCGCCCAGCCCCGAGCCGACACCCCAGGAGCCCGCACCTGGCCAGTCTGCAAGGCCCGTTGCCTCGCCAGCACAGGAGCGCCCCGTGCGTGCCCGCAGTCGGCGTGTTCGTGCACCACAGCCCTCCACAGCTGCCCAGGTCGATACTCGGGTACTCGACTATCTTAGGCGAGCCGCAGAAGAGGACGGGAATGATGCCTTCGGCCGCAGCATAGTCCCCCTCCTACGCCTGGTGCCCATGGACCGTATGGGCCGTCTGCAGGCGTCGATAGTCACATTGATCGACGCTTGCAGACCGCCGCACAATCCAAACATCTGTTTCACGGCGATAGAGCAATGGCGCAGTGCATACATGCCGCCATCCACGCCCCAGGTGCCTGCCCAATTCCACCCTGTCCCCCAGATGGGCCGGCCGCATCCGTACATGCGCCCTATGGCTCCCCACTTCACAGGGCCAACTTTCCACCCACAACATCAGCACCACTATGCTGGCGAGGAACAAGCTACCCAGCTCCAGGTCCAGCATAGTGGTGCTGAAATGCAGCCGTATGCCTCCCCAGGACAACAATATCAACACCTCTGAGTGTGTTGGTGCCCATATATTTGGACGCCACAGTTGTGTGTGGTGCAGGCCTGGCCACGTTTGTTGTGGGCTCATGGTTTTGATTTTGATTACTTTACACCATGTTGGTGTCTATGCTTTGCTACTAAACGTTTGTGTTTGGTCCTAAGACATAAATAAACTGTTTCATGGTTAATGGTTTGAATTCGTGTTGTTATTCATTTAGACCACACAACACAAGGTTTGCAACACATTTCCTTGGGCTACACTCTCACACACTTCTGGCCTTTTGGGCCAATGCATGCCCACGTGATATGAGGTTTTAGTTAATCTCTCGGGGTTTGACATGGCTTGCAAGCGATGGCAACGTTTAGGTCCTGCCATGGGCCCCGAAGCAAACTAAGTACACTTGCAATTGGACTTTCCTAACTGTAGTCGGCACAACACGATATCTGGGGAAAGTAAGTCGGCAACTGTCTAAAGTCCTGGTCAAACCCCGAGAGATGTAAGCTCGCAACCCGCGTCAAGGGTCCTCATGTTTTGCGAGTCCCTAACCCAACACCAACCCCAAAAAACACAAAATTTCAAAATGGTCACATGTGACGTGGGATGGTAAGCCGCCAAACAACATACACCCCTTCAAAGGTCATGAGCCCCCCACGGTGCTGGTCCAGATGGGCACTCAAAATATGCCGCCAAAGTATCACGAACTCGAAGGCCGGAGGAGACAGATCGGCCGAGAGGAATCACCGGGACATTGTCAGTGGTGTCTGCATGTGTTAGGATATAGTCAGCATCAAAGTTTGCATCATTAATGCGGCAGAAGTTATGCAGAACTACACCCGCTTGTATAACACGTGTGACATTCTGCATGGACAATTGCATTGTTGACAGAAAGACACGCCACCTGTTCGACATAATGCCAAAGGCACATTCCACACATCGCCGAGCTCGGCCCAGGCGGAGATTGAACATGCGCCGACGGTCATCCAAGCCCCTTCTTGCAAAGGGACGCATGACTTGCCTTGTGAGTGCAAACCCCTCATCCGCCACGATTACATACGGGATTGGGGGCCCGCTGGAGCCCGGGAGGATGGAGGGTTCCGGCACCCCCAGTCGCCTATTCACGAGTCGCTTCCCCATTCTTGATGTACGGAATATGCGTGCATCTGCCGAGCTTCCATACGAGCCAATGTCAACAATAGTGAAACAATAATTAGTGTCCGCCAAGGCTAACAATACCATAGAAAAATACTGCTTGTAGTTATAGTATTGCGAGCCGCTGCGTGGGGGCTTTCTCACACGAATGTGTTTGCCGTCAAGGGCACCAATGCAATTTGGAAATTCTGTAGCTCTAAGAAATCCCTCTGAAATACTTAGCCACTGTTCTGTCGTGGGCTGAGGCATGACCGTGCTCTTTAACCTCTGCCACAACACGACACAGGTGGATATGACAATTAAGGAAATGGTGGTGACTCCCAAAAGAAATTCAAAATGCAACGAATGATAACTATTGCCTGTGGCCAGAAATCTAGAAAAGAACGAGAAAGAAAAAGAAAGCCAGAACACATGTTAGTGGGGGGCTGGTGAATCAGACAGCGTCATGGACTAAGTTATAGCAGCTTCACACATACCTCAAGGTCACAAGCAGACGTTCCTCGGCCGAAATGCAGCGTCTCATGTTGGTATTCTGGTAGGTGAGACCAGAGCGAGTTTGCTCAAGCAGAAGGTCAAATGTGGCCACAGACATGCGGCAGAAGGCTCGAAATTTGTCGGGATGCCGGCGTAAGTCCTCATACAGGGTATGGAAATGGCCTTTTATTGTACGTTGGGCCACAAGTGGATGAACCCAAATGCGACTTCTTCCAGGCGTGTGGTGCTGCAGCATGTGTCGGCGCTCGCCAAACCGACGTGAGATCATCCAGAGAAGAAGCACACGCGCCAGCGCTGGCGAAGCCATAATAGTTGGGTGTCCAAGCGATTCAAACGTGAAGGGAAAAACAAACACTGTGGTTTCTGCAGAGGCGGAAATAAGGTTCCAAAAAGATTTCTACCAGCAAGCAGGGGTTGGGCCAGCTGGCCTATTTGTAGGCTGGCGTCCCACTAATCTCCTCTGCGTTTTTTACGCGCGATGCAAACGCTAGTCGTGCGCGTGTTTAAAACGCACCAACGCTGCGTATACGCAGTGCATACGCAGTACAAACGCGGCCAAAACGCAGCGTTTTTTGCGCGCGCAAAACGCACACGCTCGTGTAAATCAGGCCTAATACTCAGTTTTCTCTGAACTAGTGGGTGGTGCCTAACTGCTATCATGTTTTCTACTGTACAAAGAAGAGGAGAATCCTACTATCCTATCTCCAGGGCCGGAGTTAGGGTACGACGACAAATTGGGCAATTGCCCAGGGCCCCCATCCCTAAAGGCGCCCCCTCCTTTGTCATTGCTGTTCAGCTGCCCGTCCGTGAAAGCAAGCAGGCGGGTAGCCGAAAAGCACAGTCAGGTCGTTAGTCTCAGCATGAAGACCAGAGGCCGCGGAACATAAAATAAAGCATCTGCTACCGCCCAGCAGAGAAGAGATCCTGCCCATCAGTCAGGACGTCTCCTGAGAGTGAGACATTACCGGGTACCTGCAGTAGGATCATCAGCAGGCCTCAGCAGTTCCCCTGCTCCTTAGAGACTGCAGAGGGCTGTGACCATCACTACAGGGCTTCTACAGTAACTGCTTCCCCAATCACTCATGTTTATATGACTTTACATTTTTTTTCCTGATTTTGTTGCGTTTTGTGCCGTGATTTTTTCAATCGCGGCAATACCGCACTTATTTTTTTACAGCAAATGACAAAAATTAAAAGATATTACAAAAATGAAAAGAAAAGTAATGGAAACATATCCTAGGGCCATACTCACTTGCTGGAGATTATTTCAGGATTTAGGTGTGGATTTTGCGCATAAATCCAAACAGAATCCGCCAACATTCCATCAGCAATCCAGTATTTTTTTTTACCTTATTCGCAGCCTCAGGACAAAAGCCGAAAAACCGCGGTTTAGGGCCTGTTCACATTACATTTCCCTTCCATTTGGTCTTTTCGTTCATCACTTCCGTCAGAGGAATGGATGAACGGAAAGACAAATGTAAAGTATCGTTTCTGTTTGCATTACTATTGAATTCAACTGTATTTTTCCGGTTTCAGTTTGCGTCCACTCCGCTAGGTTTCTATTTTTTTTACGGAAACAATAGCGTAGTGTGCTGATGCCGAGCTGCAGTGTTTAAGGGAATAGGAGCAGATTTGCAGTTCTGCAGAACGGACACTATGCAATGTACGGAGCCATTTGCTTCCGGCTCCGTACACTCCATAACATCCGGTGCTCGGGGGCAGCCGGAGCACCTGATCGGTCCGTGGTCTGGGTGTAGGACCCCCACGATCTGTGCCCGGACAACCCCTTTAAAGAAGCTCTGTCACCAGATTATAAGTGCCCTATCTCCTACATAATGTGATTGGCGCTGTAATGTAGATTACAGCAGTGGTTTTTATTTTGAAAAACGATCATTTTTGAGCAAGTTATGAGCTAGTTTAGATTTATGCTAATGAGTTTCTCAATGGACAACTGGGCGTGTTTTTACTTTTTACCAACTGGGTGTTGTACAGAGGAGTGTATAAGGCTGACCAATCAGTGACTAATCAGTGTCCTACACTTCTCACTGTTCGAGCCCAGCATGATCCACAGCACAGTGTGATTGTGCAGTGAAAGAAGTAAACACGCCCAGTTGCTAAAAACACAATACACGCCAAGTTCTCCATTAGAAAGACTCATTTGCATAAATATAAAATTGCTCATGACAAAAATGATCGTTTAAAAAAAATTAAAAATAAATGTTACTGTTATCTACATTGCAGCGCCGATCACATGCAATAGGAGATAGGGATTTGATAATCTGGTGACAGAGCCTCTTTAAGTACTATAATGCCTGACTGCAGCAGTTGACTGGTCTAGAACCTACATTAAATTTTTTTTAAAATATTCTCGGTTATTGTGACATATATTATCTGTGGTCTGAATATATATTGCTGCAGAATATTATGCAGCCAGAATAAAGTAATGGAAGTGAAGAGTTTGGTGAGACCCCCACCAATCGCTAAAACGAAGCAACTGAAGTGCTCGTGTGAGCGCTCAGCCGCTATGTTTCCGTTCAGCTTTTTCCGGAAAGCTGATGTAGCGGAGAACATGCTCATAGACTTTCTATGGAGCCCGTACTCTGATACATTGATTTCCGGAAAAAGCCAAATAGAAACAAAGGGGCTGAGTGCGCACACGAGCACTTCTGCCGCTTTGTTTTAGCGATTGGTGGGGGTGTCAACCGCCACCAATCAAAACTTCTGACATGTCACTATGATCTGTAGGGCATTCCAAGTATGTGATATTTAGAATCCTAGAAGTATCCATGAATATATTTGTAAAAAATAGGGGACATTTGTTTCCTCCTTATGTTTACCTTATTTCTCCTGATTATAAAATGAATTAAAATAAAATATAAAAATAAGAAGTTCTAGTTGAATCTAAACAAAAATGCCTCTTTTACTATATAAAACATACAAAAGCTTATTTCAGTGGGACAACAAATAATAATACAAAATGTTGCCTTTTTCACACATTATCGGCTAACAAATTAGCAGTAAATTCAAGTAAAGCAACCATATTTTCAGTGCAAATAACATAAAGTAACTCTTTATAATGGGGTAGTTCACTCAAGACATATGAACGTCACAGAAGGTGTCCCTGCAGTAGCCCCAGTCATAACAGCATTTTTTTTCTTTTTTTTTTTCTTGCCCTCTTTTCTTCACTGGGTCTTTGGATACACAGACTTTGAAAACACAGACACTGATCAAACTATAGGCAGCCACTAAAAAACTGCATGGCCTGTATACCAAAAATGTTTTGCTGCTTATGAATTAGTTCAGACTTGAGTCAAGTCACATGATCATAATAATATGTCCTTAGATATAAATGCTGTGTCTGTGGTCACTGCAGCCTGTCCATGATTGCACCACAGAGAGAACAGAAATGTCACAATTGCAAATTATCCCAGCACTGTTAGCGATACACATATAAAGTGCTTAAAAAAAATGAACAAAAATCCAAACCAGACACGGGGAGGAATCTGAAAGAAAAAATCAGCAACCGTTAATACATACGTAATAATAACAACACCGAAAAATTGTCCCGTGCAATCCTAACTAACCATAACACCCCCTCACCGACACTCCCCCCTCTACCGAGATCAAACAAGATGGGGGCGAACATACAGCCTGAACCGTTGGGACTCCCACCTCCCCATACGACACACTGCATCTGGCCCAAGACCCCACCCTACTGCCTCCATGGTGGCCCCTATCCGAAATGAATGCGGAGCAAAAGGCTTCTCATGCAGAACCACACACGACAAACATTTACGGAACGCTATGGTGAATTGATACCGCAACAAAAACTTTCCATCTTCATGACATAACAAAGGCCCACTGTAAAGGATCTGCCTGACACAGCTTCTGTGTCGACGCCCGTGGTTACTCACTCTGCACCTTCTCCTAAGTCTGGTCGAGTGACCCCTTCTTCCACCAATCAGCCCGGGGTTTCTGAGGAGTGGGAGAGCCTATCACAGCCTGACCAGACGGAGCTAGCTCCCGCCCTCTGTCTATTTATACCTTCACTTCCTGCTCCTCCTTTGCCTGTGATTCTTTCAGTCTGTTTCCTGGCCCTGCTGCTGCTGCTTACTACTTGTCTTCTGCTTCATATTGACCCTGGCTTGACTGACTATTCTCCTGCTCTGCGTTTTGTACCTCGTCCACTCCTGGTTTGACTCGGCTCGTTCATTATTCTCCTGCTCTGCGTTTTGTACCTCGTCCACTCCTAGTTTGACTCGGCTCGTTCACTACTCTTGTTGCTCACGGGGTTGCTGTGGGCAACAACCCCATTTCCCTTAGCTTCTGTTACCTTTGTCTGTTTGTCTGTCGTGCACTTAGTGAGCGTAGGGACCGTCGCCCAGTTGTACGCCGTCGCTTAGGACGGGCCGTTGCAAGTAGGCAGGGACTGAGTGGCGGGTAGATTAGGGCTCACCTGTCTGTCTCCCTACCCTGCCATTACATAATCACAGGCCCATATACATTTTCTACCCTGGTCCCTGTCACAACTATGGACCCCCTTGAGACCCTGGCTCAGCAAATGCAGGGCCTCTCCCTACAGGTTCAAGCCCTGGCTCAGAGCGGCAACCAGCAAGATGCTACCCTGGTAGTGACCCCCACCTCACCTCTTGAACCCCACCTCAAGTTGCCTGACCGGTTCTCAGGGGACCGAAAGATTTTTTTCTCCTTTCGGGAGGCTTCTAGGCTCTATTTCCGTCTAAAGCCCCACTGCTCAGGTTCCGAGAGCCAGCGAATGGGTATAATTATGTCCCGGCTCCAGGACGGGCCCCAAGAATGGGCCTTCTCCTTGGCTCCCGACGCCCCTGAACTTTCCTCTGTTTACCTTTTTTTTTCTGCTCTCGGGCTCATATATGACGAGACTGACAAGACTGCCTTTGCCGAGAGTCAGTGTTAGGGATCTGCCAGGTACTACATCTAGGTATACTCCTGGGATTAATCAATCCACACCTGAGGCCAGACCTGTTCGACTGACACCATCTCCCACCAACCAGGGTGGCAGGCTCAGGAGTGGGAGAGCCTATCGCGGCCTGGTCAGTCGGAGTTAGCTCCGCCCCCTGTCCTTTATTACCTGCTGTGTTCTCCTCCTCAGTGCTTGTAATTCTTTTGGATTCCTGGCCCCACTGCTGCTTGCTCCAGCCTGCTTCTGCCGTGCTTCTGCCTTGCTGCTGTTCTGCTTAACCCGCTTTGCTTTGCCTCCGGCTTGCTTCCTCCTCCGTGCTCACTTGGGTATACTCCACTTCATCCTGGTCCTGACAACTCATTCACCGCTCCGTTTCCTCGCGGCGTTCCGTGGGCTACTGCCCCTTCCCTTGCGTGTTCCCTGTTTGTTCTCCCGTGCACTTAGACAGCGTAGGGACCGCCGCCCAGTTGTACCCCGTCGCCTAGGGCGGGTCGTTGCAAGTAGGCAGGGACAGAGCGGTGGGTAGATTAGGGCTCACTTTCCCTTCACCTCCTTCCTGCCATTACATAATTACAAGCCCCTTACCTAGTCTACCATTTCCCCTACGTTGACGCTATCATGGACCCCCTTGAGACCCTGACCCAGCTGATGCAGGGCCTCTCCCTACAGGTCCAGGCCCTGGCCCAGAGGGTCAAGCAGGGTGACGCTGCCGTAGTAGTTCCCCTCACCTCACCTCTAGAACCCGACCTCAAGTTACCTGACCGGTTCTCAGGGGACCGTAAGACGTTTCTCTCCTTCCGGGAGAGTTGCAGACTGTATTTCCACCTTAAACCCCACTCCTCAGGTTCCGAGAACCAGCGGGTGGGTATCATCATATCCCGACTCCAGGAAGGGCCCCAAGAGTGGGCCTTCTCCTTGGCTCCTGACGCCCCTGAACTTTCCTCTGTTGATCGCTTTTTCTCTGCCCTCGGACTCATTTACGACGAAACTGACAGGACTGCTTTAGCCGAGAGTCAGCTGGTGACCTTACGTCAGGGTAGCAGACCGGTTGAGGAGTACTGTTCTGATTTTAGAAAGTGGTGCGTAGCTTCTCGGTGGAACGATCCGGCCTTAAGGTGCCAGTTTAGGTTAGGATTATCTGACGCCCTGAAGGATCTGCTGGTTAGTTACCCCTCTTCTGACTCCCTTGACCAGGTTATGGCCCTAGCAGTACGACTTGACCGACGTCTCAGGGAAAGTCAGCTTGAACGCTTCAATGTGCTCCCCTCTGACCTTTCTGCAATTCCCCCCGAGGTCCCGTCTCCTCGCCCCTCCACGGAGGACTCAGAGGTACCTATGCAACTCGGGGCCTCCATGTCCCCTCGACAACGTAGGGAGTTTCGCAGAATGAATGGTCTCTGCTTCTACTGTGGGGACGACAAGCATCTTCTGAACACCTGTCCCAGGCGCAAGAATAAAAAGCCGGAAAACTTCCGCGCCTAAGTGATCATCGGGGAGGTCACTTGGGCGCACAGGTATTTCCCGTTAATGTGAAACGCAATAAAATTTTGCTTCCCTTTCAGGTCTCGTTTGCTGGCCGGTCTGCCACTGGCAGTGCTTTCGTGGATTCTGGCTCATCTGCTAATATCATGTCTGTGGAATTTGCTATGTCTCTAAAAATGCCTTTTATTGATTTACCTTATCCTATCCCTGTAGTAGGTATCGACTCAACTCCCCTTGCTAATGGTTATTTTACTCAGCATACTCCTGTTTTTGAACTCCTGGTTGGCTCCATGCATTTGGAGCAGTGCTCTGTACTGGTGATGCAGGGATTATCGTCTGATCTGGTATTAGGTCTTCCCTGGTTGCAGTTGCATAATCCCACGTTTGATTGGAATACTGGGGAGCTTACCAAATGGGGTAATGAATGTCTTATGTCATGTCTTTCTGTTAACTCTATTTCTCCCCGGGAGGAGGTAAACACGCTTCCTGAGTTTGTTCAGGACTTCGCCGATGTGTTTTCTAAGGAGGCCTCCGAGGTGTTGCCCCCCCATAGAGATTACGATTGCGCCATCGATTTGGTGCCTGGTGCCAAGCTTCCTAAGGGTAGGATATTTAATCTTTCATGTCCTGAACGTGAAGCTATGAGGGTGTATATCCAAGAATGCCTGGCCAAGGGTTTCATTCGCCCCTCGACTTCTCCTGTAGGTGCTGGCTTCTTCTTCGTGGGGAAGAAGGATGGTGGTCTTAGGCCGTGCATTGATTATCGTAACCTGAATAAGGTCACCGTAAGGAACCAGTACCCACTTCCTTTGATTCCGGATCTTTTTAATCAGGTTCAGGGAGCCCAATGGTTTTCTAAGTTCGATCTACGGGGGGCATATAACCTTATCCGCATCAAAGAGGGGGATGAGTGGAAAACTGCGTTCAACACACCTGAGGGTCATTTCGAATACCTGGTCATGCCCTTTGGGTTGTGTAATGCTCCTGCTGTCTTCCAGAATTTTATTAATGAAATCCTGAGAGATTACCTGGGTAATTTTCTTGTTGTGTACCTTGATGACATACTGGTGTTTTCCAAGGACTGGTCCTCCCACGTGGAGCATGTCAGGAAGGTGCTCCAGGTCCTTCGGGAGAATAATCTGTTTGCTAAGACTGAAAAATGTGTCTTTGGAGTACAGGAGATACCATTTTTAGGGCAAATCCTCACTCCTCATGAATTCCGCATGGACCCTGCCAAGGTTCAGGCTGTGGCGGAATGGGTCCAACCTGCCTCCCTTAAGGCGTTACAGTGTTTTTTAGGGTTCGCCAACTATTACAGGAGATTTATTTCCAACTTCTCGGTCGTCGCTAAGCCTCTTACGGACCTTACTCGCAAGGGTGCTGATGTCCTCCATTGGCCCCCTGAGGCCGTCCAGGCCTTTGAGACCCTCAAGAAGTGCCTTATCTCGGCCCCCGTGCTGATTCACCCCAACCAAGAGGAGCCATTTATTGTGGAGGTTGACGCATCCGAGGTGGGAGTGGGGGCCGTCTTGTCCCAGGGTACCAGCTCCCTCACCCATCTCCGCCCCTGTGCTTACTTCTCTAGGAAGTTTTCGCCAACGGAGAGTAACTATGATATTGGCAACCGCGAACTTCTAGCCATTAAATGGGCTTTTGAAGAGTGGCGACACTTCCTGGAGGGGGCCAGACACCAGGTAACGGTCCTTACAGATCACAAGAATCTTGTTTTCCTAGAATCGGCCCGGAGACTTAATCCTAGACAAGCTCGGTGGGCACTATTCTTTACCAGATTTAATTTCTTGGTTACCTATAGGGCTGGGTCCAAGAATATTAAGGCTGATGCCCTGTCACGTAGTTTCATGGCCAATCCTCCTTCCGAGAAGGATCCTGCTTGTATTTTACTCCCTGGTATAATCGTTTCTGCCACGGATTCTGATTTAGCTTCTGATATCGCGGCTGATCAGGGTGCAGCTCCCGGGAATGTCCCTGGGGACAAACTGTTTGTTCCCCTGCAATACCGGCTAAGGGTACTCAGGGAAAACCATGACTCCGCTCTATCTGGTCATCCTGGCATCTTGGGCACCAAACACCTCATTACCAGAAACTATTGGTGGCCTGGGTTGCCTAAAGACGTTAGGGCTTACGTCGCCGCTTGTGAGGTTTGCGCTAGGTCCAAAACCCCTAGGTCCCGACCTGCGGGCCTACTACGTTCCTTGCCCATTCCCCAGAGACCTTGGACCCATATCTCCATGGATTTTATCACCGATTTGCCTCCATCTCAGGGCAAGTCGGTGGTGTGGGTGGTAGTAGACCGCGTTTCAGCAAGATGTGCCACTTTGTGCCCCTTAAGAAGCTACCTAACGCCAAGACATTAGCTTCTTTGTTTGTGAAACACATCCTGCGTCTCCATGGGGCCCCAGTCAATATCGTTTCTGACAGAGGGGTACAATTTGTTTCCTTATTTTGGAGAGCCTTTTGTAAAAAGTTGGAGATTGATCTGTCCTTCTCCTCCGCCTTCCATCCCGAAACTAATGGCCAAACGGAGAGGACTAACCAGTCCCTGGAACAATATTTAAGGTGTTTCATCTCTGACTGTCAATTCGATTGGGTCTCATTCCTTCCCCTTGCTGAATTTTCCCTGAATAACCGGGTCAGTAACTCGTCAGGGGTCTCCCCGTTTTTCTGTAATTTCGGGTTTAACCCAAGGTTCTCCTCCGTTTCCCCTGGTTGTTCCAATAATCCTGAGGTAGAGGATGTTCATCGGGAACTGTGCACTGTCTGGGCCCAGGTTCAGAAGAACCTAGAGGCGTCCCAAAGCGCACAAAAGATTCAGGCGGATAGTAGACGTTCTGCTAACCCCCGGTATGTCGTCGGGGATTTGGTCTGGTTGTCGTCCAGGAACTTGCGCCTTAAGGTCCCGTCCAGGAAGTTTGCTCCCCAATTTATTGGGCCTTATAAGATCATTGAAGTCCTCAACCCTGTATCCTTCCGTCTGGAGCTGCCCCCATCCTTTCGCATACATGACGTCTTCCATGCCTCCCTCCTTAAACGCTGCTCCCCGTCCTGGTCCCCCTCGAGGAAACCTCCTGTTCCCGTTCTCACCCCTGAGGGGGTGGAATTCGAGGTGGCCAAGATTATTGACAATAGGATGGTCCAGGGCTCCCTCCAGTACCTGGTCCATTGGAGAGGGTACGGGCCGGAGGAGAGGACTTGGGTACCTGCCCGTGATGTTCACGCTGGGGTATTGATCAGGAGGTTCCACCTTCTCTTCCCTACTAAACCGGGTCCTCTTAGTAAGGGTCCGGTGGCCCCTCATAAAAGGGGGAGTACTGTTAGGGATCTGCCAGGTACTACATCTAGGTATACTCCTGGGATTAATCAATCCACACCTGAGGCCAGACCTGTTCGACTGACACCATCTCCCACCAACCAGGGTGGCAGGCTCAGGAGTGGGAGAGCCTATCGCGGCCTGGTCAGTCGGAGTTAGCTCCGCCCCCTGTCCTTTATTACCTGCTGTGTTCTCCTCCTCAGTGCTTGTAATTCTTTTGGATTCCTGGCCCCACTGCTGCTTGCTCCAGCCTGCTTCTGCCGTGCTTCTGCCTTGCTGCTGTTCTGCTTAACCCGCTTTGCTTTGCCTCCGGCTTGCTTCCTCCTCCGTGCTCACTTGGGTATACTCCACTTCATCCTGGTCCTGACAACTCATTCACCGCTCCGTTTCCTCGCGGCGTTCCGTGGGCTACTGCCCCTTCCCTTGCGTGTTCCCTGTTTGTTCTCCCGTGCACTTAGACAGCGTAGGGACCGCCGCCCAGTTGTACCCCGTCGCCTAGGGCGGGTTGTTGCAAGTAGGCAGGGACAGGGCGGTAGGGTAGATTAGGGCTCACTTTCCCTTCACCTCCTTCCTGCCATTACAGTCAGCTTGTGACCTTACGTCATGGTAAGAGACCCGTTTAGGAGTACTGTTCGGACTTTAGGAAGTGGTGTGTAGCTTCTCGGTGGAATGACCCTGCCTTGAGGTGCCAGTTTAGATTGGGTCTGTCGAACGCCCTGAAGGACCTGTTAGTTAGCTACCCCTCTTCTGACTCTCTAGATCAGGTTATGGCTTTAGCAGTACGACTTGACCGACGTCTCAGGGAACGACGACTTGAACGTTGTTGTGCCTTCTCCTCTGGCTCCGCCATTATGGCTCCCGAAGTTCCGTTGCTTCATTCTTCCACGGAAAACTCGGATTTACCAATGCAACTCGGGGCCTCCGTGTCTCCCCAACAACGTAGAGACTTCCGCAGTAAGAATGGTATCTGCTTCTACTGTGGGGAGGACAAGCATCAAGTGAACAACTGTCCTAGGCGTAAGAATAAGCAGCCGGAAGAACTTCCGCGCCTAAGTGATCATCAGGGAGGTCACTTGGGCGCACAGGTATTTCCCGTAAATATGAAACCTAATAAGATCTTGCTTCCCTTTCAGGTCTCTTTTGGTGGTAGGTCTGCTACCGGCAGTGCCTTCGTGGATTCAGGGTCTTCTGCTAATATTATGTCTGTGGAATTTGCTATGTCTCTAGCTATGCGATTGATTGATTTGCCTAAACCTGTCCCGGTAGTGGGTATCCACTCCACTCCTCTTGCTAATGGTTATTTTACGCAGCATACCCCTGATTTTGAACTCATGGTTGGCTCCATGCATTTGGAGCAGTGCTCTGTACTGGTGATGCAGGGATTATCGTCCGATTTGGTTTTAGGCCTTCCCTGGTTGCAGTTGCATAATCCCACGTTTAACTGGAATACTGGGGATCTTACCAAATGGGGTAATGAATGCATGACGTCATGTTTTTCTGTTAATTTTATTTCTCTCCCTGAGGAGGTGAACACTCTACCTGAGTTTATTCAGGACTTCGCTGATGTTTTTTCTAAAAAGGCCTCTGAAGCGTTACCTCCTCATAGAGAATACGATTGCGCAATCGATTTGGTACCAGGAGCTAAGCTCCCTAAGGGTAGGATATTTAATCTCTCTTGTCCCGAACGTGAAGCCATGCGAGAGTGTATCCAGGAATGCCTGGCCATGGGTTACATTCGCCTCTCTACTTCGCCGGTAGGTGCTGGCTTCGTCTTCGCAGGGAAGAAGGATGGTGGTCTTAGGCCGTGCATTTATTACCAAAATTTGAATAAGGTCACTGTAAGGAACCAGTATCCCCTTCCCTTGATTCCTGATCTCTTCAATCAGGTTCAGGGGGCCCAATGGTTCTCTAAGTTTGATCTACGGGGGGCTTATAACCTTATCCGCATCAAAGAGGGGTTGAGTGGAAGACTGCGTTTAACACGCCCGAAGGTCATTTCGAATACCTCGTCATGCCCTTTGGGTTGTATAATGCTCCCGCGGATTTCCAGAATTTCATAAATGAGATTTTAAGAGACTACCTGGGGTTATTTCTTGTAGTGTACCTTGATGACATCCTAGTGTTTTCCAAGGACTGGTCCTCCCACATTGAGCATGTCAGGAAGGTGCTCCAGGCCCTTCGGGAAAACAAACTGTTTGCTAAAACCGAAAAATGTGTGTTTGGGGTGCAGGAGATACAATTTTTGGGTCAAATCCTCACTCCTCATGAATTCCACATGGACCCTGCCAAGGTTCAGGCTGTCGCGGAATGGGTCCAACCTGCCTCCCTGAAGGCGTCACAGTGCTTCCTGGGGTTTGCTAATTATTACAGAAGATTTATTGCTAACTTCTCGGTCATCGCTAAGTCTCTTACGGATCTCACTCGCAAAGGTGCTGATCTCCTCCATTGGCCTCCAGAGGCGGTCCAGGCTTTTGAGATCCTTAAGAAGTGCTTTATCTCGGCCCCAGCCTAACCAAATGGAGCCATTTATCGTGGAGGTTGACGCCTCCGAGGTGGGAGTGGGTGCTGTTTTGTCCCAAGGTACCAGGTCCCTCACCCATCTCCGTCCCTGTGCCTACTTCTCCAGAAAGTTCTCACCTACTGAGAGTAACTACAACATTGGCAACCGCAAACTCTTAGCCATTAAATGGGCATTTGAAGAGTGGCGCCACTTCCTGGAGGGGGCTAGGCACCAGGTTACGGTCCTTACCAACCACAATAATCTGGTTTTTCTAGAATCTGCCCGGAGGCTAAACCCGAGACAAGCTCGATGAGCGTTATTTTTTACTCGATTCAACTTTTTGGTCACCTATAGGGCTGGGTCTAAAAATATTAAGGCTGATGCACTGTCGCGTAGCTTCATGGCCAGCCCTCCTTCGGAGGAAGATCCTGCTTGTGTTTTGCCCCAGGTATAATCATTTCCTCTGTTGATTCTGGCCTGGGTTGCTTAAAGACGTTAAGGCCTACGTCGCCGCTTGTGAAATTTGTGCTAGGTCCAAGACTCCCAGGTCCCGACCAGCGGGCTTACTATGTTCTTTGCCCATTCCCCAGAGACCTTGGACCCATATCTCCATGGATTTTATCACCGATCTGCCTCCATCTCAAGGCAAGTCGGTGGTATGGGTGGTAGTGGACCGCTTCAGTAAGATGTGCCACTTTGTGCCCCTCAAGAAACTACCCAATGCTAAGACGTTAGCTACCTTGTTTATCAAACACATCCTGAGTCTCCATGGGGTTCCTGTCAATATTGTTTCTGACAGAGGGGTACAATTTGTTTAATTGTTTTGGAGAGCCTTCTGTAAAAAGTTGGAGATTGATCTGTCCTTCTCCTCGGCCTTCCATCCTGAAACTAATGGCCAAACTGAGAGGACTAATCAGTCTCTAGAACAATATTTAAGGTGTTTTATCTCTGACTGTCAATATGATTGGGTCTCCTTAATTTCCCTCGCTGAATTTTCCCTTAATAACCGGGTTAGTAACTCGTCAGGGGTCTCCCCCTTTTTCTGTAATTTTGGGTTCAATCCACAGTTCTCCTCCATTTCACCTGGTGGTTCCAACAATCCTGAGGTAGATGTCGTTCATCGGGAACTGTGCACAGTCTGGGCCCAGGTTCAGAAGAACCTAGAGGTGTCCCAGAGCATACAAAAGACCCGGGCAGATAGAAGACGTTCTGCTAACCCCTTGTTTGCGGTCGAGGATCTGGTGTGGCTGTCTTCAAGAAATTTGCGCCTTAAAGTCCCGTCCAAAAAATTTGCTCCCAGGTATATAGGGCCGTACAAGGTCATTGAAGTCCTAAACTCTGTCTCCTTCCGACTGGAGTTACCCTTGTCTTTTCGAATACACGACGTGTTTCATGCCTCCCTCCTGAAACGCTGCTCCCCGTCCTTGGCTCCCTCGAGGAAACCTCCGGTCCCTGTTCTCACCCCTGAAGGGGTAGAATTCGAGGTGGCCAAGATTGTGGACAGCAGGATGGTCCAGGGCTCTCTCCAGTACCTGTTCCATTCGAGAGGATACGGGCCTGAGGAGAGGACTTGGGTACCCGCCCGGGATGTTCAGGCTGCAGTATTGCTCAGGAGGTGCCATCTTCGGTTCCCCTATAAGCCAGGTCCACCTAGAAAGGGTCCAGTGGCCCCTCATAAAAGGGGGGGTACTGTAAAGGATCTGCCTGACACAGCTTCTGTGTCGACACCCGTGGTTACTCACTCTGCACCTGCTCCTAAGTCTGGTCGAGTGACCCCTTCTTCCACCAATCAGCCTGGGAGGCTGAGGAGCGGGAGAGCCTATCACAGCCTGGCCAGACGGAGCTAGCTCCCGCCCTCTGTCTATTTATACCTTCACTTCCTGCTCCTCCTTTGCCTGTGATTCTTTCAGTCTGTTTCCTGGCCCTGCTGCTGCTGCTTACTACTTGTCTTCTGCTTCATATTGACACCCTGGCTTGACTGACTATTCTCCTCCTCTGCGTTTTGTACCTCGTCCACTCCTGGTTTGGCTCGGCTCGTTCACTATTCTCCTGCTCTGCGTTTTGTACCTCGTCCACTCCTGGTTTGACTCTTGTTGCTCACGGGGTTGCCGTGGGTAACAGCCCCATTTCCCTTAGCTTCTGTTACCCTTGTCTGTTTGTCTGTCGTGCACTTAGTGAGCGTAGGGACCGTCGCCCAGTTGTACGCCGTCGCTTAGGACGGGCCGTTGCAAGTAGGCAGGGACTGAGTGGTGGGTAGATTAGGGCTCACCTGTCTGTCTCCCTACCCCGCTATTACACCCACCCCTAAACTGGCCATACCTGAAATAAGCCCCCCAACGAGCGAACCGGATACATAACCGCGCCCACGACCTCCTTCAATACCACTCGCCGCCCCCTCCCCCTTTGATCCGTTTTGCAACAACGAATCCAGAACTCCACCCGATTCCCCAAATGCACCACATCGTCTGTTGACAACCCCCCCGGCCGCACCCTGCTGCGTGACACCGATTCCCCTACCCGTAGCACCCCAAAAAAGGCCCAAGAAAATGGCAATTGAAATAACACAGATTCATACTCCGATATGTACACCACATTCTCTGCAATCCCCAATTTTTCCAACAGACCAAACGACACCGGGCGCCGCCTATCAGGCGCCACCTGTCCCCTTCTAAAGCCCCTCAGGGCCTGGCCTACCAAAAATTCCTTTGTGGCGTCCCGTAAACATCTCCATTTAAAACCAAATACTAGGGCCGCCATAAAGCAATTAACCTTCGCAACCGACCAGCCCGCAGCAGACACATGACCCAAAAATGCCAACAACGCCACCACTTGATCCCCATAAGAATACTACTCCATCCAATACATCCAGCCAAGCCTCCCATTCGCGCTAGTCTGCCTCTTAAGCGGTCCACGTCCCCGGAGCCAATGAAAACCGGATCAGTCTATTCGCTCCCTCTAGACCAGCTCCCACACGTACTGAGGGCATGGGAGCCCTATCGCATCTGCCTCCGGGACCAACTGCCGAAACCGATCCCACTGCAAGCGAGAAAGAGAATCCGCTCCCGGGAAGTGAACATCTGTAACCCAAGCATTCAGGGACAGACAAAGTAGGACCAAATGTCTTAACAAACAACAGGGGGAAATGACGCCGAAACATTATTAATTGCCATCACCACTCCCATGTTATCGCAATGCAAATGCACCTTCTTATTCCTAAAACCGTCCCCCCAAATAGACACTGTCACGGGGCGGGTCAGTGGACCCACTAGGCCGTACCATGGTAGTGGGGAGGCAGCGGGTCAAACAACAGGAAACCCCAGCAGGGTACCTGGGTAGTCCAGACCGTGGCCGCAGCTCTGGCACAGATGGAGAAGGGTGCAGCAGGTAACGCCAGACGTGGCGGATGACACAGGTGCTGCAGGTTGCGTCAGACGTGGCGAGTTCCTCCAAACGTGGCAGATGACACAGGACGTGGCGGATTCCTCTAGACGTGGCAGATGACACAGGATGTGGCGGATTCCTCCGGACGTGGCAGATGACAGGACGTGGCGGATTCCTCCAGACGTGGCAGATGACACAGGACGTGACACGACTCCGACACTAGTTGGCACAGGAACAAGAACAGAACGGGATACAGGATCAGGTAACAAGGCATGGGTAACAACTGGAACGGGAAACACTAAGGGACCATTTGCAAGACAGACTGGGAAAACTAACAACACTCAGGCAAGGATCAGAAGGCCTGGGGCCTTCTTATAGACCAGGAAATCATGGCAATTGATGATAATGACGATTTCCTTTGTGCGCGCGCTGGCCCTTTAAGGCCGGGTACGAGCGTTGCGCGTGCACCCTGCGGGACACAGCAGAACAGAGCGGAAGTGAGCGCTGGCGTCTCCTAGGAAGGAGATGGGGACCAGCGCTCACGGATCCATGGCTGCGGGCGTCGGGAGGTGAGTAAACCCGACATCCCGTGGCCATGGATGCTACAGACACCGCTACCACAATAGGGAACAACTCCAAAAATGCCAGGTTACGCACCAAGCCCATCTCCACTCACTTAACCGGTCATTGACCTACGCACCACTGTCCCCCGCAATAGGCCCCGAAGTCCACACTCCCCAATGTTTCCGTGAATAAGTCCCAATCAACATTCTCAACCACCGGGGCCATGATAATCAACCTCCCATTATACTGCCCCAGGAAGTGACCTCACACTCTCAAATCCTCCCGATGTTCCTCCCCCACCTAATAAAATGATGTGTGGCCTTTACTCCCGCTGTAGCCCTCACCAAATCTCTACAGAAAACCCTCCCAATAGGCATGATGCGGCAAGCAAAGTTAAGCCTCCCCAGGAGGGATTGCAAGTCCTGCAACTTAATCTTCCTCAAATGGCACGCTCTGCCTACCAACAACTTCAAATCCTCCAATTTCTCCTGGGGCAGACTGCATTCCATGCTCTCAGAATCAATCGTTATTCCCAAAAACACCAGGACCGACCTCAGACCCTCCATTTTTTTTGGGCGCGAGGGGCTTTCCAAAACTACCAGCCACCCACTCCGCCGTTGCCAACAAGTTCCCGCAAACAGATGAGCCCGCTGGCCACATTTAAAGGAAATCATCCAAGTAATGGATGACGGAGGCAACTCCCGCCACCTCACATATCACCCATTCCAAGAATGAACTGAAGGCTTCAAAATAGGCGCAGGAAACGGAGTAGCCCTTCGGAAGACATCTTTCCACAAAATACGAACCCTCCCAGTAACAGCCCAACAACTGAACACTATCGGGGTGCACTGGAAGCAAATGAAAAGCTGACTCCACATCCGTTTTTGCCATGAGAGCCCCCCGACCATACTGCCTAACCCACTCAACCGCCGCATCAAAGGACGTATAAACAACAACAAAGTGCTGGATAAATCCCGCCATTCACCGAACCCCCCTTGGATGAGATAAATGATGTGTTAACCAAAACTTATTAGGCTCTTTTTTAGGCACGACACCTAACGTATAAACTACCGTGTCAATGCAAGGAGGGGAAAAAAGTACCCGCCATCCTCCCCAGCCGCACCTCTTTACTCAATTTCTCGGACACAACCATCGGGTATTCCCGCACAAATTTTAAATTACATAATGAAAAGGGACAACAAGAGAAGGGGGGGATCCGGAAACTGATGCGAAACCCCCCCTCCGACAAACTTGCCTTCTCCCTATCCGGGTACCTATTTAGATACGGCAGCATCTCTCCCAACTTCACCGGCGTCACTCCCATGGCTACCTGCTGCGCTTCCTCTCCCCTTTCCTTTCTTAAACCATCTTGACGTGCCATGTGATGCCCCACTACAGACTGAACAGGAGTGTTTAAATTTGCAGCCTGCTCCAAACTTACACTGACCCTCATTGAATTTCCAACAAAGGCCCGACCTACCCCCCGAGGAAGTCCCTGACTGTCCCCCAGCCCCCTGCTGGCTATACTGGCCAAACCCCCCGGCCGCCCCTGGAAAGGACTTCCTCCCAAAACGCCCCGGGGCCATAACCCTCAACCACAACCCAATATCCTTCTGTTCCCACCGTATATTCGGGCGGACCGCCTTCCTTTGCCGGAACTGCTCATAATACCTAAGCCACGTCATACCCCCATACACCCTATAAGCCTCCCCAATGGCGTCCATATAGCAAAAAAGGCCTGAGCCATTATCCAGTGCCTTCTCCCCAATAACACTCACTAAGATGGCAAACGCCTGCAGCCAATTGGGAAACGTCTGAGGTATGAGCCGATACCTCCGTTTCTCCTCCTCCTTTTTGCTCTCAATCCGTTTGGGCTTATCTAGATTGAACTTCTCCAATGGGAGCAGTGGAAAGCTCTCGACATACTCATCCTTCCAGATCTTTTCTTTAAATTCCGATTTTAAATGAGCCCCCAACGGCCCCTCAAAACATACACCTCCCCCGTAGCCCTATCATCCAACTGCACCCGATCCAACTCCCCATCCTTTTCCATCTGAACTGACACCGCAACCCCCGCTTCACAAACCACCGGCATGCTCGCCACTACTGGGACACCTCCCATACCCTGCTGAATCCCACTACCACCGCGCCAAGCAGCCACCGGGGACGGCTCCCCCAACAAACCTACCTGCACGCACCTCGATAGCAACTCCTGGAAACTGCCCAATAACCACCGCACCACTTCACCATCCCCCGATCCTACCCCGCTAATACCTGACTCAACCACCCCGCCCCCCACAGAGATACCCCTTGACCCCGGGGACCTAAAATTGGCAGTGATGGGATAAGATAAGGACATAGACTCACATGGCTGCGCAGGTGCTGTGATCCCACCAGCTGGAAGACCCGGATCATCCAGTCGTCCCTCGTCCCGATGGCCTCCATCTTCCTCTTGAATCCGCGATGACGACGAACCTGGAGGGTAACTCCTCTTACCCTCCGCCCTAGGCAAGATCTCCACCGCCGTCAAAGCCCTGGAAGGCCGTCGACCACCCGACACACAACCAGTTCCAATTTTAAATTAGCCCCCAACGGCCCCTCAAAACATACACCTCCCCCTTTGCCCTACCATGCAACTGCACCCGATCCAACTCCCCATCTTTTTCCATCTGAACTGACACCGCAACCCCCGCTTCACGAACCACCGGCACGCCCGCCACTACTGGGACACCTGACACCTCCCATACCCTGCTGAATCCCACTACCACCGCACCAAGCAGCCACCGGGGACGGCTCCCCCAACAAACCTACCTGCACGCACCTAAATAGCAACTCCTGCAAACTGCCCAATAACCCCCGCACCACTGCACCATCCCCCGATCCTACCCTGCTAATACCTGACTCAACCACCCCGCCCCCCACAGAGATACCCCTTGACCCCGGGGACCTAAAAGTGGCAGTGATGGGATAAGATAAGGACATAGACGAACCTGGAGGGTAACTCCTGTTACCCTCCGCCCTAGGCAAGATCTTCACCGCCGTCAAAGCCCTGGAAGGCCGTCGACCAACCGACACACAACCAGCACACAACCAGCGGGGACCCCACCACACGACTACCGACCATGCCCGCCGTGCAGTGCTAGAACACCCGTCTTGTGCACAGGGGGGCCGCCTGACTGGACCATCGCCAGGCCGGCCCACTGCCAATCCAGGAGAGACTGAACTGGAGCCAGGTGGTGTCCCCCACCCTATGGGTACCGAAACACCTGCTGCCGATTAATCCGGCCGGGAAGCGGGATTCCTGCCAGACCGGGGCCTGTAGCCTGCAGGTGAGGGCCCAGCCCCCCGGTCTCCAGGGTTCCTGGAGGGGTTCCCAACCCTGCGCCGGACCCTGGGAGTAACATCCGGGCTAAAACGGGACGGCAGCCGTGCCCTCCTCGACCGACGCTGCCGTCTGCCCTGGGGGATGCAATCCTACGATCCCCCTGCAATCTCCTCCTCCCCTGCCTCCAACTCACTTGCAGGGAGGACGGAGAGAGCAGAGGAGACAACTTCTTCTCACTGTGTTTATGGACAGACTGGTGCTCAAACCAGGGCGCCGCCTGTCCAGCATCGTGACACAAGCTCCTCCCCTTCCTGGTTCCCCTGGTCATGTGGCCTCCTTCTAAGCCTGGGGCTGAACTCCGGCCATTCTTTATCTACTATGTACAGGGGGCATTGTGACTGGTGCTATCTACAGGGTTCATTGTTAGTATGTGGTGTTTTACTTTACAGTGTTTGACACTTCAGGGGCACAGTGTACAATACTATTATATTTAGGTTCACAGTGTATAGTACTATTATATTCAGGGGCACAGTGTATACTACTAATATATTTAGGGGCACAGCGTATAGTACTATTATATTCAGGGGCACAGTGTATGATACTAGTAGGGTATGTGCACACGATAGCAGGCATTTACGTCTGAAAAGACAGACTGTTTTCAGAAGAAAACAGCTGCCTCGTTTCAGACGTAAATGCTCCTCCTCGCATTTTGCGAGGCTTCTCTGACAGCCGTAAATTCTGAGCTGCTCTTCATTGAGTTCAATGAAGAGCGGCTCAAATTACGTCTGAAAGACGAGGCTGTATTTTTACGCGTCGTCGTTTGACAGCTGTCAAACGACGATGCGTAAATGACAGGTCGTCTGCACAGTACGTCGGCAAACCCATTCAAATGAATGGGCAGATGTTTGCCGACGTATTGTAGCCCTAATTTCAGACGTAAAACAAGGCATAATACGCCTTGTTTACGCCTGAAAATAGGTCGTGTGAACCCAGCCTTATATTTAGAAGCATAGAGTGTGGCATCATGAGAATTTTATCTTCGTTTATAGGTGCGGAAATGTTGGAAAAGTGAGGAGCCGAAGACATCTGAGCTGCAAACTGCAGAAATGGGCCATGACCGGGAGAAGTCATCATAATGGTCTAGACCGGATGGAGAAGAAAAGAGAAAAATAACGAAAAATAATCTGAGATGTCACCTGTGAGTCACTCTATGTAAATGTTTATTCTCCTTGTGACTGATCAGTACTGTAGTGATCTGTAGTGATCTGCAGCGAGATGACGGATAGTAGCATTCTTTTTTGTTAAACAGCAATTCCCAGCATATCCTAACCATTGTTCAGGCTATACTGGGAGCTGTCATTTTATGTCGTACAAATTTATACGGTAGGGGTTAAACTGAATTTACAAATGATCTCTGTACTAAACTGTATTTGTTCTGGTGCTGTATATATGTACTGAGCTCGGTTCTGGTGCTGTGTATATATGTACTGAGCTTGGTTCTGGCACTGTATTTATGTACTGAGCTTTGTTCTGGTGCCATATATATGTACTGAGCTTGGTTATGGTGCTGTATTTATGTACTGAGCTTTGTTCTGGTGTTGTATATAAGTACTGAGTGTAACGTCTATGGCCACAGCCCGTCGTTCTGACTTAAACCTCGACGGCCGTGGCCATGGACATCTTACCTGTGTGCAGCGTCGTCCTCCTGTGAGGCGCCGGCTATCACTTCCAGACATCGAGACTGTCTCCGGAGGGCGTGTGCGTCCACGCGTGCACGGTCTTAAAGGGGCAGTGCGCGCATTTTACAGGAAGTCTGCAATCTAGCCCAGGATGCCCTGGGCTATAAAAAGGGCTCTGCCCTCTTGCTCTTTGCCAGAGCGTTGTTTGTTACCCATAGTTTGTCATGCTAATGGTCTCCCAGTGTCTTCCAGTTTCCCAGTGTACCTTGTTCCTGTATCCCGTATCCTGTTTCCATGTTACCCAGTTCTAGTGCCGTGCTGTTGCCGTGCTGTTGCCGTGCTGTGCTGCAGTCTACGCTTGTTTTGCTACGCCTCACCTGACGTCTTCCCGCCGCCTGGTCCTGGACATGCCTGCCTCTCTACTGTCTACGTTGCCTCAGGTATTCTCACTGAACTATTGAACTCTGTACTTTACCTGTTTGGCCAGCTGGCATCCCGCTACGTGGTACGGCCCAGTGGGTCCCCAACCCGCTTCGTGACACTGAGCTTGGTTTTGGTGCTTTATTTATATACTGAGCTTTGTTCTGGTGTTGTATATATGTACTGAGCTTTGTTCTGGTGCTGTATTTATGTGCTGAGCTTGGTTCTGGTGCTGTATATATGTACTGAGCTTGGTTCTGGGGCTGTATATATGTACTGAGCTTGGTTCTGGGTCTGTATATTTGTATTGAGCTTGGTTCTGAGGCTGTATATATTTACCTTCTCTTAAGGTAAAAGTAGATGATAAATCTACTTTTATCTTAAGAGAAGGTAAATATATACAGTAAAAACAAAATCCGAAAAACCATGGAGGAATCTCAGTTTTTTCCAATTCTATCATTATATGGCAATTTAAATGGTGCCAATAAAAACGACAAAATAATCCTTCACACACCACTCCATTGACGTAAATATGAAAAAGTTATAAAACTCCTGACCACATTAGTGTCTCACAGTATTCTGCTTTTTCTCTTCTGTATGGCTCATTCTGCTTTTACAGTTATTTCAAAACCGTCAGATCTTTGTCAGTCTAAACATAAATCTACAAATATGTATGGTACAGCGTCTTCAAAGTTTCAAAGTTCTGTCTTCAGAGTTCAGGGGGGGGGGGGGCCCAGACTTGAAAAAGTGCCTGGGGTCCATGGTACCCTTAATCCACCCCTGGTTCAAGACAATGGTGCATTTGAGAAAGTTGGAGGAGACTGATAGTGATGTACAGCTAGAGGGATGTCAATCAAACATGGAAAGTTGGGTTTGGAGGAAGAACTATGTGACTCTTCAGGATAGCGCCACCGCCCCATGGCCCATTAATGAGTAATTAGCATATAGCGTGCGTTATTTTAAAAGTTGATTTTATAGATTTTGCTGCATCTGAAAAAACATACAGAGGAATGTTTGGAAATATTGTCAGGTCATGTATTATCGCATGGTGGCGGTTCAAGGGGTTAAAACTACCAGACAGGTTCCCATTAAATATACAATGAATTGATAACAATTCTATCTGCCCTGCAATTTTGTTATTATAAATATATTCTATATATTTACAGCTCCAGAACCAAGCTCTGACATATGCGGCTCCAGAACAAAGCTCAATACATATATACGATACCAGAACCAAGCTCATACATATATACAGCAACAGTACAAAGCTGAATATATATACTTCACCAGAGCAAAGCTCAGTACATAAATATAACACTAGAACGAAGCTCAGTATATATATACAGCCCCAGAACCAACCTCAGTACATATATACAGCACCAGAACCAAGCTCAACACATAAATACAGCACCAGAACAAAGCTCAGTACATATTTACAAATCCATAACCAAGCTCAGTACATATATACAGCATAAGAAACAAGCTTAGTACATAAATACAGCACCAGAACCAAGCTCTGTACATATATACAGCTCCAAAACCAAGTTCAGTACATAAATACAGCAACAAAACCAAGCTCAGTACATATATACAACACCAGAACAAAGCTCAGTACATATACACAACATCAGAACCAAGCTCAGTACATAAATACTACACCAAAACAAATACAGCTCAGAGTAGTGCAACCCCTGCCGTATAGGTTTGTACGGTGTAAAACGACAGCTTCCAGCATGGTCTGAACAATGGTAAGGATATGCTGGGTGTTGCTGTTTCACAAAAAAAAATCATACCAACTATCATCTTGCTGCAGATCATACAGTGACTACAGTACTGATGTAAAGGATCTGCCAGGCACAGCTTCGGGGTTAACGCCCATAGATAATCAGTCTGCACCTGCTTCTATGTCTGTGAGACTGACTCCATCTTCCACCACTCAGGGTGGCAGGCTTAGGAGTGGGAGAACCTATCACAGCCTGGCCAGACGGAGCTAGCTCCCGCCCTCTGTCTATTTATACCTGCCTTTCCTGTTCCTCCTTTGCTTGTGATTCTTCTCGTTTGGTTTCCTGGCCCTGCTGCAGCTTCTTGTACCATTGTCCTTGCTTCTTATTGACCCCGGCTTGCTGACTACTCTCCTGCTCTGCGTTTGGTACCTCGTACACTCCTGGTTTGACTCGGCTTGTTTACTACTCTTCTGCTCTGCGTTTGGCACCTCGTACTCTCCTGGTTTTACTCGGCTTGTTCACTTCTCTTGTTGCTCACGGTGTTGCCGTGGGCAACTGCCCTTTCTCCCCCTAGCTCTGTGTACCCTTGTCTGTTAGTCTGTCGTGCACTTATTGAGCGTAGGGACCGTCGCCCAGTTGTACCCCGTCGTCTAGGGCGGGTCGTTGCAAGTAGGCAGGGACTGAGTGGTGGGTAGATTAGGGCTCACTTGTCTGTCTCCCCACCCCCGTCATTACATAATCACAAGCCCATATACCTAGTCTACCCTGGTCCCTCTCACTACTATGGACCCCCTTGAGACCCTGGCTTAGCAAATGCAGTGTCTCTCCCTACAGGTCCAGGCCCTGGCTCAGAGGGTCAACCAGCCTGATGCTACCATGGTAGTCCCCCTCACCTCACCTCTTGAACCCCACCTCAAGTTGCCCGACCGGTTCTCAGGGGACCGGAAGACTTTTCTCTCCTTTCGGGAGAGTTGTAGGCTCTATTTTCGTTTAAAGCCCCACTCCTCAGGTTCTGAGAGCCAGCGGGTGAGTATAATTATGTCCCGGCTCCAGGAAGGGCCCCTAGAATGGGCCTTCTCCTTGGCTCCTGACGCCCCTGAACTTTCCTCCGTTGATCTTTTCTTTTCTGCTCTCGGACTCATCTATGACAAGACTGACAAGACTGCTTTTGCCGAGAGTCAGCTGGTGACCTTACGTCAGGGTAAGAGACCTGTTGAGGAGTATTGCTCTGACTTTAGGAAGTGGTGCGTAGCTTCTCGGTGGAATGACCCTGCCTTAAGGTGCCAGTTTAGGTTGGGTCTGTCGAACGCCCTAAAAGATCTGCTAGTTAGTTATACCTCTTCTGACTCCCTAGACCAGGTTATGGCTTTAGCGGTACGACTTGACCGACGTCTCAGGGAACGACGATTTGAACGTCTTGATGTTTTCTAGTGAACAACTGTCCTAAGCGTAACAATGCAGCCGGAGAACTTCCGCGCCTAAGTGATCTTCGGGGAGGTCACTTGGGCGCACAGGTATTTCCCGTAAATATGAAACGTAATAAAATCTTGCTTCCCTTTCAGGTCTCTTTTGGTGGTAGGTCTGCTACCGGCAGTGCCTTCGTGGATTCAGGGTCTTCTGCTAATATCATGTCTGTGGAATTTGCTATGTCTCTAGCTATGCCTTTGATTGATTTGCCTAAACCTGTCCCGGTAGTGGGTATCGACTCCACTCCTCTTGCTAATGGTTATTTTACACAGCATACCCCTGTTTTTGAACTCTTTGTTGGCTCCATGCATTTGGAGCAGTGCTCTGTACTGTTAATGCAGGGATTATCATCCGATTTGGTTTTAGGCCTTCCCTGGTTGCAGTTGCATAATCCCACGTTTGACTGGAATTCTGGGGACCTTACCAAATGGGGTAATGAATGCTTGACGTCATGTTTTTCTGTTAATTCTATTTCTCCCCCAGAGGTGGTGAACATGCTACCTGAGTTTGTTCAGGACTTCGCCGATGTTTTCTCTAAGGAGGCCTCCGAAGTGTTACCTCCTCATAGAGAATATGATTGCGCAATCAATTTGGTACCAGGAGCTAAGCCCCCTAAGGGTAGGATATTTAATCTCTCTTGTCCCGAACGTGAAGCCATGAGAGAGTATATCCAGGAATGCCTGGCCAAGGGTTACATTCGCCCCTCTACTTCTCCGGTAGGTGCTGGCTTCTTCACCCCCTGAGGAAGCGATACTTGCGAAACGCGCGTCGGGGTGCCTCAACACTCGGTGGGTCACTTCACTTCTAAAACACCTCCATGGGTAAGCCTTCATTTTTAGTTTTGCCACATCAGTGGTTCTGTTAAACGGACGTTCGGTTCCCCTCCACACCAGGCTTTAGTAGGCCGGCTCCTTTTCCCTTGATCTATTTCTGGGACCATGCAATTGAAGAGTTAGACGTAACTCTTGTGTTACTAGTCGGTAGTTGTTATTTTCATCTGCTGCTGACTTGCATGCACTATCTGGTGGTGAGATTGCACTGCTCCCGTTTCAGTGAACCAGCAATGTCTGTATGTGACGGTGAGGTGCTTTCTCTCCCCCATATATTTATTTACTAACGGAACCTCTTATACTGTTGTACATATGGCATGCCCGTGTTGAGGGTTTTTGACATCTGATCCACCTATCGACTTTCAATTTTATACACCTCGTTGTGTACCTGTGTTTTTATATATTTTTGTATTTTCTGAGTGTAACAATAAAATTATATTTTCTTGTGTACCTATAGTCTATGGCTCTTTTTCCTCTTGGTTTCTAATGTTATTGTGGAGTTTTCGCTAGCTTATAGTGATATTTTTGGAGGTAGAACATTTCGCCTTGTGGGTGATACCTAGCCAAATTACCATACCTGTGAGACCTTTTTGGTTGTTAGCTGGCTTCTTCTTCGTAGGGAAGAAGGATGGTGGTCTTAGGCCATGTATTGACTACCGAAGCTTGAATAAGGTCACTGTAAGGAACCAGTATCCCCTTCCTCTGATTCCTGATCTCTTTAATCAGGTTCAGGGGGCCCAATGGTTCTCTAAGTTTGATCTACGGGGGGCGTATAACCTTATCCGCATCAAAGAGGGGGATGAGTGGAAGACTGCGTTTAACACGCCCGAAGGTCATTTCGAATACCTCGTCATGCCCTTTGGGTTGTGTAATGCTCCCGTGGTCTTCCAGAATGTCATAAATGAGATTTTAAGAGACTACCTGGGGTTATTTCTTGTAGTGTACCTTGATGACATACTTGTGTTTTCCAAGGACTGGTCCTCCCACATTGAGCATGTCAGGAAGGTGCTCCAGGTCCTTCGAGAAAACAAACTGTTTGCAAAGACCGAAAAATGTGTGTTTGGGGTGCAGGAGATACCATTTTTGGCCCAAATCCTCGCTCCTCATGAATTCCGCATGGACCCCGCCAAGGTCCAGGCTGTGGTGGAATGGGTCCAGCCTACCTCCCTGAAGGCGTTACAGTGCTTCCTGGGGTTCGCTAATTATTACAGGAGGTTTATTGCTAACTTCTCGGTCATCTCTAAGCCTCTTACGGATCTCACTCGCAAAGGTGCTGATCTCCTCCACTGGCCTCCTGAGGCTGTCCAGGCTTTTGAGGTCCTTAAGAAGTGCTTTATCTCGGACCCGGTGCTGGTTCAGCCCAACCAAATGGAGCCATTTATCGTGGAGGTTGATGCATCCGAGGTGGGAGTGGGGGCTGTCTTGTCCCAGGCTACCAGGTCCCTCACCCATCTCCGTCCCTGTGCCTACTTCTCCAGGAAGTTTTCACCCACTGAGAGTAACTATGATATTGGCAACCGCAAACTCTTAGCCATTAAATGGGCATTTGAAGAGTGGCGCCACTTCCTGGAGGGGGCTAGGCACCAGGTAACGGTCCTTACCGACCACAAGAATCTGGTTTTCCTAGAATCTGCCCGGAGGCTAAACCCGAGACAAGCTCGTTGGGCGTTATTTTTTACCAGATTCAACTTTGTGGTTACCTATAGGGCTGGGTCTAAAAATGTTAAGGCTGATGCACTGTCACGTAGCTTCATGGCCAGCCCTCCTTCGGAGGAAGATCCTGCTTGTATTTTGCCTCCAGGTATAATCATTTCCGCTATTGATTCTGATTTAGTATCTGAAATTGCGGCTGATCAAGGTTCAGCTCCCGGGAGCCTTCCTGAGAACAAACTGTTTGTTCCCCTGCAATTCCGGCTAAGGGTACTTAGGAAAAATCATGACTCTGCACTATCTGGCCATCCAGGCATCCTAGGTACCAAGCACCTCATTGCCAGAAACTATTGGTGGCCTGGGTTGCCTAAAGACGTTAAGGCCTACATCGCTGCTTGTGAAGTTTGTGCTAGGTCCAAGACTCCCAGGTCCCGACCAGCGGGCTTACTATGTTCTTTGCCCATTCCCCAGAGACCTTGGACCCATATCTCCATGGATTTTATCACCGATTTGCCTCCATCTCAAGGCAAGTCGGTGGTGTGGGTTGTAGTAGACCGCTTTCATGAGATGTGCCACTTTGTGCCCCTCAAAAAACTACCCAATGCTAAGACGTTAGCTACCTTGTTTGTCAAACACATCCTGCGTCTCCATGGGGTCCCTGTCAATATTGTTTCTGATAGAGGGGTACAATTTGTTTCATTGTTTTGGAGAGCCTTCTGTAAAAAGTTGGAGATTGATCTGTCCTTCTCCTCTGCTTTCCATCCTGAAACTAATTGCCAAACTGAGAGGACTAATCAGTCTCTAGAACAATATTTAAGGTGTTTTATCTCTGACTGTCAATATGATTGGGTCTCATTCATTCTCCTCGCCGAATTTTCCCTTAATAACCGGGTCAGTAACTCGTCAGGGGTCTCCCCCTTTTTCTGTAATTTTGGGTTTAATCCACGGTTCTCTTCCGTTTCACCTAGTAGTTCCAACAATCCCGAGGTAGAGGTCGTTCATCGAGAACTGTGCACAGTCTGGGCTCAAGTACAGAAGAACCTAGAGGCGTCACAGAGCATACAAAAAACTCAGGCAGATAGAAAACGTTCTGTTAACCCCTTGTTTATGGTCGGGGATCTGGTGTGGCTATCGTCTAAAAATTTGCGTCTTAAGGTCCCGTCCAAGAAGTTTGCTCCCCGGTTTATAGGGCCGTACAAGGTCATTGAAGTCCTCAATCCTGTCTCCTTCCGACTGGAGTTGCCCCCATCTTTTCGAGTACATGACGTGTTCCATGCCTCCCTCCTTAAACGCTGCTCCCCGTCCTTGGCTCCCTCGAGGAAACCTCCGGTCCCTGTTCTCACCCCTGAGGGGGCAGAATTCGAGGTGGCCAAGATTGTGGACGGCAGGATGGTCCAAGGCTCCCTCCAGTACCTGGTCCATTGGAGAGGATACGAGCCTGAGGAGAGGACTTGGGTACCCGCTCGGGATGTTCACGCTGGGATATTGGTCAGGAGGTTTCACCTTAGTTTCACCTTCGTTTCCCCAGTAAACCAGGTCCACTTAGAAAGGGTCCGGTGGACCCTCATAAAAGGGGGGGGGTACTGTAAAGGATCTGCCAGGCACAGCTTCGGGGTTAACGCCCATAGATAATAAGTCTGCACCTGCTTCTATGTCTGTGAGACTGACTCCATCTTCCACCACTCAGGGTGGCAGGCTTAGGAGTTACGAGAACCTATCACAGCCTGGCCAGACGGAGCTAGCTCCCGCCCTCTGTCTATTTATACCAGCCTTTCCTGTTCCTCCTTTGCTTGTGATTCTTCTCGTTTGGTTTTCTGGCCCTGCTGCAGCTTCTTGTACCATTGTCCTTGCTTCTTATTGACCCCGGCTTGCTGACTACTCTCCTGCTCTGAGTTTGGTACCTCGCACACTCCTGGTTTGACTCGGCTTGTTTACTACTCTTCTGCTCTGCGTTTGGCACCTCGTACTCTCCTGGTTTTACTCGGCTTGTTCACTTCTCTTGTTGCTCACGGTGTTGCCGTGGGCAACTGCCCTTTGTCACGATTCGGGGTGTGGACCCACTGGGCCGTTCCACGTAGTGGGGATGGCAGCTGGCCAAACCGGAAGGTACACAGTTCAATGGTTCAGCGAGAGTACCTGAGGCAATCGTAGGCAGTGGCGAGGCGGACACGTCCAGAACCAGGCGGTGGGAAGTCGTTCGGTGAGGCGTAGCAGGGTAGCGTAGACTGTAGCACAGCACGGTAGGTAGCACAGCACAGCAATAGCACTAGGTAGCACGGAAACAGGATACGGGATATGGAATACAGGAACAAGGTACACTGGGAGGCTGGAAGACACTGGGAGACCATAAGCAAGACGAACAACGGGAAAACTAACAACGCTCTGACAAAGGGCAAGAGGGCAGAGCCCTTTTTATAGCCCAGGGCATCCTGGGCCAGATTGCAGTTTTTTGCAAAACGCGCGCACTGGCCCTTTAAGGCCGTGCACGCGCGGGCGCGCGCACCCGCCGGAGACACTTGGAACCGGAAGAGAGTGCCGGCGCCTGACTGGGGGACGACGCTGCAGGCAGGTAAGCTGTCAATGGCCACGGCCGTCGGGGTTAATGACCGATCGACGGGCCGTGGCCATAGACGTTACAGTATCCCCCCTCTTACGCCCCCTCTTCTTGGGACCAGAGCGAGAGAGAAACTTTCTCACAAGGACAGGGGCATCGATGTTCTCCTCTGGCTCCCAAGACCTCTCTTCTGGGCCGAACCCCCTCCAGTCCACCAAATAAAATGTACTTCCTCCCACCTTCTTGGTAGCCAGAATCTCCTTTACCTCGAAAGTCCCAGATGGGCCGCCAGGGACCACTGTGGGACTAGGAGTCCTGGAGTAGCGGTTCAGGACCACCGGTTTTAGCAGGGAGACGTGAAAGGAGTTGGGGATCCTGAGAGTGGGGGGGAGCCGCAGCTTGTAGGATACCGGGTTAATTTGTAGCAGGACTTCAAAGGGACCAAGGAACCTCGGGGCAAATTTGCATGACGGTACCCTCAGCCGGATATTCCTAGAAGACAGCCAGACTTTAGTCCCTGGAAGGAACTGCGGAGGAACCCGTCTTCTTGTATCTGCCTTTCTCTTCATGCGGTCCACCGCCAAGAGGATAGAAGATCGGGTCTGTTGCCATATCTGTAGAAAATCCCTGAAGGTGGAGTCGGCTGCAGGCACCTGGGACATTGTAGAAACAGGAAGACGATGAAAAATGGACTGGATGTGGTCGACTCACTGGTGTGGTTGTTATAGGAGAACTCTGCCCACGGGAGCAACTGCACCCAATCATCATGGCGCCTGGACACAAAGTGACGTAGGTAGTTCTCCATAATCTGGTTAACTCTCTCGACTTGCCCGTTGGACTGGGGATGATAGGCCGAAGAGAAGTCCAATTTCACACCAAGGAGCCCGCAGAGTGCTCTCCAAAACTTCGATGTGAACTGGACACCTCTGTCCGAGACAATATGCAGCGGCAATCCGTGCAGACGGAAGATGTGCTGTATGAAGAGGTCAGCCAACCGCGCAGCAGACGGCAGGGCGGTCAACGGGATTAAGTGAGCCATCTTGGAAAATCGATCCACCACCACCCAGATCACACTGCAACTCACAGAAGGAGGAAGATCCGTGACGAAGTCCATAGCGACATGTTGCCACGGGGCAACGGGCACAGGCAGTGGTTGGAGCAAGCCCGCAGGTCTGGAGTGAGCAACTTTATTTGCTGCACAGACTGTGCAAGAGGAGACAAAGTCCATGACATCTTTGGGCAGCGTGGGCCACCAGAACTGACAGGTGATTAAATCTTGGGTCTTACGAGCACCCGCGTGACCTGCCAGCTTAGAGTTGTGACCCCAGCGAAGAATTCTTCCTCGGTCAACCAGACGCACAAAAGTCCTACCCGGAGGAATGTCTCTGACTTGCAGGGGATTCACAGAGAAGATACAGGATGGGTCAATGATATTCTGTGGAGATTCCATGGTGTCCTCGGTTTCGAAAGATCTAGACAAGGCATCGGCCCTCACATTCTTGTCGGCGGGACGGTAGTGGAGTTTGAACCAGAACCGAGCAAAGAACAACGACCACCTGGCTTGACGAGGATTCAACCGCTGGGCCGTCTGTATGTAGGTCAAATTCTTGTGATCCGTGAAGATCAGGATAGGGTGAACCGCGCCTTCCAGTAGGTGTCTCCACTCCTGCAGAGCCAGTTTGATGGCCAGTAACTCCCGGTCCCCAATCGAGTAGTTACGCTCTGCGGGAGAAAACAGCTTGGAATAGTAACCGCATACCACGGCCTTGCCTTTCGGTCTTTTCTGGAACAACAGTGCACCGGCACCCACCGAGGAGGCGTCCACCTCTAACGAAAACTGTAAGGACACGTCTGGATGGTGCAGAATGGAGGCAGATGTGAAGGCTTTCTTTAAGGATTCAAATGCGGCTTCAGCCTCCGGGGTCCACAACTTGACATTCATACCTTTCTTAGTGAGGGTGGAGATAGGTGCTGTCAAAGATAAGAAGTTGGGGATGAAGAGTCGGTAGAAGTTGGCGAATCCTAGAAAGCGTTGGATGGCCCTTAAGCCTTGGGGGCGTGGCCACTCCAGGAGGCCTTTACCTTCTGGGGATCCATCTTGAGACCCTGATCTGAGATAATATAGCCCAGGAAGGATAGAGACTTCTTCTCGAACACACACTTCTCCAATTTGGCGTAAAGTCGATTCTCTCTTAGACGGAGCAACACCTGGCAGACATGACTTTGATGAGTTACTGGGTCTGGGGAAAAAATCAGAATGTCATCGAGATACACCACAACACAAACATACAGGGGATCATGAAAAATGTAATTGACAAATTCTTGGAATACTGCGGGAGCGTTACACAGGCCGAAAGGCATGACTAAGTATTCATAATGCCCATCACGAGTATTAAAGGCAGTCTTCCACTCGTCACCTCGACGAATCAGATTATAGGCCCCCCGCAGGTCCAGTTTAGAAAAAAATGTTGCCCCCCGTATGCGATCAAACAGTTCAGAAATTAAAGGCAGAGGATACCTGTTCTTCACCGTGATCTGGTTTAGACCTCGGTAGTCGATACAAGGTCGTAATGATCCATCTTTCTTTTTAACAAAGAAGAACCCTGCTCCGGCCGGGGATGAAGATTTACGAATGAAACCCCTATCCAGGTTCTCCTTGATGTAAGCCGACATGGACTGGGTCTCTGGCAAGGAGAGAGGATACACTCTACCACGAGGAGGAGACGATTCCGGAACCAGGTCGATTGGGCAGTCATATGCCCGGTGTGGAGGCAAGGTCTCGGCCTCCTTTTTATTGAAGACATCGCCGAACATAGAGAAACAGAGGGGCAAACCTGCCAACGACTGAAGAGGAGGGGCCTGTTGCGACTGGATGTGACTCAGACAGCGGTCAAGACACTTCGGGCCCCACTGGAGAACCTCTCCAGAGTTCCAATCCAGGACGGGGGCGTGCAGACGAAGCCAAGGCAACCCCAGCAGCACGGGGTTGACGGCCTTGGACAGGACGAACAGAGAGATGATCTCAGCATGAAGGGCTCCCACTTGGAGTTTCAACGGCTTGGTTATGGACACACCTGGGTCTGGTAATGGCAGTCCATCCACCGACGCAACGATCAACGGCCTTTCAAGCGGGATAGTGGGCAACTGTAGGAGATCCACAAGATCCAGGCAGATGAATTTGGCTGCAGAGCCGGAGTCCAGATATGCGGAGACCTGATGAGACCTCTCGCCAGCAATAATGGTTACAGGAATAAATAGTTTGGAGGAGAGTTCTTGCTTCAATGTGTTGACGCCCAGGGTTGTCTCTCCAACCAAGCCTAGGCGCTGGGGTTTTTTGGCTTGTGAGGACACAGACGCACGACGTGGCCAGTGAGGCCGCAATATAAGCACAGTCCAGAGGTGCGCCTGCGCTGTTTCTCCTTGACCGATAATTTTAGTCGGTCAACTTGCATCGGAACCTCAGGCAAAGCGATAGAAGCAGGCAAGAGGGGTTGCTGAAAGTTGGGCGCCAGTCTAGGACGCCGGCGCTCCTGACGAACCTCATGGGATCTCTCCCTCAGCCTTATGTCAACCCGAGTGGCAAACAGAATCAAGTCGTCCAACAACGCGGGAGGCAGGTCTCGAGCAGCCAGTTCGTCCTTGATCTCGGGCGACAGACCATGCCAATAGGATGCCACAAATGCCTCATTGTTCCAGGATAGCTCTCCTGCCAGAGTCCGGAACTGAAAAGTATACTCGCCCCCGGAGTTGTCCTCTTGGCGAAGGTTGAAGATGGCGGTGGCGGCTGATGAGACTCGTCCTGGTTCCTCAAAAACAGTTCGGAAAATTTGTGCGAACTCCTGGAAGTCTCGGGTCTCGGGTCCCTGACGTTCCCAGATAGGGTTAGCCCATGCCAGGGCCTTGCCGGTCAGGAGGGAGATGATAAATGCGATCTTGGCTCCATCTGACGGAAATGCCCGAGAGTGCAGGGTAAAATGAATGTGGCATTTGTTCAGGAACCCCCGACAAGCACTGGCGTCTCCATCGAACCGAGAGGGCAATGGCAGCGAGAACCGAGGGGCCGTACAGGAACTGCCAGGAGGAGCAACAGGAGGGTCGGCTTGAGGAACTTGCACAGAAGCAGGAATGGAGGCAACTAGCGTCCCTAGCTGCTGCGCCATAGAGTCCACGGCCACGAGGAGCTGGTCCTGCCTAGCTCGGAGATCCAGCAGATCCGCCTGCATGGCTTGGGAGGGTGACAAGCCCTTGAATTGGCCAGAGGGGTCCATGGCCAGAGCGTACTGTCACGATGCGGGGTGTAGACCCACTGGGCCGTACCGTGTAGCGGGGATGGCAGCTGGCCAAACTGGAAGGTACACAGTTCAATGGTTCAGCGAGAGTACCTGAGGCAATCGTAGGCAGTGGCGAGGCGGACACGTCCAGAACCAGGCGGTGGGAAGTCGTGCGGTGAGGCGTAGCAGGGTAGCGTAGACTGTAGCACAGCACGGTAGGTAGCACAGGACGGCAATAGCACTAGGTAGCACGGAAACAGGATACGGGATACGGAATACAGGAGCAAGGTACACTGGGAGGCTGGAAGACACTGGGAGACCATAAGCAAGACGAACAACGGGAAAACTAACAATGCTCTGGCACCCGCCGGAGACATTCGGAACCCGGAAGAGAGTGCCGGCGCCTGACTGGGGGACGACGCTGCAGGCAGGTAAGCTGTCCATGGCCACGGCCGTCGGGGTTAATGACCGATCGACGGGCCGTGGCCATAGACGTTATACCCTTTCTCCCCCATGCTCTGTGTACCCTTGTCTGTTAGTCTGTCGTGCACTTATTGAGCGTAGGGACCGTCGCCCAGTTGTACCCCGTCGCCTAGGGCGGGTCGTTGCAAGTAGGCAGGGACTGAGTGGTGGGTAGATTAGGGCTTACTTGTCTGTCTCCCCACCCCCGTCATTACAACTGATTAGAGGCAGAATAAACATTCACATTAAGTGACTCACCGGTGACTATATCAGATTCTAGTTGTTCTTTTTCTCTTTGCTTCTCCATCCGGTCCTGAGCTCTATGATTACTTCTCCCGGCCTCAGCATATTTCTGCAGTATTCCGCTCATATGTCTTCAGCTTCTCACTTTTCAAACATTTCTGCACCTATAAACGAAGATAAAATTTTCATGGTGCCTCACACTATGCCCTAAATATAAATATAATAGTGCCATACGCTGCACATCTAATTATAATAGCACCATACACTGTCCCTGATTATAATAGCACCATAGTCCTACACACACAGTGCTCCCTGTAGATATGGATGTAGCTATCTTTAACTTGACTCTGATAACTTGCTGCAGCGTGATATCACACAAAAAAAGCCATTGAAAAGTAATTGAAAAAGTCAAGATAAGGGCTCTAGCCACTGTGTATTTAATGCCTTAAAAGTCAAGGTAAAGACGGCTACATCTGTAGTGCCCCCATAGAGCCCCCTGTAGATAGTGCCCCCATAGATGCCCCTGTAATAGTGCCCCCCATAGATAGTGCCCTACATAGATCCCCCTGTAGATAGTGCACTACATATAGCACCCCTGTATATTGTGCCCCACATATAGCCCCCCTGTATATTGTGCCCCACATATAGCCCTCCTGTATGTAGTGCCCCACATGTAGCCCCCTGTATATGGTGCCCCACATATAGCCCCCCGTAGATAGTGCCCTACATATAGCTCCCTGTATATAGTGCCCCACATATAGCCCCCCTGTAGATAGTGCCCAAGATACAGCCCCTGGAATATAGTGCCCCACATATAGCCCCATGTATAGAGTGCCTCACATATAGCCCCCCTGTCTATAGGGGGATCTATATAGCCCCCTCACATATAGCCCCCCTGTATATAATGCACCACATATAGCCCACCTCTATATAATGCCCCACATATAGCCCCCCTGTATATAGTGCCTCACATATGGCCCCCTGTATATTGTTCCCTACATATAGCCCCCCACTGTAGATTGTGTCCAACATATAGCCCTCCCCTCCTGTAGATAATGCGACGCACAGTTTTTAAAGAAAAAAACAACTTTAGATAATCACCTTGATCCCATTCCCGCACCATCCTGTGTCAATGCAGACCTGCTCTCTTCTGAGCAGGTCTACTGGGGCTGAACGATGCAAGCAATATGATGACATCATCACGCCGCTTGCAGCGATGAAAGGTGCTGATTGGCATTTCAGAATGACTTGCCCCGCCAATCAGCGCCTTCCCATAACGGTAGCGGCACGATGACGTCATCGTGCCGCTATCGTTGTTGAAAGGTGCTGATTGGCAGGGCAGAATGACTTGCCCAGCCAATCAGCTCCTTTCAACAACGAAAGTGGCACTCGTCGTCGAAAGGCGCTGATTGGCGAGGCAAGTCATTCTGCCCTGCCAATCAGCGTCATTGTAAGGCGCTGAATGGTCGGGAATGGAGCATGCATGTAATTATGCATGTGATTGCACCTGCATTCTATAGACGCAGGTACAATTAGTGCAGGATGGGGGGGATGCTCATCTCGCCTCATGGATTGTGCGGCCCTAGGGGGGGGGCAGGCAGGCCATGTGCCCTGGGCGTACCTGGGAGAGAAGTTAGGGGGGGGGGGCGCAGATACAATTAAATACTCCTCCTGTAGCAGAATCCCCACGGACATCACTATCCATATATGTCAGGGGCTCCTACTCCAGGAGAGGAATCATACCTCCCAACTGTCCTGGACGGCCTGGGGTATGACCCACAGTCAACTGTATCTGCACCCTCGGCCTGTTTGAGACATAGCGGTGGCACAATTTTCCCATTATATCTGGGATTACTGCGGAGTATGACGTTTGGCGACATTGGAACTGACTGCCATCACACTGGTGCGTACCGCCTGGTTTGCAGATAGGGATTGGCGCAACAAACCACTGCCTACTACCATAATGAGCAACGCTCCTTGCCGGAGGCACAGCAGTTAGAAAAGGCCACAGCACCCAACGCTTGGTTAATAGTGTCATGCTACATTTCTCTGTTGCAGAGCTCAACAAAATGATCTAAATCACTTTGGTGTGCATATACACTTTGTTCCACCATCACCTGGACCTGGCGGTGGAGACCATTAATGAAATCATGACCAGGCGTCGCCCTAAAACTGCTCCTGGGATGCTCACTGACTTGATCAATACAGCTGGCTCTTCTTCTTGCGCAGAGGTCTCTGCTGTGACAGACTCGACACAACAATCTATATCTACATCGCCCTCACGTTGCCCACCAGAACATTCTCCTGGATCCCCGAAATCGGGTCAGTTTCAACTGCTGTTGTTAACATTAAAGACGGTAATAAACTCTTTTTAGATTAACCTATTACAGCCTCCAGGGCCAGCTCCAGGTTTATGTAAGCCCTTGGGTGACACACACTTAGTGTGCCCCTTTGTGGGGGAGCTTACGGCGGCAGTAAAATGCCAAAAATCATCACTTTGTGCCCCATAAAGATGTTAGGCCCTGTTTATGCTCCCATATAGAAGTTAGGCCCCCAGTTTGTACCCCCAAAAGTTTAGTGCCCTCTGTAGATAGTGCTACACAGCCCCCCTCCCAGGTAGTGCCACACAGCCCCTGACGTCACTGTCTATATATGGACAGTGTTGTCAGGGGCAACCCCAGAGTCATAGTCCCAGAGCACTATTAGCACTCTGCCTGGGAGTGGCGTAGCTAAAGGCTGATGGGCCCTGGTGCAAGAATTCAGGTTAGGCCCCCCTCCCCAAAACCACCAGGCCCCTGCGCACGCCTATGCCCAGCTACCTTGCCCGACAGACCCCATGAATGCCCCCACAGTATGATGACCCACCCATAGCTGCCCCCCACACTGTATAATGCACCCAATAGCTGCCCCCCACACAGTATAATGCCCTCCATAATTGACCACCACAGTATAATGCCCCCCATAGCTGCTCCCACAGTATAAATCCACCACACAGTATAATGCCCCCCATAGCTGCCCCCCACAAAGTATAATGCTCCCATAGCTGCCCCCCACACAGTATAATGCCCCGATAGCTGACCACCACAGTATAATGCTCCCCGCAGCTGCCCCACACAGTAAAATACCCGCATAGCTGCAACCCACAGTATAATGACCCCATTACTGCCTCCCCACAGTATAATGCCCCATAGCTGCCCCCCACAGTATAATGCCCCATAACTGCCCCCACAGTATAATGCCCCCATAGCCACCCCCACAGTATAATGCCCCCACACAGTATAATGCCCCTATAGCTGCCCCATACAGTATAATGTCTCCCATACCGTATAATGCCCCCCATAGCTGCACCATACAGTATAATGCCCTACATAGCTGCCACATACAGTATAATGCCCCACGCAGTATAATGACCTCGATAGCTGCCCCATACAGTATAATGCCCCCCATAGCTGTCCCATACCTGTATAATGCCCCTATACAGTATAATGCCCCCTCAGCAGCTACAATATGACCCCCTCCCATACCCAGTATAATGCCCCCATATGTACCTAATAGAAAAATAATAACATAATTACTTACCTACCCCCGGTCCCAAAACGTGTGGAGGATCCTTTTCCTCCTCTGCACTGTCCTGTGAGTGACTCGTCGCAGACAGGCGCAATGAAGTCACTACATCACGCCTGCCTGCGCCGAGCTGCTCACGTCACAGTGAATGCTGGAGAGAGGCTCCAGCATTCAACCCAACTGAATCTGCGTCCTGCGGACGCAGGCTCAGTTGGAAGCGGGACCAGCGCTATGTGGCAATGGGCTTAGGGGCCCGGTCGTATTTACTAGCTACGACAGGATGGGACTCTGCTCTGGTCATGACATCACTGTCCATTTATGCACAGCGATGTCAGTGGCTTTCCCAGAGACGGAGTCCCGGAGCAGAGCCGCTAGCGCTCTGCCTGAGACTCCTCTCCTTCTTACATCACTGTCCATATATGGACAGTGATGCCTTAACGACAGTAGCGTCAGCACCCGGCGGCCGAGTGGGCCCCCCCAAGTGGAGTGAGCCCCGGCACTTGCCCGGGTTTTACGGGTGCTGACGCAGGCCCTGACAGCCTCCCCGTCCTGTAAAGGTCCAGCTCTCAAAAAAAGCACGACTGAAAGTCTTGAATCGCTCCAACCTGAAATGCTCAACCAATGTGACATTTCGCACTTCCCATCATCAACCTCCCCAATTACGGTAGATTCAATGAAGGACATGCTGACTCTGTTACAGAAAGGATTAAACAGTAACGTATCCTCCTTAGTCCGCATGCTCCAGCCAAATATCAACGATATTGGAGACCGTACTGACCATCTGGAGCACAAAATGGGAGCATTTTCCTCAGCTCACAATGAACTAGTGGATGCACATAACACCCTGGATGAAGGGGTTAAATGGTTAAAAATTAAAGCTACTGATTTCGAAGACAGATTCAGGCATAACAATATTAAAATTCATGGTATACCTGAAGAGATCCCTCCAGCAGATATTTCTTGCTTTCTGAAACATTTGTTTCTGTCAATTGCTCCAAACCTTTCGGACCTGGACCTTACAATTGACAGAGCGCACAGAATCCGAAAATCCAGACCAGCGCCTGACAAAGCCCCCAGAGACACCCTCACAAGGATCCATTTCTATCACATTAAAGAGTGCATAATGTTTGAATCACACAAGCTGATATCTCTCCCGCTCCGTTTGCCTCGATCTCTCTGTTTCCAGACTTATGAGCGGCAACTTTGCAAGCACGCAGAGACTTCCTCCCAGTGATGAAATCTTTACGTGAGCATAACATTGACTATAGATGGGGATTCCCCACTAAGCTTCTTATCTTTGGTCAAGGTGCTTCATCTATAGCTACGTCAGTGGAAGACGGTTTGGAGCTTTTACAGAGATGGAATATCTCACCAACTGAAGACCCCCGACTCTCGAAGTCTTCTCATCGTCCTAAACACACAGCGGAGGATTGGATAAAGGTGGCTACGTCAGTCTCATCCACTTGAGATGCTTGAGCATGCAATCTCAGGTTAGACTTTCTCTTTAATTTTTTTTTCTCTTCTCTACTACCTGATACCTCAAGGAAGGAGCACGTATGGTTCGTGTTCCTTATCTCCCCCTGGAGATTTTGGTGCATGGTATGCACCAAGACCTAATTGACATTTTGTTTCGATTGTTTTTCTTTTTACTGTTCTATAAGTTTATGCTCATGTATGCTACCACATATCGATCTCATACTAACCTATGTTATCATTCTTGTAAATTGATATGCTAAGTTCATATCCTTAATAAAATAAGTCACAATGGTAATAACGATTGCTTCCTTAAATCTTAGGGGGCTCAATATCCCTTTTAAACGCAGCTTGCTCTGGAAGGAAGCTAAATTATTGAAATGTGATGTGTTATTTACTCAGGAGACATACTTCCACATACATAAAACTCTGGCATTCAGTAACAAGGCTTTTCCCCACATCTACACAGCCTTATGTGCGGCTAAACGTAAGAAAGTACTTATTGAAGTTCGGAACACCATAGACTTCAAATTTCACTAATTTATACCAGATCTTCAAGGCAGATATATAGGATCGGTTTGTGATATTAATAACATCACCTACACATTTTTTAATGTATATTTCCCAATCAGACAACATTGTAGATACTGGTCCTTAGTTGTTTCTAAACTCGCCTCCAATAGCAAAGGCCTCCTGATTGTTGGTGGAGACATTAATACCATACTCGACCCAGGCTTAGATTCTACCGCCATTGGCAGACACACTGATTCTTTATCTGACGTCATAGCGGAGGAAGGCTTTTATGACGTCTGGAGATGTCAACATGGTAGTGAAAGGGACTACTCCTTTTTTTTCTCCTCCTCGAAATTCTTATTTGAGAATTGATTTCTTCTAAACAAACTAGCTCTCTGACAGACCGGTACCTCCACCATTGGGTCAATCACCTGGTCAGATCATGAACCAATACTTATTAAGTTACAGGAACAATTTACTTCCCCTTCCCGATGGAAACAAAATGATTTCATTCTTAACGACCATAACCATGCTACCAAAATTTGTGAAGAACTAGAGTCTGTTTTCTCTCTAAATAAGAGTTCTGTAGAGAATCCTCATGTTCTGTGGAACGCCCACAAAGCCTACATGCGCGGTATACATATTCAAGCCTGTGCACAGGTGAAGAAAAAACTTACCAAAGAGACTAATCAATTACTCTCAAAGATACGCAGCTTAGAAACACAAACTAAGTTAGATCCTCTTTTATCTTGGTCAATGGAACTCCATGCTCTTAGGCTACAATTACAGTCTTTACTTGCTGCAAAACATGATTACTACTTTAACCCCTTAATGACCGCCAATACGCCTTTTCACGATGGTCATTAATGGGCTTTATACTAGGCCGTCGCCTTTTCACGGCGGCCTAATAAATGACCTGCACGGGTGTCCTGTGCCGGCTGGAGCAGGGGCTCGGCTGTCTGATGACAGCCGGACTCCTGCTCCAACAGTAGCGATCGAAGTTTACTTAGATCGCGCCCGTTTAATCCCTTAAATGCCGCGGTCATTAGCGACCGCTGCATTTGAGTTGTTTACAGAGGGATGGGGTGCCATGGTAGCCGGGGGCCTAACAAAGGCCCCCAGGTCTATCCTGGCTATATACCTATTAGGACGTGCCGGAGGCATGTCCTAATAGATGCCTGTCAGTATTACACTGACAGGCAGTAATGCCCTGGTATGCGAAGTATACCAAAGCATTATATGTGCGATCTAAAGATCCCATAGTGAAGTCCCCTAGTGGAACTGAAAAAATATTTAATGGGATATAAAAATTAATAAAAAGGTACACATAAAAAAAACATTTTTTCCCATTTATTTAGTAAAAGTGTAAAAATAAAATAAAAACTACAAATATATGGTAACCCTGCAATCAATAATGACCCAAAGTTAGCATAGTATTTAAACCGCAAGGTGAACACCGTAAAAAAAACGCAAAAAACGATGACAATATTGCTATTTTTTGTGTTTCGCCCCCAAAAAATAATAATAAAAGGTTAAGCAATAAGTCCCATGTACAAACAAGCCCTCATATGGTGACATTGACGGAAATATAAAAAAGTTATGGCTCTTGGAAAGCGGCGGTTCAAAATAAAGTCATTTTAGTTCAAAAGTGTTTTTATTGTGCAAAAGTAGTAAAACATAAAAAACCTATACATATGTAGTATCGCCGTAATTGTACCGACTCATAGAATAAAGGTAACATTTTATTTATGCCGCACGGTAAACGGCGTAAATGTAAAATGCATAGAACAATGGCTAAATTCCTGGGTTTTTTATACCCCCCCCCAAAAAAAAGTTCATAAAAGTTAATAAAAAATTCTATATACCCCAAAACGGTGCCATTGAAAAATACAACTCAACCCGCAAAAAACAAGTCCTCATACAGCCATGTCCACGTGCAAATTAAAAAGTTATAGCTCTTTGCATGTGACAATGGAAAAACTAAAAAAAAAAATGCTTGGACATTAGGGCCCAGAATGCAAGTAGGGGGAAGGGGTTAAAAAGATGCAAATTAAATTTTACGTCAACAACAATAAAGCAGGGTCACTTTTAGCCAGACAGATCAAACAATACACACCGAATTCACGTATAGCGTTCCTATTAGACAGTCACGGTAACAAAATATCTGACCCACGACTTATAGCCGACCAATTGAAAGAATATTATAGCTCCCTCTACAATTTACAAGATGATACCTCAGTACACCAACCAGTAGTGGAGGAAAGTGTAAGTTTATTGAGAGCAATAAATCTCCCTTCTATGTCCCGTGCCCAGTTGGAGTCCGTATCTGCTCCTTTTTCCGATCAGGAGGTAGTGAAGTTGATTCTCTCTCTAAAATCCTTCAAATCGCCAGGCCTTGACGGTTCCACAAATTTATATTTTAAGCATTTTTCTAGCACCTTAGACCCTTATGTAGCTGCCAGTTTTAACAATGCTGCAACACATGGAAATTTCCCTACTGAAATACTGAAAGCCACGATAGTTACGCTATCAAAATCAGGCAAAGACCTCACAACCCCAGCCAATTTCAGGCCAACATCTCTTCTCAACACAGACATAAACTTTATGCTAAGGTCATAGCATTGAGATTGGTTCACGTTACACCACAATGAATGACCAGGTGGGTTTTGTGTCAGGCAGACAGTCTTCTGACGGGACCGGTCTATTTATTGTTCTCATTCAAACAGTGGAACTCTCTCAGACGCCTTCTCTGCTTCTTGCCTTGGATGCGGAGAAGGTGTTTGATAGGGTCTACTGGGGATATTTGTTGGCTATATTACACAAATTCAGATTTCAGGGCCTGATATAAACAACGGTTCTAGCTTTATACTCAAACCCTTCTGGTAGTGTTTTATCATCTGGCTTCATGTCTGACAGATTTGTTATCTCTAATGGAACCAGACAAGGATGCCCATTGTCGCCCATAATTTTCGCCTTAGTGATGGAACCATCTGCAGAACATATGAGGTCTAACCCTACCACCTCCCTTCCGGAGGTCCAAAACACTATCGACAATTTTGGCATAGTATGATACTATAAAACTAATCCATCTAAATCTAAAATATTGAGTATAGGAATTGATCCCTCGTCCAAAGTCACTTTAGAGGCTCGTTTTATCTATGGCAGAATAAACAAATTACAAATCTAGGTATTTATTTAAGTCCCAGTAAAGACTTGTTTACACGTAATTTTTTTCCCTTGTTAGCTAAAACATCACAGTTAGATCAGAAGTTTAATAAACTGCTATGCACTTGGGCAACTAGAGTTGAGATTGTTAAGATGATGTTGTTACCCTATATACTTTGTTTTCTGAACTGTAATTGTCCCTTTTACTAATTCATATTTCGCAAAATTGCAGAGGATACTGACAGACTTTATATGGGCAGGCTGCAAGCCTAGAATTAGATTCACCAGCATGACCAGACCCTGGAACAATGGGGGGATTGGTATTCCAGATCAGAAAAGGATTACGTGGCTGTTGTACTGGATCAAACTAAATTTTGGTGGGCTAAGAATAAAGAGATGGGTGGAAATTGAACATTCTAATCTGGGCTCACCCCTGATCACATTGATGCACCCCTACAAATTTCCTTCCTATAACGCACACCACAAATTGTTTAGCATAACAGTCTCCGCGTCAACCTGGCGTACATTCCAATCCTGTACTTCTGTTCTTGACTAGACCATTTGAAGAAGTATTCGGCACACAAAAATGTAGGTTTTAAATTCTTTGAATTTATTGTATTAGATGCCAGGGGTTTGGTGCATGCAACTTTTCGGTCAAGGGACTTCTTCAAATACGATTGGGTTGGGACCCTATTCGTGCACCGCCTCTGGTCTAGTGCACTCTGAACCAATTTATTCTTGACTAGACCATGTTAGGAGATCTTCCCCTACACTTTTTGAATACACTTGTGCCAGACGTGGATTTACGAAACTGAGAGGCAGCTGGCGTAGACAAGATTGGTCATCTTTACTCAGGTCCAGTTATGTGTACTTATGAAGTTATCTCACGCAACTATTCTCTCCCTACGAGAGATGTCTACAAATACTGTAATGACGGGTGTAGGGAAACGGACAAGTGAGCCCTAATCTACCCGCCACTCTGTCCCTGCCTACTTGCAACGACCCGCCCTAGGCGACGGGGTACAACTTGGCGGCGGTCCCTACGCTCAGTAAGTGCACGAGACAAACAGACAAGGGAACACAAAGCAAAGGGAAAGGGGCAGTTGCCCACGGCAACACCGTGAGCAACAAGAATGGTGAACGAGCCGAGTCAAAACCAGGAGTGCACGAGGTACCAAACGCAGAGCAGGAGAGTAGTCAGTAAGCCAGGGTCAGTATGGAGCAGGATCAAATAGTCAGAAGCTGTAGCTGGGCCAGGAAACCACACGAGAAGAATCACAAGCAAAGGAGGAACAGGAAAGGCAGGTATAAATAGACAGAGGGCGGGAGCTAGCTCCGTCTGGCCAGGCTGCGATAGACTCTCCCACTCCTAAGCCTGCCATCCTGAGTGGTGGAAGATGGAGTCAGTCTCAGAGACACAGACTCAGGTGCAGACTGATTACCTATGGGAGTATACACAGAAGTTGTGCCTGGTAGATCCTTTACAATACCCCCCCTTTTATGAGGGGCCACCGGACCCTTTCTAAGTGGACCTGGTTTATTGGGGAAACGAAGGTGGAACTTCCTCACCAATACCCCAGCGTGAACATCCCGGGCGGGTACCCAAGTCCTCTCTTCAGGCCCGTATCCTCTCCAATGGACCAGGTACTGGAGGGAGCCTTGGACCATCCTGCTGTCCACAATCTTGGCCACCTCGAATTCCACCCCCTCAGGGGTGAGAACGGGAACAGGAGGTTTCCTCGAGGGAGCCAAGGACGGGGAGCAGCGTTTAAGGAGGGAGGCATGAAACACGTTGTGTATTCAAAAAGATGGGGGCAACTCCAGTCGGAAGGAGACAGGATTTAGGACTTCAATGACCTTATACGGCCCAATAAACCGGGGAGCAAACTTCTTGGACGGGACCTTAAGGTGCAAGTTCCTAGACGATAACCACACCAGATCCCCGACCATAAACAAGGGGTTAGCAGAACGTCTTCTATCAGCCTGAGTTTTTTGTACGCTCTGGGACGCCTCTAGGTTCTTCTGAACCTGGGCCCAGACTGTGCACAGTTCCCGATGAACGACCTCTACCTCGGGATTGTTGGAACTACCAGGTGAAATGGAGGATAACCGTGGATTAAACCCAAAATTACAGAAAAAGGGGGAGACCTCTGACGAGTTACAGCCCGGTTATTAAGGGAAAATTCGGCGAGGGGAATGAATGAGACCCAATCATATTGACAGTCAGAGATGAAACACCTTAAATATTGTTCTAGAGATTGATTAGTCCTCTCCGTTTGGCCATTAGTTTCAGGATGGAAGGCAGAGGAGAAGGACAGATCAATCTTCAACTTTTTACAGAAGGCTCTCCAAAACAATGAATCAAATTGTACCCCTCTGTCCGAAACAATATTGACAGGGACCCCATGGAGACGCAGGATGTGTTTGACAAACAAGGTAGCTAACGTCTTGGCGTTGGGTAGTTTCTTGAGGGGCACAAAGTGGCACATCTTACTGAAGCGGTCTACTACCACCCACACCACCGACTTGCCTTGAGATGGAGGCAAATCGGTGATAAAATCCATGGAGATATGGGTCCAAGGTCTCTGGGGAATGGGCAAAGAACGTAGTAAGCCCGCTGGTCGGGACCTGGGAGTCTTGGACCTAGCAAAAATCTCACAAGCGGCGACGTAGGCCTTAACGTCTTCTGGCAACCCAGGCCACCAATAGTTTCTGGCAATGAGGTGTTTGGTTCCCAGGATGCCTGGATGACCAGATAGTGCGGAGTCATGATTTTCCCTAAGTACCCTTAGCCGGTATTGCAGGGGAACAAACAGCTTGTCCTCAGGAAGGTTTCTGGGAGCTGAACCTTGATCAGCTGCAATATCAGAGACTAAATCAGAATCAATGGAAGAAATGATTATACCAGGAGGCAAAATACAAGCAGGATCTTCCTCTGAAGGAGGGCTGGCCATGAAGCTACGTGACAGTGCATCGGCCTTAATATTTTTAGACCCAGCCCTATAGGTAACCAAAAAGTTGAATCTGGTAAAAAATAGCGCCCATCAGGCTTGTCTCGGGTTGAGCCTCCGGGCAGATTCTAGGAAAACCAGATTCTTGTGGTCGGTAAGGACCGTTACCTGGTGCCTAGCCCCCTCCAGGAAGTGGCGCCACTCTTCAAATGCCCATTTAATGGCTAAGAGTTCGCGGTTGCCAATATCATAGTTACTCTCAGTGGGCGAAAACTTCCTGGAGAAGTAGGCACAGGGGTGGAGATGGGTGAGGGAACTGGTACCCTGGGACAAGACAGCCCCCACTCCCACCTCCGATGCGTCAACTTCCACGATAAATGGCTCCATTTGGTTGGGCTGAACCAGCACAGGGGCCGAGATAAAGCAGGTATAAATAGACAGAGTGCGGGAGCTAGCTCCGTCTGGCCAGGCTGTGATAGGCTCTCCTACTCCTAAGCCTGCCATCCTGAGTGGTGGAAGATGGAGTCAGTCTCAGAGACACAGACTCAGGTGCAGACTGATTACCTATAGGAGTATACACAGAAGTTGTGCCTGGCAGATCCTTTACAAATACCTTCAGATTCGCCATGCCCTAACTAATACTCTGATCTCCGATCAGACATTTCCAACAGTCATTTATCAGTTCTTCTCCTCTACAAATCCCACTACACGCGGGATTTCTATGTGTTATAAATTATGGCTTCACCCTCATACTATCATTAAACCTTCTTATATTCTAAAATGGCAACAAGACTTCCATATCTCCATAACTATGGCAGATTGGTATAAGGCTATCAAAGCGATTAAGACTGTATCTAAGGGAGCGAATCACTGGGAAACTTTGTTTAAAGAGGCTCTGTCACCAGATTTTGCAACCCCTATCTGCTATTGCAGCAGATAGGCGCTTCAATGTAGATTACAGTAACGTTTTTATTTTTAAAAAACGAGCATTTTTGGCCAAGTTATGACCATTTTTGTATTTATGCAAATGAGGCTTGCAAAAGTACAACTGGGCGTGTTGAAAAGTAAAAGTACAACTGGGCGTGTATTGTGTGCGTACATCGGGGCGTGTTTACTACTTTTACTAGCTGGGCGTTGTGTATAGAAGTATCATCCACTTCTCTTTAGAACGCCCAGCTTCTGGCAGTGCAGACACAGCCGTTGTTAGGGATCTGCCAGGTACTACGTCTAGGTATACTCCTGGGATTAATCAATCCACACCTGAGGCCAGACCTGTTCGACTGACACCATCTCCCACCAACCAGGGTGGCAGGCTCAGGAGTGGGAGAGCCTATCGCGGCCTGGTCAGTCGGAGTTAGCTCCGCCCCCTGTCCTTTATTACCTGCTGTGTTCTCCTCCTCAGTGCTTGTAATTCTTTTGGATTCCTGGCCCCACTGCTGCTTGCTCCAGCCTGCTTCTGCCGTGCTTCTGCCTTGCTGCTGTTCTGCTTAACCCGCTTTGCTTTGCCTCCGGCTTGCTTCCTCCTCCGTGCTCACTTGGGTATACTCCACTTCATCCTGGTCCTGACAACTCATTCACCGCTCCGTTACCTCGCGGCGTTCCGTGGGCTACTGCCCCTTCCCTTGCGTGTTCCCTGTTTGTTCTCCCATGCACTTAGACAGCGTAGGGACCGCCGCCCAGTTGTACCCCGTCGCCTAGGGCGGGTCGTTGCAAGTTGGCAGGGACAGGGCGGTGGGTAGATTAGGGCTCACTTTCCCTTCACCTCCTTCCTGCCATTACATAATTACAAGCCCCTTACCTAGTCTACCATTTCCCCTACGCCGACGCTATCATGGACCCCCTTGAGACCCTGACCCAGCAGTTGCAGGGCCTCTCCCTACAGGTCCAGGCCCTGGCCCAGAGGGTCAACCAGGGTGACGCTGCCGTAGTAGTTCCCCTCACCTCACCTCTAGAACCCGACCTCAAGTTACCTGACCGGTTCTCAGGGGACCGTAAGACGTTTCTCTCCTTCCGGGAGAGTTGCAGACTGTATTTCCGCCTTAAACCCCACTCCTCAGGTTCCGAGAACCAGCGGGTGGGTATCATCATATCCCGACTCCAGGAAGGGCTCCAAGAGTGGGCCTTCTCCTTGGCTCCTGACGCCCCTGAACTTTCCTCTGTTGATCGCTGTTTCTCTGCCCTCGGACTCATTTACGACGAGACTGACAGGACTGCTTTAGCCGAGAGTCAGCTGGTGACCTTACGTCAGGGTAGGAGACCGGTTGAGGAGTACTGTTCTGATTTTAGAAAGTGGTGCGTAGCTTCTCGGTGGAACGATCCGGCCCTAAGGTGCCAGTTTAGGTTAGGATTATCTGACGCCCTGAAGGATCTGCTGGTTAGTTACCCCTCTTCTGACTCCCTTGACCAGGTTATGGCCCTAGCAGTACGACTTGACCGACGTCTCAGGGAACGTCAGCTTGAACGCTTCAATGTGCTCCCCTCTGACTTTTCTGCGATTCCCCCCGAGGTCCCGTCTCCTCGCCCCTCCACGGAGGACTCGGAGGTACCTATGCAACTCGGGGCCTCCATGTCCCCTCGACAACGTAGGGAGTTTCGCAGAATGAATTGTCTCTGCTTCTACTGTGGGGACGACAAGCATCTTCTGAACACCTGTCCCAGGCGCAAGAATAAAAAGCCGGAAAACTTCCGCGCCTAAGTGATCATCGGGGAGGTCACTTGGGCGCACAGGTATTTCCCGTTAATGTGAAACGCAATAACATTTTGCTTCCCTTTCAGGTCTCGTTTGCTGGCCGGTCTGCCACTGGCAGTGCCTTGGTGGATTCTGGCTCATCTGCTAATATCATGTCTGTGGAATTTGCTATGTCTCTAAAAATGCCTTTTATTGATTTACCTTATCCTATCCCTGTAGTGGGTATCGACTCAACTCCCCTTGCTAATGGTTATTTTACTCAGCATACTCCTGTTTTTGAACTCCTGGTTGGCTCCATGCATTTGGAGCAGTGCTCTGTACTGGTGATGCAGGGATTATCGTCTGATCTGGTATTAGGTCTTCCCTGGTTGCAGTTGCATAATCCCACGTTTGATTGGAATACTGGGGATCTCACCAAATGGGGTAGTGAATGTCTTATGTCATGTCTTTCTGTTAACTCTATTTCTCCCCGGGAGGAGGTAAACACGCTTCCTGAGTTTGTTCAGGACTTCGCCGATGTGTTTTCTAAGGAGGCCTCCGAGGTGTTGCCCCCCCATAGAGATTACGATTGCGCCATCGATTTGGTGCCTGGTGCCAAGCTTCCTAAGGGTAGGATATTTAATCTTTCATGTCCTGAACGTGAAGCTATGAGGGTGTATATCCAAGAATGCCTGGCCAAGGGTTTCATTCGCCCCTCGACTTCTCCTGTAGGTGCTGGCTTCTTCTTTGTGGGGAAGAAGGATGGTGGTCTTAGGCCGTGCATTGATTATCGTAACCTGAATAAGGTCACCGTAAGGAACCAGTACCCACTTCCTTTGATTCCGGATCTTTTTAATCAGGTTCAGGGAGCCCAATGGTTTTCTAAGTTCGATCTACGGGGGGCATATAACCTTATCCGCATCAAAGAGGGGGATGAGTGGAAAACTGCGTTCAACACACCCGAGGGTCATTTCGAATACCTGGTCATGCCCTTTGGGTTGTGTAATGCCCCTGCTGTCTTCCAGAATTTTATTAATGAAATCCTGAGAGATTACCTGGGTAATTTTCTTGTTGTGTATCTTGATGACATACTGGTGTTTTCCAAGGACTGGTCCTCCCACGTGGAGCATGTCAGGAAGGTGCTCCAGGTCCTTCGGGAGAATAATCTGTTTGCTAAGACTGAAAAATGTGTCTTTGGGGTACAGGAGATACCATTTTTAGGGCAAATCCTCACTCCTCATGAATTCCGCATGGACCCTGCCAAGGTTCAGGCAGTGGCGGAATGGGTCCAACCTGCCTCCCTTAAGGCGTTACAGTGTTTTTTAGGGTTCGCCAACTATTACAGGAGATTTATTGCCAACTTCTCAGTCGTCGCTAAGCCTCTTACGGACCTTACTCGCAAGGGTGCTGATGTCCTCCATTGGCCCCCTGAGGCCGTCCAGGCCTTTGAGACCCTCAAGAAGTGCTTTATCTCGGCCCCCGTACTGATTCAGCCCAACCAAGAGGAGGCATTTATTGTGGAGGTTGACGCATCCGAGGTGGGAGTGGGGGCCGTCTTGTCCCAGGGTACCAGCTCCCTCACCCATCTCCGCCCCTGTGCTTACTTCTCTAGGAAGTTTTCGCCCACGGAGAGTAACTATGATATTGGCAACCGCGAACTTCTAGCCATTAAATGGGCTTTTGAAGAGTGGCGGCACTTCCTGGAGGGGGCCAGACACCAGGTAACGGTCCTTACGGATCACAAGAATCTGGTTTTCCTAGAATCGACCCGGAGGCTTAATCCTAGACAAGCTAGGTGGGCACTATTCTTTACCAGATTTAATTTCTTGGTTACCTATAGGGCTGGGTCCAAGAATATTAAGGCTGATGCCCTGTCACGTAGTTTCATGGCCAATCCTCCTTCCGAGAAGGATCCTGCTTGTATTTTACCCCCTGGTATAATCGTTTCTGCCACGGATTCTGATTTAGCTTCTGATATCGCGGCTGATCAGGGTGCAGCTCCCGGGAACGTCCCTGGGGACAAACTGTTTGTTCCCCTGCAATACCGGCTAAGGGTACTCAGGGAAAACCATGACTCCACTCTATCTGGTCATCCTGGCATCTTGGGCACCAAACACCTCATTACCAGAAACTATTGGTGGCCTGGGTTGCCTAAAGACGTTAGGGCTTACGTCGCCGCTTGTGAGGTTTGCGCTAGGTCCAAAACCCCTAGGTCCCGACCTGCGGGCCTACTACGTTCCTTGCCCATTCCCCAGAGACCTTGGACCCATATCTCCATGGATTTTATCACCGATTTGCCTCCATCTCAGGGCAAGTCGGTGGTGTGGGTGGTAGTAGACCGCTTCAGCAAGATGTGCCACTTTGTGCCCCTTAAGAAGCTACCTAACGCCAAGACGTTAGCTTCTTTGTTTGTGAAACACATCCTGCGTCTCCATGGGGCCCAAGTCAATATCGTTTCTGACAGAGGGGTACAATTTGTTTCCTTATTTTGGAGAGCCTTTTGTAAAAAGTTGGAGATTGATCTGTCCTTCTCCTCCGCCTTCCATCCCGAAACTAATGGCCAAACGGAGAGGACTAACCAGTCCCTGGAACAATATTTAAGGTGTTTCATCTCTGACTGTCAATTCGATTGGGTCTCATTCCTTCCCCTTGCTGAATTTTCCCTGAATAACCGGGTCAGTAACTCGTCTGGGGTCTCCCCGTTTTTCTGTAATTTCGGGTTTAACCCAAGGTACTCCTCCGTTTCCCCTGGTTGTTCCAATAATCCTGAGGTAGAGGATGTTCATCGGGAACTGTGCACTGTCTGGGCCCAGGTTCAGAAGAACCTAGAGGCGTCCCAGAGCGCACAAAAGATTCAGGCGGATAGTAGACGTTCTGCTAACCCCCGGTTTGTCGTCGGGGATTTGGTCTGGTTGTCGTTCAGGAACTTGCGCCTTAAGGTCCCGTCCAGGAAGTTTGCTCCCCGATTTATTGGGCCTTATAAGATCATTGAAGTCCTCCACCCTGTATCCTTCCGTCTGGAGCTGCCCCCATCCTTTCGCATACATGACGTCTTCCATGCCTCCCTCCTTAAACGCTGCTCCCCGTCCTGGTCCCCCTCGAGGAAACCTCCTGTTCCCGTTCTCACCCCTGAGGGGGTGGAATTCGAGGTGGCCAAGATTATGGACAGTAGGATGGTCCAGGGCTCCCTCCAGTACCTGGTCCATTGGAGAGGGTACGGGCCGGAGGAGAGGACTTGGGTACCTGCCCGTGATGTTCACGCTGGGGTATTGATCAGGAGGTTCCACCTTCTCTTCCCTACTAAACCGGGTCCTCTTAGTAAGGGTCCGGTGGCCCCTCATAAAAGGGGGAGTACTGTTAGGGATCTGCCAGGTACTACGTCTAGGTATACTCCTGGGATTAATCAATCCACACCTGAGGCCAGACCTGTTCGACTGACACCATCTCCCACCAACCAGGGTGGCAGGCTCAGGAGTGGGAGAGCCTATCGCGGCCTGGTCAGTCGGAGTTAGCTCCGCCCCCTGTCCTTTATTACCTGCTGTGTTCTCCTCCTCAGTGCTTGTAATTCTTTTGGATTCCTGGCCCCACTGCTGCTTGCTCCAGCCTGCTTCTGCTGTGCTTCTGCCTTGCTGCTGTTCTGCTTAACCCGCTTTGCTTTGCCTCCGGCTTGCTTCCTCCTCCGTGCTCACTTGGGTATACTCCACTTCATCCTGGTCCTGACAACTCATTCACCGCTCCGTTTCCTCGCGGCGTTCCGTGGGCTACTGCCACTTCCCTTGCGTGTTCCCTGTTTGTTCTCCCGTGCACTTAGACAGCGTAGGGACCGCCGCCCAGTTGTACCCCATCGCCTAGGGCGGGTCGTTGCAAGTAGGCAGGGACAGGGCGGTGGGTAGATTAGGGCTCACTTTCCCTTCACCTCTTTCCTGCCATTGCATGATTACAAGCCCCTTACCTAGTCTACCATTTCCCCTACGCCGACGCTATCATGGACCCCCTTGAGACCCTGACCCAGCAGTTGCAGGGCCTCTCCCTACAGGTCCAGGCCCTGGCCCAGAGGGTCAACCAGGGTGACGCTGCCATAGTAGTTCCCCTCACCTCACCTCTAGAACCCGACCTCAAGTTACCTGACCGGTTCTCAGGGGACCGTAAGACGTTTCTCTCCTTCCGGGAGAGTTGCAGACTGTATTTCCGCCTTAAACCCCACTCCTCAGGTTCCGAGAACCAGCGGGTGGGTATCATCATATCCCGACTCCAGGAAGGGCCCCAAGAGTGGGCCTTCTCCTTGGCTCCTGACGCCCCTGAACTTTCCTCTGTTGATCGCTTTTTCTCTGCCCTCGGACTCATTTACGACGAGACTGACAGGACTGCTTTAGCCGAGAGTCAGCTGGTGACCTTACGTCAGGGTAGGAGACCGGTTGAGGAGTACTGTTCTGATTTTAGAAAGTGGTGCGTAGCTTCTCGGTGGAACGATCCGGCCCTAAGGTGCCAGTTTAGGTTAGGATTATCTGACGCCCTGAAGGATCTGCTGGTTAGTTACCCCTCTTCTGACTCCCTTGACCAGGTTATGGCCCTAGCAGTACGACTTGACCGACGTCTCAGTGAACGTCAGCTTGAACGCTTCAATGTGCTCCCCTCTGACTTTTCTGCGATTCCCCCCGAGGTCCCGTCTCCTCGCCCCTCCACGGAGGACTCGGAGGTACCTATGCAACTCGGGGCCTCCATGTCCCCTCGACAATGTAGGGAGTTTCGCAGAATGAATGGTCTCTGCTTCTACTGTGGGGACGACAAGCATCTTCTGAACACCTGTCCCAGGCGCAAGAATAAAAAGCCGGAAAACTTCCGCGCCTAAGTGATCATCGGGGAGGTCACTTGGGCGCACAGGTATTTCCCGTTAATGTGAAACGCAATAAAATTTTGCTTCCCTTTCAGGTCTCGTTTGCTGGCCGGTCTGCCACTGGCAGTGCCTTGGTGGATTCTGGCTCATCTGCTAATATCATGTCTGTGGAATTTGCTATGTCTCTAAAAATGCCTTTTATTGATTTACCTTATCCTATCCCTGTAGTGGGTATCGACTCAACTCCCCTTGCTAATGGTTATTTTACTCAGCATACTCCTGTTTTTTAAATCCTGGTTGGCTCCATGCATTTGGAGCAGTGCTCTGTACTGGTGATGCAGGGATTATCGTCTGATCTGGTATTAGGTCTTCCCTGGTTGCAGTTGCATAATCCCACGTTTGATTGGAATACTGGGGATCTCACCAAATGGGGTAGTGAATGTCTTATGTCATGTCTTTCTGTTAACTCTATTTCTCCCAGGGAGGAGGTAAACACGCTTCCTGAGTTTGTTCAGGACTTCGCCGATGTGTTTTCTAAGGAGGCCTCCGAGGTGTTGCCCCCCCATAGAGATTACGATTGCGCCATCGATTTGGTGCCTGGTGCCAAGCTTCCTAAGGGTAGGATATTTAATCTTTCATGTCCTGAACGTGAAGCTATGAGGGTGTATATCCAAGAATGCCTGGCCAAGGGTTTCATTCGCCCCTCGACTTCTCCTGTAGGTGCTGGCTTCTTCTTTGTGGGGAAGAAGGATGGTGGTCTTAGGCCGTGCATTGATTATCGTAACCTGAATAAGGTCACCGTAAGGAACCAGTACCCACTTCCTTTGATTCCGGATCTTTTTAATCAGGTTCAGGGAGCCCAATGGTTTTCTAAGTTCGATCTACGGGGGGCATATAACCTTATCCGCATCAAAGAGGGGGATGACTGAAAACTGCGTTCAACACACCCGAGGGTCATTTCGAATACCTGGTCATGCCCTTTGGGTTGTGTAATGCCCCTGCTGTCTTCCAGAATTTTATTAATGAAATCCTGAGAGATTACCTGGGTAATTTTCTTGTTGTGTATCTTGATGGCATACTGGTGTTTTCCAAGGACTGGTCCTCCCACGTGGAGCATGTCAGGAAGGTGCTCCTTCGGGAGAATAATCTGTTTGCTAAGACTGAAAAATGTGTCTTTGGGGTACAGGAGATACCATTTTTAGGGCAAATCCTCACTCCTCATGAATTCCGCATGGACCCTGCCAAGGTTCAGGCTGTGGCGGAATGGGTCCAACCTGCCTCCCTTAAGGCGTTACAGTGTTTTTTAGGGTTCGCCAACTACGTGACAGGGCATCAGCCTTAATATTCTTGGACCCAGCCCTATAGGTAACCAAGAAATTAAATCTGGTAAAGAATAGTGCCCACCTAGCTTGTCTAGGATTAAGCCTCCGGGCCGATTCTAGGAAAACCAGATTCTTGTGATCCGTAAGGACCGTTACCTGGTGTCTGGCCCCCTCCAGGAAGTGCCGCCACTCTTCAAAAGCCCATTTAATGGCTAGAAGTTCGCGGTTGCCAATATCATAGTTACTCTCCGTGGGCGAAAACTTCCTAGAGAAGTAAGCACAGGGGCGGAGATGGGTGAGGGAGCTGGTACCCTGGGACAAGACGGCCCCCACTCCCACCTCGGATTAATCAATCCACACCTGAGGCCAGACCTGTTCGACTGACACCATCTCCCACCAACCAGGGTGGCAGGCTCAGGAGTGGGAGAGCCTATTGCGGCCTGGTCAGTCGGAGTTAGCTCCGCCCCCTGTCCTTTATTACCTGCTGTGTTCTCCTCCTCAGTGCTTGTAATTCTTTTGGATTCCTGGCCCCACTGCTGCTTGCTCCAGCCTGCTTCTGCCGTGCTTCTGCCTTGCTGCTGTTCTGCTTAACCCGCTTTGCTTTGCCTCCGGCTTGCTTCCTCCTCCGTGCTCCCTTGGGTATACTCCACTTCATCCTGGTCCTGACAACTCATTCACCGCTCCGTTTCCTCGCGGCGTTCCGTAGGCTACTGCCCCTTCCCTTGCGTGTTCCCTGTTTGTTCTCCCGTGCACTTAGACAGCGTAGGGACCGCCGCCCAGTTGTACCCCGTCGCCTAGGGTGGGTCGTTGCAAGTAGGCAGGGACAGGGCGGTGGGTAGATTAGGGCTCACTTTCCCTTCACCTCCTTCCTGCCATTACAGCCGTGTTCTCGAGAGATCACGCTGTGACGTCACTTCCCCAGGTCCTGCATCGTGTCAGACGAGCGAGGACACATCGGCACCAGAGGCTACAGATGATTCTGCAGCAGCATCGGCGTTTGCAGGTAAATCGATGTAGCTACTTACCTGCAAACGCTGATGCTGCTGCAGAATCAACTGTAGCCTCTGGTGCCGATGTGGACGACACGATGCAGGACCTGTGAGTGACGTCACAGATCTGCACTGCCAGAAGCTGGGCGTTCTGAAGAGAAGTGGATGATACTTCTCATCAGAACGCCCAGCTAGTAAAAGTAGTAAACACGCCCCGATGTACGCACATAATACACGCCCAGTTGTACTTTTACTTTTCAACACGCCCAGTTGTACTTTTGCAAGCCTCATTTGCATAAATACAAAAATGGCCATAACTTGGCCAAAAATGCTCGTTTTTTAAAAATAAAAACGTTACTGTAATATACATTGCAGCGCCTATCTGCTGCAATAGCAGATAGTGGTTGCAAAATCTGGTGACAGAGCCTCTTTAAGATCATGCTACGTTGGTATCTCACCCCTGCACACATATCGAGACTATACCCATCTTATCCCCATCATTGCTGGAGAGGATGGGGACTAGTTGGTTCTTATATGCATGTTTGGTGGGAATGCCCCTTGGTTAATGCCTTTTGGTTGATCAATGCTGACCTCATTAAAAATGTTACAGGATTGGATGTCCAACTGCTCTTTGTTTTCTAGGTCTGACTGACTTTCCTTTACCTCTACACACGGTAATAGGACATACTCGCAGCTACATCCATGATTGCAAAATCATGGAAGTCTAGCTCCCCTCTAACTGCTAGGGACGTTCGTCAGACTATTGAATTTGTACATAGCATGGACATTTTTTTGGCTGTTAATACCCAAACTATATCTAGCATTTATGATATTAGCATTTTTCTAAATTTAAATGTATCTGCTTGTAAAACAGATAGCAATGCCACACATAGTAGTTACTAATCGACATTTCCCTTATGTCTACTTTATGTTCACATAGTTTTTTGTATATAAAAAAATTGGATTGCACTCCTGGTTAAGATATTCAGGTGCTATGAGGGTTCGGGTAACCCACAATATACATCAAGAAGATAACCCAAGCACTCAAGCGAATGGATAAGAAAGATTTGTTTATTATTTTGTTTTCAGTTTTATCTTCACTGAAGTAAATCTTCACAAGATTTCCGTAATTTTTTTACAGGCGATTTTTATCAAATCTTCACAAGATTTCCGTAATTTTTTACAGGCGATTTTTATCGACGTTTTGGCCAAACCAGGCCTTTATCATAATCGCTTAAACTAATATACAAAAGAAAGAGATACATAGTATAAGTATTATTGCATACAACTATACATAAAAGTAAAAGGATTTATACAAGAAGACAAAGGGTTGATAAATGTATAAAGAACATGTAACGCATATAATGACGTAATTGATGGAACTACATTTAAATTGAAAAAATTGACATGTAAGATATCTCAAGTAACTAAGAATATGCATCCATTTAACAAACAGTAAGCTAGCAGAGATATAGCTAGAGACAGAAATATATTGAACTACATGCTCAACTTTAATGATATTGCCTATGGAAAACATTTTACGGGAAATGAAAGCAAAGTAGAGGTGAAATGTACACATTTTTTTTTTTTTGTCAGAAAATGCATTTTAATCAATTTTTCTGTAACACAGAAAGTCTTACCCGAGAAATGCAACTCAATATTATTATTGCCCAGATTCTGCCGTTTTTAGAAATATCCCACATGTGGCTCTAGTGTCCTAATGGACTGAAACACAGGCCTCAGAAGCAAAGGAGCACTTAGTGGATTTTGGGGCCTCCTTTTTATTAGAATATACTTTAGGCACCATGTCAGGTTTGAAGAGGTCTTGTGGGGCCAAAACAGTGGAAACACCGCCAAAAAGTCCCCATTTGGCAAACTACACCCCTCAAGGAATTTATAGAGGTGTATAAGGAGCATTTTAACCCCACTGTTTTTTTGCTAAATTTAGTGGAATTAGTCCGTAAAAATGAAAATCAAAATACAATAAAACGTAGAAATGATCAATTTTTACAAGAAAAAGCACCCCAAAATTTATAAAGCAATTTCTCCTGATTACGGCAATATCCCATACGTGGTAATAAACTTCTATTTGGATACACGGCAGGAGGGAAGGAGCGCTATTTGGCTTTTGGAGCTCAAGTTTGCTGGATTGGTTTTCGGGTGTCATATCACATTTGCAAAGCCCCTGAGGGACCAACACAGTGGAAACCCCCCAGAAGTGACCCTATTTGGAAAACAACAGCCCTAAAAAGAATTTATCTAGGGGTATAGTCAGCATTTTGATCCCACAGGTTTTTTGCTGAATTTAGTGTAATTAGGTTGTGAAAACTTCTTTTGTTTTTTATTCTTTTTTTCTTTACGGAATTCACCGTGCACTATAAATTACATATTTAATTTATTTTAGGTCTTTGTTAGGCCTCTGGTTGCCATAGCACCTGGCACGGACCTATGTTAGTCTATGGTGCCGTGCAGACTGTTCGTGAGTTTCATGCAGCGTGTGTCCGCTGCGTAATACTCACGACATGTCCTATATTTGTGCGTTGTTCGCGCATCACACACCCATTGAAGTCAATGGGTGCGTGAAAATCACGCGCAGCAAACGGAAGCACTTAAAAGTATGAATGAAAACACCACGTGCTTTTCTGTTTACAAACATACAAACAGAGTGTCATAATGATGGCGGCTGCGTGAAATTCACGGAAGCCACGCATCATATGGGGCTGAGACACGGAGCTGTTAAGTACCTTTTGTGCGCGCAAAACGGCGCGTTTTTTGCGCGTGCAAAACGTACACACTCGTGTAAATCCGGCCGTAAGGTGCAGTTAAAACTGCATAAAAGAAACTCTTCCGAAACCACATGTATTTTTACAGCGATTTGATGTGATTTTCGTTTATCTCTGGATGAAATAAATTTATGAATGTAACAAATTTAAAAAAGGATTGTATATATTGTTCTATACTATGAACATAATCTAGGCCAACAGTAGGTGAGGTTGATGTTCTTAGCGCTGGGATAAATTCAGCATTTCCGACCCAGTTTCCACATAAACCCTGTAGATTCCGACATAAAGTCAGCACCAAATTGTGTTAGATTTTGTGAACATTTTCTTCCGAATTTGCTGCTGCGAAGAAGAAGAGGGGATAAAAAAAAAAAAAAAAGACCATGCTCCCCTCCCCTCATGCTCCCGTAATGACACATAACAGGGCTCCGAAGATACCACGTGCCATTAATTATACTAGTTTCTTCTAATGTGGGAGAGGGCCTTTGGGCACCAGGGCCTGGGTGCGACTGCTACATCTGCATTCCCTTTAGATACGCTGGCATTGCCGGCTTTTGTACCTCTTTTTGCCACTCTAATGGTGACTTTATTTTCAGAGTAAATGATGATAATTTTTGGCAATATAAGGCCATGTTCAGACGTGGAGGAATTTTTCCGCTGAAAATGTTGCTGCAGATTCTTTGCGAATTTGCAGCAACATTTGCATATTTGACAGGTAACTCAGACGTTGTGGATATCACAGCGGACTTGCTGCAGATTTCAGCCTTTGCAATGCAAAGGCTGAAATCCGCAGTGAAATTCCGCTGCTTCTCCGCAACATAATGAGCATGCTGAGGAGGGAAAATTCTGCACCGCAGCTTAATTTCGCACAGTTATTTTCCGCAACGTCTGAACTAAGTTTTCTAAAATTGTATAGAAACAAATGTAAAAAACGGCTGCTGCGGAATTCCACTGCGGATTGTCCATAGCGGAATTCAACAACAATTCCACCACGTATGAATGTGCTCTAATAAAGGCCCAGTTCCATGGTACAATGCTTAGTGTACTGGCGATGCTATGACCATTACTGAGCAATCATTCATTTAAGTATATTTTAATCCCAGATTCCATTTATGTCCCTCTGTTAATAGTAAGGTCAAGTAGGGACGCAGTATTTTCCATGTTCTGCTACCCTTTACTACGTATAATATTTTATTACATTGTAAAATTGAGCCCTGGTTAGATGGCTTGGAATGGGAGAAGATAATTCTCTTGCCGAGCTGTAATACATCATTCAACATACAGAATATATAAACAAATTCCATTTAAAAGCTCCATAGAAAATCTATTTTCTAGGTTCGAGATTCAAAGCAAATCTGGTATTTTGGAGAATCATTTATGGGTGCCTTCACACACACTTTTTATTTGGCTTTTTGGGGCAAAAGGGGCATTTAAAAAAAACTTTAATTTTTTTGTAAAATGGTACATGCATTTCTTATGACGTTTTTGGTGCCGATTTTTGCCAATCGTACTACCTCAGGTGGCGTTTTTTACATTGCAAATCATGTGATTCGAAGATTATGTGATGCAAAGATTCTTCTTTGTAGCACATGATTTATTCTAAAAAAAATACCAAAAAAGCGGTATAAAAAATATTGACACGTTTTTTTGAGGAGCAAAAAAAATAACCTACGGAGATCCATGGGAGAAAAAAAACGACACTAAATGCTTGAAAAAAAAGCCAAAGATAGTCTTGCTGCAAATTTGAAAAAAAAAAAAGCCATTTACCCAAAAAAAAGGCAAGACAAAATGTGTGTTTTTTACTTCTACATTGACTTCAAGCTAACATTTGACTGCAGTGTTTTTCGCCTTCAAAAAACATGCCAGGAAAAACGCCACAAAAAATTACTTTTTTGCATGTGAAGGTATCCTAAGAATATAATTTTTAAAGCTTTACTAATCTGTACTAGATAAGAATAATAAGAATAATTTGTGGTAGACGGGCTAGGGCTTGCAGGACGTGCCCTGTATACCACTGGGGCGCAAATAGCTATGGTTAGGGTATTTAGATACACGAAGATATACACTAAAGACACAGAGGAGCATACTAGCCAAAATTTAAAAAAATAAATTTTATTGAACATATATAAACAAGTATGAAGGATAAAAAGGTACAGAGCTGGACATAAGGACTCTGAGTAGTTACACTAAAACACAGAAAGCAACAATCTCTCTATATTGCAAAAATGAAGGGCAGTAGCAATATACAAGTTAAAGTGGACGGACAATTGTATCCATAATGCCAGTCATATACATCGACAATGCAGGACAACAATGGTATGCGTAAATTTCAAAAAAGTGACATATCATAACGCTCAAGTGATGCGTGACCTATAGATATGCAGAAGTCTGAAAAGGGTATAAGAGCCATCAGTCATATCAGATGAAAGAGATGCAAAGACTGTTGCCAACTTAAGCCAGAAGTCCACCCACTATTACAGCAACTTACCCATAGTAATCGATAGATGCAGAGAGTCGAGCTAGTGTTAGTTGAAAAACCCCAACGCGCGTTTCGCGATGTGCTTCCTCAAGGGGTGTAGAGTGTCTAAAGAGATGAGAGGTATATGTAGCGCAAGCCCCAGGTGAATCGAGTGGAACTCAGTCCAATGAGAATCCGGCGCACGTCATCTGTCGAAACCGGAAATGAGGCATGCCCCACTTCCAGCCCCCAGCACTGGAGCGCACACCAGGAATCCCCGACGCGTACAGGGATCCCGGGCATGCGCAGTGCGCTACAGGGGGCAAGGAAGAGGGCCGGCCGCAAATCAGCATCGCACAGAGGGCGCGCGCACCTGATTGGACGGAGAACACGGGGGGGGGAGGAGAAACATATATCGTTGTCCTACTGCCTAGGGGTGAACTGTATCGGAAACTCTCCATTCTAGACCGAAGGTACAGTAAGTTAGAAAATAGACAAATGTCTGATACACACTGTTGCACGTACAATGTCAAAGACACATTACTGAAAGAAAATATCTATTAGAACCAAACCCTTAAAAGAAGAGAAATGGGAGTGACGTAGTGTATATCTAACCGTGAAATATAAGATCCACGACATATATAAAATATGAAGGGAAATAATGATGCAACCATAGGGAATGATTAGAACAAAAAGTTGCAGTGAGTTACAAACGCAATAAAGTAACATTACAGACGCCTAGGATCATAAAATATGAATGAAAAGGTGAAAATATGAATAGATAAAGAAGTATAAAAATAATAAATATAAAAATAAAAATAAATAATAAAAAAAGAAGAAGAAAATAATGAGATAAAATAATGTAAAATAAAATAAAATTAAAACACAAAAAAGGAAGTCTAAACAGTTACATAAATGAAAAAAGTGTATCGAATGTTGCAAGAATTAATATACTGCAAATAGCAAGAAAAAACGTACATGAGTCAATACATGTAACATGCAATATGTAAACAGAGATAATATTTAGACACAGGACATGTAGTCAAGGAAATATGTTATATCCCCCGTAAAAGGTGAAGTGCGAATAGACAAAGATTCTTCTCCCTCCGTGTTCCAGAGTGTATACAAATCAGGAAGGACGAGTTCTCTTCACAGGGAGCTGTCAGAACTATGATATAGCGAGTACCTATAAGGTTACGAAAAACAGACACACACAATTAAAATCCTAGTTAAAAACCAGTGAAAATAGGGGATTCTAAAGAAAAGAGGTGAAATTAAGTTGTTCGTTAAGACCAACGGGAGTCATGGATCCCAATTTTACAATCCACATACACTCCCTTTGGGCTAGAACCTTCCTCCTGGGCTAGAACCTTCCTTTTTCACACTCGTCCAACAGTTAAAGCCATCCCGGTTGGGCAGTTTCTCAGGATGAAGCGGATCTGCTCCACAGACAGACTCTTTGAGCGTCAATCAGACGAATTAAAATCGAGATTTACTGACAGAGGGTATAGTACACGTCTTATTAAAGCGGGGTATAGCAGGGCTAGGAGAACACCGCGAAGTGACCTTTTAAGAACTAAAACATATCGACCAGTAGACAACAATGTACGTTTCATTACTACTTATAATAGTCAATGGGACAAAATAAGATCAATCCTTGAACATCACTGGTCGATCTTGAGATCAGAACCGAGCCTAGCTAAATATCTTCCCCTAAAACCCACGATGACGGCCAAAAGGAGTAAAAACCTTAAGGACCTTCTTACTAGGAGTCATTATGTACCAAAATATACCAACCCTTTTGGCCCGCGGGAACCCACCATTGGATGCTTCCCATGTGGGGGATGCGTTGCGTGCCCGAACATCTGTAGAGCTAAGGATTTCTCAACAGCTGATGGATTAAGAACATTTAAAATCAGGGAGTACATTTCCTGTAGCTCTACACATGTTGTGTATTATGCACTATGCGCATGCCCTAAGATCTACGTTGGCCTGACTTCTAGGCAGTTGAGGATTCGTACAAGGGAACATGTTCGCGATATCTCTAGTGCGAAAACTATAAGTGATGTTGGACAGCTGAAAACGCTGCCCAGACACTTTAAACAATTTCACAATTGTAATCCTGTTTCTTTGATGATTCGTGGCATTGAACATGTTCATTGTGGCATCAGAGGGGGTAATCTGAGGAAGGTTCTAGCCCAAAGGGAGTGTATGTGGATTGTAAAATTGGGATCCATGACTCCCGTTGGTCTTAACGAACAACTTAATTTCACCTCTTTTCTTTAGAATCCCCTATTTTCACTGGTTTTTAACTAGGATTTTAATTGTGTGTGTCTGTTTTTCGTAACCTTATAGGTACTCGCTATATCATAGTTCTGACAGCTCCCTGTGAAGAGAACTCGTCCTTCCTGATTTGTATACACTCTGGAACACGGAGGGAGAAGAATCTTTGTCTATTCGCACTTCACCTTTTACGGGGGATATAACATATTTCCTTGACTACATGTCCTGTGTCTAAATATTATCTCTGTTTACATATTGCATGTTACATGTATTGACTCATGTACGTTTTTTCTTGCTATTTGCAGTATATTAATTCTTGCAACATTCGATACACTTTTTTCATTTATGTAACTGTTTAGACTTCCTTTTTTGTGTTTTAATTTTATTTTATTTTACTTTATTTTATCTCATTATTTTCTTCTTCTTTTTTTATTATTTATTTTTATTTTTATATTTATTATTTTTATACTTCTTTATCTATTCATATTTTCACCTTTTCATTCATATTTTATGATCCTAGGCGTCTGTAATGTTACTTTATTGCGTTTGTAACTCACTGCAACTTTTTGTTCTAATCATTCCCTATGGTTGCATCATTATTTCCCTTCATATTTTATATATGTCGTGGATCTTATATTTCACGGTTAGATATACACTACGTCACTCCCATTTCTCTTCTTTTAAGGGTTTGGTTCTAATAGATATTTTCTTTCAGTAATGTGTCTTTGACATTGTACGTGCAACAGTGTGTATCAGACATTTGTCTATTTTCTAACTTACTGTACCTTCGGTCTAGAATGGAGAGTTTCCGATACAGTTCACCCCTAGGCAGTAGGACAACGATATATGTTTCTCCTCCCCCCCCCGTGTTCTCCGTCCAATCAGGTGCGCGCGCCCTCTGTGCGATGCTGATTTGCGGCCGGCCCTCTTCCTTGCCCCCTGTAGCGCACTGCGCATGCCCGGGATCCCTGTACGCGTCGGGGATTCCTGGTGTGCGCTCCAGTGCTGGGGGCTGGAAGTGGGGCATGCCTCATTTCCGGTTTCGACAGATGACGTGCGCCGGATTCTCATTGGACTGAGTTCCACTCGATTCACCTGGGGCTTGCGCTACATATACCTCTCATCTCTTTAGACACTCTACACCCCTTGAGGAAGCACATCGCGAAACGCGCGTTGGGGTTTTTCAACTAACACTAGCTCGACTCTCTGCATCTATCGATTACTATGGGTAAGTTGCTGTAATAGTGGGTGGACTTCTGGCTTAAGTTGGCAACAGTCTTTGCATCTCTTTCATCTGATATGACTGATGGCTCTTATACCCTTTTCAGACTTCTGCATATCTATAGGTCACGCATCACTTGAGCGTTATGATATGTCACTTTTTTGAAATTTACGCATACCATTGTTGTCCTGCATTGTCGATGTATATGACTGGCATTATGGATACAATTGTCCGTCCACTTTAACTTGTATATTGCTACTGCCCTTCATTTTTGCAATATAGAGAGATTGTTGCTTTCTGTGTTTTAGTGTAACTACTCAGAGTCCTTATGTCCAGCTCTGTACCTTTTTATCCTTCATACTTGTTTATATATGTTCAATAAAATTTATTTTTTTAAATTTTGGCTAGTATGCTCCTCTGTGTCTTTAGTGTATATCATTATATATGGGAGTTGCCCTCTTCCTTATTAGGGTAGTATGCCATACCTTAAGCATCCAGCCCCACACGTGCTATTTGGACTGGTTTGTGTGTTTATTATTTAGATACACGGCTGAATCTTTTCCCGGGATGAAGGAAAGTCTAGCTAGGATTCTAAAGAAAGCTATACCCTTGGTGCTTTGAGTTTCTTCTCAATGTCTACATGTTGAAGTTGTAAAGAAAGCTGGACTCTTTGCAGATTTGTTATAGAAACACCAACAGCACAATACTGAAATGTTATATCTGAAATTCTATAAATAATATCACTAATTGTTTCTTAGGCCCCATGCACACGAACGTGTTTTTGCGGCTGCTGAAAATCCACGGAAGAATTGCGGCCCCATTCATTTCTATGGGCCCATGATTTCCACGGGCCGTGCATGGTCCAGACTCATAGAAAATAATGGACGCGGCCATGTTCACGGCCCGCGATTTGCGGGTGGCTCGCCAGTGACACTCCGCAGCCGGTAGACCCGAAAATCACGGCCGTGCACATGGCTACGGTCGTGTGCATGAGGCTTAAGAGTTACCTTAAAACTGCAGAGCAGCATCGCCCTGTATATTATTGTGTGTTTATGTGTCCTTCTATCATGACTGGATAATACTATAATTTATTTCTGTCTGATGCCTGTGGCCCAAGAAAAACATTTATTCCATATATTATGACTTGAGTGACCCTATCAGGACCTCAGGATGTGAAAAGAAGGCCTTACATCATAAGGAAATCAAATACTGAAATGCCTGCTATATTAGAAGGATATGGAATATCTGCATTTACAAACTATATTTCAATCTGTGTCGTATTCTGAAGTTTGTTTTGACAAGGGTGTGACCTTGGTTACCCTTACAACTTGTACAACTTGTCCTCTATCTTAGGACAAATTCACATCTGCAGTTGTTTTTAGATAAGAGAGTTATGTTCTATGATATTCCACGAAAAGCGCATGGCAACTGATAAGGCGATCATGTATGTGAGGAACACTTAATTTCTTGCTTCACTCTTTCTCTTCACACACACACACACCTATGAACAGTGCTGTGAAAAAGTATTTGCCCCCTTCCTAGACATTACCTTTTCTTGTATATTTGTCACATTGAATCGTTTCTGATCTCTAAACCGAATGTAATGTTAGACAAGGGGATCAAGAGTAAACTATATTGGAAATGTGACTAAATTAATTGATTACTTAGTCTCCATGTTGTCTGTTATATAATGCTGTTGTGATTAAATTAATTTCTATAAATGTTCAATGTCACTCTTCTATCTAATGTTGCTATATAATTTGTTTAGAAGAAGCTGAGCGTTGTCTGGGCGTAGAGCCAGCATTGTTCTGGACTAAGTTTTGTGATTTTAATTCTCTCAAGGTCTGGGGGTGGCCACTCCAGGTTACGGGGGGGGGGGGGGGGGAATCAAATAAACAATACGTATGCTGATTTAAAGTGTGCGTGCACTGGCTATTGCCACGTTACATAATGTGACAAAGGTATAAGTTGGGGACTTTCTTAATGCTGATTAGAAGCTCTTGTACCTGCAACTCTGAGGTACGCCTCAATGTAGTGTGGAATATCCCGCTTGAGTTCTCTGATCACCCCCGAGGGGGCTTCCCGGTTGATGACCTGTCAGATGATGCTTAACTCAGTGGGGATGTAAGTAACCTTTATTCTTTGTATATCTTTATAAAAGAAGGACATTATTTCATCAAAGAATATTATTGCTTAATATTGAATTTAATGAACTATAATGAATTTATTATAAGTGTGAGTATCTCTTTAAAGGGTATACGAACCCAACTTCCGTAGTAGTTGGCAAAACATAATTACATAACAGTATTTGAATTACTCCTGCATTTATGTACAATGTTATTACAAAATAAATCCGTACCCTTGCGCAAAAAGTAACTTCCCCCTTAATTAAATAAAACTTTTATCAGCAATATCTGTTTTTCATATCACTGCTAAGTTTCAGGTCTTACCACCGAGTTTCTTTGGTTCATGTCCGGAGTGACTAGGTCAGTGTAAGGCCTAATGAACATGACTGTAGGGTTTTTGCGGTCAGCAAAACCACGTATCCATTTTCTGTATTTGTGGAACCTTTCCATAGTGCACCCGTGTATCATCAGTATTCACAGATCTGCAAAAAAAGCGGAAGGCTGGAATTGATGTCACCAGTTAGTCCCGTGAGTAGGTCACATGAACTCTTACATTTTTGCTTTGTTGAGAGCTCTGTCTGATTCCTCTCCTGAGCTAGCTCGGTTTCTGATTCTATGCACGATGTTCTCTTGTACTGGCTTCTCTCTCTGCAATTCGGACAGCAAGCACCATTGCAGAAACAACAACCGAAGATCAGGAGAAGGTATTGGTTTCTCCCCATTGTCTCACAATGGCCCAGGAAAGGTCATTTCCATACCCTCTACGCTGACCTGTGGCAGCACCTGGACAAGTTCCACAGCTACTGCCGTATGTCCATGTCCTTTTAATTATAAAAAGCATTTCTCAGTGGAGCAGTTTGCCTTGGCTGACAGCAACTACCGGTTTGTAATTGTGGATATAAGGGCATATGATAGCTCTACTGACACTAGCATATTTAGGGCTTCCAGCTCGCCCCTCCAGAACCAAGACAAATTCCTGCATCCTCTGGACCTTCAGTGCAATTCATCATTGTGACTGATGAAGGTTTTGGACTATCCCCTCACCTGATGCGACCATTCCCCAGGTGTGGTTTGGATGACCGGAGGCGCATCTTTAACTACTGTCTCACCCGTGGGAGATGGTATGTTCAGTGCGCTTTTCTAATTCTCAGCAGCAAGTGGCATGTTTTCCAGAGCTCTGTTTAGATGGATCCGGATAATGTGACGCTGGTTATCCAAGCCAGTGTCATCCTCCACAACTTTGCCCGGATTCATGAGGCCGCATTTGATGTTAAGCTAGCCCGTAGGTGCCGGCGTCTACCATTCCTATGGAACAGAACTAGTAGGGTAGACCTGGAGCATCAGGACTGGCTATCCGGGAACTCTATGCTGACCACTTCCTCTCACCTGTGGGAGCTGTTCCATGGCAGCTGGATGCTATCCGGTAGATAGTTTTGTTTTTTACGTTCACTTTAATTTAGTGTATAGGGACTCGCAAGAGAATGATGACCCTTGACGTGGGTTGCGAGCTTAAAGTATTTGTGCTTAAATACCATTACATTTTTTATTGTGTTGGTATTAGTTCTCAATTTTGTTATATAAAATTTTTGGAAATGTAATTTTTTTTGTCTTTCTTTGTAATTGTTTTTATATTTTTTTTTAACAATTTTGGGTTATTTCCTTTTTTTCTTTCCTGTTTTTCCTTTTTTTCTATTTATTTTTATTTTTTATGCATCACAATAGGCCCTAACTGTACACCAATGAACAGTAAAAAAAAATTGACAGATGGAAGTATGATATGTACCAAGGGTGTCCATGGTACCAAGTATAGTCCGATGCATCACAATAGGCCCTGACTGAACAACTATATGTAATATATACTTACAGCCCAACATCTATGACATCAGTCAGGAAGAGGATTTGCTGGGTGTACATATACGGGTGCTTCCTCCTACGCCCGTCCCCACTCTTCCCCTTTTCTTTAAGTTCTCGCTGGAACTGGTCCCGGTAGGTGTTCCATCTGGTTTTGATGTCATCCACTAAAAAAAAAAAAAAAAAAAAATTATTACTTACATAATAAAAACAACATGGATGCAAAGGGTGGGGGCATAAATGGGTAGGGCGGTAAGGATATCAGGGATGCAATAATTATTTTTTTCGCTGTGCCTTTGATGCCCTCTCCCACTTCTGCTGATGGAGGTCACTAGCCACCTTATCCCAGGCCTGGTCCTTGAGGTTCCTGTCCTGGTAACCACCCTGGCACTTGTTTCAAATGCAGGGATGGTCATGCACCAGGGTGATCAGTTTTTCTACTTGCACTGACAGGGACATCTTTCTGCTCCTCCTTGACCTTAGCAGCATGACAAAAGGGGAATTCCCTGGCGTCACTTGGCAATGTATCCACAATTGCAGACAGCACACGGACAGCAACCAATATGCCGTCTGCAGTTTTCACAGTCCCATAGACTTCTGCAAATAAAGTAAGTAAATTGGCATGTCCTGAGTTTTTGCGGCCTGGACTCGCAGCCCTCATATGGATCTGTGAACATCACGATGGTGTGCACTACGTAGAAATGAGAGGGTCTTTGTTCTATCCGCAAAATGACAGATAGTACACAGACAAAAAAACTACGGTCGTGTGCATGAGGCGTAAGGTTTTCATGTTGTATACTTCCAGTTGTGGTTTGAGTCATTATTTCTAGCTGCATAACACAATTGCACTTAGGTCTCAGTTTACAAATAGATCTTTAACCCCTTAATGAACAAGCCTGAAAAAGGTCACAAAGAGAAACTAAACTTTCAAAAAACTTTTGACATGTCAGAAGTTTTGGTCGGTGGGTGTCTGAACACTAAGTTTCCCACCAATCATTAAAAAAAAGTGGCAGAGGCGCTCGAGTGAGTGCAGTGCTGCTTCGTTTCTGATCGACCTTCCTTAGAGAGCCAAGCAAATGGTGTACAGACTCATAGATGTTCTATTAAAGGGAGTCTGTCACCAGAACTTCATTTTGAACTAGCTGTAGGCTAATATAGTTCATGCTAGCCTGATTTTAAATGTGTTTTCCTTGGCGTGGCTTGGCTGTGGAGAGAGATGGACGCCTGATAGAAGAGCTCCTGCACCAAGCGACCTAAAGCGACGGCTGACAGCCTCATAACTGAGCCCTGCACCAGTGCTTTTGGTGGAGGAACCCTGGAGATGCCGAGGAGGAGGCGTCCGGTCACTAAACCGGTGAAACTCACCGACTTCTATCCCCTCATACCGCTGGAGGATGGAGACGCTGCGGACACAAGCTCCCAGGCCGGATCACTCACCTCAGAGCCGCCGGCGGCAGATACCGCCGAGATCAAAGCGCACAAACGGCGCAGTTCGGACCCGGTGGGGACACACAGCTTACCCCTGATGAAGGGGAGAATCCCGATGGCAAGTCCCGGGTCGCGCCATGAAGATGCCGACACACGTTCTCTTCGCTCTGCACCACGTGGGCCAGTCATTTCGGCGCCATCTTCCCCCTCCGGCAGGAGCCCTGACACGCAGAGAAACAACCTGCTCAGCTCTGCTCAGCCCTCAGATGGGGTAAGACAACCTCCTTTCCCTTCAGATTTTACACCACAGACCTCACAGGAGGCCTCATGTGATATTTTAGGCAGCTTACCATCCTCCTCAAACACAGTCACTGAACTGATGTTGAAAAATATGTTGTTAGCACTACAGCAACCCCTGCATGCAGGAATGGCAAGCCTTATTAACCCACTGTCTGCCTCTGTACAAGAAGTGGAACACAGAGTGCAACATCTAGAACACAAAATGGGTGAGGTCACATCATCTCACAATGATTTAATTGATGCGCACTATGATTTAGTGGATGATTTAGCCCAAGTCAAGGCCAAAATGGCGGACATGGAGGACAGATCACGGCGCAATAATGTCAAATTTCGGGGTATACCGGAAGAAGTTAATCCTCAAGATCTTAATGCATTTGTGCAAGATTTCATCAAAAGCATGCTGCCTGAGAGTTCACAAAGGGACTTGATTATTGACCGAATACATCGTCTCCCCCGACCTAAACATCTTTCAGAGGATGTCCCAAGGGATGTTATAGCGCGCATCCATTTTTTTCATATCAAAGAAAGCCTAATGCAGGCCACTAGGAAAAAGGATCAGATACCACCTCGTTTCAGCAAGATCTTGGTCTTCACAGACCTATCCGCTGCAACTCTGCAACTACGACGGAATCTGACCCCCATTATGACAGCACTTAGAGAAAACCAAATTATGTATCGATGGGGTTTTCTGGTGAAGCTTCTGGTGAAACGCCACAACACTATGCATATAATTGGGACACTGGAAGAAGGTCTGCAGTTGTTACAACAGTGGAATATAAAGATTCAACCCCCGGCCACAACAGGGACAAACCCTCCACGCCAGTTGATGGTTGAATGGCAACAGGTCTCCCGGAAAACTCGAAAGCGCAACTGATGTTGATTGGATGCCTTTTGGAAAAGGCTCAGCATTGCAACACTAGGTGCACAAGACGTCCACCTTGAACTCCACTTCACAATGACTGTGTTCCCCCCTGTACACGTATGTTTGACAGCCTTGGCTGTTCTTTTGTTTTATGTTCTGTTCGAGTTCTTTGTTGGAAACCATGCTTTATATATCACTAAGTTGTACCACGACTGTAGGGGCAGATTGTATGATCTTTTGAAACTACTAATCCTAATCCTGATTTTTCTCCTATATCTATATGTGGGTCAATGGATTATTAGGCAGCTTCTTATATGGGCCTGTTTGAATGAGGGAATGTTGGGTCGGTCGGGGCTCCTGATGGTAGGGCGTTGGAGGAGGAGTTCCAGCATCTTGATTATAATGTACCAATGACACTTAAAATAGCGTCTCTAAATGTGAATGGGCTTAATACCCCTCAAAAACGTAATTTTATGTGGAAAGAGGCCAAATCAATGGCCTGCGACATTCTGTGTGTACAGGAAACACACCTCCTTGCTAAGGACGCAAACCGTGTTAAATCCCCGGTTTTTCCACATGTCTTCCATTCTCACTTCCACAATAAATCCAAAGGGGTAATGATTGCTGTTGGGAACAATGTAGCATTCCATTTGCTTCACGCCCACATAGATCCTAATGGTCGTTATATTGTGTTGGTGTGCCTCCTTAACAACGTAAAAATTACCTTGGTTAACCTATATGCGCCTAATACACGGCAGTTACGATTTACACATAAAGTGTTTAGAGCCCTAAACAAACACAAAGATGGCAAGGTAATCGTATGCGAAGATTTTAATATGGTGATGGATGCAACCTTAGATTCCACCTCTAGTGCCAGATTAGGACAACCCCTTTTAAAAACCTTAATTCAGCGGGAGGACTTGTATGATAGCTGGAGACTGCATCATGGTACAGAACGGGACTATACATTCTACTCCAGTCCACACAACTGCTATTCAAGGATAGACATGTTCCTTATTGACAGGAACTCTTTGCTCAGTATGGTAAATTGCACGATTGAAGGGATTACTTGGTCAGACCACGCAGCCATAACCCTTACATTACAAGAACACAATAATGGCAATAATGTCTTTGTCTGGAGATGCAACCCATACCTTCTTGCTCATTCTAAATATAAACAGGACATCTTGAGAGACCTAAATGAATATTTTATGATGAATGACACGGGGGATGTACAGGCTAACACATTGTGGAATGCACATAAGGCGTATATTCGGGGGTCTTTAATCCGCATCGGACATAGTGAAAGGAAGCAACGGGTAGCCATAATTACCGGCCTCACGGAGCGATTATATGCCTTAGAGGCGTTAAACAAAGCTTCGCCTTCAGCCCAACATGCCGAAAATCTACGTAACGTCCGTCAAGAATTGCGTCTAGCGATGGTTTCTGAATATGAGAAGACATTGCGCAAAACTAAAATTCGTTACTACTCGCAAAATAACAAAGCCGGCAAACTGTTAGCGTCCCGCCTTAAGCAATAGAGGCAAAAAACAAAAATCCCCTTTTTAATAGACCCTCCTTCTCGTGCCCATATTGACCACCCACTACAAATTGCAAATCAGTTTAAGACCTTCTATGAATCCTTATATAACCTAGAAACAGATCCATTTGTATCACACCCCACTCCAGAGGACATTCAAACCTTCTTACAGGACATCCCCTTGTCAAAACTCACGGAGGACCAAATACAGAGCCTGAATGCCCCATTCTCTGAAGCTGAAATACATAAAGTTATTCTTAAATTGGCTCCGGACAAAGCACCTGGTCCGGATGGCCTCACGAATGCATACTATAAATCCTTTAGGGAGACCCTCACTCCGTACTTATGCAAACTTTTTCAGTCAGCACAGATGTCTGGTTCTTTCCCCAAAGAAAATCAAGAGGCTTTAATAATCACCTTACCAAAACCGGGGAAACCTAGTGACATACCCCAAAATTTTAGGCCGATTTCTCTACTTAACATTGATTTAAAAATCTATGCTTCCACTATTGCAAACAGATTAGCCCCTCTCCTGCCCCACCTCATAGTAGATGACCAGACTGGCTTTATAAAGGGGAGACAAGGATCAGACAACACAAGACGGATAGTCGGGCTGTTACACCACATTGACCAACATCAGATCCCTTCTGTTTTGCTTGCATTGGATGCTGAAAAAGCCTTTGATCGTATTTCATGGTCTTATGCATTTGCAACACTACAGAAGATGGGTTTCTCGGGGACCATAATGGCGGCTATTCAGGCTCTGTATTCGGACCCCTCGGCAAAAATTTATACTAATGGGGTTCTATCCCAGGACTTTAAAATTACCAATGGTACTAGACAGGGATGTCCACTATCACCCCTCATATTCGTTCTCTCTATAGAACCGCTGGCCCAACTTCTCAGATTAAACCAGGCAGTCCAGGGCATTAAAATTGGATCAAAGACTCACACCATATCACTCTATGCAGATGATGTAATTCTATCATTATCCGACCCGGAGACCTCCTTGGAAGCAGTGATGGACTGCTTATCACACTTCAGTAGAGTCTCCTTGTATAAACTTAATGCTACGAAATCCCAGATCCTTCCTTTGAATATCTCTCCGTCTTCCCTGCATTTTCTGCAGACCAGATACAACTTTGTATGGAACATGAAAGAGATTACATATTTGGGTCTTCGTTTGACCAAAAAGCACAAAGATTTATTTGAAGCAAACTATGTGCCAATCAACAAGGTGATCCAGGCGCATATTGATAGAATGCTGAAGGTGGAGATCTCCTGGTTGGGTAGGATAGCGGCGTTCAAGATGATGGTTCTGCCAAAATTATTGTACCTTTTTAGGACTCTCCCTATAGAAATCCCTGCCTCATACTTTAAACGTACTCAACGCTTATTAATGTCCTTCATTTGGGAGAAGAAGAGGCCGAGAATTGCCACTCAGGTCATGTATAAAACTCAGGCCGCGGGGGGTCTGGGCGTTCCTCATATACATAGCTACTACGTGGCGACTCTAGCCGCGCAAGCAGTGTATTGGTGGAAAGAAGACCTCTCGAAACATTGGGTACAGATTGAAGCGTCATATATAGGCTCAAAGCACCTGAAGGCCTTACTGTGCCTTCCACTAGCAGGATTACCACTTCCGTGTGGACTGTCACCTCTCACCAAAGCGACTGTGGAATGTTAGGCACATATGCACGTGAAAGCCTCAGACACATTAGACATACCTAGATCATACATTCCGATAGACTTTCTAGAATTAGCAAATGTAGATTTAGACCTGAGTAAATGGAAGGCACACGGCATCACGACCTGTGATCAATTGTTTCATAAGGACGCATTACTGAGTTTCGCTGACCTGACTAAGTCATCTTCTGTCCCTCAAAATGAACTATTCAGGTATATCAGAGTTAAACACTTTACACAGAGCCATGTAGGTCTCCTGTTCCAAGGGAACTTATTATTAGTGAATAGCTTCATTAAAGGTATGAGGGGCCTAAAACACCTATACTGCTCAATATCTTGTCACTCGGTCTTTGAGAAAACGACCCCGATAGTTGCTTGGGAAAGAGAGCTGGAGACTTCTTTCACACAAGACCAATGGTCTCGGGCTTTGAAATGGATACATATGTCGTTCAAGTGTGGCTCACATTTAGAAGCCGCAAATAAAACCTTGTTTAGGTGGTACTACACACTAGACCGCTTACAGAGAATGTATCCTGCTTCTAGCGCACTGTGTTGGCGGAACTGCGGCCACAAAGGTTCCCTTATACATATGTTATGGGAATGCCCCTGTATCCAGCAATATTGGGTGGGAGTATACAAGCTCCTGGAGGATGTGTTCTCCATGAGAATACCTTGTACACCTCAGATGTCCTTGCTATTCCTTGATTTGGAAAATATCCCATGGAGTAACAGGAGACTAATATGTAAAATTCTGGTAATGGCTAAACTGGTGATAACGAGATACTGGAAAAAACCTGAAGTTCCTCCTATCCTAGAACTCATCGCACTAATCAACACCACTTTTATATATGAAAAAGCAATAGCGTTTGGGAACTTCTCAATCCTTTCGTTTAACGAATACTGGGCAGCCTGGGTCAGTTCATCCTTCTGCTCTCGTCACACATAAACACAACAGGTCTAAACACTTTGTACATGGTAACTCGACAAGTTTCCTTTGTTATTTTCTGTTTTTGGTTATTCTATGTTACTGTTGCTGCTGCTATTGGTGTACTATGCTATGCTTTGTCAGCACAGATGTTTGAAGGGGTTTACGATGCCAAAGGGTTCATTATGATGCGGCGAGTCCATATATGTATGGGTCATGTTGTAGTGGACTTATAGCATTACAATATTCAATATTGCTTTACTGTATGTTACACATGTATTTACTCTGAACTCTTTGCTAAGTGTCATTTTCTTTTAACAAGACAGACTTGCATTTACACCATGTTGTACTGTTGTAATATTTTATTCGTCTGACAAAAAAATTTCAATAAAAACTATTTAAATTAAATGTGTTTTCCTTGTTCCCCAGGGTGCCTGCTTTGCATTAATAACACTTTTATTAAGTTCATACAAATTAGCCTTTCGGTGAAACGAGGGCGTCTCCATTGCACCAATATGATGGTGCGTCATTGCCCTGTTAAACCCCCCTGTCCCTCCCTGCTGGACGTGATTGGCAGTGTATTCGGCATGTTTACGCGCACGCGCATGCGCAGTATAAACAATATGTCTGCCTTTAAAATCGGCCCTACTGCAAATGCACCGATCAGGTCATCAGCACATGCGCAGTAGTGCCGATTACAACGGCGGACGCATTGTTTATACTTCGAGTATGCTGCCTGGCCCATGTCAATCACATCCAGCAGGGAGGGATGGGGGTTTAACAGGGCAATGACGCGCTAGCATTTTTGTTCAACGAAGACACCTTCGTTGCATCGAAATGCTAATTTGCATGGACTTGATAAAAGTGTTTTTAATGCAAAGCAGGCACCCTGGGGAACAAGGAAAACACATTTAATATCAGGTTAGCATGAACTATATTAGCCTACTGCTAGTTCAAAACTAAGTTCTGGTGACAGACTCCCTTTAAGCCCGTATACCAATCGCTCGTTTTTTCCGAGAAATGAAACAGCACAGCGCTCACCCATGCGCCTCTCACGCTTCGTTTTAGCAATAGATGAGTGTCTTAGTGCTCGGACCCCCACCGATCAAAACTTCTGACATGTCATAATGAAATGTCTAAAGTTTTTTTTAAAGTTTAGTTACCCTTTAATGATCAGCTACATTTCATTTTTTTTATTTTTGTCTCTCTGCCTTTCATCAGCCACAACCTTTTGATTTTTTCATTGGCGTGGCTATATGAGGTTTTATGCAGGATAAATTTTATTATTTTCATGCGCAGCTTGAGGGGTACAAAAAAATTGACTGTGTTAAGTTATGTCATTTATTTTTGCGGCGTGAATATAGAAAAAAGTGTTGTTTTTTTTTTTTTTTTTTATCCTGTTCAGGTTTCATGCTAAATAACCTGTTAAATTAATTCTTCAGGTTATTACAGTCACGTAGATACCTAATATATGTTTTTTTTTTGTTTGTATGTAATATATGGGCAATAAAATATATTTTATGCTAAATAATGTCTTTTTTTTTTAACACTTCTTTATTATTATTTTTTAATCCCATGAAAAGATAACTTTTTAACAACTTTATTTTTTACTTATGTCACTATGACACAGGCTGCTGTTAGGGTAACTCCTAGGGGGCAATTTATGAAACACCAGTCTTTATAGAAAGAAAAATTGGAGTAAAAGTGCAACACATTTATTAATAGGCGAAAGTCTCTTAATCAATGTGTCGCTACAACCGCATTATTCATTATCATTATCATTATCTATTACGCATTATCCATACCCCCTACATCACCCATAAAATGAAAAAAAAAACAAACACATACTCACCTTACCTCTCCTCTTATAACTTCTGGGTCTCTTCACCATTCCAGCATGGCTCATACAAGGTCCTGACGCCGAGCAGCTTCAGGGCCTTATATGGGACGCAGCACATCAATGTCATCAGTTCTGCGTTTCATTCAACGTCCTGACACTGCCCAGCATCATTATGTTGTATGAGGCGTGCTAGAGTGATGAGAGTACCCGGAGAGGAGAGGTGAGTATAAATGTATTTATTTTTAGATTCTTTTTTTACTGAACCCTAATGGTGTAAATTATAATAAATTTGCCAGGCTGCAGTGGTCATACCCCTTTCCTGAAGCCATGCCCCCTTTCTACAAAAGTTGCAGGGGTGGCACAAAATGGGCAAAAGTCGCAATATTCACTGCAAACTGCAACTTTTGGGACCTTTTGCGACATGATAAATTACCACCATGGTGTGCCCTAACAGAAGACATACTGAACAAACAGCCCTGGGATCCTTTTTATTTCCCCAGGGCTGACTGCAAAGGGTCCCCTATACTCCGATTGCAAAGGGGAGTCTCCTTTGATCCTGCCGCAGTCATAGACCTCAGTGATCAAAGGGTTAAACAGATGGGGTAGGTTTCCTCCGATCCCAGCTGTATTGAGCAGGCTTCTCTAAGTACAGGAGCTATTAGCGAATGAGCCAGTAGCGTAGCTAGCGGGCGGTCAGGGATGGCGGTGGCTCTGGGCCCACTGAGATGGTGGGCCCCACTCACGGCGATGGTGGGGCCCTCCGCTCTGTTCCTGTCGCTCCGCTCTTCTCCCGTCACTCTGCTCTTCTCTCGCCGCTCCCGTCGCTCTCACCATGAGGGTATGTGCACACACACTAATTACGTCCGTAATTGACGGACGTATTTCGGCCGCAAGTAGTGGACCAAACACAGTGCAGGGAGCCGGGCTCCTAGCATCATACTTATGTACGATGCTAGGAGTCCCTGCCTCGCTGCAGGACAACTGTCCCGTACTGTAATCCTGTTTTCAGTACGAGACAGTTGTCCCGCAGCGAGCCAGGGACTCCTAGCGTCGTACATAACTATGATGCTAGGAGCCCGGCTCCCTGCACTGTGTTCGGTCCGGTACTTGCGGCCGAAATACGTCCGTCAATTACGGACGTAATTAGTGTGTGTGCACATACCCTGACTGTGCGCGGCTACACAGTCATTCAAGCTAGCAGATATGCACGCAAGCTAGGCATGTCTGCTAGTGCCCGCTTCTAACACTGCCTGCCAGGAACAGAAGAAGCCTGCCTGCATGTGAGGAGAGGGTGAGCAAGCACCCCTCCCCGATGTATCCAGTTCTGAAATTATACAGAGATAATGGCTGCTTTAAACAGGGATGATGGGGGTTAATACAGGGATGATGGCTGGACTACCCATCATCCCTGTTTATAGCCCCCATCATTCCTGTATATAACCCCCATCTTACCTGTATATACCAGCCTGGCTGGTATATACAAGGATGATGGGGGTTATATACAGGAATGATGGTGTTATATACAGGGATGATGGTTGATATATACAGGGATGTTGGGGGTTGTATATGGGGATGATAGCTGGCGTAGCCATCATCCATGTATATAACCCTCATCATCTCTGTACACAGCCCCCTATCATCCCTGTATATACCAGCCATCATCCATGTATATAACTGTATAAAAATCCCATCATCACTTTATGTAACCCCCATCATCCCTGTATATACCAGCCTGGCTGGTATATACAGGGATGATAAAGGTTATATACTGGAATGATGGCTGGTATGTACAGGGATGATGGTTGATATATACAGGGATGATGGGGGTTATATACAGGACTGATGACTGGTATATACAGGGATTATGGCTGATATATACAGGGATGATGAGGTTATATATGGGGATGATAGCTGGAGCAGCAATCATCCATCTATATAACCCTCATCATCTCTGTACACAACCCCCTATCATTCCTGTATATACCAGCCATCATTCCTGTATATAACTGTATATAACCCCCATCATAAATGTATGTAACCCCCATCATCCCTGTATATACCAGCGTGGCTGGTATGTACAGGGATGATGGTGGTTATATATAGGAATGATGGTTGGTATATACAGGGATGATGGTTGATATATACAGGAATGATGGGGGTTATATATGGGGATGATAGCTGCAGCAGCCATCATCCATCTATATAACCCTCATCATCTTTGTACACAACCCCCTATCATTCCTGTATATACCAGCCATCATGCCTGTGTATAACTGTATATAACCCCCATCATCACTGTATGTAACCCCCATCATCCCTGTTTATACCAGCGTGGCTGGTATATACAGGGATGATGGTTGATATATACAGGGATGATGGGGGTTATATATGGGGATAATAGCTGAAGCAGCCATCATCCATGTATATAACCCCCTATCATCCCTGTATATACCAGCCATCATCTCTGTATATAACTGTATATAACCCCCATCATCACTGTATATAACCCCCATCATCCCTGTACTATACTCCCTATCATCCCTGTATATAACTGTATATAACCCCCATCATCCCTGTACAGAACCCCCTATCATCCCTGTATATACCGAGTAACATGTTTTTTAAATATATTTTCTATGAGTATATTAAAGTATTTTTCTATCTGAATTATAATAGTTGCACGCTGTAGGCCTAATTGTGAATGCATTTCTAGCCGCTTACCGGCTCTGCTTCTGGGATTTGTATATGATACGTTTTATGTGATGGATTAGAGCCGATGTTCTCCTTGCTTATATTTGGCTAGTCTACTGCTTTCAAGTATCAAGTTGGTTTGGATGTGTATCTTCTTTTGATATATCGCTGAACTGGTATTATAGTCGGCTCTTAAACTTCTATAGATTAGGATGTGTCTCTGATATTGAGATGGCTGTCGTGTCCTCTCCTGTTAATCATTCTTTATGTAATAGTCCCCTTCTTTTCTACTGTTTTGCATAATGCAGTAGATAGCATTAAACTAGGCTATACATGTATAATGTACTTAAGACAGCCTGTAATACTACTCTCAAACGTTTAATTATCATGGATAATATAGCAGCGTTTATAGTACAGCACTCCTGCTCATTCAGAATGATGACCACTACGATTAGGATGCGTCTCTGCAGTTGTAAAAATGCATTGGGGGCCTACTGGGTTGGGGCCCACTCAGATATGTTTCGCCCCCCCTCCCCCCCCATGTGCTAAACCCCTAGCTACGCCTCTGGAACGAGTGCTCACTGAAGCGCTCATGAGCATTTTGGACCGATTATGTAGATTATGGAGCTGCACTGCTCGACCCTCAAAAGACAGTGGGTGGTCGGAAAGAATTTAATAATGTCCAGGTCCTGAGACAATAAAACATCCCTATAATATCAAAATTCCACCTCCAGAGTTACTGTTAATGATGATGATGTTCTTAAAGCGACCCTGCAGTCCAAACTAATAATTTCACTATGCATGGCAAATGTATAGTAAACATACCTGGTGCCCTCCTGAAAGATGACGTTTGTCCCTTCTGGTGTATCCTTTCCATGTATGTAAAATGGTCTCAAACTACTCTACGCACACTGTCTCCCAAATAGATGAGAGATCAAACTTTTTTATTTGGTATAGGCATTGCTGTCAATTTTGGATTTTTTGTTCTCTCATTCATTTTAATACTTCAGCCTCCTTCTTATTTTAGCCAGAATTAATATAACCTACGTGGTAGTTCAGAGCGCACAAGACCGGGGTAGGTGCACGAATAGGGTCCAAACCCAATAACGTAGCAAAATAATTATTCGACACACAAATTCGTGATTTTTGCAAATCTTTAAATTTTTATTTTATCATTAGTTGTTGCCAGGAGTTTAGTGCAACGTTTCGGTCGAAATTTAGACCTTCATCAGGCACTACAAAAGTAGAATATATTACAACACAATTAATTAGCATCATATAGATTAATACAAAATAAGAGGTAAAAATAAGAAAAAGAAAAAGGCAAAAGAAAAATAATAAATCAAACGTATAATGAATAGAAACAATGTCTATGGCATATATACAAGCATTGTTCATAGACTAAGTACAACATAAAAATATTGTCAAAAATCTGTTATTACGCTAAACGTTTGCAAAGTATAGCATATGTTTAACCCCTTCCCGACATTTGACGTATCCATACACCAAAGTCAGGTAGGGGAAGTATGGAGCGGGCTCACGGAGTCAACCCGCTTCATACGATGCCGGTGTCGGCTGTTTGTTACAGCCGACACCTCAGAGTAACTAGCGGCATCGCGCTCGAGCTCGATCCCGCTCGTTTAACTCGTTAAATGCCGCGGTCAATAGAGACCGCAGCATTTAAATCGTTAGAAAGATGGGGGCGACTCCCTCTAACAGCTCATCGTGCCTGTCAGAATCACGATATACTGTAATACATTAGTATTGCAGTATATCGTGCAAGCGATCTAACGATCGCTGGTTGAAGTCCCCTAGGGGGACTAATAAAAAATGTAATAATTAGTTACATAAAGTTTTTTTTTTTGTGTAAAATTTTTTTTTAAAGTCAAAAAAAAAACCTTTTCCCATAGTAAAAAAATAAATAAACATAATTGGTATCGCCACGTCCGTAAACGTCTGAACTATTACAATATATCATTATTTAACCCACATGGTGAACGCCGTAAAAAAAATAAATTGTAAACCCCAGAATCTCTATTTTTTGGTCACCTCATCTCCCACAAAAAATGAAATAAAAAGTGATCAAACCGTCGGATTAACACCAAAATGGTATTATTAAAAACTACAGCTTATCCCGCAAAAAAGAAGCACTCATACCACTTAATCGACAGAAAGATAAAAAAGTTGTGGCTCTCGGAATTTGGCGACACAAAATAAATTTTCTTTTTTACACTTAGGTTTTTACTTGTAAAAGTAGTAAAATATAGAAAGAGCTATATATATTTGGTATCGCCGTAGTCATATTGACCCAGAGAATAAAATTAACAAGTTGTTTAAATTGCACAGTGAATTCCGTAAAAACGGCACGCAAAAAAACATGGAGGAATCGCTGTTTTTTTCATTTTCTACCCCACAAATAATTTTTTCCCATTTCCTAGTACATTATATGGCAAAATAAATAGTGCTACGAAAAACTAAAACTCGTCCCGCAAAAATCAAGCCCTCATAGTACTATATCGATGGAAAAATAAAGACGTTATGGCTTTTGGAAGGTGGGGAGGAAAAAAAACGAAAATGAAAATCTGAAAAGGGCTGCGGCGGGAAGGGGTTAATAATCTAACATATATTGTATGTACAAAAGAAGACAACCTAATACAGGAAACATTGTCAGGGCATTGTCATGAAATTGTCCATATTGTGGGGTTTGAGACAGGGAAATTAGATTGGTGACAGGCAGGGCCGGCCATGGATTGGATGGCTCCCTATTGGGGACTCCCTATTGATACCCTTCACAAACCAAACATGAACCACATATATATAGACATGCACATAATCTAATATATATACTGTACATACATAAAGGCAGATATTTAGACAAACAGGCAAACATATATACACACATCCTGGAATATATACATATATAAAGGTAAATATATAGACACACACACACACACGCGCGCGCACACACACACACACACACACACACACCTACACAGACAGGAACATCTAAAAATACATAATTGGCACATATATACAAGCACAAATACACATTCACATACAGACCCATATATACCCACACAGAAACATATATACATAGTACAGATAATGTAGTAGATGTCGCCTGCAGACCTATGTAACACCACAGATAACACAGTGATAACTCTTTGAGTACAGATAATGTAGTAGATGTTACCTACAGTCCTATGTAGCACCACAGATAACACACAGTGATATTTTTCTGAGTACAGATAATGTAGTAGTGTTACCTGCAGTCCTGTGCAACACCACAGATAACACACATAGTGATAACCCTCTGAGTACAGATAATGTAGTAGTTGTTACCTGCAGTCCTATGTAACACGACAGATAACACAGTGATAACTCTTAGGCCGGGTTTACACGAGCGTGTGCGTTTTGCGCACGCAAAAAATGCTGCATTTTGCGTGCGCAAAAGGCACTTTACAGCTCCGTGTGTCAGCCCCGTATGATGCGCGACTGCGTGATTTTCGCTCAGCCGCCATCATTATCACACTCCGTTTGGATGTTTGTAAACAGAAAAGCACGTGGTGCTTTTCTGTTTACATTCATAGTTTGACAGCTGTTGTGCGAATCACGCTCGTCCCACGGAAGTGCTTCCGTGTGGCATGCGTGATTTTCACGCACCCATTGACTTCAATGGGTGCGTGATGCGCGAACAATGCAGAAATATAGAACATGTCGTGAGTTTTACGCAACGGACTCACGTTGCGCAAAAATCACGGACAGTCTGCACGGCCCCATAGACTAACATAGGTCCGTACCACACGCGTGAAAATCACGCGCGTTGCACGGACGTATAACACGCTCATGTAAATGAGCCCTTTGGGTACAGATAATGTAGCAGGTGTTACCTGCCGTCCTATGTAACACCGCACCTAGTGATAACTCTCTGAGTACAGATAATGTAGTGGATGTTAGCTGCAGTCCTATGTAACAACTACACCGTGTTCCAAATTAATATGCACATTGGATTTAAGTGTCATAAACCTTTAATTATTCGTTTTTCAATGAAACTCATGGATGGTATTGTGTCTTAGGGCTCTTTGGATCATTGTAATCAATCTCAGACACCTGTGATAATTAGTTTGCCAGGTGTGCCCAATCAAAGGAAAACGACTTAAGAAGGAAGTTCCACATTATTAAGCAGGCCAAAGGTTTCAAGCAATATGGGAAAGAAAAAGGATCTCTCTGCTGCCGAAAAGCGTGAAATAGTGCAATACCTTGGACAAGGTATGAAAACATTGGATATTTCAAGAAAACTTAAGCGTGATCATCGTACTGTGAAAAGATTTGTGGCTGATTCAGAGCACAGACGGGTTCGTTCAGATAAAGGCATAATGAGGAAGGTTTCTGCCAGACAAAAAAATAGGATTAGGAGAGCAGCTGCTAAAATGCCAAATGCCAATGCTAAAGTGCCACACAGCCCGCCCTTAGTAGACAGTGCCACACAGCCCTCTGTAGATTGCGCCACACACAGCCCTCTGTAGATAGCGCCACAGCCCTCCCTTGTAAATAGTGCCATACAGCCCCCTTAGTCATGACACATAGCCCTCCTTAGTAGTGCCACACAGCCCCCCTTGTATATAGTGCCACACAGCTCCCCCTGTATAGTGGCACACAGCCTTCTTGTATATAGTGCCACACATGCCTCCCCTTGTAGGTAGTGACATACACAGACCCCTGTAGATAGTGTCAGACACAGACCCCTGTAGATAGTGCCACACAGTCCTCCCCCTTGTACATAGTGGCATACAGCCCCCTGGTATATAGTGCCACAAAGCCCCCCTTTTATATAGTGCCACACATCCCCCTAGTATATAATGCCACACAGCCCTCCCCTTGTATATAATGCCCCCTCCCCTGTAGATAGTGGCAGGCACAGACCCCTGTAGATAGTGCCACACAGTCCTCCCCTCTTGAAAATAGTGTCATACAGCCCCCCTAAGTAGTGCCACACAGCTCCCCCTTGTGTATACTGCCACACAGTGCCCCTTGTATATAGTGCCACACAGCCCCCTTGTATATAGTATCACCCTGCTCCCCTTGTATATAGTGCCACTCTGCTTCCCTTGTATATATAGTGCCACCGTGCACCCCCCTTGTATATAGTGCCACCCTGCTCCCCCTTGTATATAGTGCGACTCTGCTCCCCTTCATTGTATATAGTGCCACCCTGCTCCCCCCTTGTATATAGTGCCATCCTGCCCCCTCTTGTATATAGTGCTGCCACACTGCTCTCCCTTGTATATAGTACCAACCTACTCCCCCCGTTGTATATAGTACCCCCCTGCCCCCCTTGTATATAGTGCCCCCCGACTCCCCCTTTGTAAATAGTGCTACACAGCCCCCCCCTTGTATAGTGACACACAGCCATCTAAAAAAATATATATTGTACTTACCTTGCCCCGTTCCCGCGACGGACGAAGCGTTGCACAGGCTCCGGTCGGGACACGGCTGCTAGAGCAGTAGTTATGCCACTGGATTCAACTGTCGATTTTTTAAAAAAAATGCTTTATTTTATTTTTCATCTATACAAAAACATTATCCTCTAGCAGCTGGAATTTTGTATATACATAAACTTATATTAACAAAAAGTTATTTCAAATATTCTTTACCCCCCCTCCCCCTTATCCATGATCCGTGCTCATCCTCTTTCCTTCCTTTTTGTTTTAATTTATATACATCTCTTTAAACTGCTCTAGATAATATTCTGTTGACAATTGGCTCCAATTTTGTTTTCCATCCAACTGGATTATTCTCTCTTTTTAATTTGTTTTTATCAATCCACTGCCAATGTAATATTTTCTTCCATAATCTCTTAACTGGCAAAAACGACGGAATATGCATTGATACACACTCTGATAGAATAACTTTTTGCGCTGAAAGTGTCATTAAATGAATTAGATCAGAAAGATGGTTATCTTTTTCACCCGGATTAAACTGTACCAAACACATCCATTTATCTAGTTTTATCTCTTTATTTAGTACATAGCTCATATATTTTTCTACCGTTCCACTGTCCATTAAATGTGTTTGTTGTATCATATTTTCTAGCTCAGAGAAGTGAGCCAATTGTTTTTGACTGCAAAAAGGATTCTTGGCCTTAGGTTTTCTGCTGGCTCTGTCTTGTGTATACAAGTGAAACAAATTCAGTATTCTGAACACTGTGTCTACTTACCATCTGTAACATCCACGGCTGCGAACCACCGGGACTGCTCACCCCCGACGGCCGCAGCCAGGGACTTGTGAGCGCTGGTCCGTATCTCCTCCCCAGGAGATGGCAGCGCTCAAATCCGCTCCACTCTGCTGTGTCCCGTAGGGCGCGAGCACACGCTCGTGCCCAGCCTTAAAGGGCCAGTGCGCGCACATGTTAAACATCACTAATTAGCCCATGATCACCCTGGAATTAAGTAGGGCCCTACCCTTTTACTCATTGCCTGAGCGTTGCTTGTATTCCTCTGTCAGTCTTGCAAATGGTCCCTTAGCTGTATCCTGTTCCCTGTGCTCCTGTGCCCTGCTACCTGTATCCCGTGCTGTATTTGTTATTGTGCCATCTCTAGTGTTGGAGTCGTCTGGTGCCGTCTACTACGCCTGCTGACTTACACCACGTCTGGTGTCATCTGCCATGTTTTGCATCACCTGCCGCCAAGGTACCATCTGTGCCGTTGCTACTGTCTGGATTATCACAGGTACCATTGTGCTGTATTTTGTATATACTTGGTACACTATTGTTTGGCCAGCTGCTACCCCGCTACGGCGGTGCGGCCTAGTGGGTTCACATACTCACAGATCGTGACACCATCTTTGTGACTTATAACGGAACAAAAGGGTTGGGTCTGAGAACCATTCCCATATATCTACAGTAACTATTCCATATATTAAATGGATTAAGCAAAATGATGAACTATCTAGAAAAAGGAGAAAATAGCAATCCGTCTGTCAATTAAAAAACGATGCATTTAAAGGTCCTTTTACACAAGCCAATATGGGGCGTGAAAATTAGGCAGCTCGTGGATCAGAGCTCGTTTGCGGCTTTCATAAGGAGCAATTATGGGTTATGTATGGGACAAGCATACTACGATTGTTCGTTTACATAGGGAGATGTGATGCTAACAACGATAATTTTTATTTCTGCATAAACGATACCATCAGCCGATGAATGAGCGTTTGCTTGTTCATCGGCTGATCATTGCCCTGTTTACACAGGGCAATGATCAGGAACGCTCGCTTGCCTGATCACTGGCCTGTGTAAATGGGCCTTAAGTGCACACCAGAAATATTGAAAATTGCCTTGAGACAACTCTACCGGAATAGTGATGTTTACAATATAATGTCATTAAAGGCACAAATTTGAATGATCAACCTATCCGTAAAGTGCAGCTTTTAAAGAGAACCTTTCACTACCCCAGAGCTGTGAAGTTGAGCTGCTGAACAGACCCTGGGGTACTTTAAACTACCTGTCTAATCTCCTCTGTTTTTGAGATATCGATCCTGTTATATTTGGCACCAGATATGTAAATTAGGCCCTGTACTGTCAGTGGGGAGATTCTTTTCATAGAAAAGGCAGGGGGGGGGGGGGCGTGATAGCGCTCGGACACTGTCCAATCAGCCACGGACAGTGTCAGAGCGGCTTGTGCTGCGTGATCTCTCTCGCAATGTCAAGTAGTCTTGTCACTGTCTGACAAGAGCTGGAGAGAGAAGCCCGTTTCAGCAAATAAATGTCTTTTTTTTTTTATAATTAAAGGTTTCACAATTTTCCAATATGCTTTCTGTACCCCACGGTTTTTAAGTTTTTAAGGGAGGGGGGCTGTGTGGCACTACCAAGGAGGGGGGCTGTGTGGCACTACCAAGGGGGGGGGGGGCTGTGTGACACTACCAGGAAAGGGGGCTGTGTGGCACTACCAAGAAGAGGGGCTGTATGGCACTACCTGGGAGTGGGCTGTGTGGCAATACTAACGTATTGCAGTATATTTTTACAGGATTCTGAAAAGCCCTGCCACAGGCAGAGCTTAATAGAGGCAGAATGAAGGCAACCATGGGGGCCTTCATTAGGCCACTGGGCTGCCATAAATAACCATCGTCATCCAACGATCTCACGATTGACCGTTGCATTTGAGGGGTTAAACAGCCAGGAACAGCGCAATCGCTGCTCCCGGCTGTTAAAAATACAGCCAACACCTGCAGCATATGGAGCACGCTCACTGCGTGAACGCGTTCCAAATAGCACCCCCCGCACCCGGACGTAATAGCATGTCTGGGTGTGCGAAGTGGTTTTAAATGCTGACTACCTAAGTGAGGACATTGATTTGATGAAAGCCACTGCCACTGAATACTCATGACCTAGGCAAACTAATGAAAATCCCAAAACATATGTATTTGTATTTGCATCCAGCCAAACCATACAGCTTTTTTGACCTTGGTACAATCCATTGGTAGATTAGCCTGGCTGTTATTGACTTATTATGGATTTATTTGGTTACCTACATTTTTCTGTTGCCACCAAGACAAGACTTTTAAAAATGAAGCTGTCACGGCTCTTACAGAGCTTCTCTTCATTCTGCCTCATAGAGGGGGCCCCGGTCAGGGAACCCTCTCTATGATGTCCACCTGTCATGATAGGGCATATGAACAGGGGCTGTATTTAGGAGAAAGATGTGACCTCAAAGAAATGAAACGCTCTGATACATGCAAGTTATGCCATGCTTTACAAGTTAATTCTTGAATACCCCTGAAGGACATCCACAGTTTCACAGTCACAGCTAAATCTCTTACTATTCGAGTCTTAGAAGTGATCAGGGCAGTCTATAATCTCGACCTCACTCGCCACATCTGGTAAAGAAAGTTCAGCACCCACATTAAGTTTAAATAGGAAACTCCATGAAACTGGAAGCCCCCCAGAGTATCCGCTGCCCCCTTTCATCTATTAATAGCTTTTCCCGGTCTCACAATAGCTAAAATATCCCATATGTTTATTTCCTAGGACTACTGCCAAAATGCATAAACAGTGTTTGTAACAGACTATAAAAACAGATATTGTGTTTTTTAGGCAAAGAAACAGGAAAAGGTTTCAAAATCAGAAAATGAACTGTGCACAGCAAGGCTGGGAGGGAACAATTGTTTGCACTTTAAATTGTTGTGTCTAGGAGCTTATTTTCGGCACAATTACGCTCCGGCCTGAAACCTGAAGTGCAAGATTAGAATTGAGATTTTTCTAGTACAAACACAGCTTTACCAAGCAGGATAAACGCAAAGTGAAAAGGGGCAGCTTGTTTCTATACTCATAATATGGCATGAATTATGATTGAGGTAAAGACGGCATCTTATACTTTGCTGATAATTGTGTTATTCAACTAACCATATAATAGTCATGACACTAAAGAAAACAAGTACCCACCTACTCCTGATATTAGCATGAAAGCAGGGGGAACATACTGTATTTATATTTAGTATTTGTACAGAAGTTTAATTGAAATCCTTGTATCAATACAGCATTAGGGTATTTAAAAAAAGGTATAAAAATAAATCCCTCATATATGGTATTTGCAGATTCCCGTATGAACAGTTTTTTTTTTTAAATTCAACTAGGAGATCCTATCCTCATTTAATCACTGGGGACTCAGTAACAGCCCTTATGGAAAACCACAAAATCTCCTAGAGCAGTTGTCATGTCCAAGTTGCGGAGACTTTGGGACCCTATGTGCACAATCTGCTTCCCATGACCTAGGGAATCATTGAAGACTTGGGGGAGTGGGGTCGTATATTGATGTATAAATAAAAAAAAAATGCTGTGCCTTTGAATTTCGTTGTAGTTCCTTGGATGCTGTGTCCACGCAGCTGATAATACTAGCAATGGTGTAACCACCGCTATAGCAGCCGAGAGCGGCTGCTACGGGGCCCGCAGCATGAGGGGGCCCGTGCCAAACGCCGGCACGGGCCCCCCCATGGCCGGAGGCTCTGCTAGCAGCCGCTATGGCTGCTACAGCGCGATGCCACTGAAGGGGTTGTTCCTACAAAAGAAATGCATCCTCTATCCACAGGATAGGGGATACATGTGTGATCGCTGGGATGCCCAGCGATAAGGAAAACGGGGGACCGAAAGTCCCCCGAAGTTCTCCATGACAAACCTCGGACTTCCGGGGTCTGTCTGCAGCTCCATATAAATGAATTGTGCAATGGTCGCGCTTGTGCAGATGTGTGACCAGCGCACCTTTCATTTTTATTGAACTGCGCAGACTCTGGAAGTCCGAGGTTAGTCATGGAGAACTTGGGGGGACTTTCGGTCCCCCGTTCTCCTTATCGCTGCCAGCGATCACACATATATCCCCTATCCTGTGGATAGGGGATACATCTCCTTTGTAGGACAAACTATCGGCCGTTTTTTTTTGGGGGGGGGGCTATATGGAGTTATCTACGGGGGGGGGGTTCTGTATGGTGTCATCTACAGGTGGGTCTGTATGGCGTTATCTAAAGGGGGGTCTGTATGGCATTATCTACAGGGGGAGTACTGTGTGGTGTTATCTACAGGGGGGTCTGTATGGTGTTATCTACAGGGGTGTCTGTATGGCGTTATCTACAGGGGGGGTCTGTATGGTGTTATCTACAGGGGGTTCTGTATGGCGTTATCTACAGGGGGTTTGTATGGCGTTATCTACAGGGGGGGGTCTGTATGCCGTTATCTACAGGGGGGTCTGTATAGCGTTCTATACAGGGGGGGTCTGTATGCAGTTATCAACAGGGGGCTCTGTATGGCGTTATCTACAGGGGGGGTTCTGTTTGATGTTATCTACAGGGGGGGGTCTGTATGGCGTTGTCTACAGGGGGGGGTCTGCATGGTGTTATCTACAGGGGGTGACTGTATGGCATTATCTACAGGGGGTACTCTGTATGGCATTATCTACAGGGGGGACTCTGTATGGCGTTATCTACAGGGGGGACTCTGTATGGCGTTATCTACAGGGGGGGACTCTGTATGGCGTTATCTACAGGGGGGATGTATGGCGTTATCTACAGGGGGGACTCTGTATGGCGTTATCTACAGGGGGGGTCTGTATGGCGTTATCTACAGGGGGGACTCTGTATGGTGTTATCTACAGGGGGGACTCTGTATGGCGTTATCTACAGGGGGGGTCTGTATGGCGTTATCTACAGGGGGTTCTGTATGGCGTTATCTACAGGGGGGACTCTGTATGGCGTTATCTATAGGGGGGGTCAGTATGGCGTTATCTACAGGGTGGTCTGTATGGCGTTATCTACAGGGGGGTTTGTATGGTGTTATCTACAGGGGGGCTGTATGGCGTTATCTACAGGGGGGCTGTATTGCGTTATCTACAGGGGGATTGGGGCTGTAAGACGTTATCTAGAGGGGGCTGTGTCTGCTGCTATCTATAGGGGTGCGCTTTGTGGTGGAATCTATAGGGAGGCACTATCTACAGGGGGGGGAGGGTTGTGTGATACCTAGCGGAGGGGGGGGGGCCCCAGTCAAAATTTTGCTATGGGGCCCAGTCTTTCCTAGTTACGTCCCTGAATACTAGCGTTGTCGGGGTCCAAGGAGCACCTCTGATACTCTAAAGAAAGGCGATCATTGGAATTAACTGTGTGACATAAATCCATTGTAAAGATTCCTGTAGATGGCCAAAGCTGATTGAGGAGACTGGATTACCCACCCCCCCCCCTAACCCCAGGTCACCAGGATATAATGTTGGTAATATGACATGTGCCTCCTGATACTCTAGTATCCTCCCTAACTCTAAAAATATACTGAATATACTGATAGGTAAAAATGTCTTTAGTATAAGTTGTTTGGGACTTATTTTTCACAGATTCTTGCTTTTCAAATATCAAATATCAGTTACTGACGTAAAAGCTAAGAGACTAATCTTCCCATAGTCAGTATATATTTCAATTGTATTGCTGCACTATTCAGATTACTTAATTAATTCAGTATGCTTTTATTTATGGAAAGCCTTGTAATCTCTTAAGACTATAAATATTGTTTGATGACTTTCTTGGTGACGTGTTTCACATATGATGCAAATAATGTACAGTATAATTATATCCAGCAGTAACATAGAATTGCCCAATACACACCTTATAAATCCCGCTTGGGAGACAATTGTCACGGCTGTGGTCGCGGACCACCTTCGATACTTACCTGGCGACGCCCGCGACCATAGTCCATTGTCCTCCTGCCGGCATCTTCCTCCTAGGAGACGCCAGCACTCGCGGCTCGTTGGTCCTGCTCTCACTGGTAAGGTGCGCGCACTAGTGGCCCCAGCCTTAAAGGGATAGCGCGCGCAGATGTTTAAAGTTCCCTAATCAACCCCTGCCCACCCTGGACTATAAGATGGGCTCCGCCTGAGCGTTGTTGTAGTTTTCCCATGTCTGTATTGCAAATGGTCCCTTAGTGTTTTCCTGCTCCCAGTGTTCCCTTGTCTTGCCTCCTATATCCTGTATCCCGTGCTGTGCCTTGTTCCAAGCCTGTATAGTACCTGAGCCGTACCTTGCCTCGCCTGCTGGAATACTCCACGTCGGCTGTCGCCTGTCATTCTGGATACCATCCGCCACATCTGGCGCAACCCACCAGTCCAGCCCCATCTGTGCCCGAGCCCTTGCCGCCATCTGGACTATCCCAGGTACCCGTGTGTTACATTCCTACCATAGACTTTGTGCATAGACTGTGAGTTAGTCAGCTCCCTCTCCGCTATGATGGAGCGGCCTAGTGGGTCCACATACCCCTAGATCGTGACAATAATTAACTGCCTAGACTGAAGTCTTTATAATAATTCTGTGGGACATCTAAATATCATGTACTGTATGAAGAGGATGGCCCACTTTGCTGAAATGTGCCAGGGTAATGCGACTTGTGCAGCGATGCATCCAGCTCTTCATTTCATAGAGTAAAATCCAAAGGCTTTATTGAGTGTAAAAAGCAACACATTTACTGTACATAAAATGAGTCAACATGTTTCAGACCACACATGGTCATTCCTCATAGCTGCAAAAATCATCATGTGTGGTCTGAAATGCGTAAACCGGCGTTCACGGTTTAAGTAACTGCGTTGCTTTTTAACTTTCAATAAAGTCTTTGGATTTTACACTCAGGAGTGAAGTGCTGAATATATAGTTTATTTTGGATATATGTGCTCCGATGACCAATGGAATTTGATCAGTACAGCACTAAATACGCTTCCAAACCCATGTGGATGGTCTTATAGAGAGCTGCATGGCTCGCATGAGCTTACCAATGTTTTTACAACTCACTGTATAGACACACTTTACCTCATAACTGAGATAACAGTATATATATATATATATATATATATATATATACACAGGGTGGGCCATTTATATGGATACACCTAAATAAAATGGGAATGGTTGGTGATATTAACTTCCTGTTTGTGGCACATTAGTATATGGGAGGGGGGAAACTTTTCAAGCTGGGTGTTGACCATGGCGGCCATTTTGAAGTCGGCCATTTTGTATACAACTTTAGTTTTCTCAATGGGAAGAGGGTCATGTGACACATCAAACTTATCTAGAATTTCAGAAGAAAAATAATGGTGTGCTTGGTTTTCTGGTATATATATATATATATATATATATATATATAGAAAGAGAAAACTTGTAGCACTCCAGTGTGAAAAAATGGTGGTTTATTCAGTCGCTTTGTGTTTGACTGCATAAACCACCATTTTTTCCACACTGTAGTGCTGCAAGTTTTCTCTTTCTATATATATATACCAAAAATTTGCAATAAAAAATTGGTGTATAGTTGGTCTGTAATAAATTTGCTGCAATAATTACCAGTTTAGCCAAGACTGAACCTTTTATATATCTGTCATACATATAACTCCTTTTGCTAGTTTTCTGATGAATTTAATTTGATAAATGTGCTCCGTTGTCAATATTTACTGTCATCCTAAAAGTGTTTTCTCTTTTATTTCAGCAGCCACAGCCAATGTTTTGTCTATTTTAAAGCATGTAGGCACAGAAAGAAAGAAAAAAGTAAATGTCTTGCTCTTGCTCAAAATGTATTAACTGTGCCTTAAAGTGTAGCTAACCTTTTAACAAACTTCTGACATGTCACAGTGACATGTCAGAAGTTTGGATTGGTGGGGGTCCGAGCACTGAGAACCCCACCAATCGCTAGAATGAAGCAGCTGAAGTGTGCGTGTGAGTGCTCAGCCACTTCGTGTCTGTTCCGCTTTTTCCAAAAATAAATGTATCGTGTACGGACTCAATAGAAAGTCTATGAGCACGTACTCCGATACATCGGTTTTCCGGAAGCGGCTGAGCACTCACACGCACACTTCAGCTGCTTCGTTCTATCGATTGGTGGGGGCAGTGGCGTAACTACCGCTATAGCAGCCATAGCGGCTGCTACGGGACCCGCATCATGAGGGGGCCTGTGCCACCCGCCGGCACGGGCCCCCCCATGGCCGGAGGCTCCGTTAGCAGCTGCTATGGCTGCTAAAGCGCAACGACACTGAAGGGGTTGTTCCTACAAAAGACATGCATCCCCTATCCACAGGATAGGGGATGGATGTGTGATCGCTGGGACGCCCAGCGATAAGGAGAATGTGGGACCGAAAGTCCCCCGAAGTTCTCCATGACAAACCTCGGACTTCCGGGGTCTGTCTGCAGCTTCATAGAAATGAATTGTGCACTATGTGTGCGTGACCAGCGCATCTTTCATTTTTATTGAACTGCGCAGACTCCGGAAGCCCGTTCTCCTTATCGCTGCCAGCGATCACACATGTATCCCCTATCCTGTGGATGGGGGATGCATCTCTTTTGTAGGACAAGCTATAGGCCGTTTTTTTTTGGGGGGGGGGGCTATATGGCGTTATCTACAGGGGGGGTCTGTATGGTGTTATCTATGGGGGGGGGGTTCTTTATGACGTTATCTACAGGGGGGGTCTGTATGGCATTATCTACAGGGGGGTCTGTATGGCGTTATCTACAGGGGGGGTCTGTATGGCATTATCTACAGGGAGGCTGTATGGCGTTATCTACAGGGGGCTGTATGGCGTTATCTACAGGGGGGGATTGGGGCTGTAAGACGTTATCTACAGGGGGCTGTGTATGGTGCTATCTATTGGGGGGCGCTGTGTGGTGGAATCTATAGGGAGGCACTATCTACAAGGGGGGGGGGGGGTTGTGTGATACCCAGCGTAGGGGGGGCTCCAGTCAAAAGTTTGCTATGGGGCCCAGTCTTTCCTAGTTACGCCCCTGGGTGGGGGTCTCAGTGCTCGGACCCCCACCAATCCAAACTTCTGACATATCACTATGACATGTCAGAAATTTGTCAAACGTTTAGCTACAATTTAAGTGGAATTAAACAGATGATGGAAAACATAGGCCTTGGAAATAACACGTATTCCTATACTGTGCAATTATATTATATAATCACCTACGTTAAGTGGAAAATATGCGCTGCTCAAGGTATTTGTGTCTGCGCCTCTGGCTGAGTTTGTTTCTTCTGATGTTTTTTCCACACAGAAGGAATCACTTGACAATTGAAAACACCACTCACTATATATAGCTTGTCCTGTGGGAAAATAAACTCATTAAAAGCAAGGCATTTGTGACTTCACACAAGAAGCGCTCTGTTCTGGCACATTCTCACTATACATAAATATCTCCATCCACAGAGAGCGACATGTGAGGCTTATTCACACGGTACGGCCCTCCATTGTGGCCACAGCTAAATCTCCTGATCATGATAAATCCAAGTATTATTGTGAAGAGTGTTTCACGTGTGTGGCTGAGACTGTGTCTAATCATACGCTTAGTCAAGACATTATTGTCTGCAGGTAGAGTATACTTCCAAAAGGCTGTGATACACTTCATAACAACAATTACAATTTAGTCTTTAAACAATATTTCCATTTTTGAGAATCTCCACCTTTGATTGCAGACACAGCCTGTGGTACAGCAGTCTATATCATAATAATAACAACAATAACACAATATTAGAGAATTGCTATTTTCGCTATTGCTATTGTTATTTATATAATTTTTCATTCTGTATCCAATTCATTTTCTACATATTTTAAGACTTAGGCCTGATTCACACGAACGCTGCGCATCTCGGACGTGAAAAACTGCAGTTTTTCACGTCCGAGGTGCATCCGTGCTCAGCGCTGCAGGATGCGATGTCACGCATCCCCCATAGTTGAGAGTCTATGGAGGGATGTGTGATGCTCAAAAAGAACGGACATGTTCTATTTTTGCACGGACCCTTCACACGGCCCGTAGAACAGCCGCTTAAAAAAATTGCCCGTGAAAAAGTAGTACATGTCACTTCTTGAGATGTTTTTGGAGCCGTTTTTCATTGACTCTATAGAAAAAAAGCTCCAAAAACGGCTAGAAAAAACACCACTAAAAACGCGAGTTACTAAAAAAACGGCTGAAAATCAGCATCCGTATTTTCAGACGTTTTTGATTTTGTGTGGGCACATACCCTTAGCGTGTGAACATAGCCTAAGGGCACGTTCAGACATGGCAGAATTTTTACCCTGCAAATGTTGGTGCAGATTTGGGGCAATTACGGAATGAATCTGCACCAACATTTGCATATTTGACAGGCAATTCAGACGTTGCAGATATCACAGCGGACTTGCCACAGATTTCAGTTTATGCATTGCATAGGCTGAAATCGGCAGTGAAATTCCGCTTCTTCTCTGCAATGTAATGAGCATGCTGCGGAGGGAAAATTCTGCACCGCAGCCTGATTTCCACACAGTTATTTTCTGCAATGTCTGAATTAACTTTGCTGCGGAATTCAACAGCAATTCCGCCAAGTCTGAACGTGCCCTAACAGAGCAGACAGGAGATTTCCTTGGCACAGCACTTTACTTGTGTTTCTGCCACTTTGTTCTAGTGATCGGAGATTTATGGCTTATCCTAGTAATATATTTAGTCTAAGGCCCCATGCACAGGAACGTGTTTTTGCGGCCGCAATTCCCCCGAAAATCCACGGGAGAATTGCGGCCCCATTCATTTCTATGGGACCATGCACACGACCGTAGTTTTTATGGTCCGTGCATGGCCCGGGAGCCCGCACCGCAGAAAGAACGGACCTGTCTTATTACGCCCGTGTTCTGCGGTCCGGGCTGATTGAAAATAATTTGCGGGCGGCTCGAGGCTGACAGTCCGCAGCCGGACGACCCGAAAATCACGGCCGTGCACACGGCTAGGGTCGTGTGCATGAGCCCTTAGTCTTTAGTGAAGAAAATAATGCATTGCAGTGTATCACAATTTTTAACCAGCTGCTATTGAGCCCTGCCTTGATTCCTATCTGTGAAGGGGATAAGTGGAAAACCGCCTTTAACCCGTTAAGGACGTGGACTAGTTTGCAGGTTCAGGACGCAGCCTCATTTTTCAAATCTGACGTGTCACTTTATGTGGTAATAACTTTGGAATGCTTTTACCTACCCAAGCGATTCTGAGATTGCTTTCTCGTGACACATTGGACTTTATGATACTGGTAAAATTTGGTCAATAAATTCAGTATTTAATTGTGAAAAACAACAAAATGTAGCAAAACATTTCAAAAATTAGCATTTTTCTAAATTTTCATGTATCTGCTTGTAAAACAGATAGTAATACCACACAAAATAGTTGCTAATTAACATTTCTGGTATGTCTATTTTAGATTGGATTCGTTTTTTGAACATCATTTTCTTTTTCTAGGACGTTACAAGGTTTAGAACTTTAGCAGCAATTTCTCAAATTTTCAATAAAATTTCAAAAGGCTATTTTTTCAGGAACAAGTTCATTTGTGAAGTGACTTAGAAGGGCCCATACAATACAACCCCCCATAAATCACCCCATTTAAAAAAACTGCACCCCTGAAAGTATTCAAAACAGCATTTAGAAAGTTTCTTAACCCTTTAGGCGTTTCAGAAGAATTAAGGCAAAGTAGGGGTGAAATTTACAAATTTCATTTTTTTGCAGAAATTAATATTTAATCCTTTTTTTTCTGTAACACAGAAGGTTTTACCAGAGAAACGCAACTCATTATTTATTGCCCAAATTCTGCAGTTTTTAGAAATGTCCCACATGTGGCCCTACGGTGCTACTTGACTGAAGCACAGTTCTCAGAAGAAGAGGAGCACCTAGAGGATTTTGGGGCCTTCTTTTTATTAGATTATATTGTAGGCACCATGTCAGGTTGGAAGAGGTCTTGTGGGACCAAAACAGAGGAAAACCCCAAAAGTGACCCCATTTGGGAAGCTACACCCCTCAAGGAATTTATCAGTGGGTATAGTGGGCATTTTGACCTCACAGGTTTTTTGCTGAAATTAGTGGAATGAGGCCTAGAAAATGAAAATCTAAATTTTTCCCAATAAAATGTAGAAATTGTCAATTTTTACAGGGCACGAAGGACAAAAAACACCCCAACATTTGAAAAGCAATTTCTCCAGATTACTGTAATACCCCATATGTGGTAATAAACTGCTGTTTGGACACACGGCAGGGCTCAGAAGTGAAGGAGCGCCATTTGGCTTTTTGAGCTCAAGTTTTGCTGCAATGGATTTCGGTGCCATGTCACATATGCAAAGCCTCTGCAATTTTCCGCTGATATGCCATTTTAGTGCACAATATGTTGTGCCCAGTTTGTGCCACTGAAGACAAATACCTCATAAACTGCTAAGCGAGTTCTCCCGGGTATGGCGATGCCATATATGTGGACATAAACTGCTGTTTGGGTACACTGTAGGGTTTAGAAGGGAGGGAGCGACATTTGGCTTTTGGAGCGCAGATTTAGCTTGGTTGTAGTCCTGTTTGGGGTTTTACTGGTATTTCAGTTTATAATGTCGAATTTGCAAAGCCCCTGTGGGACCAACACAGTGGAAAACCCCCAAAATAGGCCTCATTTGGGAAACTACACCCCTCAAGGAATTTATCGAGGGGTATAGTGAGCATTTTGGCCCCACAGGTTTTTTGCTTGCTTCAGTGGAATTATGACGTGAAAATGAAAATCAACGTTTTTTCTAATAATATGTCGTTTCAGCTCAGATTTTTCCATTTTCTCAATAAATTAAGGAGAAAAAGCACCCCAACATTTGTAAAGCAACCTCTTCTGAGCACGACCATACCCCATATGTGTCAATAAACTGCTCTTTGGATACATGGCGGGGCTTAGAAAGGAAGAAGCACCATTTGGCTTTTGGAGCTCAAATTTTGCTGGAATGGTTTGCGGCGCAATGTCACGTTTGCAAAGTCCCAGCAGGACCAAAACAGTGGAAACCCCCAAAGGTGACCCCATTTGGGAAACTACACACTTGAAGGAATTTATCTAGGGGTATAGGGAGTATTTTAATATTTTGACCCCACAGGTTTGTTTTTTTTGCTGAATTTAGTGGAATTAGGCCATGAAATTGAAAAGCTACATTGTTTCCGATAAAACGTGGACATGCAACATGTGCAGCGCAGTAATTACTAATGAAAAAACACAAGTGTGGGCTAAATGCACACTACACCCCTTCAAATGCCTTAAGGGGTGTAGTTTTCAAAATAAGGGTCATGTCTAAGGGCTTTGATTTATTATTTGACCTCAGAGCCTTGCAATTGTGGGCCAATGCTGTGAAAATCCCCAAAATAGACCTCAAATGCGCATGTTGCTCTTTACTTCTGAGCACTGTCATATGTCCAGGCAAATAATAAATGCCTTCAGGGGTGTAGTTTCCAAAATGGGGTCACTTCTTGGGGGCTTCCTCTGTACTCTGGTACCTTAGGGTTTTGCAAATGCGACATGGCGTCCAAAAACCAATCCAGTAAAATCTGCAGGCCAAATATTGCTCCTTCCTTTCTGAACCCTGCCGTGTGTCCAAACAGCAGTTTATGACTACATATGGAGTATTGCCGTACTCGGGAGAAATTGCTTTACAAATGCTGGGTGGCTTTTTTTCTTTTATCCCTTGTGAAAATGAAAAATGCAACTTTTTCTTGGAAAAAATTTAATTTTCAATTTGCACTGTCTGCTGTGGATGGTGCAAAGTGAAAATTGCAATTTTCCGCTGATATGCGATTTTAGTGCACAATATGTTGTGCCCAGTTTGTGCCACTGAAGACAAATATCTCGCAAACTGCTAAGCGGGCTCTCCCGGGTATAGCGATGCTATATATGTGGACGTAAACTGCTGTTTGGGCATACTGTAGGGTTCACAAGGGAGGGAGCGCCATTTGGCTTTTGGAGCGCAGATTTTGCTTGATAGTAGTTCTGTTTGGGGTTTTACTGGTATTTCGGTTTATAATGTGAGGCCTTAAGTAATCTGTGCGGTGTACAGCAGGGCATAATAAGTGGGTACAATAATGGGGTAAATAAATAATATTTCACAGAAGTGTGGACAGTGTCGTACTGATAAGTGGTGCCAGATCTTATCCACTTTTGGACACATTTTGCATCTACATATTCTGAGAGGCAGAACTTTTTTTATTTTTTCTCCACCGGAGCTGTGTGGTGGCTTATTTGTTGCGGGACAATCTGTAGTTTTCATTGGTAACATTGCGATTTTTTTTTAATCACTTTTCATCCCATTTTTTCACAAGCAAGGTGACCAAGAACCAGCAATACTGACAATGTTTTTTATTCTTTTTTTTTACAGTGTTCACCCTGGGCTATCATTTTACTTTATTCTGCGGGTCAGTATGATTACAGTGTTTGCTCAATAAAATTACTTTTTTTATATTTATTTATTTTTGTGTCACCATATTCTGAGAGTCATAACTTTGTTTTTCTGTCAAAAAAGCTTGTTTTTTGGGGGACCGGTTGTAGTTTTTATTGGTAATGTTTTGGGGTACATGCGACTTTTTGATCACTTTTTATTCTATGTTTTGGATGGGGTGTTGACCAAAAAATAGTGATTCTGGTATTGTGTTTTTATTTATTGTTTTTTGCAGTGTTCTTTATATGGGAAAAATAACATTATAGTGTTATAGTTTGGGTCATTACGGACGCGGTGATACTAAATATGTGTACTTTTTTTTTAACGTTTTAATTTTTTTCCTATAATAAGAGACTTATTATGGTAAAAAGGCAGTTTTGGTTTTTTCAACTTATAACTTTTATGTTTATACTTTAGTACAACATTTTTATTAACTTTTATAAAACTTTTTTGCGCTCTATCTGGTGGTCTTGGTCACCTTGTGAGCGTCACTGTCAGATGTTGCACTGCATCTGACAGTGACGCTGGTTACTAAGTGACGAAAACCACCAGACCGAGCAAGCTTCGCCAGGCCCCTCCCCATCTAATAAATTTTCTAAGTAATGGATGATTGGCGTGGCCTAGAGGCAGACTAAGGGGGCCCCCTCCCACCCCGTAAACTTTCGGCAACTCACAGATCGGGCCCTCTTCCTTAACGTATGGTATGGATGGCAGCGGGCCCCCCTCCGTCTGCCACATGACCGTGCCCATCTATCTGTCGATCTATGCACACAGTGTTTACGGCAGCTAAGTGGGTATCCACCCCTTCCTGGCCGCTGAGCAGCCGAACTGGCTGCACCGGCGATATGTTCGCCCCTGGACCCCAGTAGTATTTTATCAGTGGCACCAGATGAAGTTCTCAACATTCCTCCATGAAAGACTTTTGTTCCTCTTAGTCAAAGAAAACAAATTCTTCATTCCTCCAAGTTCACTGGAGATTCTGGTATTCGAAAAACCCATAGTCTAGTTTCTTGTCATTACTGGTTTCCTTTCCTGTCCTGGGACATTAAAGATTTGTGCCCAAAATAAAGCTCCACATCAAAGGCCTCCTGTATTGTTTCATCCTTTGCCTGTACCTGACTTTCCCTGGACTTATATATAAAAAAGTATGAGTATAGGGAAGGACACACAAGAAGGAAGGACACACAAGAAGAGAGCATGAAAGCACAGAACCGGACACATAGGCCTTACACTCATGTAAACGGGCCGACAAAGGGTAATGCGGGGCAAAGGTGATGCCGAGCCAGCCCTAACAAAGAAGAACCTCCCCCCGGACCACCAACAAAGTAATGGACCAACAGTGAAAGGCTATACGCCAGACTGTTGTTACTGTCAAAATATTTAATGTTTACTCTCTTGAGGCACAACTCTTTATGGTTCCCCAATAGGTACAGTTCGTTACAGTTACAGAGTTCAACATGTGTACCGCTACTCTGTACAGAGGCAAAATGCTTAAAAATTACAGATTAAGATGGCGGACACTAGTATAGGGGATAGATTGTTTACCCACAGTCTGCAAAAATAACTCTGTCCCAGTGACTTACAGTACAGAACTTTTGCTTCCCAGCTGTCTGGGTGTGCCTTCTCTCTAGGCCTTGAACAATATCCAGTAAGCTCTTACTCGCACTTCCCCTGCGATAGTTCCTTTATTATGGCCTCCTTTTGGCAGCTCTCGCCCCGCCCAATGCAATGAGCAATCCAACTCCAAAAATCAGGACCGCGGCTAGGCCTGATTAGCCATCTGGTTCAGGACACTTAATGACCCTCTAGTCCAGTCAACCAGCATGACGCACCAACTTGACTTCCCTTTGTTGGCAATACATCATTTAGATATATCAATAATATTAAGCTGCTCCCTAGGAGTATTCTACTCTGAACCTAACTGCTGCCATTACAGTGTCCAATTTTAAGAACTATAGACATTAATATGAGAATATATATACATACATACAGTACCAGTCAAAAGTTGTTTACATTGTAGATTCATATTGAAGACATGATAACTATGAAGGAACACCTATGGATTTAATTAGTAAACAAAAAAGTGTTAAACAAACCAGAATTTGTTTTCAATTTTAGATCCTTCAAAGTAGCCCCCTTTTGCTTTGATGCCAGTTTTGCACACTGTTGGCATTTTCTCAATTAGCTTCAAGAGGTAGTCACGTGGAATGGTTTGCCAACATTTTTTGAGGAGTTCCTAGAGGTGCTGAACACTTGTTGGTTGCTTTTCCTTCACTCTGCAGTCTAAGTCATCCCAAAACATCTGAATTGGATTTGGGTTGGCTGATTGTGGAGAACATGTCATCTGATGCAGCACTCCATCACTCTCCTTCTTGGTCAAATATCCCTTACATAACCTGGAGATGTGTTTTGGGTGATTGTCCTGTTACAAATCAAAATGATGGTCCCACTAAATGCAAACCAGATGAGATGGCATGTTGTTGCAGAATTCTGTGGTACCCATTCTAGTTAAGTGTTCCTTGAATTTTGAATAAATCACCAACAGTGTCACCACTGACCAGCAAAGCACACCCACACCATCACACTTTTTTCACAGTGGGAACCATCCGCTCACATTTTCTGCATCTCACAAAAGACACGGCAGTTGGAACCAAAAATCTAAAACTTTGAGTCATCAGACCAAAGTACAGATTTCCACTGGTCTAATGTCCACTCCTTGTGTTTCATCACCCAAGCAATTCTCTTCTTCTACTTGTTCCTCAGTAGTGGCTTCTTTGCAGAAATTCGACCATAAAGGCCTGATTCTTGCAGTCTCCTCTGAACAGTTGATGTTGAGAAGAGTCTGGTACCCGATCTTCGTGAAGCATTTATTTGGGCTCTCCTTGGAGGTGCTGTTAATTTGCGTTTTCTGATGCTGGCAACGCTAATAAATGGATCTTCGGCAGCAGTAGGTAACTCTTCGTCTCTCCTTTCCTGGGGCGTACCTCATGAGAGACCGTTTCATTATAGCATTTGATAGTGTCTTGACTACACTTGAGGATACATCCAAAGTTCTTAAAACTTTCATTGACTGACCTTCATGTCTTAAAGAGGCTCTGTCACCAGATTCTCAAACCCCTATCTCCTATTGCATGTGATCGGCGCTGCAATGTAGATAACAGTAACGTTTTTTTTTTTTTTAAAACGTTCATTTTTGGCCAAGTTATGAGCTATTTTATATATATGCAAATGAGCTTTGAAATGGACAACTGGGCGTGTTTTCTCGTTTTAAAGCCTGAGTGATATCTTTTGTTGCAATGCCCCTCTTTCTTGGGGAAAGGATTCCTGCCGGCCAATTATTTTTGTGTTGTTTTGCCGATTTATTTTCAAGATCATCAACCTTCGTTTTTAGCCATTTATTATCTTTATTAAGCCCCTCAATTGCAGCATGTAATGCTTTACCTCGTCCTCCATAGACACTATTTTTTGTTCCAGGAAGTCTAACTTAGCAGAATGTGCTCCAACATCTTCCTTCAAAGTGTGTAAAGATTGTGCAATTTATTTCTACACCGTTTCGTGTAGAGAAGGTAGCATACCTTTTATAGCTTCCTGAATACATTCTTTAATATGTCTTTATGTCTCCTCATATGAATAACTTTCCTCCCCTTTTCCTCTCCCTTGGGATTTTTCCCCCAGTACCCGCCCAGACTCTCATCCATCGTCTTTTGGTTGTGTTTTCCCTGGTTTGGGTGCCATTATGGCTATATGACAAATGCCAAGAGGTGTATTTCCCCCTTCTCTTTTCTTTTCCTCTCCTCTCCTTCCTTTCCCCAATATCAAATCCACACTTAATACTTTAATGCATTTTTTTCAGAGCAGCATAGCAGACTGTAGCAATCCTTCATACCCATTTAACATTAAATGCTCCAGTATAAAAAACAAAGGACATATAAAATGGTCGGCCTCAGAGGAAGTACTTAAACGGAACCTGTCACCAGCATTTCACCTATTGAACTTTACTTATCCCTCACTGGCCGCTGCTATCAAAAGTTCATTACCGTTATCCCCTCTCCTAAACTCCTCCTCCGACTGTAAATAACGGTCTGCTAACATTTTGCACCTTTTATCGCAATAATCCGGTGTCCCTTTGTGCGCACACACCAGAAGAGGACATCAATGCACAAGTGCGGGATTTTGTGAGCTGTCAATCAAAAGTAAGGAGGCGGGGTAAACTCGGAAAGACTTGAGGAATGAAGATATTACTCTTTTCAAACAAAGATTTGACTCTTTTATGCTCATTTGCATACGGTTTGGGAACACTAAAAAACTGAATACTAAAGCTACAGAGCCGACTAAGACGAGAATTATAAGTTATGTCGAAATTATTTTTCACCCACTACCACCAGGTATTGCTGGTTTAATATGGGAAATGCTGCTGACAGTTTACCTTTAAAGTATACTTATCAGTCAGATGTCTTCTTCAATATAGTTTCTCTCTTCATTTTGAGATTATTGTCCAGGTGTCGGTATGGGCCATGAAAGTTCTATACTGTCCAGTCCCACTGGCTTCTTAGAAGATTTTATGGTACAACCATTTGTTCCAGAGATAGAAATTATATGAGGGTGGAAAAGGGTGGAACGACAACAACAACAAAAAAAAAGGAATGGTGGACTCTGGATTATCATGGAGTCTGCTGATGCGCTTAACAGGCTTAGTAGGTTTATTGGATTTAATATACGTAATATATATGCCATCTCCTCCTTACTTTCTGCCCACTCCAGACTCACTAGCGATATGTCCACAGCAGTAGCCCCCAGGCCGTTTGCTATCTAATGGTTGGCGTTTCCCCTCCTTATCACCACAAGCTGGAACGCAACACACCGCCAAGACAATATTCTAAGAGCTGAGCGTTAAGTGCCAGGGCGCTGGGTGGGCTTTTGATCCTGACTTGGGCAAGGATCTGGTAGGGGTCAGCGAGGTTGGGCTAGACAGCTCCGGAACTCTGGAGCGGTTTCATGTGGCCTGATGAAGGGGGGAGCTAAGAGCGGTGTGTGCGTTCTACGTCATCCACATCACACACGGAAGTTCCTATTTATATAATTTATATAATGATTAAAAGTAAATTTTTAAGTATAAAAATGCTTGCACAGACGGGAAAATCGCATGCCACACGCAAAGCACACTGATGCCATACGCAACGCGCACTGATGGCACATGGACATGAAATGCATGAAATACGCTGTGTTTTTTACACGCGCAAATCGGACACGCTTGTGTGAATGTAGCCTAAATAGATAGCACCTATGTTAGTAAAACATTATCAGCACAGGTTTCCAGCCTTTGGTGGTAAACAAGAATGTTTCCACAAAGATGTTGAAAATGATGAATAATCAAAATATACTAGGGTAGATTTACTAAGATTGGCTTTCATACCCCAATCTTAGTCTGAGGCCCACAGGAGAAAGATGCAACACATTTGTACGCCTTTTCACATCTTCTGCTCTGTCAAGGTGCCAGAAAGGAAAATCTAGGCAAGCTAGGAGCTGGAATTGATTTCCGGTATAATTTACGCTTAGTGGCGGATTAAGAAGACCATGGGCCCTGGGCTGTTACCCAAACTTGGGCCCCGCATCCGCACCGTAACTATTTTTAACACTACCTTTTTGGGCAAGCATTAACAAATGGGTGTTACGATTCCCCTTGTCACAGGGCTGTGTCCCCACATACTGACAGTATCACACTGTGCTGGGACACATCCTCCTGACAAGGGGAATTGTCTATCAGTCCTGGACTTCAGAAAGAATTTTTGTGAAATACAAGGAGTTCCTATAATAAACATGTCAGCAGAGATGACAGATTCTCTATATATCTAGTGACTCACAGGTGACGACGTCTCAGATTCTAGTAGTTTTTTTCCTCTTTTCTTATCCATCCGGTCCAGAGCTCATGACGACTTCTCCTGGCCAGGACCCATTTCTGCAGAATTTGCCACTCAGATGTCTGCGGCTCCTCACTTTTCCAACATTTCCACACCTATAAACGAAAATAAAGTTATCATGGTGCCACATACTGTGCCCCTAAATATAATAGCACCAAAGACTGCGCGCCTGAATATAATAATACCAAACGCTGTAAAACACCACATATACACAGCCCCCTGTACATAGTGCCACTCAGAGCCCCCTGTACATAGTGCCACACACAGCCCCTGTAGATATTACACACCCCCATAGATAGCGCCACACACAGCCCCTGTAGATATTACACCCCCTATAGCTAGCACCACACACATCCCCCCGTAGAGAGCGTTACACACAGCCCCCTATAGGTAGCGCCATACAACCCTCCCCCTCTTGTAAATAGCACCACAAAGCCCCCCCTGTAAAGAGCACCACACACATATCGCTGTGGATAGCGCCACACAGCCCCCCCTTGTATATAGTGTTACACAGCGCTCCCCCTTAGTATATAGGGCCACATAGCGCTCCCCCTTGCATATAGGGCCACTTAGCGCTCCCCCTTGTATATAGGGCCACATAGACCTCCCTTCTTGTATATAGGACCACTTAGCGCTTCCCCTTGTATATAGGGCCACATAGTGCTCCGCCCTTGTAAATAGTGCACACAGCGGTCCCCCTTTTTATATAGTGCACACATCGCTCCCCCCTTTGTATATAGTGCCACACAGCGCTCCCCTCCCCCTTGTATATAGTGTAACAGAGAACTCCCCCCCCTTGTATATAGTGTCACAGAGCACTCCCCCCTTTGTATATAGTGCCACACAGCGCTCCCCTTCCCCCTTGTATATAGGCCCACACAGCGCTAACCTCCCCCTTGTATATAGGACCACCCAGCACTCCCCCCATTGTATATAGTGTCACGGAACACTCCCCCCTCCTTGAATATATGCACAGCACTTACCCCCACCAAAAAAAAAATAGATATATTTTACTTACCTTGCTGCGTTCTCGTGGCGGCCGCATGTGAAGCCTCCCAACTAGACGCATGCGCAGATCGACGTGATGCAGTACCTCATCACGCCGGCCGGCGCAGGGAGTCTTCCCAGTGTCTGATAGGCTGCAAGCCTAATGTGGCCTGCCGCCTATATTATTCGTTTGTATCTGAGGACTCAGATACAAATGAATGTGGCTGCCGCTAGCACCGGGGCACCCTCCTGTGCTAGCGACGCCACCGGGCATGAGGGGGCCCGTGCGGTCTTGTGCGGTTCGAGCGGCCATGAGCCCCCTGGGAGCCTTGTGCCCCGGGCGACCGCCCGAACCGCCCTAATGATAATCCGCCACTGTTTACGCTAGTTTCTGAATTTATAGTGAATTTGTTGGGCTGCGGGTGGCACCGAAACTCACATTAAGCCCCACACACTTTTTTAAACTGGCGGAGGCGGCATAAAAATGGCAACAAGTCACAAATTATTGCGCAAAGATGGCATGCACCATAATTTGCAACTTTTTAATGCCATAATACAGGCATACGGCCATTCATACATTCCCCCCAAAGTATAAATTGTAAAACCATATATTATACAGTGATTTACATAGAATTGGGGAACGATCTCTTGAATTTCTTTTTACAGTATTTTTTTTTAAATTGGAATTAAGAGTTATTATTGCAGCATTGTACAATAAGTAGCAGAGCAGTTGCAATAATGCAATATAGAATAAACTTTAAGGGTCAGTTCACACGTTGTGTAAATACTATGGATTTTCCGCAACGGAAAATCCACAGGTTTGTCACCCAGAATTCCTTGCGGCCACCGGGGCTGATACGCATTGTAACTTTACGCATCGTATCCGCCCCATATGAACACAACCTAAATGTGGTAGAACAGTATGTTTGCTATGACATGTTTCCATCATATACAGTATAATATGATACTTGTACTATATGCTTGTATAATAATTATTCCAGCTTTTTTTTTTTTTTAGATATTACAGTATTAAGTATTTTCCTTGGTAATTATGTAAAGAACATACTGCAATACTATACTAATATATAGATCAATAATCAGTGTGCTATATAGTCACAGTTAAAATGCTCAGCAGACTGTATCTTGCAAGTGTCCCTGCTTCTTATAATAGCCAGGGCTGTTTTTTGGTGATAAGATTAAAAATCATGACTCATGAGGGAATACCATTTGGCACTTCAGCTTCGAGAGCAGATAAGCTGCATTAGAATCTTTCTGCTGTATATCTTCGTACATATTCAGGAGAGTTACTGTAGTACATTATATTTGGTCTACCCTTCAAAGGACTGTGAGGCCTCTTTTAGGCCTTAATCACACGAACGTTGATTACGTCCGTGTGACGGCCATTAAAACAATGGCCGTCACATAGACCTATGTAATTCAATGGGGCCGTTCACACGGCCATTGTTTCAACAGACCGTGTGAAGGGTTCGTTAAAAAATAGGACATGTCCTATTTTTTTTGCGCTTCACACATTCCTCCATAGACTCTAGTCTATGGGGGATGCGTGATAACGTATCCCGCAGGGGTCCAGCACGGATGAACCTCAGACGTGAAAAATTGCAGTTTGTCACATCCGAGGTTTCATACGCTCGTGTGAATCTAGCCTTATAGTAAGGGGTAAATATTGGACATTGATACTGGAAGGGAGTGAAATTACTGGCCTTATAAAAAAAATAATCACACATATATTAGCTGTTTACATTTACGTACAGAGCCCTATTAGGCTCAATGCACACGATGCGTATTATGTGCGGTTTTTCCATTAGTACATGTACATATAGAGGCTCAGGCATAAGTAGCATATATATAATCTGTACACATATAATGTACACATATAAAGTCTGCTGTAATAGTATTATACTTATATTTATATACATACACAGAAAGCACAAATGTAATGTAACTTAGCCTGTTCCTAATTTTAAGTGCTCCCAGGGGTGGCAGGAAAAGAGGGAGAGCTCCAGAGCTTCACATTGCCTAAATATTCCTATCTCTGAGTTGACTCCGCCCACTCCATTGACTCTGCCTTAAGACCACCCATATACCTTCCAATGTGCATCTGTACAGTATAGGTAAATCTATTCCCAGTATGCCCAGCTGTCTCTACATCTAGTTTACAATGGCTCCATCCTGTACTGAGGTCCGTTGAAATGCTAATTACGCAGTAGATAAGAATCTATGACCAAATGGCCTCTGGGCATACTGATACCTCAATGGGTGAACACCACTGAATAATATCAGTATATACTATATTCATTTACTGTCACGATCTGTGGGTATGTGGACCCACTAGGCCGCTCCGCCATAGCGGTGTAGCAGCATGCCAAACAACAGTGTGCCAAGTTTCTACAAAGTCCAAGCACATTGGTACCTGTAATAGTCCAGACAGTAGCAAGGCTAGGCTCAGATGGTATTTTGACAGCAGGTGATCCAAAATGTGGTAGGAGGTACCAGGCATAGCAGATGACACTAGACGTGGTGTATGAACTCAGGCGTAGCAGATGGCACAACACGACTAAAACACTAGAGAGGGCACAGGAGCAAATAAAGCACAGGATACAGGATACAGGTAGCATGGCACGGGAACACTGGGAACAGGATACGACTAAGGGACCATTTGCAAGACTAACATAGGAATACAAACAACGCTCAGGTAAGGAGTGAAAAGGCAGGGCCATTTTTATAGTCCAGGGTGATCTGGGAGTAATTAGTAAATTCTTTACATGTGCAAGCGCTGGCCATTTAAGGACGGGAATGAGATCACGTGCGCACCCTAGTGGTCACTGCAGGGCAGGATGGCCGCATATGCTGGCATCTCCGGGGAGGGAGAAGTCGGCAGGTCGAGAGGGGTCTGCGGTCCACGACCGTGGCCATTATGTTTACCAGGTATATTTTATGTGGACATAGGGCAGAGTTCCTGGATTTGAACAATATTCTCCTGTAACATTCCCCCTGTTGTCGGTATACCGACACAATATGTTGGAAGTCTGATCTTTTGTGTGTCGGGTGCTTACATTTTTTATTGACATTGCAAACATAAAACATACTAAAAGTGAGAGCTTCTGTCAACCACCATGGAGGAGAATGGAGATAATAAAAAAAACTCCCGTGTAATTGCAAATTTGTCCTAGGAAATCCACAGTGGAAAAGTAGAAATCACTTCTTCTCCCATGGATGTGAGAAAGAAGATTGTCCCCAATAACATGTATCTTAGAGGCAGTCCATATGTTCTTGCAAACACATAATACATATTGTAAGTGTAACGTCTATGGCCACGGCCCATCATCCTGACTCAAACCTCGACGGCCGTGGCCTTGGACATCTTACCTGTGTGCAGCGTTGTCCTCCTGTGAGGCGCCGGAACTCAATTCCAGACATTGAGACTATCTCCGGCGGGCACGCGCGCCCGCGCGTGCACCGTCTTAATGGGCCAGTGCACGCATTTTGCAGGAAATCTGCAATCTAGTCCAGGATGCCCTAGGCTACAAAAAGGGCTCTGCCCTCTTGCTCTTTGCCAGAGCGTTGTTTGTTACCTATAGTTTGTCCTGCTAAATGGTCTCCCAGTGTCTTCCAGTTTCCCAGTGTACCTTGTTCCTGTATTCCGTACCCTGTTTCCGTGTTAACCAGTTCTAGTGCCGTGCTGTGCTGTTGCCGTGCTGTGCTACAGTCTACGCTTGATTTGCTACGCCTCACCTGACGTCTTCCCGCCACCTGTCCTGGACGTGCCTGCCTCGCTACTGTCTACGTTGCCTCAGGTATCCTCGCTGAATTATTGAACTCTGTACTTTACCTGTTTGGCCAGCTGCCATCCCGCTACGCGGTACGGCCCAGTGGGTAAACACCCCGCTGCGTGACAGTAAGTTTATTCATATTGCATCTATGGCCAATCTGTTGGTAAATCTTCTTGGACATAATTGGTTCTGATTGTCACCCCATCTTGGACTCCATCAGAAATGGTTTGTCTGGGCAGATGTTTGATCACTTTTACCATCAAGGGCATTCATTGTTTCTTTGTGCATTCCTGTACCTGAAATTATATTAAGAGAACAGTATGCTCCTCAGAGGAATGCTCCTAATGACTGCAGTTAGTGCCAAACACAAGGTTAATTCCATTATTGTCCATGCTTTCCTTCACCTGACATTGTTGTCTCAGTTTATGTTTCAGTTACCTGATTATAATCCATCAGGAGATATAATAGTCTCCCCATGTGGACAGTATCTATAACAGACTACAACACTTGGCACCTTCAGTATTTACAGTATAAACAGAGGCTTGTGGTAATTACTCCACTGGACTCCCTTGGACCGGCTGCAGCAAAGACCTGCGTCCAACCGGTTACACACTTTGTTGGCAATTGTACCAGACCAATAGCTTACGTACTGGGTTTACTTAAGTAAGAAACAGAAGAATAAGCACTAGACCTTGGAAAACACGTATCAGGACCCAACACCACCATCTTCAAGACCGCATCCTGTATCACATGCAGTTCTGCTGCTAGAGGTGTGTTCGGTATCATACAGCTTGCCTTTTAGGTACTATCTATGCACTTACCAAACATGTTACCAGAGAATTCTTCAATTCTATGAGGGTGTTGTGAACATTTTAGCACTCCTAGCATTAACTGAACTGCCCAATTCTACAAGAACTTATAGTGCTTAGGGTTCTGTGCTCTACAATAGTTTAAGAACCATCACATCACCCCTATTGCCATTAGATGACAACAGAAAAAAACAATACAATAAGGCAAAAAATACTTAACATTTGAAACAAGTCAAAGCCCCTGTAGATAGTGCCACACACTGCCCTCTGTAGATACTGCCACACAGCCCCCTGTAGATAGTGCCTCAGTGCCCCTGTAGATAGTGCCACACAGCCCCATTGTAGGTAGGGCCACACAGCCCCATTGTAGGTAGTGCCACACAGCCACCTTGTAGGTAGTACCCCTACCCCCTTGTAGATAGCACCCCCTTTAGATAGCGCCACTGTAGCTCCATGTAGGAGCGGAATCCCTCTGGCTGGGCTTCAGGACTTGCCCCTGATGTCACTGTCCATATATGGATAGTGACGTGAGGGGCTCCACCTAGGAGCAAAATCCCCGGCAAGAGTGGTTCAGCTCCTACAGGGAGCTACAATGGTGCTATCTACGGGAGGGGGTGCCATCTATAAGGGGGGCTGTGGCACTACCTACAGCAAAAAAATCTCCTCTTCCTCACATGCACTTCGCACTGTGAGGAGGGGGGGGGGGGAGAGAGAGAGAGAGAGAGAGCGTCAGAAAGCACAGCCGTCACTCAGATCATATCCAAGTGATAGTTTTTCACAGCCACCTAGACTTTTATGGGAGCCGTGCGGCCGTGAGAATAGCCCAAAATAGGGCATGTTCCATTTTTTGACATAAAAAAATTGGCCGTGTGAATAGCCCCATTTGGGGTCTATTGTTTATACTGCGGCCGTTAAATAAACGTCTGTCACGCGGCCGACTATCCCTGCCTTGTGAATAGGGCCTAAGGGTTTTCATGCTATGGTTGCCAGTATAACAAAATTGTACTACAATGAATGCACATTAACTACTTAGGTCTGTAGTTCCTTCTTTAAGGAACTGTTTAAGGATCTGTCACTAGTTTATTAATTCCCTATCTCCTAACTAATCTAATAGGCGCTATGATGCTGATAACTACAGTGTGATTTTATTTTTCAAAAACATTTATTATTTGCAAAGTTATGAGCATTTTTCTAAATATGCTAATTTGTCTAGAAAAGCCAAATAAGAGGTGACCCTTTCTTTTCACTCAGGGCGGTGTAATGTTTTCTGTATGACGCTGTCCAATCGTCATACAGCTTCTCCCCCTTCCCTGCCCAGCAACACAGTGTGATAATAATAATAATAATCTTTATTTATATAGCGCCAACATATTACGCAGCATTTTACAATTTAGAGGGAACATGAAACAAACAATATCAGACATTACATAGTGCCAAATTTACAATTAAAACCAGAGGAGTGAGGACCGTGCTCGCAAGAGCTTACAATCTATGAGGAAATAAGGGAGACACAAAGTGTAACCGTGTTTGTTCTGTACAATAGTCCAGCCATATTTTATACACATGGGTGGTACACATAAAGCTGCATGAGCCGGTCACCAGCCAGTATCCGTGTATGATGGACGTGAAGAGAAGGAGTGTGAGGGAATCTTATTCTGATGACTAATCTAAAAGGGGGGCCATGGAAAGGAGTCCGATTTGGGAATGTTATAGGCCTGTATAAATAAATGTGTTTTCAGGGCACGTTTAAAACTGTGGATGTTGGGAATTAATCTGATTGTCTGGGGCAGCGCATTGCAGAGGACTGGTGCAGCACGAGAAAAATCTTGGAGATGGGAGTGGGAGGTTCGGATTATGGAGGATTTTAATCTAAGGTCGTTAGCAGAACGTAGAGCGCGAGTAGGGTGGTAGATAGAGATGAGGGAGGAGATGTAAGGAGGTGCAGCTCTGTGGAGAGCTTTGTGGGTAAGAGTAATAAGTTTGACTTTTATTCTGAAGGGGATGGGTAACCAGTGCAGTGACTGGCACAGGGTAGAGGCGTTGGTGTAGCGGTTGGTCATAAATATGAGCATGGCTGCTGCATTAAGGATAGATTGTAGAGAGAAGACTTTAGTGAGGGGAAGACCGACTAGTAATGAGTTACAGTAGTCAAGACGAGAGTGAATCAGAGCAACAATGAGAGTTTTGGCTGTTTCCTCCGTAAGAAAAGGGCGAATTCGGGAGATGTTTTTGAGGTGAAAATGACAGGTGCGTGAAAGTGATTGAATGTGAGAAGTAAAGGAAAGATCTGAGTCAAAAATAACCCCGAGACAGCAGGCATGCTGCTTAGGAGTTATGATAGTGCCACACACTGAGATGGAGACATACGGTTTAGGTAGGTTAGTAGATGGTGGCAACACAAGGAGCTCAGTTTTAGAAAGATTCAGTTTCAGCTAGAGACAGCGGACAGACAATCACTGGTGTTTTGTATTAGAGCAGGGGTGATGTCATGTGAAGAGGCATATAATTGGGTGTCATCAGCGTAGAGATGGTACTGGAAGCCGAATCTGCTGATGGTTTGTCCAATAGGGGCTGTGTAGAGAGAAAAGAGGAGCGGACCTAGGACTGATCCCTGAGGAACCCCGATAGCAAGGGGAAGAGGAGAAGAAGTACAACCAGCAAATGACACACTGAACAAGCGGTCAGGGAGATAGGAGGAAAACCAAGAGAGAGCAGCGTCCTTGAGGCCAATAGAGTGAAGCATGTTAAGTAGGAGTTTGTGGTCTACAGTGTCAAAGGCTGCAGAGAGATCCAGAAGAATCCGGAGAGAGTATTTACCGTCCGATTTAGCCGCCAAGAGATCATTTGAGACTTTAGTAAGGGCAGTTTCTGTGGAGTGTAGAGTACGGAAAGATTGTAAGGGGTCTAGAATGGAGTTAGCAGAGAGATAGCGGATAAGGCGAGAGTAGACCAAGCGTTCCAGGAGTTTGGAGATGAAGGGCAGATTAGAGACTGGTCGGTAGTTAGCATTGGTGGATGGGTCAAGAGTTGTTTTTTTCAGTAATGGGTTTATAATGGCATGTTTAAAAGACGAGGGAAATATACCAGAGGAAAGAGAGAGGTTAAATATTTTAGTCAGGTGACTAGTGACTGGAGGAGGTGTGAGGGGATAGGATCACTAGGGCAGGTAGTAGGACGAGAAGAAGAGAGGAGCCTGGAGACTTCTTCTTCTGTTATTGGGTCAAATGCTGAAAGTGAAGAAGAGGGAGTGCATGAGGGAAGGAAGGGGATCGATGTTACTAGGGGACTGGGAGATAATATCATGCCGGATGTTGTCAATTTTTAACTAAAATAAGTGGCCAGGTCTTCAGCACTGAGATCTGTGATTGGCGTCTGCACTTTAGGACTAAGGAGGGAGTGAAAATGATCAAAGAGGCGTTTTGGATTATTAGATAGTGTGGAGATGAGAGAAGTGAATTAGACTTGTTTGGCGCGGTGAAGGGCAGAGTTGTACGTTTTGAGCATAAATTTGTAATGGAGGAAGTCTGCAGCCAAATGCGATTTTCTCCACAGTCGTTCAGCACATCTCAAGCACCGCTGAAGAAATCGGGATTGAGGCGTGTGCCAGGGTTGTTGTCGTCTTTGTCGGGTGGTTCGGAGTGTAGGGGGGGCTGCTTCATCCAATGCATTTTTGAGAGTGTTATTGTAAAGTTTAGCAGCCAGATTGGGACAGGAGAGTGTGATCATATAGTATACAGCTTCCATTTCTGACTGTGTTTTCAACTGGTGAGACTGCATGTAATAATATTATACCCATACTAACAGATGCTTGAACCATCATTTCCCAAACTTAATGAATTAAATAAAACAAAGAAACCGTTTATTGGAAAATTGTGGAAATAGCCACAGCTTTATTAACCACTTACCGACATTTGATGTATCCATACGTCATAGCTGGGTAGGGGAAGTATGGAACGGGCTCACGGAGTGAACCCGCTCCATACGATACGGGTGTCGGCTGTATGTTACAGCCGACACTTCACAGTAACGAGTAATCCCATTAGAAAGTCATTAGAAAGTCAGACGACCCCCTCTAGCAGCTCATCGAGCCCCCCCGCAAGGCAAAAGCGGAGTGGCGATGGTTCCTATGGCAGCCTAGGGGCCTAATGAAGGCCCCCAGGTCTGGCATCTTTGTGCTCCTATTAAGCCCTGCCTCTGGCAGCGCTTAATAGAAGCCTGTCAGAAAGACAATATACTGCAATACATTAGTGTTGCAGTATATAGTGCAAGCGATCCAACGACCGCTGGTTGAAGTCCCCTTGGGGGACTAATAAAAAAAGTAAAAATTTGTCAAATAAAGTTTTTATTTTTATGTAAAAAAAAATAAATATTAAAAGTTAAAAAAACAACCCTTTTCCCATTTCCCCCCTAGAGCATTGTAAAAAAAATAAAAAAATAAACATAATTGGTATCGCCGCATCCGTAAAAGTCAGAATTATTATAATATATCATTATTTAATCCGCACGGTGAACACCGTAAAAAAAAGATATAAACGCCAGAATCGCTATTTTTTGGTTAACTTAATCTCCCACAAAAAATGGATCAACATGTGATCAAAACCTCACATGGGCTCCAAAATGGTATCATTAAAAACTACAGCTTATCTCGCAAAAAATAAGCCCTCATATCACTTAATCGACGGAAAAATAAAAAGGTTATGGCCAGGGGCGTAACTAGGAAAGACTGGGCCCCATAGCAAACTTTTGACTGGGGCCCCCCCTCCCCTGGGTGTCACACAACCCCCCCCTTGTAGATAGTACCTTTTTTACAGCCCCCCTGTAGATAACACCATACAGTCCCCCCTGTAGATAACGCCATACAGCCCCCCCCTGTAGACTGTATGGCGTTATCTACAGAGGGGGACTGTATGGCATTATCTACAGAGGGGGACTGTATGGCGTTATCTACAGGGGGGGCTGTATGGCATTATCTACAGGGGGGCCTGTATGGCGTTATCTACAGAGGGGGACTGTATGGCGTTCCCTACAGGGGGGGGGCTGTGTGGCGTTATCTACAGGGGGGACTGTGTGGCGTTATCTACAGGGGGTTTGTATGGTGTTATCTACAGAGGGGGCTGTATGGCGCTATCTACAGAGGGGGCTGTATGGCGTTATCTACAGAGGGGGCTGTATGGCGTCATCTACAGGGGGGTCTGTATGGCGTTATCTACAGGGGGGACTGTATGGCGTTCCCTACAGGGGGGCTGTGTGGCGTTATCTACAGGGGGGACTTGTGGCGTTATCTACAGGGGGGCTGTGTGGCTTTATCTACAGGGGGGACTGTATGGCGTTATCTACAGGGGACTGTATGGCGTTATCTACAGGGGGACTGTATGGCGTTATCTACAGAGGGGGCTGTATGGCGCTAACACCATACAGCCCCCACTGTAGAGAACACCATACAGCCCCCCCTGTAGGGAACGCCATACAGCCCCCCCTGTAGGGAACGCCATACAGCCCCCCTCCTGTAGGGAACGCCATACAGCCCCCCCCCCTGCAGGGAACGCCATACAGCCCCCCTGTAGGGAACGCCATACAACCCCCCATGTAGGGAACGCCATAGAGCGCGCCCCCCAGCAGGGAACGGCATACAGCGCCCCCCTGCAGGGAACGCGATACAGCGCCTCCCCCTGCAGGGAACGCCATACAGCGCCCCCCCCTGCAGGGAACGCCATACAGCGCCCCCCCCCCTGCATGGAACGCCATACAGCCCCCCCCCAAAAAAAATGTGACCTATAGTGTGTCCTACAAATAACATGCATCCCCTCATTTCTACGGAGCTGCCGACACAGACCCCGGAAGTCCGAGGTTTGTGATGCAGAGCTTCAGGGGACTTTCAGTCCCCCGTTCTCCCTATCAATGCCAGCGATCACACATGTATCCCCTGTCCTGTGGATAGGGGATACATGTCTTTTGTTTAATGGCAGAGCGGGGAGATACCTCCCTGCTCTGCCATAGTGTTCAGTGGCGTCCCGCTGTAGCAGCCATAGCGGCTGCTAGCGGAGCCTGCGGCCATGGTGGGGGCCCGTGCTGGCGGGCGACACGGGCACCCTCATGCCGCGGGCCCCGTAGCAGTCACTACCGCTGCTACGGCGGTAGTTACGCCACTGGTTATGGCTCTCAGAATTTGCAAAATCAGACACAAAATAAATTAAATTTTTTACACTTCGTTTTTTCCTTGTAAAAGTAGTACAATATAGTAAAAATAATATCTATTTGGTATCGCCGTAACCGTATTGACCCGCAGAATAAGCTAACATGTTCTTTTAATTGCACAGAATTCTGTAAAAACGAAACGCAAAAAACAATTGAGGAATCGCTGTTTTTTTCATTTTCTACCCCACAAATACATTTTTTACTGTTTCCTAGTACATTATATGGCACAATAAATGGCAATACGAAAAACGACAACTCGTCCCGCAAAAAATCAAGCCCTCATAGAACTATATCGAAGTAAAAATTAAAAAGTTATGACTTTTGGAAGGTGGGGAGGAAAAAATGGAAATGAAAATCTGAAAGTTGTTTACGATGGGAAGGAGTTAACAACAACATTTCTTACGTGGCCCTGAAGTAAGACCTTCTTAACATTTCCTGTGATGCCGCTCTCTATAAGGGCGGATTTACACGAGCGTGTGCGTTTTTGCGCATGCAAAAATGCGGCGTTTTGCGCGCGCAAAAGGCACATAACAGCTCCGTGTTTCATCACCATATGACGCGCGGCTGCGTGATTTTCGCGCAGCCGCCATCATTATGACTCTCTGTTTGGATGTTTGTAAACAGAAAAGCACATGGTGCTTTTCTGTTTGCAAACATACTTTTGACTGCTGTTGCGCGAATCACGCGCGTCCCACGGAAGTGCTTCCGTGTGGTGCGCGTGATTTTCACGCACCCAGTGACTTCAATGGGTGGGTGATGCGCGAAAAACGCAGAAATATAGGACCTGTCGTGAGTTTTACGCAGCGGACTTACGCTGCGCAAAAATCACTGACAGTCTCACTGCCCCGTAGACTAGCATAAGTCCGTGCGACGCGCGTGAAAAACATGCGCATTGCATGGACGTATTACACGTTCGTGTAAATCCGCCCTAAAGCGGCGCGCATGTAGGCTCTTCTCACAAATTTCACTTTTCAGAGCCTATCTCCTCCCCACTGTGACAACTGCAAAACAAAGAAAAAAAAACAGAGAAACAAACCCAGGCAATAAAAGTCAAAGAAAAGGGCAAAAAAAGAAGCAAGGAAATTAAAAGACGGAAAAAAAAGACAAGTAATAATTTCAAACCCAACTAAACAAAATCGAACTAAAAGAGGCAGGGCGGGAGGGACGCTTGAAGCTGCAGCAGTAAGAGGGTGAACTACACTTGATCTTACCTATTTATTCTTTCTTTAACCCCTTCCCGACATTTGACGTATCCATACGCCAAAGTCGGGTAGGGGAAGTATGGAGCGGGCTCACGGAGTGAACCCGCTTCATACGATGCTGGTGTCGGCTGTTTGTTACACTCGACACCTCAGAGTAACTAGCGGCATCACGCTCGAGCGCAATCCCGCTCGTTTACCTCGTTAAATGCCGCAGCATTTAAATAGTTAGAAAGAAGGGGGCGACCCCCTCTAACAGCTCATCGCGCCCCCCGCAACGCAATCGTGGGAGGGTGATGGTTGCTACGGCTGCCTGGGGGCCTAATGAAGGCCCCTAGGTCCGCCATCTTTGCACACCTATTAAGCCCTGCCGGAGGCAAACCTGCAAACGCTGATGCTGCTGCAGAATCAACTGTAGCCTCTGGTGCCGATGTGGCCGTCACGATGCAGGACCTGTGAGTGACGTCACAGATCTGCACTGCCAGAAGCTGGGCGTTCTGAAGAGAAGTGGATGATACTTCTCATCAGAACGCCCAGCTAGTGAAAGTATTAAAAACGCCCCGATGTACGCACATAATACACGCCCACTTGGACTTTTACTTTTAAACACACCCACTTGGACTTTTGCAAGCCTCATTTGCATAACTACAAAAATGGTCATAACTTGGCCAAAAATGCTCGTTTTTTAAAAATAAAAACGTTACTGTAATCTACATTGCAGCGCCTATCTGCTGCAATAGCAGATAGGGGTTGCAAAATCTGGTGACAGAGCCTCTTTAACTCAAGACCTTCTTAACATTTCCTGTGATGCCGCCCACTGTGAAGCAGCACGCATGTAGGTTCTTCTCACGAATTTAACCCTTCAGAGCTTATCTCTGCCAAGGAGGATACCACGAACACCTATGCGGTACTCCGACCCCCCCCACCAAACAACGCCAGTCCAGCCTCCACGCCATCTTGCAAACCCGACAGCATAATGTCGATCCCAATGTCATTTAAATAAACACCGCTAGATAAAAGTAAATCCTCATTATCACCTTCTAACATTAATTGACGAATCGATACACCACCAATGGAACGGACGAACCCTGAAATTCGCACACACATTCCACAGCCGTTGCGACCGCTCGATTGCTCAGACACTCCTCGCCAATGTTTTCTGGCAATAACATCGGACCAAACAATAACAAAATCAGAATAGAGCTAGCTGTTTGAAATGCCCCAAAGCAGCCTTATAAGGGGCAATAATTCGGATAATTTCACTTTACCCAAATCATTTTCGCCAACGTGTAAAACAAGCACAATTGGACCGCGGCATTCTTGACTACCCGCCACCTTTACTGGCAACAAATGAACCCACCTTAACCCCCTGATCCCCTTCCAGTGTACATCAGCCGATGACACGCCAAGACTGAGGCCTAAAGGACGATATAAAGCCAGAAGGGCAACCCAGAAAACAAGAGTGGCCAATTATCCATACTTGCGGCCAATTGTCTAAAACGACAATAGAATATATCAAAACAAAACAATATCTGGACGCACATAGGATATATAACAAGCTGAACTTGTAATGTCCGTGGCTGCGGGCTGTCAGCTCCAACCTCCCCCTGACAGCCGCTGGCCCCAGCCTCCTCCTCAGGAGACGCCAGCGCTCGCGTCCACTCACCCCAGCTGGATCCTGTGGATGAACTTTGAGCCGTGAGTACCATGGACTATAAGAGGGGTCCAGCCCCCTAGTTCTATGCCTGAGCGTTGTTGTGTTTCCTAGTTTGTCTATGTGATGGCCTCCTAGTGTGTTTCCTATTCCAGTCCCTGCCCCTGTACCTATACCTGTTTCCTCTTCCTGTTCCTAGCAATCCATATATTCCTGGTCTAGTACTGTGCTGTGCCAAATTCGTGCTGTGCTGCATCCACGTCTGACCTGCTTCACCTTGCCTGACGTCCGCCTGCTACCTCGTTCCAGCCGAGCCTGCCCTGCTGCTTTCTGAGCTGCCACAGGTACCTATAGAACTATAGACTCTCACCTGCTCCCTGTTGGGCTGCTGCACCGCCAAGGCGGTATGGCCCAGTGGGTCCACAGACCCTTCGTGATAGTACGCTCAGGCCATGGACCCCGCTGGTCGATTCAAGACTATGACGACATCACAGGAGATGCGAGCGGATATGCTGGACCTCCGGTCTCAACAGGACCAACTCCTCCAGGCGTTGAACATTCTTGCACGTTGGCAGGAGGCACAAGCTGCCGTTACTCCTACTACGCCTCCTGGCAATGTGGATCCTCAGTCTACACATCTTGGCAGTATTGACCCACGTGTTTCTTTGCCACTTCCTGACCGCTATTATGGAGAAGCAAGTACCTGTCGTGGTTTTCTTAATCAATGCCAGATCCATTTCAGCTTGTATGCTAGGACATATTCGTCTGATGGTGCCAGGGTCGCTTTCATCATTTCTCTCCTCACTGGCAAGGCTCTTGCATGGGCGAACCCTATCTGGGAGAGACAAAGACCAGAGACCCGTGACTTCTATGCCTTCCTCCGGACTTTTCGCATGGTCTTTGAGGAGCCTGGACGGATCTCATCTGCAGCGGCCTCTTTGACTAACCTGCGCCAAGGAGACACCTCCGTGAGTGAGTACGCTATCCACTTCCGCACCCTGGCGGGAGAGCTGTTATGGAACAATGAGGCTCTGGTGGCTGCATTCTGGCATGGACTATCTTCCAGAGTTAAAGATGAGCTTGCCGCCCGGGATCTGCCGTCTACCCTGGATGACCTCATCTTTCTGTCTGCCCGGATTGATATACGGGTCCGTGAACGCCTCCAAGAGGTTCAACGGGAGGGAGCCCTTCCTAGTCTGGCCCCTACTTTGCAGCAACCCCTGCTGTCCTCAGATGTCGATCCTCCTAAGAATCTGTAATAACGGACCAGAATAAGTTATCTACCCAAGAGAGACAACGCAGACGCACATCTGGACTCTGTCTTTATTGCGGTCTCGATGGCCATCTTGTGCGCCTGTGCCCCCAAAAATCCCAAAATCTAGGGTTGCTCGGAGTGATGACCTTGGCTAAAGATGGACTTCATGCCCCAGTTCTGGACTGGAATTCTCGAGAGGTTCCCCAGTGGAACCTTGAGTGTCAAGGTCGTTGCCTGGTGCGTATTCGTTCGGCTCAGCCTTCGCTGCCTCGGTCATTGGCAGGATTGCCGGGTCATTATGCTGCCTTTTCTGACGTCTTCAGCAAGAGGGAGGCGGAGACATTGCCCCTACATCGGGCGTATGACTGCCCTATTGAACTGATTCCTGGTGCATCCCTTCCCCGTGGTAGGGTATATCCTTTCTCCTTGCCAGAGACTCTGTCCACCTACCGTGGTCTCAACCAGATCCCGGTGAAGAATAAATATCCGTTGCCACTGATCTCCGAACTGTTTGACCGTATACGTGGTGCAAACATTTTTTCTAAACTAGACCTGCGTGGGGCTTACAACCTAGTCCGGATTCGCCAGGGTGATGAATGGAAGACTGCATTTAACACCCATGATGGACACTATGAGTATCTAGTAATGCCCTTCAGCCTGTGTAATGCTCCCGCGGTCTTCCAGGAGTTTGTGAATTACATTTTCCGTGACCTCCTCTATGTTTGTGTTGTAGTCTACATTGAAGAAATCTTGATTTTCTCCCCAGATCCTATGACGCACCAGAGACATGTACGTCAGGTTCTGCTACGGTTTAGCCTGGGAGGAGACAGGACAAAATGTTATATGTTATTCTAGGTATCCTATGGGGGTCCAAGGTGTGTCAACCAAAGGTATGGGATACCAGGGAAACAGGGTCAGAGTATGATTTCCTAAAGACTTAGCTTAAAGAGTTAAATATTTTAATTTCACTGAAGGTAAGACTGCAATGTATGAAATAGATTTCCGCGCTGTGTTATAGATCAATGCAAGGATAGAAACATAGCTCACAAACTAGCGCATATTCAGATAAATACATTTGTACTATCTATGTAAATACCCTAATACAAAGGATATAGGAATTGATGTTTCAGGTACTGGCCTATAGGGCATTTCTTGCAACTGAAAGTTTTTTAGTTCCAAAGATAGACCTACCCTCTAAAGTTTATCTGGCCAACTTCACTTATGAAGATAAATTGACATTAGAAACAGGTTGCAGTGATGAACATGAATGGTTAGCCTGGATGAGATACACTGCAATCCAAAATAATAGAACTAACTGTATCGCTTGCGCAAAAGCTAGGCCTCATCAGGGTACTATACCTTTTAGCATGAGAAACTGACAAAGAAAAAATGATCGACTTGAAGCACGTGAAATACAAAAAATATATATACAATTTTTATTGAATAGAGACATGAGACAAGTAAAAAGATGGAATAAGGATAAGTCACACAATAAAAAAGGACGTCACATTAATCATAAATCAGATGTGCTAATTTGGTCAACATGTTGGAAACAATAAGGTATTATGGCAGCAAATAGATAAATAACAGCATACCTGGCTAAAACACATATATGCATATATTTCGTACAGTGGTGGCGATTTGAGTAAAAAAGAAAATGTATAAACAACGCCAACAGGATACAATAGTATAGAGCAGTGTTTAGGTGTGCAAAAGCTGGTTTTGAAGTGTAATCAAAGAGTTATAAGCAAAGTTTTGTGCAAGCTGCTGAAGATGGCAAGTATTTGTTCAACATACCAGTAGACATTGTGATGCAAAGATGGGACGTCTACACCCGACGCGCGTTTCGGCACCTGATTTATGATTGATGTGACGTCCTTTTTTATTGTGTGACTTATCCTTATTCCATCTTTTTACTTGTCTCATGTCTCTATTCAATAAAAATTGTATATATATTTTTTGTATTTCACGTGCTTCAAGTCGATCATTTTTTCTTTGTCAGTTTCTCATGCTAAATCTTTTGATCGACGCACCAAGTGTATCTTGGTCAATACTTAGGATATGATAACGTGCCGCTCACATAACTAGCAACAGTGCTTTACAGTGTAAATGTTGATGCTTCGAGCACTATTATCCTTATCATATTCTGTCTGTTGGTACTCATTTGGTCTATACTATACCTTTTAGGCTACCAGATAAGGAGAACCCACAATGTCTGCAATGCATGTTATCTTTATATAATGCATCATATAATCCAGGTGATAAATTATGTAAGACATTCTCTTTATGGTACCCACCTGTGGGGAGAGATGAAATCCATCCCTTAGTGGTTGATTACCCAGGCAACTACACCTGCTTTCTGAGGAATGGGCAAGGTAAGAAAGTAGGGAACCTCACTGAAGGGTTTTGTGACCGATAATGGTAATTACCCCTCTAACTGGTTTACCAACCAGACAAGGGCAAGGACTGATCTCTGGTGGCTATATGGAGAAAGGAAGGCCAAGTGGCATGAGGCTGTACTCTGGTTCAGCTTCTGATGCCATTCCACTTGTTTTTAGCACCTGAGTTTCAGAGAATGAGAAAACGCCCTGGAGACTATCTGATCGCTATAAGCGGTCTATCCCTGGAGGTTCCTTTGACCATAGAATATACATAGATGAAATAGGTTGTACCCCGAAGGGGGCCAAATGAGTTTAAGGCCCAAAATCAGATTGCATCAGGCTGCGAGTACTTTTCTGGTAGTCTACAATAAATAAGAATGTCGACTGGATTAATTATATTTATTACAATCAACAGAGATTTGTTAATTATGCCAGAGATGCAATAAAGGGCATTGCAGATCAGTTGGGACCTACATCTTTAATGACATGGCAAAATAGATTGGCCCTGGATGTTACTAGCAGGAAAAGGGGGTGTCTGCAAAATGTTTGTATCTTCTGTTGAACTTTTATTCCCAATAATACAGCTCCTGATGGCAGTATTACCAAGGCAATGGAAGGACTCAATTCACTGTCCGAAGAGCTTGCGGGAAAACTCCAGAATAAATGACATCTTCACCTCATGGATTGAGGTGTAGTTTGGAAAATGGACTGGCCTGGTAACCTCTGTACTCATGACCATTGCCGTTGTTGCCAGTATATTGACTGTTTGTGGATGCGACACTCTGTATAAGAGGATTCATCCAAAGGTTAATTGAGACCTCATAACAAAGACAATGTGCCAAGAGATTCAAAAGAAGAGAACCTGTCCTGGATAATCTTACAGAACATGTCTTGATAAATTTATAAGAGGAGGGAATGTTAGAAAAGTTTTATTTTAAATTTATTCTTACTTCATGTAATAGATATTAAATGTGCATGCAGGTTTCTCAGAAAATGCTTTAGTTGACAAAGAGTTAAATGACAGTCTTTCTTTAAGTGTGTGAGGCGGTTGGACTTCTTAATAAAGATTGCAATCTCCAGAGGAAGTCCAACGTGGCCTAATCTCATTCTGAAGTGTAACATTTCATGTGACAGGAAAGCCACAAACGGTTTTTCAGTTGGTTTGTACTGCAATATGCATTGATATGTGTATATAAACCTGTGCTTATGGAATGACGGCAGACAACTGCTGATTTTGACTTGTCTCCTCATCGATGAGAATAAAACTCTTATTGGGATGAAAACTTGAATCATTATTGATAAGTATGGAAAATTCTTCTAACACTCGCGCTCGGCCTTAAATGGCCAGTGCGCGCACATGTAAAATATCATTAATTAAGCCCATGATCACCCTGGACTATAAGAAGGGCCCTGCCCCTTTGCTCATTGCCTGAGCGTTGTTAGTATTCCCATGTTAGTCTTGCAAATGGTCCCTTAGTGTTATCCTGTTCCCGTTGTTAACCGTGCCCTGCAACCTGTATGCCGTGCTATTTGTTCCTGAACCTTGAACCTGTTGGAGTCGTGTTGTGCTGCCGGTTCCGCCTGCTGTGTTACACCACGTCTGGTGTCCTCTGTCAAGGTCCCATCTGTGCCTAGCCGTTGCTACTATCTGAACCACCACAGGTACCCTTGTGCATGGACTATTTTTATATATTGACTTGGTGCTCTGTTGGCCAGCTGCTATCCCGGTATGGCGGTACGGCCCAGTGGGTCCACATACCCACAGATCATAACAACTTCATTCAGGATGTTCTCTAAATCCACACAGAAAGACAAGTGTGACAGCACAATTTTATCTGAAAGAACTTTGTACGGGCTACTTATTCCAAAGAGTTCCTGACTCTACACCGCGTTCCAAATTATTATGCAAATGTTATTTTTCGCTGATTTTCCTAAAAAGTCGATGCAAATGACAGTCAGTATAATCTTCAAGCCATCAACCGTTGGAGTATAATGCGAATGTTATTGAACAAATCTCCTAATGATAACATTTTTTTTAAAAACTCAAAATGCACTGTTTCAAATTATTATGCACAACAGAGATCAAAACATATTAAAGGTTGTAAAGAGAACTAAAATGGTAATTTGTTGAATTTGCAGCATCAGGAGGTCATATTTACAGAAATCAAAAGCTCTTTCAATAAAAAATAACTTAACAGGCCAAGTTACATGTTAACATAGGACCCCTTCTTTGATATCATCTTCACAATTCTTGCATCCATTAAATTTGTGAGTATTTGGACAGTTTCTGCTTGAATATCTTTGCAGGATGCCAGAATAGCTTCCCAGGGCTTCTGTTTTGATGTGAACTGCCTCCCATCCTCATAGATATTTTGCTTGAGGATGCTCCAAAGGTTCTCAATAGGGTTGAGGTCAGGGGAACATGGGGGCCACACCATGAGTTTCTCTCCTTTTATGCCCATAGTAGCCAATGACACAGAGGTATTCTTTGCAGCATGAGATGGTGCATTGTCATGCATGAAGATAATTTTGCTAAGGAAGGCACGGTTCTTCTTTTTGTACCACGGAAGAAAGTGGTCAGTCATAAACTCTACGTACTTTGCAGAGGTCATTTTCACAACGTCAGGGACCCTAAAGGGGCCTACCAGCTCTCTCCCCATGATCCCAGCCCAAAACATGAGTCCGCCACCTCCTTGCTGACGTCGCAGCCTTGTTGGGACATGGTGGCCATTCACCAACCATCCACTACTCCATCCATCTGGACCATCCAGGGTTGCACGGCACTCATCAGTAAACAACATGATTTGAAAATTAGTCTTCATGTATTTCTGAGCCCACTGCAACCGTTTCTGCTTGTGAGCATTGTTTAGGGGTGGCCGAATAATAGCTTTATGCACATTTGCAAACCTCTGGAGGATCCTACACCTTGAGGTTTGCGGGACTCCAGAGGCACCAGCGACTTCAAATACCTGTTTGCTGCTTTGCAATGGCATTTTAGCAGCTGCTCTCCTAATTCTATTAATTTGTCTGTCAGAAACCTTCCTCATTATGCCTTTATCTGAACGAACCCGTCTGTGCTCTGAATCAGCCACAAATCTTTTCACAGTACGATGAACACGCTTAAGTTTTCTTGAAATATCCATTGTTTTCATACCTTGTCCAAGGTATTGCACTATTTCACGCTTTTCGGCAGCAGAGAGATACTTTTTCTCTCCCATATTGCTTGAAACCTGTGGCCTGCTTAATAATGTGGAACGTCCTTCTTAAGCAGTTTTCCTTTGATTGGGCACACCTGGCAAACTAATTATCACAGGTGTCTGAGATTGATTACAATGATCCAAAGAGCCCTAAGACACAATACCATCCATGAGTTTAATTGAAAAACTAATAATTAAATGTTTATGACACTTAAATCCAATATGCATAATAATTTGGAACACAGTGTAGTTATGGATGTACAGTATATGAAAATAACTCATTGCTTAGTCATTCTACAAGGAACATAATCTCTTCTTCAAAGATATATTCTGGATGAAAATTCATTGTTTGTATGTGCCAGAAACAGCACGACTTGATGTGCTAAAATTAGTTCATGATTCTAAGCTGACTGGACATTAACAGGGTTGTCCATTCCCCAAAAATTGTTGGCCTATCCTCAGGATAGGCCATCAATATCTGATCGGTCGGGGGCCAACTCCCAGCACCTCCGCCGACACACTTGTAGCGGTGGTTCACAGTATTACAGCCCTCTCATATTGAAGTGAAAAGAAGGCTGTAATACCGTGCACCGCTGCTTCAAGTCTGTTGGCGATTAACAGTGTAAGCAGTAAAGGAAATAAAAGGGAAGAAGCACTTGTATGAGCGCTGCGGCCCCTTCAAAAAGCTGATCGGCAGGGGTGCCGGGAGTCGGACCCCGGCCGATCAGATGTTGATGGCCTATCCTTAGGACATTAGGCATACAGTTTTTTGGGGCTGGGCAACCCCTTTCCAATTTTTTTTCGTTTTGAAGCTTTAAGAAGACTATCTGACGATATATTTCTTCATGTGTGGTTTGTGCTCAAAATAGAATTTTACGTTATAGTCCTTTAGGTTTGTTACAGCCACTCCCAATTCCATCTCGTTTTGTGTTTGACTTACCTACTTCCAAAGGAATGAACACCATCCTTGTTTTTGCAAGTGCATATCCACTGTGGAAGAAACTGCTGAACTAATGTTTCGAGAAGTACTCATATTACCTGGCAATCCAGATAATGTGGTCTCTGATCGGGTGATAAAGTTCACTTCCAAAATTCTGGAAAAGTTTTTGCTCTGCTCTTGGGATAAGAGTAAATTTGCCATTCTGCAGATTAGGGAAAGGAAGACGGCAGAAGAGGAGATTAAAAAATACCATAATCACCTGGTCTCCCATAGCGACGTGTTACTGTCGGCCTCCTGAGATGACGTTGTTTTGTCCCATGTGGCCGCTACTGCGACATGTCCCTGGTGGCCTCTTGAAAGGACATAGTTTTGTCCCATGTGACCACTGCAGCCAATTACAGGAGGCCGTCAGTGACACTTCGCTACAGGGGACCAGGGGAGGTGAGCATGATATTTTTTTTATTTTGGCTGTGGAATTGAAAGTCCCCGATTGCCCTGTTTGGCTCTCTGATGTCTTCTAGGACTGTATCCAATTTCAATCACTGGATCAGAAACATCAGAGAGTCATACAGGGCAATTGGGGCACTTGCGATTTGAGGCAAATTTGTTCGGACCGAATCGAGTTGGACAGCCGATTCAATAGAATCGGCTCCAAAATAAATTTCTGGAAATTCGCTCGTTTATATCTACCACTAATAAGTGAGAAGAAGAATATATAGTTGACAAGATCTTGGACTCCAGAATCTATCGGAATAAATTGCAATACTTGATCCAGTGGAAGAGGTATGGCTATGAGAAAAATTCTTGTGAACCAGGATATGGTGTTCATGCTCCTAGGCTTACAACAGTATTTAATCAGAAATACCCTAGCAAGCCAGCTCCTGTGTCTAGCTTCTCTTGTGGCTACTATATAAACCTGGACTTTGCAGTAACTCCTAGTCAAACTATTGAGTTTTCTGCCTATAGTCTAGTTCCTTTCTTGCATTGGTTGAGGAAGCCTCGACAGGTTCTTGCATCTGCATCGTAGCAAGGTGGAAGCGACAAAGAAATTCCGGAAGCAGAACTGACAGGCGTTATGACGGGTTGAGGAGTAGATGGAGCAGCAACTTTAGAGATAGTGAGGGCAGAAACAGAAGCAAGGTCCAGGCATGTGGCAATAGAATTGACTGCTTGCAGAAGCTGATCCTGGTTTGATCGAAGATATCGGATGTCCCCTTGCATAGCTTGGACTGCCGACTTGACCAGCGGGATCCATGGCCTGAGCAAACTGTCACAACCGTGGGGAATGTGGATCCACTGAGCCAATCTGCCGTAACGGAGTAGCAGCTGGTCAAATAAATATATATCAGTCACTAGGTCAAGAGTACCTGGATGGCAGGTTGGTGCCGGATAACTGGAAGCTGGTTTGTGCCGGATTATCGGGAGCAGGTTAGTTCCGTATTATAGGAAGCTGTTTTGTGCTAGATTATCAGAAACCGGTTTGTGCTATATTAACAGAAGATGGCTTGTGCTGGATTATCGGAAGCTGTCTTGTGCTGGATTAACAGGGGCTGATTTGAGCTGGATTATTGGAAGCTGATTTGTGCTCGGTTATTGGATTTGTCACGGAAACTGGACACGCATACAGAAGTCATCACGGGCACAGCACTTGACACAGACATCGGACACTGAAGTAATCACGGACAGTGGACATGACACGGACACCAGACACAGATACTGAAGACGTCATGGACACTCGACTTGACAAGAACATGGATACTGACTTTATCACGGACACTGGACTTGACACAGACATGGATACTGAAGTCGTCACCGACACTGGATATCGGAACAGACTATGGAAGCTTTGCGGACTAACATAAGATTAGCAACAACATTGCTTAGGCACTTCACTAATGGGCAGGGTTCAATAAATAGTCCAGGGTGTCCAGGGATAGGCTGGTGACACTTTTACTGGTGTGTGTGTGTGCCCTACTGGCACCGTCAGGTGGAGCGGAGGCAGATAGCAGAGTGCGCCAATGTCTCTGGGAAGGGAGACACCGGCGAAAATTCACAGGCTCGCGGCTGCAAGTAAGAGGGGAATGCCGGCAGTCAGCAATCACAGCGATTACAGTTCCTCCCTGTCTCACGTAACTACCTATCACTTTTTATCTGGGTATCAATCCTGGACTACTCCCGCTATTTGCCTCCTCCTGCCACAGACCTTGACTCATGGATAGTACTCTCAAACAGTTCAGTAGATAAGTGTGGTAAAATTTAGCACGTTTGACAAACAACCGCATGACAAACAAGTGTCCATGATCCCAGCATTTGACCAACAGCATCACTATATCTGAGCACTCAGAAAAAACTGTAGTGTTGGTTTTCTAGATGTGACTCAGGTAATAATGAAAGGGCAATGGGGGGGACATACATCGGCAGAATGTCCCGCAGCGTGCCTACATGTGTCTTTAATTGAGGATACTGGACAGCTACGAGCTATGAATGTCGCATTTAACCCCTTAAGGACACGGCCAATTTTGGTCTTGAGGACAGAACAATTTTTTTACACTTCCCTCTTTGCATCCCGACGCTCATAACTCCTTTATTTTTTGTACGACATAGTTGTATGAGACTTTGTTTTTTGCGGGACGAGTTGTACTTTATGTAGGTACCATTTTTTGGTACAAATACATTATCGTTTAATTTCTATAATTTTTTATTTTGGTGAAAATGCAGAAAAAAAGCAGTTCCGCAGCAGTTTTAATATTTATTTTTTTACACCATACACCGATCATCATAAATAATGTTTTATAATTGTAAAGGATCTGTCAGGCAAAACTTCTGTGTATACGCCCATAGGTAATCAGTCTGCACCTGAGTCTATGTCTCTGAGACTGACTCCATCTTCCACCACTCAGGATGGCAGGCTTAGGAGTGGGAGAGCCTATCGCAGCCTGGCCAGACGGAGCTAGCTCCCGCCCTCTGTCTATTTATACCTGCCTTTCCTGTTCCTCCTTTGCTTGTGATTCTTCTCGTGTGGTTTCCTGGCCCAGCTACAGCTTCTACTATTTGATCCTGCTCCATACTTGTAATGGCAGGAAGGGGGTGAAGGGAAGGTGAGCCCTAATCTACCCACCGCCCTGTCCCTGCCTACTTGCAACGACCCGCCCTAGGCGATGGGGTACAACTGGGCGGCGGTCCCTACGCTGACTAAGTGCACGGGAGAACAAACAGGGAACACGCAAGGGAAGGGGCAGTAGCCCACGGAACGCCGAGGAAACGGAGTGGTGAATGAGATGTCAGGACCAGGATGAAGTGGAGTATACCCAAGTGAGCACGGAGGAGGAAGCAAGCCGGAGGCAAAGCAAAGCGGGTTAAGCAGAACAGCAGCAAGGCAGAAGCATGGCAGGAGCAGGCTGGAGCAAGCAGCAGTGGGGCCAGGAATCCAAAAGAATTACAAGCACTGAGGAGGAGAACACAGCAGGTAATAAAGGACAGGGGGCGGAGCTAACTCAGACTGACCAGGCCACGATAGGCTCTCCCACTCCTGAGCCTGCCACCCTGGTTGGTGGGAGATGGTGTCAGTCGAACAGGTCTGGCCTCAGGTGTGGATTGATTAATCCCAGGAGTATACCTAGACGTAGTACCTGGCAGATCCCTAACAATACTGACCCTGGCTTACTGACTACTCTCCTGCTCTGCGTTTGGTACTTCGTTCACTCCTGGTTTGACTCGGCTCGTTCACCACTCTGGTTGCTCACGGTGTTGCCGTTGGCAACTGCCCCATTTTCCTTAGCTTTGTGTACCCTTGTCTGTTTGTCTCATGCACTTACTGAGCGTAGGGACCGCCGCCCAGTTGTACCCGGTCGCCTAGGGCGGGTCGTTGCAAGTAGGCAGGGACAGAGTGGCGGGTAGATTAGGGCTCACTTGTCCGTTTGCCTACCCCCATCATTACATAATATACATTTGTTGTACAGGTTGTTACGGTCGTGGTGATACCAAATATGTCTATATTATTTCATGTTTTGGGACTTATATTTTAAAAAGTTTATTTATTATAAAAAACTGTGTGTTTCTGTGTATTTTTTGTACTTTTTATTTATAATTTTTTTTTACATTCATTTAAAAAAAATTTTTTAATCCCATAAAGAATTTATCATTTTGATTTTGATTTTGTAACTGTAATGTATAGATCTATGCCAGTACATTAGCCTGTGCACTGATTGTACACAGGCAGTTGTTAGGGCATACCTCAGTATGCCCTAACTACAGGAAATAAGTTCAGACAGCCCTGGGGTCCTTCAATGGACCCTGGGCTGTCTGGCCATACGAGTTGTGGGCTTTAAATGCGTCAGTTATTTTCTGTGACGCGATCAAAGTGCAGGCCCTCTCCTTGAACGCCGCGATCAGCTTTGATCACGGCATTCAAGGGGTTAACGGCGGAGAGAAGATATTTCTCTCCTCTCCGTGGCTGTGTATTACAGCCGTTGCTCCACTCTCGATCGCGTGCAGAGACGGCTGTCACACAGGACGAGAATGCTCGTCCTAATGCGCGAAGTACTCGCCGCTCAGGACGTGAATTCTCGTCCTGTGTCGGCAACCAGTTAAAGGCAGTATTCTGGCCATCCCTGCTATATTGAATGGCTGGTGGGTGTTTACCATATGGATACTCCAAGCACCAGAGAGGAGACCTGAGGCATGCTCCCTGGGTGACTGGTTCTTGTAGTGCACTGTTAGAAAGCATTGTTTTCCCTGTGTATACAAATACTGGTATTTCTACAGTTGTGCCTTCCCTCAGATCTACACAGTAGGATTTTAGGTTGGACTTGATGGACCTGTGTCTTTTTTCAACCTTATCAACTATGTAACTGTAATACTAATTTATTTCTATAGACTGTTTTGCCAGACACATGGAGAACAGAAGGAATAATTCTCTTGTTATTTAGTTTTAGTTTCGCTATTTAGGCTTTAAAGGCTTTCAACTTCCCCTGTCCAGATTCTGCTAAATCATGTGATTTCTTACGGTATAAAGGGACTTTCCAGCTTCTTAATCTACAGATTATATGCACTGTGGTGTTTCAAAAATCTGACTTCATGTATTCAGACGCCCAATGTCTCCTAACATGAAACTAGTTTAACAATTTCATGCATCTACATCGCTTGTTCACATGCTTAACAAAAAACGGCTGAAAATACGGAGCTGTTTTCAGCCGGTTCTTAATCAAACTAGCGTTTTTTATGGCCGTTATTGGAGCTGTTTTTCTATTAAGTCAATGAAAAACGGCTTCAAATGCGGCTCAAGAAGTGACATGCACTTCTTTTTACGAGGCGTTTTTTTACTCGGCCATTTCTAAAAACGGCCGCGTAAAAACGCCCCTTGGGAACGGAATGCCGTTTTGCTCATTGAAATCAATGGGCAGTTGTTTGTAGGCGTTCTGCTTCCGATCGCCCGAAAACGGCTAAAAATAGCCCGTGTAAACATACCCCAACTGTCACTGTGGCATTTAAGAAGTAAAGTAAGAACTGAAAAATTTGGTGGAATTTATTAATATTGACGTTTCATACACCAATCCTAATATAAAGAGCGCTGGAGTAAGATGTGCCTAATTAATAATATAGCAAGAATAGTAAGAGTAAGATGTGCCACGTAATAAAAAGAGGTGCTTCTCTGACCAGCCATGCGCCAGAAAGGAAAATTTACAACAGCTACAAGCTAGTGTGGATTTCGCTATAATTTTTGCCAGTTTCGGGCGTACATTATATAATTTTTCAGGAGTTGGGTGACCCCGCCCCTTATGTTATGCCCCACACACTTTTTTTAGAAAAGTGCTAGAGGCGTCAGAAAACGGCAAAAAGTTGCAAATACGGCATGCGCCATATTTTGCGTCTTTTTAACACCATGAGGGCTTATTTAGACGAACGTGATATACGTCCGTGCAACGCGCGTGGTTTTCACGCGCATCGCACGGACCTATGTTAGTCTATGGGGCCGTGCTGACTGTCCGTTAGTTTCACGCAGCTTGTGTCCGCTGCGTAAAACTCACGACATGTCCGATATTTGTGTGTTGTTCGCGCATCACGCACCCCATAAAGTCGATGGGTGTGTGAAAATCACGCGCAGTACACGGAAGCACTTCCGTGTGACGCGCGTGATTCGCGCAACAGCAGTAAAAAGTATGAATGAAAACAGAAAAGCACCACGTGCTTTTCTGTTTACAAACATACAGAGTGTCATAATGATGTCGGCTGCGCGAAAATCACGCAGCCACGCATCATACGCGGCTGACACACGGAGCTGTTGTGGACCTTTTGCGCGCCCAAAACTCAGCGTTTTTTGCGCGCACAAAACACACACGCTCTTGTAAATCCGGCCTAATACTGGTGTGGAGCCGTTCATTAAGGGCCCCTGATTCCTGTATACATGTATTCTAGCCATGTCTGACACAACATGGCTAGAATCAGGGGCGTAACTAGGAAAGACTGGGCCCCATAGCAAACTTTTGACTGGGGCCCCCCCCTCTGCTGGGTATCACACAACCCCCCCCCCCCTTGTAGATAGTGCCTCCCTATAGATTCCACCACACAGCGCCCCCCTATAGATAGCACCATACACAGCCCCTGCAGATAACGCCATACAGCCCCCCTGTAGATAACGCCATACAGACTCCCTCTGTAGATAACGCCATACAGCCCCCCTGTAGATAACGCCATACAGCCCCCCTGTAGATAACGCCATACAGCCCCCCCTGTAGATAACGCTATATAGCCCCCCCCCCCCCAAAAAAAAACGTCCTATAGTTTGTCCTACAAAAGACATGCATCCCCTATCCACAGGATAGGGGATACATGTGTGATCACTGGCAGCGATAAGGAGAACGGGGGACCGAAAGTCCCCCGAAGTTCTCCATGACTAACCTCGGACTTCCGGCGTCTGCGCAGTTCAATAAAAATGAAAGGAGCGCTGGTCACGCATGCGCACAAGCGCGACCGGCGCTCCATTCATTTCTACGGAGCTGCCGACACAGACCCCGGAAGTCCGAGGTTTGTCATGGAGAACTTAGGGGGGACTTTCGGTCCCCCGTTCTCCTCATCGCTGCCAGCGATCACACATGTATCCCCTATCCTGTGGATAGGGGATACATGTCTTATGTAGGAACAACCCCTTCAGTGGCGTCGCGCTGTAGCAGCCATAGCGACTGCTAGCGGAGCCTGCGGCCATGGTGGGGGCCGTGCTGGCGGGTGCCACGGGCCCCCTCATGCTGCAGGCCCTGTAGAAGTCGCTACGGCTGCTATAGCGGTAGTTACGCCACTGCGTATAAGTTTGTACGGCGTAAAACTACAGCTCCCAGCATGGCCGGAACAATGGTAAGGATATGCTGGGAGATGCGGTTTCACAAAAAAAATCCTATCACCATCATCTCGCTGCAGATCATACAGTGACTACAATACTGATTAGAGGCAGAATAAACATTTATATTAAGTGACTCACCGGTGACGTCTCAGATTCTAGTTCTTTTCTTCTCCCTCCGGTCCAGACCTCTATGATGGATTTCTCCCGGCCATGACCCATTTCTGCAGTTTTCCGTTTAGATGTCTTCAGCTTCTCACTTTTAAAACATTTCTGCACCTATAAAACGAAGTTAAAATTCTCAACACATCTAAATATAACTGTCACAAACACACAACATGTCCCCTGTAGATAGTGACCTACATAGAAGCCCCTGTAGATAGTGCCCACATATGGACTCCAGAGCTGCAAGGCAATAGTGCTAACCACTGAGCCACCGTGCTGCCCTACATATAGCTTCCCCTATAGTTAGTGCTCCACGTATAGCCCACCTCTGTATATAGTGTCTCACATATAGCTCCCCCTGTATATAGTGTCCCACATATAGCCCACCCCTGTAGACTGTGCACTACATATAGCCACCCTGTTGCTAGTGCCCCACAGGTAACCCACCCCTGTATATAGTGTCCCACATATAGACCCCCCTGTATATAGTGGCCCACATATAGACCCCCCTGTATATAGTGGGCCACATATGGACCCCCCCTGTATATAGTGGCCCACATATAGAGCCCCCTGTATATAATGGCCCACATATAGAGCCCCCTGTATATAGTGGCCCACACCCCCACATATAGAGCCCCCTGTATATAGTGGCCCACACCCCCACATATAGACCCCCCTGTATATAATGGCCCACATATAGAGCCCCCTGTATATAATGGCCCACACCCCCACATATAGACCCCCCCTGTAGCTACTGCCCCACATATAGACCCCCTATATATAATAGCCCACATAAAGATGACCCCCCCCCCCTCCCCCCCTCATAGATAATGCCATTCACATTTTTATGAGGGGAAAAAAAACAAAAACTTGACATACTCACATTCTCCGGTTCCCACGCTGTTCACTGGCGATGCAGACATGCTCTCTTCTGAGCATGTCTGCAGGAGTTGAACGAGCGTCCTCCAATGACGCTGATTGGCGGGGCAGAATGACTTGCCCCGCCAATCAGCGCCTTCCAAGCATGGAAGCGGCGCGATGATGTCATCGCGCCGCTAGCCAATCAGTGTCATTGTAAGGCACTGGATGGTCAGGCACGGAACATGCCCGGCCATTCATGTATTTGGCTGCCGCTAGCACTGGGGCCCCCTCCGGTGCTAGCGACACCTACAGGCATGAGATGGCCTGTGTAAGGCTCGGCGTCGCGGGCCCCACAGTAGCGACGCTACCGCTGTAGTAGCCATAACGGCTGCTAGCGGCGCCACCGGGCCCCCTCAAGCCCCGGGCCCCGTAGCAGCCGCTACTGCTGCTACCGCGGTAGTTACGCCACTGGCTAGAATACATGCTTTTTGGATATAATTTGTTAAGGGAAAACTGAAGCCAAATTAACTAGTTTAGGTGGAGGTGTAATCACCTAAAGCATTAAGTCAGAGAGGTATATTGATGCTGACATGGAGACTTTACCGTCTGTACTGTCTCTCCTGAGACTTGCTTGCAAAGCATTTTTGGTACCAAAATTGCTCAAGAACTGGTTCTCGATATAACATCTGATATACATAATGTGGTGGTTTTGATTTTCATGTGTTATTTTTGGTTAATTCAATACAGATGTTTGTTTCAAAGTAAAAAAATAAATAAATAAAAAACTATCCAGGTTAAATAGAGAGGAAAAAAAAAAAAAAAAAATAAGTTTCATTTTCATAATTGTTACAATTGTACAAATAATTGTCCAAGGGCTGTAAATCGGTAGCCATGGGTGAAGTTTGGAGGTGGGAAAGTCCCATATATTTCTCCAAAATAGAATTGCTAGGATCTCAGTAGGGCTTGAGAACACTGTCATGTTTATGTTCACACCATGAAAAACTGCTGCTTAAATTCTATGTAAAGTATTTTTTTTTTTTTAAATTAAACTATGTATTATGTAATTTTATGCAACTTTTAAATAGGTTTTTACTTTTTGAGACATAGCTTTTTTTTTATCCTGTATACATAGAAGCTGTATCTTGCCCTCAAAGCCGAATCCGTCAGGTAACCAAAAACGTCTGAACATACGGAGTTGTTTTCAAGGGAAAACGGCTCCTGATTTTTAGCCGACATTTTAGCAACTCGCGTTTTTCGCGGCGTATTTTACGGACGTTTTTGGAGCTATTTTTCTATAGAGTCAATGAAAAACGGCTCCAAAATTAGCTCAAGAAGTGACATGTATTTATTTTTCGCAGGCGTCTTTTTACGCGCCGTTTTTTCAAAACGGCCGCGTAACAAACGCCCCGTCGGAACAGAATACCATATTTGCCATTGAAATCAATGGGCAGAAGTTTGGAGACGTTTTGCTTCAGATTTTTTTTGGCCATTTTTCGGTCAAAAAAACGGCCGAACATAAGCCGTGTGAACATACACTAAGGCTGGGTTCACACGAGCATGTTACGTCCGTAAAGGACGGAACGTATTTTGGTCGCAAGTCCCGGACCGAACACACTGCAGGGAGCCGGGCTCCTAGCATCATAGTTATGTACGATGCTAGGAGTCCCTGCCTCTCCGTGGAACTACTGTCCCGTACTGAAAACATGATTACAGTACGGGAAAGTTGTCCTGCAGCGAGGCAGGGACTCCTAGCATCGTACATAAGTATGATGCTAGGAGCCCGGCTCCCTGCACTGTGTTCGGTCCGGGACTTGTGGCCGAAATACGTTCCATCCTTTACAGACGTAACATGCTCGTGTGAACCCAACCTAATGGTTCAGCAGAAAGCTGGTCCTGCATGTCTCTAACATGCAGGATTCAGCTGTTAGCGATCACATCTAAGTTCATGAACTAACATCTAAAAATCAAATTTTGACCCACTTCCTGAAAATCAGACCAATCTCACTCTGAATTACTGTGTATAAATGGTTGATTGAACTTTCTCATCTGCAGGAAAACTTATCTGACTACCCTAAAAAATGTTGTCAGATAATCACTATTATCACTGCAATTGTTTCGGATTTTGCCGAAATAAGAAAACATGGGAACAATTTTTTTCTTCACAAATTGATTCAATCCTAACAGAATGTCTGTGTGTGTAAAAAGTCAGCTTGAACCAACTGTCGGTATTAACCCCTTACCGACATTTGTCTTATGGATACGTCATGGAAAGCCAGTGTTTCCCGTATTTTGCCATATCCATACGACAAATGGCGGACACCGGCTCAGAATCTGAGTCGGAGCCATCATAGCCGGATGTCAGCGGTGTATTACAGCATGTATTACATCATACAGTTGTTAGGTCCAGAATTATTTGGACAGTGACACAATCCTCATGATTTGGGATCTGCATGCCACCACATTGGATTTGAAATGAAACAACTGAGATGCAATTGAAGTGTAGACTTTCAGGTTTCATTCTAGGGGTTGAACAAAAATATCCTGTGAAACGTTTAGGAATTGCAACCATTTTTCTACACAGCCCCCTCCTTTCATGGGCTCAAAAGTAATTGGACAAATTAACATTACCATAAATAAAATGTTTTTTTTTAAATACTTTGTAGAGAATCCTTTGCAGGCAATGACTGCCTGAAGTCTGGAACCCATGGACATGACCAAACGCTGGGTTTCCTCCTTTCTGATGCTTTACCCGGCCTTTACTGCAGCTGTCATCAGTTGTTGCTTGTTTGTGGGTCTTTCTGCCTTAAGTTTTGTCTTAAAGGAACAGTGTCACCCAAAAAATTTTTTTAATATCAGTTTGATGTTAGTGTTTTATTAAAAACGTTTGTATTAATTTGTGTGTTTGTGTGTTACTTTTTTTTATTTTTACACTTTTTCTTCCCTATGGGGGCTGCCATTTTTTTTTCCATTTCTGTATGTGTCGATTAACGACACATACAGACATGGAATACGGCAGCTCCAGTCCCATAGGGAATGCGAACGGGGCCCGTTCCATCCACTATGGTGTACGCCGTCTGTGTGGGAACGGCGCATGCGCCGTTCCCACACAGTCCAATTTGAAATGCGCGCCGTCCGGCGCCATTTTCCTGTGGACCGGAAGTCGCTGCCGGACAGTAAGATTACTACTTCCGGTCGCGGCTTCCGGACTTGTGCACATAGATCAGCGGCAGCAGACGGAGCGGACGGACCAGAGGGAGCGGCGGCGACTGGAGCAGGTAAGTGATTTCTATGTATGTTCGTGTTTCAGTGTGTGTTTACTAGTGTATGTTAACCTACTACACTGTGTGTTAGCTCAAAAAATGGCGACACACAGTGTAGGAGGTTAGACCGTTCAATCCCCTCGTTTCTCCCGGCACTAGCCAGGATAAAGGAGGGGGAGATTCTGAGAGCTCACTAGAGCGAGGGATTTTTTCCCAATTTTGCAGCATAAAGCAATGTGGTTGCTTTACCACATGCAATGCTGCAATTTTGGGAATTGCTCCATCTAGTGACCAGCAATGGGAAATATTATAAATTAGAATCCAATTGAATCCAATTTATAATATTTCCTGACTCGTGAAAAAAATAAAAAAAATTAGAACAATGTTTAATCACCCACACACTAATTGTTTAACTAAAAAAAAACAAAACATTTTTTGCTAACAACACATTCCCTTTAAGCAAGTGAAATGCATGCTCGATCGGGTAGAGATCTGGTGATTGACTTGGCCATTGCAGAATATTCCACTTCTTTGCCTTAAAAAACTCCTGGGTTGCTTTCGCAGTATGTTTTGGGTCATTGTCCATCTGTACTGTGAAGCGACGTCCAATCTACCAAGAGTATATCCCTGAAAACTGCAGAAATTATCCGGCTGCTTCTGTCTTCAGTCACATCATCAATAAACACTGGTGACCCAGTGCCTTTGGCAGCCATGCATGCCCATGCCATCACACTGCCTCCACCATGTTTTACAGAGGATGTGGTGTGCGTTGGATCATGAGCCGTACCAAGCCTTCTCCATACTTTCTTCCTCCCATCATTCTGGTACAGGTTGATCTTAGTTTCTTCTGTCCAAAGAATGCTGTTCCAGAACTGGGCGGCTTCTTTACATGTTGTGTGGTAAAGTCTAATCTGGCCTTTCTATTTTTGAGGCTGATTAGTGGTTTGCACCTTGTGGTGAACCCCCTGTATTTGCTCTCATGAAGTCTTCTCTTTATGGTAAACTTAGATACTGATACACCTACTTCCAGGAGAGTGTTCCTCACTTGGGTAGATGTTTTGAAGGAGTTTTTCTTCACCATGGAAAGGATTCTGCGATCATACATCACTGCTGTCTTTCATGGACGTTTAGGCCTTTTGGAGTTCACGAGATCACCAGTGCGCTCTTTTTTTTTCAAGAATGTAACAAACTATTGATTTGGCCACTCCTAACATTTGTGCTATCTCTCTGATGGATTTCTTCATTTTTTTCAGCCTGTACGATGGTCTGTATCACTTGCATTGAGATCTCCTTTGACCTCATGTTACGGGTCCACAGCAGCAGCTTCCAAATGCAAATGCTACAAATGGAATCAACTCCAGACCTTTTACCTGCTTAATTAATGATGGATTAATGAGGGAATAGCCCATGCAGCCCATTAAATAGCTTTTGAGATAATTGTCCAATTACCTTTGTTCCCTTGAAAAAGAGGCAGCTACATATTAAAGAGCTGTAATTCTTAACCCCTTCCTCAAATTAGCATGTGAATCCCTCAAATTAAAGAGTCTACACTTTAAACCCACATTGAATATATAACTGTATATTCAATATGTTTTGGTAAACAGCTAAAATGGGAAAACTTGTCACTGTCCAAATATTTCTGGACATAACTATATGTCCTAGAGGGAGCTATGCTGTGTAACGGTCGCGGACCGCCCCCTTTTCTTACCTCCCAGCATCCGCGACCGCAGACCTCTGACTTCCTGCTGATGCCTTCCTCCCCAGAGACGCCAGCACACGCGGCCATACTGCTCTGCAGTGTCCTCTAGGGAGCGCGGGAAAAAGGAAAAAGTTCCCTAACCAATCCCCATATTACTTTAGATTATAAAAAGGGCTCTTACCCTACAGTCCTTGCCTGAGTGTTGTTGTTGTTGTTTTCCCATGTTCGTTAACCCCTTCAGGACCAAGCTCATTTTGGCCTTCAGGACCAGACCCATTTTTTCAAATCTGACATATTTCACTTTATGTGGTAATAACTCCGGAACGCTTTTACCTATCAAAGTGATTCTGAGATTGTTTTCTCGTGACACATTGGACTTTATGATAGTGGAAAAATGTGGTCGATAAATTCAATATTTACCAGTGAAAAAAAACAAAATTTGGTGAAAAATTGCAAAAATTTTCATTTTTCTAAATGTAAATGTATCTGCTTGTAAGACAGGCAGTTATACCACACAAAATTGTTGCTAATTAACATCCCCCATATGTCTACTTTAGATTGGCATCGTTGTTTGAACATCCTTTTATTTTTCTAGGACGTTACAAGGCTTAGAACTTTAGCAGCAATTTCTCACATTTTCAAGAAAATTTCAAAAGGCTATTTTTACAGGGGCCAGTTCAGTTGTGAAGCGGCTTTTAGGGCCTTATATATTAGAAACCGCCAAAAAGTCACCCCATTTTAAAATCTTCACCCCTCAAAGTATTCAAAACAGCATTTAGAAAGTTTCTTAACCCTTTAAACGTTTCACAGGAATTAAAGCAACGTAGAGGTGAAATTTTCAAATTTCATTTTTTTTTTGCAGAAATTCATTTTTATTCTATTTTTTTTGTAACACAGAAGTTTTTACCAGAGAAATGCAACTTAATATTTATTGCCCAGATTCTGCAGTTTTTAGAAATATCCCACATGTGGCCCTAGTGTGGTAATGGACTGAAGCATTGGCCTCAGAAGCAAAGGAGCACCCAGTGGATTTTGGGCCTCCTTTTTATTAGAAAATATTTTAGGCTCCATGTCAGGTTTCAAGGGCTCTTTCGGTGCCAAAACAGTGGAAATCCACCAAAAGTGACCCCATTTTGGAAACTACACCCCTTGAGGAAATTATCTAGGGGTATAGTGAGCATTTTGACCCCGCAGGTTTTTTGCAGAAATTATTGGAAGTAGGCCGTGAAAATAAAAATCGTCATTCTTTCAAAGATTATGTAGGTTTAGCTAATTTTTTCTAATTTCCACGAGGACTAAAGGAGAAAAAGCACCACAACATTTGTAAAGCAATTTCTCCCGAGTAAAACAATACCCCACATGTGGTTATAAACGGATGTTTGGACACACGGCGGAGCTTAGAAGGGAAAGAGCGCCATTTGGCTTTTGGAGCTCAAATTTAGCAGGAATGGTTTGTGGAGGCCATGTCGCATTTGCAAAGCCCCTGAGGTACCAAAACAGTGAAAACGCCAAAAAAGTGACTCCATTGAGAAAACTACACCCCTTGAGGAATCCATCTAGGGGTGTAGTGAGCATTTTGCCCCCACAGGTGTTTCATAGATTTTATTAGAATTGGGCAGTGAAAATAAAAAAAATCCTTTTTCTTCAATAAGACGTAGCTTTAGCTCCAAATTTTTAATTTTCTCAACAAATAAAGGAAAAAAAGAACCCCAACGCTTGTAAAGCAACTTCTCTGGAGTACGGCAATACCCCACACGTGGTCGTAAAATGCTGTTTGGGCACACGGCAGGGCTCAGAAGGGAAGGAGCGCCATTTGCTTTTGGTGTACAGATTTTGCTGCATTTGGTTTCTGGTCGCTATGTTGCATTTGCAAAGTCCATGTGGGACCAAAACAGTGGATCCCCCCCAGAAGTGACGCCATTTTGGAAACAACACCCTCAAGGTATTCACCTAGGGGTGTAGTGAGCATGTTAACCCCACAGGTGTTTTGCAGAAATTCGTGTGCACACGATGTGGGAGAATGAAAATGGGAATTTTTCCTTAGATACGCCAATATGTGGTGCCCGGCTTGTGCCACCATAACAAGACAGCTCTCAATTATTATGCGGTGTTTCCCTGTTTTAGAATCACCCTACATGTGGCCCTAATCTTTTGCCTGGACATTCGATAGGGCTCAGGAGTGAAAGAGTACCATGTAAAATTGAGGCCTAATTTGGCGACTTATAAAGTATTGGTTCACAATTGCAGAGGCTTTGATGTGAAATAATAAAAGAAACCCCTGAGAAGTGACCCCATTTTGGAAACTGCACCCCTCAAGGCATTTATTTAGAGGTGTAGTGAGCATTTTCACCCCACGTGTCTTTTCCATAAATGATTGCGCTGCGGAAGGTACAAATTAAATAGTTTCCCTAGATATGCCAATTCAGTGTCAAATGTCATGCCCAGCTTGTGCCACTTTTTTTTTTATATACACCGTTCACCGTACGTTATAAACTACATGTTACCTTTATTCTGCGGGTCAGTACGATTCCGGCGATACCAAATTTATAGAACTTTTTTATAACTTTTTGCACAATAAAATTACTTTTGGAAAGAGAATGTATTTTTTCTGTCGCCAAGTTGTGAGAGCCATAACTTTTACATTTTTTCGTCGATGGAGGTGTGTGAGGGCTTGTTTTTTTTGCGAGACGAGGTATAGATTTTATCGGTACCATTTTTGGATACATGCGACTTTTTGATCACTTTTTATTTCAATTTTTGGAAGACAGTGACCAAAAAAACAGTAATTATGGCAGTGTTTTTGAGGTTTTTTTTTACGGCGTTCACTGTGCGGAATAAATAACATAATATTTTTATAGTTCAGGTCGTTACGATCGCTGCGATACCAAATATGTATGGCTTTATTATTTTTTTCAATAATAAATGACTTATAAGGGAAAAAGGGCGATTGTGTTTTGTGTTATTATTTGAAACTTTTATTGTATGTTTTCCAACTTTTATTTTTACTTTTTTTACACTTTTTTTTACACTTTTCTTTAGTCCCACTAGGGGACTTGAATGTCCAACTATTTGTTTGATGTTCTAATACATTGCACTACCTATGTAGTGCAATGTATTGGAACTGTCAGTTGTTCACTGACAGCAAGCCGATTAGGCTCCGCCTCTGGGCGGGGCCTAATCAGCTTACGTAATGGCAGACAGGAGTCCATTGTTAGGGCTCCTGTTGCCATGGTAGCAGTCGCCAGCCTTGCCATCGCATGGCAAGGCTGCCGATTTTCTACAAACCTCTAGGATGCAGCGATCACAATGGATCGCTGCATCGAAGGGGTTAATGCCAGGAATCGGAGCTAGCTCCGGTTCCTGGCGATAGATCGGGGTGTCCGCTGTAACATACAGCGGACACCCACTGCTGATGACGCCGGCTCAGCTTCTGAGCCGGAAGCTGAGCCGGCGCCATCTTGCCGATGTTACCGGAAGCCTCCTGGGCCCCGCCGACGACGGGGCATAGGAGGATTCCGTTACAGGCTGATCGGGAGGTAAGCATTAGCCCTCCGATCGCCTTTGCAGCCACCGGCAACCCAGCGATCACGTTGCTGGGGTGCCGGTGGCTATAAACTCCTCACATGCTGCGATCTCTATTGAACGCAGCATGTGAGGGGTTAATCGGTCGGATCGGAGGCTAGCTCCGGTCCTGGCCGATACCTTAGGGTGCCAGCTGTAACATACAGCTGTCACCCGGTGGTGATGTCGCTGGCTCAGCTCCTGAGCCAGCTTCATCTCCATGACGTATATTTACGTGAAAAGGCGGTAAGCCACCGATTTTAATGACGTATATATACGTGATCCGGCGGGAAGGGGTTAAGCGAATGATCCCTTAGTTGCTGTGTCTTCTGCCACGTCCTGTGCCATCTGCCACATCCTGTGCCGTCTGCCACATCTGGTGCCATTTGCCACATCGTGTGATCTGCAATGTCCAGTGTCAGGTGCCACGCCAAGCATCATCGGTGCCACGTATCATCTGTGCTAAGGCATCTGCTACATATCGTGTCTGTCAGGACTTTCATAAAGGTACTCTTGTGCTTGGACTTTGAATTGACTGTTGTTTAACCCCTTAATGACCGGGCCTGAAAAGATTTGTTAAATCTGGTATGTCTGACTTTATCAGAGAATAACTCTGCGAAAGTTTTGAATATCCAAGTAATTCTGACATTGTTTTTTCGTCACATGTTGTACTTTATTTTAGTGGTAAAAGTAGACTGATACGATTTGCGGAAATTAATAAAAAAATAGAAAAATGGAAGAAATTTTGTAAAAATTATCATTTTTCCCTATTTTTAACTGCAATATGTCATATATGTACATACATACAGTACAATTTTTTTTATTAAATATATATTTCCATCGCTTTACTCTATTTTGAAAAAAAAATTATTTTTTTGAGCAATTTAGAAGACTTACATGTTTAGTAATAATTTTATACATTTTGAAGTACATTTTGTTTTCCTGCACCAAGCCAGGTTTTCAGAGGCTCATAGGTGTCAGAATGGTGGAAACCCCCACAAGTGACACCATTTTGAAAACTACACCCCTTAAGGTATTTATTAAGGGTATAGTAAGTATTTTGACGGCACAGTTTTTTTGTAAGAATTCATGCAAAGCAGGTGTAAAAAAATATAATTTCACTTTTTTCATAAAAGTATCACTTTGAAGACCGATTTCTTTGTAAAGCGACCATGAGAATGAAGAAACACACCCCAAAATCTATCACCCTTTTTCTCCTGTTTTCAAAAATGCCCCCATTGTGGCCCTAATGCGTTGCCTGGACACACGGCACGGACTGAAAGGAAGGGAGCACCCGGAGGCATTCAGGTCTCATATTTTGCTTGAAAATGTTTCAGGCCCCACTGTACATTTGGAGAGGTTTTGAACTACCAGAACGAAAGAAACTCCCCATAAACGACCCCATTTAGAAAACTAGACCCCTTAAGGTATTTATCTAGGGGTGTAGTGAGTATTTTGATCCCACAGTTTTTTGCTAAATTTAATGCATAGTAGGTGAAATAAAAAAAAACAACACTTTTTATATAAAAGTATCACTTTGAAGACCGATTTCTTTGTAAAGCGACCATGAGAATGAAGAAACACACCCCAAAATCTATCACCCTTTTTCTCTTGTTTTCAAAAATTCCCCCATTGTGACCCTAATGCGTTGCCTGGACACACGGCAGGGCCCGAAAGGGAGGGAGCACCCGGAGGCTTTCAAGACACACGTTTTGCTTGAAAATGTTTCAGGTCCCATTACACATTTATAGAGGCACTGAGCTGCCAAAAAGATAGAAACTCCCAATAAATGACCCCATTTTGAAAACTAGACCCCTTAAGGTATTCATCTAGGTGTGTACTAAGTATTTTGACCCCACAGTTTTCGCAGGAAGTAATGCAAAGCAGGTGGAAAGAAAATTGTATTTAACTTTTTTTCACAAATGTGTCATTTTAAGGTCAGATTTCTTGTACAGAGGACATGAGAATAAGGAAATGCACCAGAAAATGTATCACCCTGTTTCTCCTGTGTTCAAAAATATCCCCATTGTGGCCCTAATGTGTTTCCTGGACACACGGCAGGACCCAAAAGGAAGGGAGCACCCGGAGGCTTTCAGGACACACATTTTGCTTGAAAATGGGAGGATTCTACTTTTCTAGATTGAGAAATATATGTCCCTAACAGTTTCTACACCCTATGACTATGTCGTGCTAAGAAAGCAGCTGTCCTGAAATCATGTCAGTCCATAGACATTATGTATATCAACCCGCTCTGATATATAGTAAGTTAGAGTGGGAAAATTTATTAAACTGTTGGCAGAAAAAGGCAATATATCCAAAAAAAAAGGAGGAAGAATGTATCCAGCTATGTGGAAAACTAGAGCATGTTCACAGGATGAAAGAAAATTTGTAGGGCTGTAATGACTTTATTATTCAAAGTGACTGGTCATACGACGTCTCTTTAGCTCCATCAATCCCTATATAAGGGACGAATGTGCCAAGTGACGCGGTACACCATAACAAGCCCCTGCCCGGCAAGGTAGGAACCGCCATGTGCACAAAACAACCAATCACCTGTAGAATATATAAAGGGGCAGTGTCCCACACCTTATGTATAGATACAGTAAAGGACCACTACTCCCCAAATTAATGTCGCTATTTCTAGAAGTATTGTCGGGTGTAAGAGGTCCACCAAAAACCTGAACAAAACTGTAATAAAGCCCATAGTGTATTGATAAGGACTAGAGATGAGCGAACCGGGACAACCGAACCCGGTTTCGGTCCGAACTTCAGGAAAAGTTCGGTTCGCAGCGAATCCGAACTTTACCGGGTTCGGCCGAACCCGTTTTGACCGAACCCGGCTACATTTTGGCGCCTGCCACATGTTACATCTAAAATGGAGGATTACAGAAGATCACCTGACATCAGGCTACCCCATAATGCCTTGCAAACGGCTCTCCCAGCCTATCGGGAGGCAGCATAGGGGCGGGCTCAAGCCTGCAATAAAAGTCTATGCACGGAGCTCAGCGGCCATTTTACAGACAGGAGCTGTAGGAATAGCATCTCTGTGCAGTAAGGGAAAGCTTTAGGAATCTAAAAGGCAGGAATTCAGAAATCGAAGGGGCTCATCCACTACTCACTACTCAGCCAGTGTGTGAATACGCTTTTATAAGGGGCTCATCCCCGTTGCATCCAACTTGCAATACAGGCAGCCTAGTAGTACTATAAGGCCCAGCATTCCCTGAGTGCACTGCAGCGAGGCTGATTGAAATTCTCATTCATTGCCATTTGCCAAGCCAGTGTCCGTGTGTGAATACGCTTTTAAAAGGGGCTCATCCCTGGAATAACAATCCAACTTGCCATACAGGCAGCCTAGAAGTACTACAACGCCCAGCATTCCCTGAGTGCACTGCAGCGAGGCTGATTGAAATTCTCATTCATTGCCATTTGCCAAGCCAGTGTCCGTGTGTGAATACGCTTTTAGAAGGGGCTCATCCCCATTGCATCCAACTTGCAATACAGGCAGCCTTTGTAGTAGTGGTAGTAGTAGTACTACAAGGCCCAGCATTCCCTGAGTGCACTGCAGCGAGGCTGATTGAAATTCTCATTCATTGCCATTTGCCAAGCCAGTGTCCGTGTGTGAATACGCTTTTAAAAGGGGCTCATCCCTGGCCGTTATTAACAGGATAACAATCCAACTTGCCATACAGGCAGCCTAGAAGTACTACAACGCCCAGCATTCCCTGAGTGCACTGCAGCGAGGCTGATTGAAATTCTCATTCATTGCCATTTGCCAAGCCAGTGTCCGTGTGTGAATAAGCTTTTAAAAGGGGCTCATCCCTGGAATAACAATCCAACTTGCCATACAGGCAGCCTAGAAGTACTACAACGCCCAGCATTCCCTGAGTGCACTGCAGCGAGGCTGATTGAAATTCTCATTCATTGCCATTTGCCAAGCCAGTGTCCGTGTGTGAATACGCTTTTAGAAGGGGCTCATCCCCATTGCATCCAACTTGCAATACAGGCAGCCTTTGTAGTAGTGGTAGTAGTAGTACTACAAGGCCCAGCATTCCCTGAGTGCACTGCAGCGAGGCTGATTGAAATTCTCATTCATTGCCATTTGCCAAGCCAGTGTCCGTGTGTGAATACGCTTTTAAAAGGGGCTCATCCCTGGCCGTTATTAACAGGATAACAATCCAACTTGCCATACAGGCAGCCTAGAAGTACTACAACGCCCAGCATTCCCTGAGTGCACTGCAGCGAGGCTGATTGAAATTCTCATTCATTGCCATTTGCCAAGCCAGTGTCCGTGTGTGAATACGCTTTTAAAAGGGGCTCATCCCTGGAATAACAATCCAACTTGCCATACAGGCAGCCTAGTAGTACTACAAGGCCCAGCATTCCCTGAGTGCACTGCAGCGAGGCTGATTGAAATTCTCATTCATTGCCATTTGCCAAGCCAGTGTCCGTGTGTGAATACGCTTTTAGAAGGGGCTCATCCCCATTGCATCCAACTTGCAATACAGGCAGCCTTTGTAGTAGTGGTAGTAGTAGTACTACAAGGCCCAGCATTCCCTGAGTGCACTGCAGCGAGGCTGATTGAAATTCTCATTCATTGCCATTTGCCAAGCCAGTGTCCGTGTGTGAATACGCTTTTAAAAGGGGCTCATCCCTGGAATAACAATCCAACTTGCCATACAGGCAGCCTAGTAGTACTACAAGGCCCAGCATTCCCTGAGTGCACTGCAGCGAGGCTGATTGAAATTCTCATTCATTGCCATTTGCCAAGCCAGTGTCCGTGTGTGAATACGCTTTTAAAAGGGGCTCATCCCTGGAATAACAATCCAACTTGCCATACAGGCAGCCTAGTAGTACTACAAGGCCCAGCATTCCCTGAGTGCACTGCAGCGAGGCTGATTGAAATTCTCATTCATTGCCATTTGCCAAGCCAGTGTCCGTGTGTGAATACGCTTTTAGAAGGGGCTCATCCCCATTGCATCCAACTTGCAATACAGGCAGCCTTTGTAGTAGTGGTAGTAGTAGTACTACAAGGCCCAGCATTCCCTGAGTGCACTGCAGCGAGGCTGATTGAAATTCTCATTCATTGCCATTTGCCAAGCCAGTGTCCGTGTGTGAATACGCTTTTAGAAGGGGCTCATCCCCATTGCATCCAACTTGCAATACAGGCAGCCTTTGTAGTAGTGGTAGTAGTAGTACTACAAGGCCCAGCATTCCCTGAGTGCACTGCAGCGAGGCTGATTGAAATTCTCATTCATTGCCATTTGCCAAGCCAGTGTCCGTGTGTGAATACGCTTTTAAAAGGGGCTCATCCCTGGCCGTTATTAACAGGATAACAATCCAACTTGCCATACAGGCAGCCTAGAAGTACTACAACGCCCAGCATTCCCTGAGTGCACTGCAGCGAGGCTGATTGAAATTCTCATTCATTGCCATTTGCCAAGCCAGTGTCCGTGTGTGAATACGCTTTTAAAAGGGGCTCATCCCTGGAATAACAATCCAACTTGCCATACAGGCAGCCTAGTAGTACTACAAGGCCCAGCATTCCCTGAGTGCACTGCAGCGAGGCTGATTGAAATTCTCATTCATTGCCATTTGCCAAGCCAGTGTCCGTGTGTGAATACGCTTTTAGAAGGGGCTCATCCCCATTGCATCCAACTTGCAATACAGGCAGCCTTTGTAGTAGTGGTAGTAGTAGTACTACAAGGCCCAGCATTCCCTGAGTGCACTGCAGCGAGGCTGATTGAAATTCTCATTCATTGCCATTTGCCAAGCCAGTGTCCGTGTGTGAATACGCTTTTAAAAGGGGCTCATCCCTGGCCGTTATTAACAGGATAACAATCCAACTTGCCATACAGGCAGCCTAGAAGTACTACAACGCCCAGCATTCCCTGAGTGCACTGCAGCGAGGCTGATTGAAATTCTCATTCATTGCCATTTGCCAAGCCAGTGTCCGTGTGTGAATACGCTTTTAAAAGGGGCTCATCCCTGGAATAACAATCCAACTTGCCATACAGGCAGCCTAGTAGTACTACAAGGCCCAGCATTCCCTGAGTGCACTGCAGCGAGGCTGATTGAAATTCTCATTCATTGCCATTTGCCAAGCCAGTGTCCGTGTGTGAATACGCTTTTAGAAGGGGCTCATCCCCATTGCATCCAACTTGCAATACAGGCAGCCTTTGTAGTAGTGGTAGTAGTAGTACTACAAGGCCCAGCATTCCCTGAGTGCACTGCAGCGAGGCTGATTGAAATTCTCATTCATTGCCATTTGCCAAGCCAGTGTCCGTGTGTGAATACGCTTTTAAAAGGGGCTCATCCCTGGCCGTTATTAACAGGATAACAATCCAACTTGCCATACAGGCAGCCTAGAAGTACTACAACGCCCAGCATTCCCTGAGTGCACTGCAGCGAGGCTGATTGAAATTCTCATTCATTGCCATTTGCCAAGCCAGTGTCCGTGTGTGAATACGCTTTTAAAAGGGGCTCATCCCTGGAATAACAATCCAACTTGCCATACAGGCAGCCTAGTAGTACTACAAGGCCCAGCATTCCCTGAGTGCACTGCAGCGAGGCTGATTGAAATTCTCATTCATTGCCATTTGCCAAGCCAGTGTCCGTGTGTGAATACGCTTTTAAAAGGGGCTCATCCCTGGCCGTTATTAACAGGATAACAATCCAACTTGCCATACAGGCAGCCTAGAAGTACTACAACGCCCAGCATTCCCTGAGTGCACTGCAGCGAGGCTGATTGAAATTCTCATTCATTGCCATTTGCCAAGCCAGTGTCCGTGTGTGAATACGCTTTTAAAAGGGGCTCATCCCTGGAATAACAATCCAACTTGCCATACAGGCAGCCTAGTAGTACTACAAGGCCCAGCATTCCCTGAGTGCACTGCAGCGAGGCTGATTGAAATTCTCATTCATTGCCATTTGCCAAGCCAGTGTCCGTGTGTGAATACGCTTTTAAAAGGGGCTCTGAAATGTCTGGGAAAAAAAAGGTTGTGAAAGGACGGGGTAGAGGAAGAAACACCCATGCCGTCTCCTCTTCCAGTCCAAATGTTGGATCTGTTGGTGCCAGACCCAGTAGCAGCATTTGTGGCACAAGACATGTGCCCAGTTCCACTAGTAGCAGCTGCCATGTGCCTGCTAGTAGTAGTATCAGCAAGCCAGACTTGTCCATCTCCTCCGGTGGGCGGGTTACTTTAGACAATACGGCCATTGTGGACTGGTTGGCTGGCTCGCGGTCATCTCAGCAGGAAGACTCTGACGATCTGGCTTCAAGCCAGGTTTCGTTGGATTCCAGATCCTCTACAGTTCCTTGGCACGGTGACAGTAGTAATATAGGTATTTCTAGCGTTTCCATTCCATCATCTATGTCTTCGCTCCCCCTTCCTAGCGGGAAGCCATCTTTCCTGAGAGTCCTAAGAGACATCTCCTCGGGTGCGAAGGAAGATACTGAACAACATAGTGATGATGATGATTTGTTTTCCGCGAGTCAGCCAACGGAGTGTGTTGCGGCGGTGGTGGAGGTGGAAGCGGTGACCGAGACGCATAGCTGCGGTAGTGGGGGTGTTGGTGGTGGTAGCCGTGGTGGCAGACGCAGTAATGAGGGGGGGCATGGAGCCCGCCATGATGTCACATCACATTCACAACACAGTGACAGAAGTGGCGGGGATGATGAGGAAGGCTATGATGATGATGTTGTTTTAGACAGGACGTGGGAACCAGGTGACGAGGTGATGACGGCGTCAGAGGAGGAGGGTAGTAGTGGCGGCACTGGATGTGATAAACAGCCAAGCCGAGGTAGGGGCAGAAGTCAATCTGCAAAACGTTGCAGCGGTAGGGTCAGCTCAGGAGCCGGTGACGGCGACACAGATGCTGGTGTAGGTTCCCGAAAAAAGCCTGCCAGACAAGGGGCAAGCTCGGGTGGTTGTGGTGGTGGTGGTGGTGGTGGACGTGGTACTACCTCTTTACGGTACTCTGCCGTGTGGCAATTTTTCTGTACCTTCCCAGAGGAGGAAAACATGGCACAGTGCCGTATCTGCAAGCAGAAAGTAAGGCGTGGGCAGGGCAGCAATGTAGGAACTACTGCTCTACGTAAACACATGGAACGGCATCACAAGGCCATGTGGGACAATCAACATGCCCCACCATCATGTACATCTAATGAAGACCCCTCTTCCGCTGCTGCTGCTGCTCCGAGTCCCTGTCATCTAAGTAGTAGCCAGGCCTTATCCACCATGTCGTTGTCATCATCATCATCACTGTCATCTAGTGCTCCTCCTATGTCCCGTCAGTTATCCATTACGGAATCGTTGTCCAATAAGCAACAATATATACCCAGTCATCCACTTGTCGTGCGGCTTAATTCACACCTGGCAAAGTTGTTGGTGGTGCAGTCGCTGCCATACCACCTGGTCGACTCCGCCGGCTTCAAGCAATTGATGGCGTGCGCTCAGCCTAGGTGGCGAATACCTAGCCGACATTACTTCTCCAAAACAGCTGTCCCTGCCTTGCACAAGCATGTGGAGGAAAAGGTGTCCAAGTCCTTGCAATTATCCGTGTGCAGCAGGGTACATGCCACCGTCGACACGTGGAGCAGCAACTATGGGCAGGGACAGTACATGTCTTTCACGGCCCACTGGGTCAATATTTTGCAGTCCGATGCACCACCGCAGCAATGCCAGGCATTACCACCTCCACGCTTGTATGTTTCTAGTTCAACTCCGGACACCAGGCGCCTACCATCCTTCTCCTCCTACTCCTCCTCCTCCTCCTTGCCTTCCTCCTTGGAGGTCTTCCCGTCCCCGACAGGACACAGCGTATCTTCCACTCCTCCTCCCTCCTCTTTTCATAGGTGCAAGGTGAAGAGCCACAACGCTGTCTTACACCTGCTGAGCCTGGGCGAGAAAAGCCACACAGGGCAGGAGCTGCTGCTGTGCATCAAGGAGGAAATCGCACGCTGGCTGTCTCCTCTGAAACTCACACTGGGCAATGTTGTCTCTGATAACGGCAAGAACGTTGTGGCTGCACTGCGTCTAGGTCACCTGACACACGCTCCTTGCATGGCACATGTGATCAATCTGGTCATAACACGCTTCTTAAAGTCATATGTTGGTTTGAAGGGTGTGCTGGCCATGTCCAGGAGGGTTTGCGTTCGCTTTAGACGTTCGTATGCATTTAAGCACGCCCTCCTGGACTTGCAGCGTCAAAACAATCTCCCAGAACACAGCCTGATTTGCGACGTTCCAACACGATGGAATTCCACCCTGCACATGTTGGACCGTCTGTACGAACAGCGGAAAGCCGTGAATGATTTCCTGATGCAGCAGACGGGCAGCGTTTGGAGCCAGTGTAATTTCGAGCTCAGGCACTGGCAGCTGGTTAGAGACGCATGTCGCGTTTTGAGGCCCTTTGAAGAGGCCACACGATTTGTGAGCCGTGACGCTAGCGGAATGAACGATGTTATGCCGCTGATATTCATTATGGAGCAAACGCTCACAGCGATGATTCAGCAAAGGATGGAGGAAGGATCACATCTGGCTATGGATGTTGAGGAGGAGGAGGAGGATGAGGAAACAGGACCTGAAGAGGAGCTGGATTTGGAGATGGAATCACAGGAAGGGATAGGGGACGAGGCAGCCGCACAACATGACAGTGATGGTGGTGATGACGAGTCTGACGACGACCTTGATGATGGACAACCATGGCAGTATGGGGCGGAGATGGAACCAACCGGGCCCTCTGAAACGCTGGCCAGGATGGCGAGCTGTATGCTTCGTTACTTGCGCGCTGACTGTCGTATTGTTAGCATGAAGCAAAGAGATGACTACTGGATAGCCACACTTTTAGACCCTCGGTATAAAGCCAGAATGGGGGAGTTTTTTGCGCCTTCCGAGAGGGAGGCAAAATTGGCTTATTATAGAGAGAAGCTATGCAGCCAGCTTGTCATGGCTTTCAAACGGCAGACACCCGCTGCAAGCATGTCTGACCGGGGGGCCACTCTCCGCTCCCCACTGTCTCATCGTTCCACCGCCTCTGGCAGAGCTACCTCTGCAATAGGCGGCAGCCGTGGCAGCAGCGGCAGCAGCAGCAGCAGCAGCAGCCAATTCAGTTTGGAAAATATGATGACAACATTTTTACATCCAATACCCCGACCTGACACACATCGTAGCACTAGTCACCAAAGGGATGTTCACCATCTCCAGGTGCAGCACCTAAACAACCAGGTTCACTCGTACTTGGACTGTGCCCTTTCTCCGTCAGAAATGCTGATCCCAGACCCCATGGACTTCTGGGTCAGCAGATTGGATCATTGGCAAGAACTGGCCCAGTTTGCCATGGGTGTACTGTCTTGTCCACCCTCCAGTGTAGCGTCAGAGAGGGTATTCAGCGCAGCAGGGGGCTTCGTCACCCCTAAGCGAACAAGATTGTCCGCCAACAGCTTGGAAAATCTCACGTTTCTGAAAATGAATCAAGCGTGGATCGGTGAGGATTTTAAAACCCCTGTGCCTGATGCCACTGATTAGATCTTACATTGCTGCTGCTGCTGCCGCCTGCTACTGCCGCCTGCTACTATGGGATTCTGTCCTGTCCACTCTTTTTTTAATGTGCCGCTGTTGGTGCTGCAGCTGCTACTACTTCTACCACCAATCCACCCCAGTGCCGTCTGCTACAAGCAGGCCTGCCCCACCAGAGGGCTTTGTCCTGTGACTCTCCAGTCTCTTTTTTTAATGTGCTGCTACTACTGCTACTACTGCTTGCACCCTTGCTGTCTGTGTTGGCTAGTACCTCTACTACCACCAATACACCTACACTGCCATCTGCTACAAGCAGGCCTGAGGCCTGCCCCACTACAGGGCTTTGTCCTCCTGTGACTGTCCAGTCTCTTTTTTTAATGTGCTGCTACTACTGCTACTACTGCTTGCACCCTTGCTGTCTGTGTTGGCTACCTCGACTACTACCACCAATACACCTCCACTGCCGCCCGTCTGCTACAAGCAGGCCTGAGGCCTGCCCCACCACAGTGCTTTGCCCTCCTCTGACTGTCCAGTCTCTTTTTTTAATGTGCTGCTACTACTGCTACTACTGCTTGCACCCTTGCTGTCTGTGTTGGCTACCTCGACTACTACCACCAATACACCTCCACTGCCGCCCGTCTGCTACAAGCAGGCCTGAGGCCTGCCCCACCACAGGGCTTTGTCCTCCTGTGACTGTCCAGTCTCTCTTTTTTTTAATGTGCTGCTACTACTGCTACTACTGCTTGCACCCTTGCTGTCTGTGTTGGCTACCTCTAATACCACCAATACACCTACACTGCCGCCCGTCTGCTACAAGCAGGCCTACCCCACCACAGGGCTATGTCCTGTGACTGTCGTCCAGTCTCTTTTTTTAATGTGCTGCTGCTACTACCAGTCCTACCACCCTTGCTGTCTGTGTTGGCTAGTCTACCTCTACTACCACCAATACACCTCCACTGCCGTCTGCTACAAGCAGGCCTGAGGCCTGCCCCACCACAGGGCTTTGTCCTCCTCTGACTGTCCAGTCTCTTTTTTTAATGTGCTGCTACTACTGCTACTACTGCTTGCACCCTTGCTGTCTGTGTTGGCTACCTCGACTACTACCACCAATACACCTCCACTGCCGCCCGTCTGCTACAAGCAGGCCTGAGGCCTGCCCCACCACAGGGCTTTGCCCTCCTCTGACTGTCCAGTCTCTTTTTTTAATGTGCTGCTACTACTGCTACTACTGCTTGCACCCTTGCTGTCTGTGTTGGCTACCTCGACTACTACCACCAATACACCTCCACTGCCGCCCGTCTGCTACAAGCAGGCCTGAGGCCTGCCCCACCACAGGGCTTTGCCCTCCTCTGACTGTCCAGTCTCTTTTTTTAATGTGCTGCTACTACTGCTACTACTGCTTGCACCCTTGCTGTCTGTGTTGGCTACCTCGACTACTACCACCAATACACCTCCACTGCCGCCCGTCTGCTACAAGCAGGCCTGAGGCCTGCCCCACCACAGGGCTTTGCCCTCCTCTGACTGTCCAGTCTCTTTTTTTAATGTGCTGCTACTACTGCTACTACTGCTTGCACCCTTGCTGTCTGTGTTGGCTACCTCGACTACTACCACCAATACACCTCCACTGCCGCCCGTCTGCTACAAGCAGGCCTGAGGCCTGCCCCACCACAGGGCTTTGTCCTCCTGTGACTGTCCAGTCTCTCTTTTTTTTAATGTGCTGCTACTACTGCTACTACTGCTTGCACCCTTGCTGTCTGTGTTGGCTACCTCTAATACCACCAATACACCTACACTGCCGCCCGTCTGCTACAAGCAGGCCTACCCCACCACAGGGCTATGTCCTGTGACTGTCGTCCAGTCTCTTTTTTTAATGTGCTGCTGCTACTACCAGTCCTACCACCCTTGCTGTCTGTGTTGGCTAGTCTACCTCTACTACCACCAATACACCTCCACTGCCGTCTGCTACAAGCAGGCCTGAGGCCTGCCCCACCACAGGGCTTTGTCCTCCTGTGACTGTCCAGTCTCTCTTTTTTTTAATGTGCTGCTACTACTGCTACTACTGCTTGCACCCTTGCTGTCTGTGTTGGCTACCTCGACTACTACCACCAATAAACCTCCACTGCCGCCCGTCTGCTACAAGCAGGCCTGAGGCCTGCCCCACCACAGGGCTTTGTCCTGTGACTGTCGTCCAGTGTCTTTTAATGTGCTGCTACTACTCACCCTTGCCAATAAAAAGGGTCAATTTTTGGAGGGCTTGTGAAAAGCCATTGCTTGTTGCTTTTACATCCATGTATGGAAGAACCCCGGCAGGCATCTGCCAATAAAAAGGGTCAATTTTTGGAGGGCTTGTCAAAAGCCATTGCTTGTTGCTTTAATGCTTTTACATCCATGTATGGAAGAACCCCGGCAGGCATCTGCCAATAAAAAGGGTCAATTTTTGGAGGGCTTGTGAAAAGCCATTGCTTGTTGCTTTAATGCTTTTACATCAATGTATGGAAGAACCCCGGCAGGCATCTGCCAATAAAAAGGGTCAATTTTTGGAGGGCTTGTGAAAAGCCATTGCTTGTTGCTTTAATGCTTTTACATCCATGTATGGAAGAACCCCGGCAGGCATCTGCCAATAAAAAGGGTCAATTTTTGGAGGGCTTGTGAAAAGCCATTGCTTGTTGCTTTAATGCTTTTACATCCATGTATGGAAGAACCCCGGCAGGCATCTGCCAATAAAAAGGGTCAATTTTTGGAGGGCTTGTCAAAAGCCATTGCTTGTTGCTTTAATGCTTTTACATCCATGTATGGAAGAACCCCGGCAGGCATCTGCCAATAAAAAGGGTCAATTTTTGGAGGGCTTGTGAAAAGCCATTGCTTGTTGCTTTAATGCTTTTACATCCATGTATGGAAGAACCCCGGCAGGCATCTGCCAATAAAAAGGGTCAATTTTTGGAGGGCTTGTGAAAAGCCATTGCTTGTTGCTTTAATGCTTTTACATCCATGTATGGAAGAACCCCGGCAGGCATCTGCCAATAAAAAGGGTCAATTTTTGGAGGGCTTGTGAAAAGCCATTGCTTGTTGCTTTAATGCTTTTACATCCATGTATGGAAGAACCCCGGCAGGCATCTGCCAATAAAAAGGGTCAATTTTTGGAGGGCTTGTGAAAAGCCATTGCTTGTTGCTTTAATGCTTTTACATCAATGTATGGAAGAACCCCGGCAGGCATCTGCCAATAAAAAGGGTCAATTTTTGGAGGGCTTGTGAAAAGCCATTGCTTGTTGCTTTAATGCTATTACATCCATGTATGGAAGAACCCCGGCAGGCATCTGCCAATAAAAAGGGTCAATTTTTGGAGGGCTTGTGAAAAGCCATTGCTTGTTGCTTTAATGCTTTTACATCCATGTATGGAAGAACCCCGGCAGGCATCTGCCAATAAAAAGGGTCAATTTTTGGAGGGCTTGTCAAAAGCCATTGCTTGTTGCTTTTACATCAATGTATGGAAGAACCCCGGCAGGCATCTGCCAATAAAAAGGGTCAATTTTTGGAGGGCTTGTGAAAAGCCATTGCTTGTTGCTTTTACATCCATGTATGGAAGAACCTCGGCAGGCATCTGCCAATAAAAAGGGTCAATTTTTGGAGGGCTTGTGAAAAGCCATTGCTTGTTGCTTTTACATCCATGTATGGATGAACCCCGGCAGGCATCTGCCAATAAAAAGGGTCAATTTTTGGAGGGCTTGTCAAAAGCCATTGCTTCTTCTTTTACCACCTTATATGTATGAACCCTGGCAGGCATCAGCCGCCTAAAATGGTAAATTTTTGTACCTTTTTTAACAATGCATTAAGCATACAACATGCACAAGTGCAGTGGTTTCTGTTAGTTATCTCCGTGTCCCATCCGTTTTCCTAGAGCCATACATGTTGGCGTAACTTTGACACCAACTTTGCATTAAAGACAGCTCAAAAGTACTTGGATACACTCATGGGTGACCTAAGAGTGTTATACAGGGCTTCTAGGGCTTTAAAACAGTGTTATACACGATTTTTAGGGGCTTTCTTGTATTACAGGTTCGGTCAGAACTAGTTCGGTCCGAATCGAACTTTTGCACGAAATTCGGCGAACTTGCCGAACCGAACTTTTCATAAGTTCGCTCATCTCTAATAAGGACAAAACAGGGACTTATGCATAGACCAGGGTTGGAAGGACAAGCGGAACAATAATATCGTGACTCACTTCGCTGTCCTCGTTTGCTGCAGACCCGACACCGTTTTTTGGGGTATTTTTGGTTAGATGTTGAAGGGATGGGGTGTAAAAAATGTTTTTCAACAAGTCGGTGTACATCCTCTGACTCATGGACTACTCTCTGGTCTGCAGATTGAAATAGGAGATCTTCAATCACTTTCTCCTGAAATTCAAAGAATGTCGCCCTGCCCGCTGATTTTTTGTACAGGACAAATGCGTTCTGCATCGCAACCTGAATTTGTTATAGCCGATGACACACACAGGCTTTTGTCTATCTGCAGAGGCCCCACGTTCTCTAATAGTTGCTGTTGCACTTGAATGGACAGTGCTGATCATGTAGACGTCCTTGCGGTCACGAAATTTTAAAGCCAGCATCTTCTCAATTTGAAAAGTGCATGACTCCCCCTTTTCGTAGTTTTTTATCCACAAGTTTACGTGGGAAACCTTTGTGATTCCTGCGTATTGTGCCACAGGCTCCGGTGTTGGCACAATGAAGGGCGCTAAACAATGGCACACTGGTATAAAAACTGTCCGTGTATACATGATACCCCTTGTGTAGGAAAGGGCCAATTAAATCCCACACAATCTTACCAGTGGTACCAATATTTGGAGGGCACCCTGGTGGATTAAATTCACTGTCTTTACCCTCGTAGATCTTAAATGCACATGTGTAGCCAGTAGTGCTTTCACATAACTTGTAGATCTTTACCCCGTATTTTGCACTTTTTGAGGGTATGAATTGACGGAATGAGAGATGCCCTTTGAAATTTGTGGGATTTCACAACCTGGCATTAGGTGACGAAGGCTTATTGGCAATGTACTGCCTGGCATACAAATTTGTTTCCTGCACAAAATGTTCCAAAACTTGGTCCGTAATTATGCCAGGAGTAGCAATAAAGTCATTTATGGTGGGAGAAAATAAACTCGTGGGTTCCCACACTAAATCGGTTTGGTGGGGTTGTGCAATTTCAGGGGCTGCACTTTGAATGGACGTTGTGGCAACTGCGCCGTCTCCCATATCACTGGTGCTGGGTCTCATATCCATAGAATCCCTTGAAGCGACACTTTCGCTGTCGCTTTCAAGTAAGGCTGGGTTCACACGACCTATTTTCAGACGTAAACGAGGCGTATTATGCCTCGTTCTACGTCTGAAAATAGGGCTACAATAAGTCGGCAAACATCTGACCATTCATTTGAATGGGTTTGCCGACGTACTGTGCAGACAACCTGTCATTTACGCGTCATCGTTTGACAGCTGTCAAACGACGACGCGTAAAAATACAGCCTCGTCAAAAGAAGTGCAGGACACTTCTTTGGACGTTTTTGGAGCCGTTTTCTCATAGACTCCAATGAAAACAGCTCCAAAAACGGACGTAAAAAACGCAGCGAAAACGCAGCGAAAACCGTGAGTTGCTCAAAAAAACGTCTGAAAATCAGGGTCTGTTTTCCCTTGAAAACAGCTCCGTATTTTCAGACGTTTTTGGTCACTACGTGTGCACATACCCTAAAAGCTCAACTTCAGATGCAGAATCCGTATCTGAGCATAGCATCTGATAGGCTTCCTCAACGCTGTATCTTCTGGCAGCCATAATGTTAATACAGTCTAAACCGCAAATAATAAATGGAACTAACGGTTTAAAAATTTTTTTTATCAACTAATCAACTAAGAACACTAAAAGAATGAAACGTTTTTTTTTTTATTGTTTTTTTTAAGTTTTTTTTTTTTCAAACCTAAACATAAACCCTACGCCTAACACAAACCGTAAACGTTCTGTTCCATTTAAGGAGTTAGGGACTCGCAAGTCTGGGGATCCTTGTCGTGGATTGCGAGCTTGCGTCCTTTTGGCCAAAATGATTACTAATACCACAGGTATTTTTCATTACTACATATATTCGCTTCTCTTGGACACAGCCGGGTCTTTGATGCTGGGAGAGCATGGTGTGTTGTTGTTTGGCATAGCAAGCAGGGTAGCCCGCTCTATGAACTATCAAAGCGTCACAAATAGGCTTCTACCTGGCTATACACGTTGTGCCTCATGACGTACACACTATCCCTCCATGTTTCACACACTTGCACCCCATTATCCATTTATTTCTATTGAGGCACTTCACTCATTACTGCCCTCTATATTTCACTCATAGTATTACACTTGCACACACACTATTCATTTATTATTTCTTACTATACATCCCATGCACCACACACACCACTCCCCTCAAGACCAGTGGGAGTGGCTATTATTATTTAAAGCACCTGCTCATTCCTTCATCAGCGTTTCTGACCTGGCTGTGTCCATTTGTAAGTATGGCCTTTTTCGGTGTTTTTGTATATGTCCCCTTGTTTTTATCGGTTCTGTTCAAACCGTAAACCCAAGCCCAGAACAGCACCCTACGCCGTCTAAGGCCCCATGCACACAAACGTGTTTTTGCGGCCGCAATTCCCCCGAAAATCCACGGGAGAATTGCGGCCCCATTCTTTTCTATGGGGCCATGCATACGACCGTAGTTTTTGCGGTCCTTGCGGTCCGGGCTCATTGAAAACAGTCCGCAGCCGGCCGACCCGAAAATCACGGCCTAACAGCGTACACGCCGTCTAACAGCGTACCCTAAAAAGAAAGTAGTTTATAGTACGATTCTTAGTATATACAGTAAATATATTTATATTTATATATATATGTATATACTATATACTATAAAATACTGAAAAAAATGTGTTTTTTTTTTATAAACTGTGTGTGAGGAACAAGTGATTTTGTGTGGGGACACTGACACACTTGTATCTGTTTCTCTCCACAGCTAGAACAGTGAGGAGAAACAGATACATGTTTTTACTTTTATTTTACAGTAGTGATCACTATGATTGGATCTCATAGTGATCACAAAAGATCAGGAACCAATACTATTGGCTCCTGATCACTGCTCTAAGAACAGAGCTGCTAGCAACAGCTCGTTCTTAGAGCAGGAGCTGTCATTTAGACACTCCCGGCGGCTCTGTACGCAGTAACAGCATGTGACCGCTGTGATTGGCTGTCACAGCGGTCACATGCTGTTACGACGAAATCGGCAGGTCCTGATGGCTGCACTAAGAACCGGACCTGTTACTTACAGCCGGTTTTTAGTGCAGATTTCACCAGGGTGCCGTTAAACCCCCTCTACTACAGCGACGCCAAAAGGCGTCGCTGTAGACTGAGTACCTGAACTGCCTGACGTCAAAAGACGGTGGTTAATGGGGTTAAGGGGTTAATCAGCTGCCACTCCACGACGGACAAGCAGACATGCGTGCCCTTCTGGGCACTACAGGCGGTAAAATCCATAATTGACTGTTTGGATCATCCTTCTGTTCCTCCTCTGGCTACTACCGATGCTCCACTACCTGCTATTCCTCCTGCCTGTCCTGGGTCTGCAGTCTTGTTACCTCTACCTCCTCACTACGACGGGGATCCTGGGACCTGTAGAGGTTTTGTTAATCAGTGTACTATTCACTTTAAGTTTCGTGCTCATCTCTTGCATATTTTTCTCCTTGCTGGCAAAGCCCTGGCATGGGCAAATCCCTTCTTGGAGAGGGTTTGACCTACCACTGTTTCTAGAGACATTCCATACAGTGTTCGAGGAACCGGATCGAACATCCTCTGCAGCTGCCTGCCTGCTGACCCTCAAACAAGGGGAATCAATCTTAGGAGAGTATGCCATCTCCTTCCGTATGCTGGCCCAGAGCTATAATGAGGCCTTGGTGGCTACTTTCTGGCAAGGATTGTCTCCACACATCATGAATAAGCTTGCTGCTCGTGACCTCCCATCCACCCTGGATGCCCTTATCCTGTTTGCAATTAGGATCGACATGAGAGTTCAGGAACATGCTCAGGAGGCCAACCAGGAGAGACGGTTCTATAGACTGGCACCCAAGTTCCAGAGACTCCTACTGCGTTCTTCAGTTGTTCCACCTGAGGAGCCCATGCAGGTGGACAGACTCAAATTGTCTGACCAGGAGAAACAGCGCAGACACTCTTCAGGTCTTTGTCTGTATTGTGGCCACAAGGGCCATTTTGTGCATCAATGTCCTCAGAAACCTGAAAATCTCCAGCACCTAGGGTTGATTGGAGAGACAAATCTAAGTAAACCCACCCCTGCTACGAAGTTCTCTAATAGACTGTCTATTCCTGTATCGATCGTCACCAGTGAAGGATCGCACTGTGGGCATGCTTACTTGGATTCCGGAGAGGCTGCAAATGTTATCCCCAGGACTTAGTCTTCACTTGGCCACTGTTCCTCTAGAGAAACCTCTGTAGATGGACAGTCTCTCCCTGACCCTATCCTGTCTATCACCAAACCTCTGAGACTACAGATAGGAGTTCTTCATTCAGATCTGATAGCTTTCTCTGTCTTGTCCGAAGCTATCAACCCCATCTTGCTATGATTACCATGGCTTCGCCAACATGCTTCAGTCCTTGAGGTCCTGCAGTGGGGATCTCAATGTCCGCACCACTGCCTGTTCAGGTTTGTCCCGTTCTTTCCCCACTACCTCAGGCACTCGTAGGATTGCCCCCACAGTATGCCAGCTACGCTTATGTCTTCAGCAGGAAAGAGGCAGAAGTTCTTCCTCCTCATCTTCCATATGACTGCCCTATAGAGTTGCTTCCTCGAGTCTTACTCCATCGTGGACGGGTCTACTCGCTTTCCTTGCCTGACACCCAGGCCATGTCTGAGTATGTCAAGGAGAACCTGTTGAGAGGATTCATCAGGAAGTCTTCTTCAGCGGAGAAAAAGGATTGGTCACTGTGATCGTGCATTGATTATTGTGGGTTAAACCAAGTCACGGTAAAAAATAAGTACCCCTTACAGCTTATCTCTGAGCTCCTCAACAGGATTCATGGAGCCAAGGTTTTTACTAAGCTGGATAAATGTGGGCCTATAACCTGATTCTTATACGCAAGGGTGATGAATGGAAAACCACATTTAACACCCAAGACGGTCATTACGAGTATCTTCTCACGCACTTCGGACTGTATAATGCTTCAGCAGTATTCCGAGAATTCGTGAACAACATCTTCCATGATCTTCTATATGTCTTTGTTGTGGTGTATCTGGACGACATCTTGATCTACTCACCCGATCTGATGACTCATCAGAAGTAAGTCTTGTTGCGGCTAAGGGGGAATAAATTATACGTAAAACTGGAGAAGTACATATTTGAAAAGAGGTCATTGCCCTTCCTGGGCTATATTGTCTTTGATCGTTGTCTTCAAATGTACCTGGAGAAGGTGAAGTCCGTCTTGGAGTGGCCATGTCCTAATTTATACAGTCAGTTCATTCCACATTTGTCGTCCCTTACCGCTCCTATCTCAGTCTTACCAGAAAGGGAGGGAACGCTAAGGACTGGACCCCTGAGCCAAAGTCAGCATTCTCCAACCTCAAGAGCGCCTTCACGTCTGCCTCTGTCCTTCATCATCCTGATGTTATGCAACAGTTTTCAGTGGAGGTTGATGCCTCTTCCATTGGTGCTGGAGCACCCCTGTCCCAGAATATTTCTAAGGGTAAGGCAGTATCTTGCGGATTCTTCCCAAAACTCATCTCTACTGCGCACCGCAACTACTCCATTGGGAATCAAGAATTGCTTGCTGTCAAGTTGGCCTCGGAGGAATGGATACAGCTGCTAGAAGGGTCCGCTCATCCCATCATTATCTACACCGATCACAAGAATCTTATCTATCTGCAGTCTGCACAGCGACTGAACCCTTGTCAAGCTAGATAGTTACTGTTCTTTGCCAGATTTAGTTTTGTTCTCCACTCCTGCCCTGCAGACAAAAACATTAAGGCCGATGCCCTGTCTCGATAGTTTGAAACTGACGACTCAGAAGGGAAACCTCAACATATTATTGATCCTTTTAGGATTATTGCTGTAAATCCTTTGCAGATCAAGGACATTCCTCCTGGAAAGATTTTTGTCTGTCCTGCTGACAGGAAAATAATTTCAAACTGGCTGCACATTCTGGTGTCCACAAGACTCGGGACTTTACTGTTTGTCATTATTGGTGGCCCTCGCTACCTAGGGATGTCTTGAACTTTGCTTTCTCCTGTGCCAATTGTGCCCTAAACAAGTTCTTTCATTCTAAACCTGCTGGTCTGCTCCAACCTCTGCCGGTGCCTGATGCTCCCTGGCAACACATTGCTATGGACTTTATCACTGACCTTCCACCTTCTGCTGGATGTACTACGATCTGGGTAGTAGTGGTTCATTTCTCTAAAATGGCACATTTTATTCCTTTAACGGGCCTTCCTCTTCTCCTCGTCTGGCAGATCTGTTTGTCCAACATATCTTTCATCTACATGGGCTACCTTTTCATATTGGTTCTGACTGGGGTGTACAGTCCACGTCGAAATTCTGGAGAGCCCTGTGTAATCTTTTGCATGTGAAGCTGGACTTCTCTTCTGCCTATCACTCACAGTCTAATGGTCAAGTGGAGAGGATCAACCAAATACTAGAGAATTATCTCCGTCATCTTGTCTCTGTCCAACATGACAATTGGGTACAACGCCTGCCTTGTGCGGAGTTCTTATACAATAACCATACAAGTGAGTCTGCTGCTTCCTCTTTATTCTATATTGTATGCAGTCAGCACCCACAAGTTCCTCTTCCAGTGCCAACTATATCTCAAGTGCCTGCAGCTAATTCTTCATTCAGGACTTTACTTCACATTTGGCAGCAGATCAAGTCTACGATTATTCAGGGAGTGGATTGCATAAAAGCATATGCCGATAAGAAGAGAAGGGTCCCTCCTCAGTTTCTCCCCGGAATCAAGGTCTGGCTCTTTTCAAAGAAAATTAGTCTGAAGATTCCTTCCGACAAATTCGCTCCCAGGTTCCTTGGGCCCCATCGAGGTGTTACAACAGATCAACCCAGTGTCCTATAAGCTTCGGCTGCCTCCTACTGTCAAAATCGCCAACTCGTTCCATGTGTCCCTTTTAAAGTCTGTGGTCCTGAACCGCTACAGTAAATCTCCTAGTTCTGCAGTTGCTCCCAGAAGTTCTCCTGACGCCTTTGAGGTGAAGGAGATTCTGGACTACAAGAGAGTAGGAGGAAAGACTTTCTAACAGGTGGACTGGAAAGGGCTTGTTCCTGAGGAGAGGTCTTGGGAGCCAGAAGAGAACCTTAATGCCCTTACCCTCATAAAAAATTCCTCTCACGCTCTGGACCCAAGTAGAGGGGGCGTAAGGGGAGGTACCGCTCAAGTGTAAAAAATAGATGGTGATTAACATATCCACATGTTTGTGTTGACACTGCATCTAGTTTTCTTATATTGTGCTTCTTTCGGACTTGTAAAGATGGGAAGACATTAAGAGAATATATGGCCTCATTTATTAACACTATGCTGCTCTCTCTTTCAATTTTGTGCCAATAATAGAAGGAAGTTTTCTTTGGTCGGGTCCTTCAAGCGCGGTATTCAATGCCAGTGCTACCGGTTATACTTGAAAGATGTACAGACATATTTTATACAAGTCATACAATGTACAGCAACAATGTGATGGCTGGAACTGCCTCTCTTTGGTGAGGCGTGTGATGTTAGCCGGCATTGATAATGTTGTGTCGGTCAGTCTGGAGCGCATTTGACGCTTAACAATGATACGTTTTGAAAAGAGGTGCTCACAGCAGTAAGTTGTTTTTCGACTTACTTACTTACTTGAAGGGGTTTTCCCTTCAGGGACATTTATGACCTATCCACAGGATAGGTCATAAATGTCAGAGAGATGCAGGTCCCACCTCTGGGACCCCCACCTATCTCTAGAATGGGGCCCCATAAACCCAGTTCTACCTTTCTGTGTTCCGGCTGATTTCCCACCATGAAGAAGAAAACAGCGTAGCTCGCTGAGCTGCGCTGTTTCCATAACTCCCATAGTAGTGAATGACAGTTATGGAAGCAGTGTAGCATGGGAGTTATGCTGTTTCCGTAACTACTATTCAGTTCTATGGGACTTACGGAAACAGCGTAGCTCAGCAAGCTACGCTGTTTTTTTCTTCATGGTCGGAAATCACACACTTCAGCCACAACACAAAGAGGTAGAACGATGTACAGGGGCCCTGTTCTTGAGATACATCTGGGACCCAGAGGTGGGACCCTCATCTAATGGACATTTATGACATATCCCGTGGATATATTATAAATGTCCTTGATGAAAAAAGCCCCTTTAAGTCACCTGACCTAACTTCGATTAAGTAGGGAGTGCGGACGGAGCCAAGGAGGGAATGGCAAGGCAGCAGCGGTGGTCAGAGTGAGGTCGGGGCGTGCTGTGACAGGAGTGGACCAGCTTGGTCACCTGACCTCACGTCACATCACTGACTCAGGTCAGATGAGCGGACTGGTCCACTCTTGGGCTGGGCTGGCATGCACTGACTTCATTCAGACTGCCGCCACCATACTTGGCACAATCCGCCCTTCTCCTGCTCCTAAATGTGAGTGAGTATGGAGGACGGAGACAAGGAGGGAATGACACGGCGGCAGCGGCGGTCAGAGTGAGGTCGGGGCGTGCTGTGACAGGAGTGGACCAGCCCAGTCACTTGACCTCAATCACTGATGTAAGGTCAGGTGACTGGACTGTGTCGGCCTGCAGGGGCGTAGCTAAAGGCTCATGGGCCCTGGTGCAAGAATTCAGCTTGGGCCCACCTACCCCTCCCCAACACAACCAAACACCTGTGCACGCCTATGCCCAGCTGCCTTGCTCGACAGACCACATGAATTCCCCCACAGTATAATGCCACCACACAGTATAATGCCCCCCATAGCTACCCCACACATAGTATAATGCCCCCATAGATGCTCCCACACAGTCTAATGCCCCCCATAGCTGACCACCACAGTATAATGCCCCCATAACTGCCCCCCAGTCTAATGCCCCCCATAGCTGCCCCACAGTATAATGCCCCTATAGCTGCCCCACAGTATAGTGCCACCCATAACTGTCACATACAGTAAAATGCCCCCATACAGTATAATGCCCCCCATAGCTGCCCCATACACTATAATGCCCTATGCAGTGTAATTCCCCCATAGCTGCCCCATTCAGTATAATGCCTCATACAGTATAATGCCCTCCATAGCTGCAACTTACAGTATAATGCCCCCCATAGCTGCCCCATACAGTATAATGCCCCCCATACAATATGTACCTAATAGAAAAATAATATAATTACTTACCTATCCCCGTTCCCACGATGGGTGGAGGAGATCCTTCTCCTCCTCTGCACTGTGCTGTGAGTGACGGAGTTGCAACCCCTATAGCTCACGTCACTGTCTCAGGTCAGGTGACCGGACTGGTCCACTTTTGTGCTTGCACAGTCCAGTTACCTGACCTCACGTAACTGACTCAGGTCAGGTGACTGGACTGAACCACTCGGGCCAGCTCGCACCGACCTCACTCAGACTGCCGCCACCATACTTGGCATCGTCTGCCCTTCTCCTGCTCCTAAATGTGAGGGAGTAGGTCAGACTAATGGCGGCAGCGGCGGTCAGACTGAGGTCGAGTCGGACCAAATGATCTTGCGGGCCGGACGTTCCCCACCCCTGCTCTAGAGTATATAGTAGCACTCCAGGCAAAGTGACTACAGTGGTTTATTCACCAATGATGCAGACTGTTCGATTACTATAAGGGAATAACTGAACTGATATCCCCGCCTCTTAAGTAATTTAGGAGAAACAAAAACTTAATGGACCGATTAGTAAAGAATGACATAGGCCCAGGTAGACAGGGACCCAGTTTAGCATCTTCGCTTAAACCTGGTTGCATCCCCTGCCTAGGCTGTGATAACTGTGGGCTGATGACTAAGGGCGAAACATTTGTGCACCCCTCCAACAAACGGATCTACAAAATCAAAATTACCTCACATGTAGATCTGATTTTGTTATCTACGTTGTGACGTGCCCATGCAATAAGCTATACGTAGGTGAGACCACCACTGAATGCAGAATTAGACTTAATAATCATAGGTCATCTATTAATACTAAGAAAACCAAGCTTCCAATTCCCCGACATTTCATTGAGCTGGCCAAAGGGTGAACCAGTTAAGATTTTCTATTATTGACCATATCCCACCCCTCAGGAGGAGAGGGGACAGTGAAAAACTACTCAAAATACACGAACTGGGGTGGATCAACAGGTTAGATACCCTCCAACCTAGGGGACTGAATATTGACTTCAATCTAAACCCTTTCTTCTGATACTTGCCCACTGATCCTCACCAACATCGATCCTAAGTAGTAGGATGTACATGTGCTTCTCTTATAACCTTATTTTAATTTAATTTATACTCATATTCTCTTTTCTTTTAATTCCTAGATTGAAATACTACGACATAGAATGAGCATGGATGGAATGGACGGATACATTTTCATCGTTATTTCTATTGTCACTAGTTATTTTTTTAGCAATTTTTTTGTATTCAATAAATGTTTTGGACTATATCACTTTGCATAGTTCTTTTGACGTAGATCCTACTGAGCGCCATGCTAAAAGTCCACTGGGTAATTGTTATTTGTGTCCACACACTGCACTCCCACCTTTACTGATGGTTGTGTACCACCATAGATGACTGTGTAGCCATTGTCACAGGCGACTATATACCTAACATTAACTATGTATGTATCTAGAGGTTGTGGGTTGATTAGCCCCCCTTTTAAGCCCACCTACTTGCACCCCTGACAAGGGGTCTGTCCTGTGAGTCATGATGTGGTACTCTCTTGGGTTAAGCTAAGACACCTAGACCCAGTCATGTACTGGCTCCTTTTAGTGTGTGGGCACCTGGACGTGGGGGACTGACATTCTCTTGCGTGCCATGTCTCCCACTCATTGTGAGGCTGCTATTCTCCTCTTGGACTTGGGCAGTAATGTGACTGGGGATACATATAGGCATCCCATTATAAGCCTAGGACCGTATTCTGAACTTTACTAGCTAGATACGCTGGTCCGAGATTTATTTATGAAATGAGAGTTTTTTAACCCCTTAGTACTGTAGTTCTCTAATATGTTAGTTTTATCCTGTGGTTATTGTTAATATACGAGTGTGGACACTTTATCTGACATTAGAACTAAAATTTCTACACTTTTATTTAATTTCATTTTAGTTTTATTTTGCTTCTTTTATTCTGCCCAGTTTGCCCTTATAGTATATGGCCCTTGGAGTCTATGAAGACTGACTACACGTCAGAACAGTCAGTCACATAGTGATTGGACAGATCATGATCCATGTGCAGTGAGTTTGTTTACAGACGCTGCGGGACCTGACACACACACACACACACACACACACACACACACACACACACACACACACACACACATGATGGATGAGTGCCAGCCTTCTAGACTATCTAATTATGCCATGCACCTGCACTGATTATAACATAACACTGTTTTACATGTTAATGTTTCACTGATTTTGTAACTATATCAGTAATTCTATGTTATGACATTAATATGTCTAATGTATATCACTGCAAAAATTTACACTGTACACATGAATGACAATACTGTTTAATTGGCACCCTGATGTTTGTGTGTATATATACACCTGTATTTGAGCATTGTCACATTGCTTGATAATGGCTCCAGGAGTAGCTGAAATGTAAATTGTCTGCATCATTGGTGAATAAACCACTGTAGTCACTTTACCTGGATTTCTGCTTCCTTTTTCCTCTGTTTTGATTTACCTATTTGAACCTTAGAGTCAGGTCTGCTGAAGCCTGCACCCAGATTGGGACTAGATCCCATTTCACAGTGTTGCTCCACCCAGGGCCGCACCTGTCATGAGGTGAAGTGAGCCTGCTGCCTCAGGCGGCATCACCCAGCTAAAAAGGGGGGGGGGGGGCATTTTGGGCACTGCTACTTCTGTTTTAATCCCAGCACAGGCTTTGTGTGCATCACGGGAGTGGGGGGGGGGGGGGCAACGCGGGGGGAAGTAGTGGGGGGGGGGGGCAGCGTCAAGGCCTCACTTATTTAGCAGACGTGCAGCAGGATAGGTGCATGTCTGCTAGAACTCTCCTCTTCTCTGACGCTGCATGCAGCACACAGATCAGCAAGAGGAGCAGAGCAGCCTGTGATTTAAAAGGTGAGGCTGTGATTTGAAAGGTAAGACCAGGCGCCGCTTACTTTACTCAGCCTCCTGCCCCATCGGCCGACGGTAGGTGGGGGCGTTTATACTGCAACAGAGAAACTGTGCCAGGTAAACGCACCAAAAAATGGGCGAAAACGCCTCCCATTGATTTCAATGGGAGGTGGAAGCATTTTTTTTCCCGCAAGCTTTAATACCGGCTTGCGGGAAAAAGAAGCTATATGCCCTATCTTCGGGCGTTTACGTTTCTGACCTTCCATTGACATCAATGGGAGGTAGAGAAAGCGTTCTTCACTGCGTTTTTGCCCGCGGCACTCAATGGCCACTGGCAACTTTCGTGCAAGCAAATTAAAATCTTGAGAATTTTCAGCCAGCAAAAAACTCTGTGTGGACATACTCTAAGCATTTTGCTGACAGCAGAGGGCTCTGGGGGGAGAATAATCCCTCCATAGAGCCCTCAGTAGTTACTATACTGCAAGGGGGGGTCTGAACATCTGACGTTTAGACAGATACCCCTTGCAGTATAGTAACTACTGAGGGCTCTATGGGGGGGGATTATTCTCCCCCACAGAGCCCTCTGCTGTCAGCAAGATGCTCAGACCCCCATGCAGTATAATTCCCCCCCCCAGCATCGGCTGATCACTTTTAAATTAGTGGGGGCAGGAGGCTGAGCGTATGAAAATTCTTCCCCATAGTGCCCTCAGCAGTCAGACCCTCAGACCCTCCTTGCAGTATCATTTCCTCATAGCGCCCTCAGTAGTTATTATACTGCAAGGGGCAAGGGTGTCTAACTGCTTCAACTGTAACTAAACTTTTAAAAAACTTTTGAGATGTCATAGCGACATGTCAGAAGTTTTGATCGGTGGGGGTCCGAGCACTGAGACCCCCACTGATCACTAAAATAAAGCAGCAGAAGTGCTCGGGTGAGTGCTGTGTAGCTTAGTTACTGATCAGCTTTTCTCTGAATGCCGACAAGTTGGGGTACGGACTCATAGACTTTCTATTGAGCCCGTACACTGCTCCGAGAAAAGCCAATCAGAAACTAAGCAGCTCAGCGCTCACTCGATCGGTGAGGGTCTCAGTGCTCGGACCCCCACCGGCCAAAACATCGGACATGTCACTATGACATCTCAGAAGTTTTTTAAACGTTTAGTTACTCTTTAAAGGAAAGGTGTTATCATTTTTATTAGGAGTCCCTGCGTTACCTTTTTTCTGGCGCACAGGACCTTCCAGAAGCACCAGAACTATTGATATCTCATAATATTTCTGGTGCATTTCTAGTTCCTGTGCGCCACAATAGAAATTAGAATTTATTTACATTTAGTTTCTATTGCGGCACAGGGGAGAAGAAAGAAGACAGAAGACTGCTGAGTATAAGTTTTTTTTATTTTTCAAATTGCTAGTTTTTGTTTTGCAGGTTCCACTGGACCGTTTGGACTACATCGAAGATTTGTTGGACTACTTCGATTATTTACGCTTCAATTTTTTAAAAATAATAATAATAAAATGGTCAAAGAGGGTTGTGTGGGGGAGTTTTTATTTCAATTAAAAAAATGTTCATGCCTCTGTGTTTTTTTAGTACTTTATCACCACCTAGTAATGGCAGTTGTCTATTTGACGACGTCCATTACTAAGACAGTGCTTAGCGTTAGCCAGTAAAAAGGCTAACAATAACCCCCCATTATTAATCCGGTACCCACCGCCACTAGGGGTACCGGGAAGAGCCGGGTACGATTCCGTACCTGACCATCTGCAGTGATGGTCAGGTACTGGGGCGACCACAGGCTGGTATTATCAGGCTGGGAAGGGACAAAAACCGTGGGCCTTTCCACCCCGGTAATGCTAGGCTGTGGCTGCTTTATTGTAACTGGCTGGTTATGAAAAATGGGGGAGACCCCACATCATTGTTTTTTCTTTAAATAATAAAAACCAACAAGGGTTCCCCCTATTTTTTATATCCATCCAGATACAATAAAGCTGCAACAGCTTAGAATTACCAGGGTGGAAAGGGCCACAGTTTTTGGCCTTTCCCAGCCTCATAATACCAGGCTGCGGCCGCCCCGGTGCCCGTCCGTCACTTTAGATGGTCGGGTACTGGATCGTGCCTGGCTATTTCCGATTCCCCTGGTGATGATGGGTACCGGCGTAATAATGTGAGGTTAGTGCTAGCCTTTTTACCATCTAATATTAATCCCTTCCTTAGTAATGGAACGTTGTCAATCAGACAGCGGCCATTACTAACGCGCTAATAATGTGTTAAAAAAAAAACAGAGACATAAGAAAACATTATTTTATTGAAATAAAAACTCCCTCATACAACCCTCTTTTACCATTTTATTTTTAAAGAAACGTAGATCATTGAAGTAGTCCAACGAAAAGAAAAGTTAGCAGTACGAAAAAAAATTTTTTACGTAGTTTTCATTTTTTTGTTTCAATTTACATGTGTGAATGATCCAATAGAGGTTGGCTACCTGGATTTCTTATGATTTTTTTGCGGATGGAGGGGCGGCGCCATTTAAATTTTCGCCTCAGGTTGCAGAAAAGCTAGAATTGGCCCTGGCTCCATCTTGGACTTATTCAGAGAATATAGTATATGTGTAAAGGATTTACCAGACACAGCTTCTGTGTCGACGCCCATCACAGCCTGGCCAGACGGAGCTAGCTCCCGCACTCGGTCTATATATACCTTAATTTCCTGCTTTTCCTTTGCCTGTGATTCTGTCCTGTTTCCTGGCTCTGCGGTTCCTGCTTGTAATATTGTCCTCTGCTTCAATTTGACCCTGGCTTTACTGACTACTCTCCTGCTCTGCGTTTGGTACCTCATACACTTCTGGTTTGACTCGACTCGTCCACTACTCTTGTTGCTTACAGTGTTGCCGTGGGCAACTGCCCCATTTCCCTTAGCTTCTGTGTACCCTCGTCTGTTTGTCTGTCGTGCACTTATTGAGCGTAGGGACCGTCGCCCAGTTGTACGCTGTCGCCTAGGACGGGCCGTGCAAGTAGGCAGGGACTGAGTGGCGGGTAGATTAGGGCTCACCTGTTTGTCTCCTTACCCCGGCCATTACAATATGTGTTGGAAATATATGGAACAGAATGTGTTGTCTAGACTTAGTTGAAGTTAACATGCCGGTTTGCCTGGATTTGCACAATGAGTACATGGAAAGTACTATATCAGACCCAGGTCAATAAAATTAAACCAACATTCGGTAACCTTATGGTAGCCCAATACAGGGATAATGCAGGGACAATGCACAAAGCGTTGTCACAGCACAAGAATAGTGTACACAGTGTTCTCGCAGGGATAATTTACACAATGACATTGTAGAACATGAATAAAGCACACAAAATGTCACCATCATGATATCACAGCCAAGGAAAAAACACCTAATAATTATGTAATTATGCAAGTATAATGCTCACAATGATGTCACACAGGGATAATGCAGTGGTATTTTTATTTTATAATTTTTTTTATTTATTTATTTTATTATACAAGGTACAAAAATATTAATTAATTACTTCACATTTCACATATAAAACCCTACCCCCCCCCCCCAGGAGCACCCCAACAGTACTGTGAAGTCTTTAGCTTCCTAAATACTCTTCACATTGTCTCTTCTATTGAGCACCAGAAGTTTTTCCCTATCTGAGAGTTTAGCAATCCATGGATCCTAAATCTTTTTTTATATTGATACCCTTTTTTTTTTTTACATCAGAGCTACTACTCATTTCATAGTTTATAGTCTTCAATATAGTACTTTTCTATTCATAAATCTCCAGTCCCCCTACTGCCATGCAGTTCCTTGCAATTATCAGGTGGGCCAAGAAAAATGATTTTGCCACCAGCTCTTTGATTGTAAGGGTATGTGCAGTAGAAAACAGCTGCGTCGTTTCAGACGTAAAAGCTCGTCCTCGCATTATGCGAGGCGTCTTTTACGCTCGTAAATCTTGAGCTGCTCTTCATTGACTTCAATGAAGAACGGCTCAAATTACGTTGCAAACAAGTGCCCTGCACTTGTAAATGACAGGTCGTCTGCACAGTACGTCGGCAAACCCATTCAAATGAATGGGCAGATGTTTGCCGACGTATTGTAGCCCTATTTTCAGACGTAAAACGAAGGCATAATACGCCTCGTTTACGTCTGAAAATAGGTAGTGTGAACCCAGCCTAAATGTGTTCAGAATCCGATCACATATACCAAGCAAACAGATGGCCGGGGATCTTGGAATAATAATCTCCAGTATCCAGAATTTATGAACTCTTGGATACCAGTGGATTAAGTGCATAAATCCTGCATCTTCCCTATCACATCATGGGCTTTTGGTATTCCTATAACTATTACATTTACCTAATTTCTTAGGAGTAAAATATAATCTATTAATTATGAAAAATTGTGTTATCCTATGATTATTATTAAGAAATACTCTGAAGGATCTACCTCCAACCTCTACCCATTCCTCCTCTTTATTTTTGCCCAATTCTCTTTTCCATTTATCCCGATTCTTCTTTCTATCTATTGTCAATTTTTTTTAAACTTTTTTTTAAACTTTTTAACTTAGGTTATGTTCACACACTGAGTTTTCAGGCGTATTTCAGGGCATAAACGCCTTGAAATCCGCCTGAAAAAATGGTAGATGAACGCCTACAAACATGCATGTGCATATTCCAAAATTTGACACTCGTTTATTTCAAACATCCCCCTATCCTGTGTCACTCTTAGGGCTTATTTAGACGCACGGGCCTATGTTAGTCAATGGGGTCGTTCAGACAGTCCGTGATTTTTACGCAGCGTGTGTCCGCTGCGTAAAACTCACGACATGTCCGATATTTGTGCATTGTTCGCACATCACACACCCATTGAAGTCAATGGGTGCGTGAAAATCACGCGCAGCACACGGTAGCACTTCCGTGTGACGCGCGTGATTCGCGCAACAGCAGTAAAAAGTATGAATGAAAACAGAAAAGCACCACGTGCTTTTCTGTTTACAAACATACAATCAGAGTGTCATAATGGTGGCGGCTGCTCGATAATCAAGCAGCCACGTATCATACGCGGCTGACACACGGAGCTGTTAAGTACCTTTTGCGAGCCCAAAACGCACACTCTCGTGTAAATACGGCCTTACTGAGTGTTTTAATTGCCAGCATCTTTATACTGCTCCTCTTGAAACTTCCCCTTCTCCCCATATAGTATCCAACTCTTTTAAATTACCCTCTTGAAAAAATGTATTTATATTATATAAACCTTCCCTGTGGCAAAAATTTTGGTGCCCCGTTTTTCTTACTTCTTCCAAATTTTCATTATTAAACAGCGAAGCAAATTTTAGTAAACCCCTACTTTTACACCGCTTACGTATTTTTTCCCATACCTTACATAACTTTTTAATAATTTCTGAGTCCCTAACTTTATTTCTTAACATCTTAGCTTCCAAGATTTCACATAAATTTAAATATCACTATCCTCTACAATTTTCCTTATTTTTCCACATCGTAATATACCAAAGTTGCCCCACCAGGTAATATGCTCTAAAGTCCGGTATCGATAACCCTCCTTCTTTCTCTACTAACATATGTAGGCTGAGCTTAGCCCTAGCTTTTCTCCCTCTCCTTATCAAACTCTCAATAATTTTAAACCCTTTTTCTCCCACCCAGATCAGACAATTATTGAGAACATATGAGATTTGAGGTAGTGCTATCATTTTCAGCAGGGCAATCCTATTTGCCATTGATAATGGGAGCCTTTTCCAAGTTTGAATTTTTCCCCGCAATTTCTTTATTAACAGAACTAAATTAAATTCTAGATAGCTGGATATATCCTGCGACACCATCACTCCCAGATATTTGAATGCCTCCCCTTTACCCACTTCCTTCAATTTATCATAACATATTTTCTCCTCTGGTGGTGTTATATTATTTTTTTCCCACTTAATCTGAAGTCCTGGCAGACCCCCAAATTTTTCAATCAGCTAAATTATTCTCCGCAATGTATGGGCAGGTCTATTTACATATATTAATATATCATCTGCATAAAGAGATATCTTATCCCCCCCCCCCATCCAAAACCCTCCACTCCCTCATCCTGGCAAATCTTACTTGCCAAGGCTTCAATGACCAGGGCAAAGATGAGTGGGGATAGGGGACAGCCCTACCTCCTATCCTGGGACAATGAAAAGCACTCAGTTGGAACCACGTTCACCAGGACTCCAGCTATAGATTCCCTATATAAGGGCTTTAACCAACCTATTAATCTACTTCCAAAACCATATTTTCCCAACACTGCCCATAGGAAGTACCACTCCACCCTGTCAAACGCCTTTACTGCAACTAATGACAGGATGGAGCTGCCTCCCCGTACCTCCTTTCCCCCAAACTCCATGTTGCCAAACAATCGGCGGATATTGGTTGCTGTCAGGGGCGTAGCTAAAGGCTCATGGGCCCAGGTGCAAAAGTTCAGCTTGGGCCCCCCCCCCCGCACGCATATTCTCTTTACAGATGCGATTGCAACCCATTTTTAACTTTCAGCTGCATTGCTGTATCTCTAAAGTAACCAATCGATGCAGCACTAGCAGCCAAAGATGTTGTTAGAGTCTTGGCGCATGTTCCAACTCATATGTTTTTCCCCCCTCAAAACAAAAATATACAAAAGTATACTTTTATAACAAGGCAGGCTACGATAGAGCGGTGCAGCTCAATGTATGATAGTATACCTAAATAATGTATTCACCAAATAATGGGCATATACCCGTTCTACACAGTGAAAAGTGAAAACACTATAACAGTTATATCCAGTGACTCACAGGTGACGTCTGCTCCTATTGTAGTCGTCCGCTTTCCCTTTTCTTCTCTATTCAGATCCAGACCCCCATGATTACTTCTTCCTGCCACGACTTGTCTCTGCACACAAACTGCGCATTAGGGCTTATTCAGACGAACGGGATATACGTCCGTGCAACGCGCGTGATTTTTACGCGCGTCGCACGGACCTATATTAGTCTATGGGGCAGTGCAGACATGTCCGTTCTTTGAGCATTTTTCGCGCATCACACACCCATTGAAGTCAATGGGTGCGTGAAAACCACGCATGCCACACGGAAGCACTTCTGTGGGACAAGTGTGATTCGCGCAACAGCTGTGAAAAGGATGAATGAAAACAGAAAAGCACCACGTGCTTTTCTGTTTACAAACATCCAAATGCGAAAACCACGCAGCCGCGCATCATACGGGGCTGACACACGGAGCTGCTAAGTGCCTTTTGTGCAGGCAAAACGCCGCGTTTTTTGCGTGCGCAAAAAGCACATGCTTGTGTGAATCCAGCCTTATGCTGCTACCCCCAACGGCACTCTATACAGTAATAGTGGCTGTATTTGTTCCCCACACAGTAATAGTGGCTGTATTTGTTCCCCACACAGTAATAGTGGCTGTATTTGTTCCCCACACAGTAATAGTGGCTGTATTTGTTCCCCACACAGTAATAGTGCCCCCTTTGTTTCTCAGACCGTAATAGTGCCCCCTTTGTTTCTCAGACAGTAATAGTGCCCCCTTTTGTGCTATACAAAGTAATATTGCCCCCACCACAAGTTTTCCCAGAATAATAAATGATCACTTCACAGGAATTATCCTTTCCACAGGATAGGTGATAATTTTCTGATCGCTGGGGGCCACACCGATCGTGAGAACAGGGGTCCCAAACCCCCAGATCCTCCTCATTGCACCCCTGCAGTGTGGAGGAGCTTGAATGGAGCAGCGGTTGAGCATGCGCCTCTATTCACTGTCTATGACCACGATGGAAGCAGCCAAGCGCTGTACTCGGCTGTATCTGTCTTTCCCATAGACGCTGAATGGAGCGGCATGCTCCACCGCCGCTCCCCTCAATGTGCTGCTCACAGTGAGAGGAATGGGGGGTTCGGGACAACCCTGTTCTCATGATCGGTGGGAGTCCCAGCGATCAGAAAATTATTATCTATTCTAAGAATAGCTGATAATTTAGGAAACTGGAAAGCAAAAAATCCTTTAAGAAAATGCCTGTTACTATATATTGTCTAATAAACCTGTAGGAGCAGCCTCTTTATAATCTATAGTTTACCAATGGACACTGGCACAGCAGGGCTTCACATTACAGCACAGCTCCAGACCTCCAGTAATGTGAAATCATGACCCTCAGTAACCTCTAGCCCCCTTATCAGTGTCTTCTCCGTAACTTGGCTGGAGCTGTCCTGTGATGAATTATGACCCTCAGTAACTGTTATCACTGTCCTGTCTGCGCCGCTTCCACAGCTGAATCCTCCTGTTATGTCCCTTATATACGAGTGACAGAACCAGGAGATAATTGTGGGATAGAATGTAAAGAGAGGAACAGCAAACGTTATGTAAAGAAAGTGAAAGAAAAAAACCAATGTCAGTGCATGAGAGGCCTGTCCTGTACTCACGTAGGTGTTGGTGGAAATAATCTGTGATAATGCAGAACCAGCTCTTTGCTTACTCGGCCTACGTCAGCGAGTGTCTCCTCCAATCCAGTGCCTCAGAGCACAAGAGGGGCGGAGACGGGAGGATTCTCGATGCACACGCTGCTGCACATGCGCTGTGTAAGGAAGGTGTAATGTAAAAAATAATTATACGGTCAGTCTAAGCGTGGCGAGGGGGGTCTGAGGGCCCCCCTGGCTTAGGGGCCCGGTCGCAATTGCGACCGCTGCGACCCCTATAGCTACGCCACTGGTTGCTGTCGACTCCACAGCCACATTAATCCTCCTTAATCAATGATGAAATAACCCCCGCCAGATGAAGCAACGGACTTTTGGCCACGTTCTTAACGTTCATATTTAACAACGATGTCGTTCGGTAAGGATCCAAAGCATCCTTTTCAGATTTTAGAATGAATATTATTAAATCCTCCCTCATAGAAGCAGGTAGACTGGGCCCCTCTGATACCTCATTAAAAATATCCACCAAAAGTGGAGCAAATATGTTTCCATATTTCTTATATATCTCATATGGAAGGCTATCAGTGCCTGCTGATTTAGACTTTGGTGATTTCCTAATCACATCCACTTCCTCCAATGTTATCTCCTTTTCCAGTATTCCTCTTTGTTCCTGTGATAGAGAGGGTAGTGAAATTTGCCCAGCTATCCTTTGATTAATTTCTTATTGATCTGTACTTCTGAGGTGTATAAATGTTTATAATATCTATAAAATTCCTTTACTATCTCTTCTCCCCTATTTACCGCTTTACCTTCCTGTGTTTTTATAGCTGGACTTATCATGTGATTTTCTTTCCCCTTAATCATATTACTCAGAAGCTTCCATGGTCTACCTCCCTCTACATATATTATTTTATCCAAAAACTTTGCCCCATTCTGTGCATTACGTAATAGCCCTGCCTCATACACCTCACAAGCCCTTGTCCAATCTTTCTTTGCGCTTATGTCTCTCCTCCTCAGAATTCTTTACCTCTCTACTAGCCTGTTTTTCCTCTTTTCTAAATCCTCTTTTAGGCCCCATGCACACGACCGTACCTGCAAATACTGTTGTCATGATCTGGGGGTATGTGGACTCACTAGGCCGCGCCGCCGTAGCTTAGTAGCAGCTGGCCAAACAACAGTCTATGAAGTCTATGCAAAGTTCTTAGCACAAGAGTACCTGTAACAGTCCAGACAGTAGCAGAGGCTTTGGCACGGATAAAACTTGATATGGCAGATGACACCAGACGTAGTACATGACAGCAGGCGTGGCAGGTGACACAACACGACTCTAACACTAGATAAGGCACAGAAACAAACACAGCACGTGATACAGGATACAGGAAGCAGGATACGGGAACACTGGGAACAGGATACAACTCAGGGACCATTTGCTAAGACTAACATGTGAATACAACAACAACGCTCGGGCAAGGAGTGGAAGGGCAGAGCCCTTTTTATAGTCCAGCGTGATCTGGGGATAATTGGGTAATTAGATGCATGTGCGTGCGCAGGCCCTTTAAGTCCAGGGACGAGCGCTCGCGCACACCCTAGAGAAAACAACAGAGCTGTGTGGCTGCGTGTGTTGGGGTCTCCTGAGAGGGAGATGTTGGAAAAAAGATAAAGGTTGCGGCCGTCGGGAGGTAAGGAGAGGTCAGATGATCGCTCTGGCGCCATTTTTTCTGGTGTTTGAGCTTTGAGAGAGCTGTGTTGGATTTCTTGGCTGCTATAGCTTTGATTTCTGGCGTTTTTTTGTTTTTTCATTGCAAAGATGCCCTACAGACGTATGGATGTAGCGTTTCTGGACTCGCTCGTCTCTCGGCGATTCGGATATCAGGCTATGCTGGAAGAAGAACCGTTGAGGAAGAGGAGGAGATATTGGGTTCACCCCCTTGTCTCCCAAAGGCCCAGGAATGGGCATTTCCATACCCGGTACCCTGTACCCATACCCCTGCGGCAGCACCCGGAAAAGTTTCACAACTTCTGCCGCATGTCAATTTCAAGCTTTGACCGATTGCTGTTGGATCTCAGTCCCGGGATCACCTTCCAGGACATCAACATGCGACGGTGCATATCTCCGGAGGAACGGCTCATCTTCACCCTCAGGTGAGAATACATAATGTCCCCTGTGCCTATTGCTGCCATGTCACCCTGCTACAGGTAATATAACCATAGTTGTCCCCTGTGCCCATTGCTGCCATGTCACCCTGCTACAGGTAATATAACTGTAGTTGTCTCTTGTGCCCATTGCTGCCATGTCACCCTGCTACAGGTAATATAACCGTAGTTGCGACTTGATTTTTGACTTCTTGTGACCTGACCTCGGCTGAACTCCTGACTTCTCTTTGCCTTCTGACTTTTGTTTTTTCCACTCTCTCCCGGTTTGACCCTGCCTGCATGACTCCACCTGTTGCGCCCGGACTTGTCCGCGGCGCAATTTCCCTGCCTCTCCGTCCGTGTACTTCCCAGATTACCCTTTGTTATTTTGTACTGTCTCTGTCTTATTTGTTTGTCAGTTTCACTTGTACCAGTATAGGGAACGCCGCCCAGTTGTGCACCGTCGTTTAGGTCGGGTCGTACAAGTAGGTAAGAACATAGGTTTGGGAAGAACAGGGACCTCACTGTTTACTGTGTATTTGTTCATGACACATACATAATACATACCCAAAGACTCCACAAACATCACATGTATACCAAAATTAACTACAAAAGACAAAGAAAGTTAAACTTGTTTTTTTTAACGAAAAAAAGAAAGATTATTTTTAGAATCTTTTAAAAAAATATATATATATATTACAAAACTATATATTAAATAACACAAAAACATAAAATAAAATTACATCTCTGCAAAATCCGGTGACATAGCACCATGAACTGTACTTCCAGACTGATCCCCCGCCTGTCCTTGTGAGGAGTGTGGAAAGTGGTACTGGCCAGTTGAGTAAGAGGGGCTTGGGGTCTGGTACATGCCCCTATCCTGGGAGTAAAGAGGCTGTGATTAGTTGTAACCCCTATATTGAGGAGGCCTCGGTGGTGGTGGTGGAGTTGGCAGGAGGGCTGGTGTTTGCACACAGCCTGCTCTGATGGAACTCTATGGCATTATAGAGTTGCATCAGAGAAGCACTGGAGGCAAACACTTCAATCAACTCCAGAATGGCCGACTCGCATTTGAAGAGGCGTTCCCGTGGCTTGTCAAAGCTATGACAAATGTGTCCTCCATACTTTCCTCTTGATGCCTTGTCAAATGGGCCAGCACCTGTGCGTCGATCCTTGCCCTGGTGTCCTGTCCACGACCACGTTTGTGCCCTCTTGATTTTGATGATTGAGGTTCCGAAGGAGGGTCAACACGGCCTTCTGGGTTTTGTGCTACCACATCTAGCATAGCTTGGGAGGGTTTTTCATGTGGAGACTCTATTTGGGTCACATCAGAGTCTTCTTGGAGATTGCCTCTAGTTCCAGGATAGTAAACAGGGAAAATTAACACATTAGAAACAATTAAAAAAGTATTCCATTACATACACCAACATTGAGGCGCACATACACACCTAGCTATGCACAAAATAGCAGAGCCCGATGTGCACACAAGAGCCGTAAAAACACTACTAGATTGCATACTTCCATGTGTTGCACAATTCTAGCAATCTAGTAGTGTTTATATGGCTCATGTGTGCACATTGGGCTCTGCTATGTTGCACAGATACCTAAGTATCTGTGGAACATAGCAGAGCCCAATGTTCACACATGAGCCATAAAAGCACAAATATCGCCTTGGCGAAAAGGCATCTGCTGAGTCGCCGGGCCCAGGCGCTTCTGAAACAAGCAGGGGAAGGGAGCCGGCGCAGAGCCCCCTTCCACCTGCTGGAGTGATGCACCCTGTGCAATGGCACAGGTCGCATACCCCTAAGGCCGGCCCTGAACAGGAGAGCCTGCCGACGATCAGCCATGCAATCCTCCACTGTTGGAGCCCTTGGCGGACGTCACGTCGGCGGGTCTACACAGTGGACAGTGTGGTAAGTGGGGCCTATGGACCCCCTGGCTTAGGAGCCCGGTCGCAACTGTGACCACTGCGACCCCTATAGCTATGCCACTGACAGGAGCATATACCTAGCACCGTAAGTCCAACTTTTTGTGTAGTGTCTTGTCTGTTAGGCCTTATGGGAGGTATCTTGGCACCTGTACTGTGAAATATCTATTGCAGAGTAGCATATCCCAGATGCCAGGGGAAGAACGTGTCACTCTTTTTATGGCGCAGGGACTGTTGAAAAATTTACCCTGTTCGCCAGGATAAAAGGGTTTTAGGCTGTGTTCACACCAGCGTTGTGTTTCCGTTGAGGGGTTCCGTCTGAGCTTTCCATTAGCAAAGTTTCCGTCACCATTGAGATCAATGATGATGCAAACGGAAGCTATGGTTTCTGTTTGCCTTTCCGTTGAGGGATTCCCCTGACGGAAAGCTCAGACGGAACCCCTCAGCGGAAACACAACGCTAATGTGAACAGGCCCTAAGGCCACTTTCACACAACAGTATTTTTGTCAGCATTTTGAGACAAAACTAGAAGTGAATCCAAATCTTTCAATTGTAGTTTTTCGCTGTTATTTTATACTCCTGGTTTTGACTTACAAATACGGATTCAAAATATTGCTATGTGAAAAAACCTTACTGATGTGTAATGCTGATGCAATACTGATGACATACTCATGACATACTGATGCAATATCATCCGTGATATTACAGACGTTTACAGGAACGCTCTTCTGAAAGAGACCTAATACATATAACATACTGTAATAACCTGCACCTTAAACTGCATAACACACTAGAAACCTGTTCACACATGAGCCATTAAGGACATTAGTAGCGTGATTGTTGAGGTTTTTGTAAAACATCTATCTACATCATATAACACATGCCATCAATTTCTGCGAAGCATACTTCAGAGAAAAGAAATCTCTCTTTTAATTATAGTTACAGAACAATGAACACCCTCATTGCATAAGATTTCTTTCACAAGAAGATTTCATAAATGCTCCTGTAAGAGTGTGGTGGAGAATCCCAACTTTTAAAGGGCACTGTGATGCACATTTTGTATATTTGTACATATGCCAAAACATAGTCTGTTTATTTTTGTCACTGTGCCTATAAACTGTGTGCTATAGTTTATGTTTTCATCCCCCAGATGGCATTTCAGAGAACGAGTGGGCTGCCCGGCCTGTCATGTTATAGTCTACTTATGTTGTGCTGTTATTGAAATGTAACGTTGCTTTTATTTTGTACAGCATTATGGTTGGCTTGCTGGCGAACTAAATTGTTTTGCGACAGGATGTGCGGCCCAGATTCCATTGTGTCTGCCGTGCCATAACAGTCGGAAGGAGGAGATCAGCATTGCTACGATGTGTCCTAACGCTGGAGGCAATGCTTAATCCTGATAAAATGGTGGTGCTCCCCCCAGCCAGTGTTCAGTATACAGATGGAAGAGTGAAGGAACCTGGTTTACAAAAAAGAGAGTTGCGGGAGAGAGAGAGCTACTAGCGTAAAACAAGCACAATGGTTGGGCCTGAGTCTGTGGGAACTGGAGCCAGTTGTAGGTGACGGGCAGGACCCTCCTTGCCACTGTGCTGGTGTCATGTGAGCTGTGTTGGGTGACAGGCAGGAGCCTCCCATGTCTGCCAGCATGCAGCAAATAAGCAAGTCAGTTGCGGCCTAGTAGATCTGAAATTGCCGGACTATCACCTGTATCATGGAGGAGCACCCTTTTCTGCGACACTGCTGTCAGAGCTGTGCACCACTACGGGCCCCGAACTTTATACTCCTATGTATTTCTCACAATGTTCAGCGTTTCACTAATGTTCATAGGATTTGGAAACACTTTGTTAGTAAAGTCAGATGAGTAGTAGAAAATATTTTCTATGTTTTGTTTTACAGTTTTATGCACTGGTTGAGAGAATTAGATTTTTTTTTTGCTTGAGAAAACGAAAAGAATAAAAATGGCAAATCTGTTTATAAATTACATAAAGCAAAGAGCTAAGACACCTGTGTAAATGAAAGGACACAAGCAGTGGCGTAACTACCGCCGTAGCAGCAGTAGCGGCTGCTACGGGGCCCGCGGCATGAGGGGGCCCGTGTCGCCCGCCGGCACGGGCCCCCACCATGGCCGGAGGCTACGCTAGCAGCCGCTATGGCTGCTACAGCGGGACGCCACTGAACACTACGGCAGAGCAGGGAGGTATCTCCCCGCTCTGCCATTAACTTGTTCCCGACCGATGGCTGTATTTTAACGGCCAGCGGTCAGGGTCCTTAAAACCCGAGCCATAGACTTTCTACGGCTCGGGTTTTAACTTTCTGCCCGCGCGATCGGGCAGCTGAATGTCGGGTCTCCGGCTGTCAGTGACTGCCGGGGACCCTGAGGAGAGGATAGAAGCAGCTTTCGCTGCTTCTGTCTTCTCTGATCACTTGTACACAGCGCTGAATGCGCGCTGTGTACAGGAATAGAGACAGCAGCAGCGGCGCTGTCTCTCTTCCTCCCGGTGATCATGTGACTGGTCACATGATCGCCGGGTGCCATTAGTGGCAGGCTGCTGCTGGGTCTTACTAGACCCAGCACAGCGCTATTAGTGACAATCGTCACTATGAGAGGGCTGATTTCCCCTGTAACTGGGGCTGCTGTGCAGCTCCAGTTACAGTGGAAAAACATGGTGTAAAAGAAAGAAAAAATATATAGAAAGTTCCCCAAAGGTCTTCTTTGACCTTTGGGGGACAGATTATAGTAATAAAAAAATAGTAAAGTAAAGTGCAAAAAAATTTTAAATAATAAATACACATAAAATACCCGCCCCAAAAAAAACGTTCCCCCCGCCAATCATTGTTGTAACGCTAGCGCTGACCCAATTACCCTAATATAGACATGTAATATATAAAAATTTACGGTAGACAATGACGATCACAAATAAAAGGTCTATTTTAGGGTATAACTATGTTATTATCCAAAAAAAAATAGCTGAAATGTAAAAAAGCTTATTTTTTTACTATTATTTTCAAACTTTATGAATAAAAATTCTAAAATAGCAAAAAAGATGTGTATAAAAATGATAAAAAAAGAAACCTGCATTATCTACGGAAAAAAACATCGCAAAAATCACGTCGTTAGCCCAACAAATAAAAAAGTTAGAGCCATTTAAGTAACACGTGCTAAAAATGGCTAAACGGTGTCTGGTTCTGAAGGTGCAAAATAGAGCAAAAGACATGTATCCCCTCTCCCCCCCCCCCTCTCCACAGGACATGTATCCCCTCCCCCCCCCTCTCCACAGGACATGTGTCCCCTCTCCACAGGACATGTATCCCCTCTCCACAGGACATGTATCCCCTCTCCACAGGACAGGGGATACATGTGTGATCACTGGCAGGGATAGGGAGAACGGGGGACTGAAAGTCCCCTGAAGTTCTCCATCACAAACCTCGGACTTCCGAGGTCTGTGTCGGCAGCTCCGTAGAAATGAATGGAGCGTCGGTCGTGCTTGTGCGCATGCATGACCAGCGCTCCTTTCATTTTTATTGAGCTGCGCAGATGCCGGAAATCAGAGGTTTGTCATGGAGAAGTTCAGGGGACTTTCAGTCCCCCGTTCTCCCTATCGCTGCCAGCGATCACTCATGTATACCCTATCCTGTGGAGATCCTGTGGAGAGGGGATCCATGTATTTTGTAGGACACACTGTAAGTCGCATTTTTTTGGGAGAGGGGACGCTGTATGGCGTTCCCTACAGGGGGGGAGCTGTATGGCGTTCCCTACAGGGGGGGGCTGTATGGCATTCTCTACAGGGGGGGGCTGTATGGCGTTCCCTACAGGGGGGGCTGTATGGCGTTCTCTACAGGGGGGCTGTATGGCGTTCTCTGCAGGGGGGCTGTATGGCGTTATCTACAGGGGGGCTGTATGGCGTTCTCTACAGGGGGGCTGTATGGCGTTCTCTACAGGGGGATGTATGACGCCATCTACAGAGGGGGGGCTGTATGGCGTTATCTACAGGGGGTGGCTGTAAAAAAGGCACTATCTACAAAGTGGGGGGGGTTGTGTGACACCCAGGGGAGGGGGGCCCCAGTCAAAAGTTTGCTATGGGGCCCAGTCTTTCCTAGTTACGCCCCTGGACACAAGTATTTCCAAAACAATGACTACCACTTAGGTGGGGCTTTTACAAAGTGAACAACATGCAAGTCTTTGATTCACTGGTGTTTCATTGGAAACACCACAATAGGGCCTCAAGTATCAAAACGTAAGGCCCTTTTACAGGGACCAATGATTGAACAAACAAGCGTTCTTATAAACACCCATTCCTGATCATTGCCCTGTGTAAATAGGACAATAATCAGCCGAAGAATCGGCTAATCGCATCGTTTATGCTGAACAAAATATTATCGTTGTCGGCAGCACATCTCCCTGTGTAAACAGGGAGATGTACTGCTAACATGATGAAAATGCATGGGGATAAGCGATTGTTGTAACGATCGCTCGTCCCCATACATTACTGATCATAGCTCCCTGCAAATGAGCGCCAATCAACGAGCTGTCTCGTTAATCAGCACTCATTTTTACGGCCCAAATTGGCCGGTATAAAAGAACCCTAAGAGTCTTAAGCTGGCCTTGGTTTTTAGATAGCCATACCCACTAACTTTAGCAGTATCATATGACATTCTAATGTGTTTTTGGGGCAGCCAAACAGTTCCCTGATACTTGCTTTATGGAAAAAATAATTTAGGCATGTTCGAGTTCATATGCCTGATGCTTAGTTTGTGGGAAATAATCTTACCTCCCTCTCCCTATCATTGTGTATATTTATAGGGGAGTCGAGAGAAAAATAAGAAAAAACTCGGTAAAGCATAGTGGCTCTTTGTGCCAAATTGACCCAGTGCTAAGTCGTAATTGCAACACAGATTATTAATTGTCAGTGTTCTGGAGTCATCTATGGAGCTATGTGCACTTGTCCCAACATATATATATATATATAGGGAAAACTGTACATGAACTTAGGAGACGTATTTCCCAACACATCAGTTCCATTAATACTTAGGCAGATACTCTGTTATCTAGACATGTTCGATTTGTCCATAACAGTGATGTGAAGACTTTAAAATTTTGTGGTATTTGTCAAGTCAAGTTGGGCTCCAGACGTGGCATTCTTGATAAGAAAATCTTGCAAGAAGAGGTCTGTTGGATACATCGCCTCAATAGCTTAAACCCTAACACACAGGAGCAATGAATTCTGGGTAGGCAGGTTTGAATATATAAACAATCCGGTCACTTGGGCTCTTTTGGTCACTTCCTGTGAGGTCCTAGATGACAAAGAGAGGACCACCATGCATAAGGCTGCTTTGTCTATTTTGTCCGACTATAAGCCAGATACACGGTGTATATGTCGTAATATAGCAATGATATAGGAAAAATTTGAAACATATTATAACTAATTGTGTAATGTATATTCTTTCTGAGTAAAGGTGTATTTTCTATCATATGCCTGGGTTGTATGTTACTCCCTGATTATAAAGGCCGGCTATAATGTAGCTGGGGCACAAAGATCGATATACAAGCCAGAGTAAAGGGAGTATTAACTATTATTATCATCATTAGTATTATTAGATAATTTACTCTCCTATTTCAATGGCAAGCCAGGCCCAAACTGTTTCATTTCATTTTTTGTATTTGGGATATTATGGTATATTAGCTTGTTATTCTGTGCGCTAAGATTAGTTAGGCGTGGAGAGGTAACATATGTACAAGGAGAAGTGTTGTGTTGTACTATCCACCCAGACCTTGAAGTTCAGGTGGGTTGCACATTTAGATTTGAGGCCTAGAACAGATATGATTGATTATACAGCAAACTTTATTGAGTGTTTTTCCTAGGATACTCGTGGTTTCTTTTGTTTTATCATCATTAATATTATTAAAGCTTATAACTTATTCATTGTTTTTAAATTATTTACCATTGCAAAGTCTAATTTAGGCCTTGCAATTTCTTTTGGCTGTCCTTATTGAATATAAGAAATAAGCTAAATAATCAATGCACATCTAAAATAAGCAATGATATATGAGGTAGATAAGCATTATTGAACAGCCTAAAACATGTAAATAAAGACTACAATTGCTCCTATAGAAATATATCCTTGACAAATAAAATAGTCATAACAGATATCTGAGTTAAATGACAATGAGTCGGTCATATTATGTGGTCCTGTCAACTGAGCTGCAGTGTTTGGTGCATGGTCGTGAATAATTGCTTGTTCTTTATTATTATGGTAAGGAGCATGACACCCTGAGTGTTTAGACCTGGACTGCTAACCTATATTTATATTCTGTACTTGTGCTGCTTCCTGGAAACATAATATACAATCGCACCATATATCAGACAGGCCCTCATGGCATTAAACAGTGGTTCAATTCCCGAAACAGTTTGCAAAAATTTAAGAAAACAAAACAAAAAAAAACACGCTGTTAGTTTCCCGGCACATTTCACTAGTCGACAGATTCATCATAATCATAACTGGTTTGAATGACTCAGAGATACAGCAGAAAGATGTTTGTGTGCCATGTAACAGTTTAAGGTAATCCAGAAGTATAAACTCCGCAGCTTTGTGTATATGCATGAAACCCTCTGGACCGAAAGAACGAACATAAACTTGAAAAGAGAGGCGGCTCTGCTGGTTGAAAGAGTTGCAGCTTGTTGCGTTCACTTCCAGTAATAGGTAGATATTATGGATCAGTCCTACCCTTATGCAGCAGACCATCATTTATAAAATAATCCAAAAAGAATAATGAGACTCTGCATAATTACATCTCAAGTTGTCACCTATCTTTCATACAGAAAATTAATTAAAATTAAGCTTTCTTGACCAGTAACGGCACAGCCCACTTTATACCTTCTTTGAATATACGGCTGGGTTCACACGACCTATTTTCAGACGTAAACGAGGCGTATTATGCCTCGATTTACGTCTGAAAATAGGGCTGCAATACGTCGGCAAACATCTGCCCATTCATTTGAATGGGTTTGCCGACGTACTGTGCAGACAACCTGTAATTTACGCGTCGTCGTTTAACAGCTGTCAAACGACGACGCGTAAATGGACTGCCTCGGCAAAGAAGTGCAGGGCACTTCTTTGCCACGTAATTTGAGCTGTTCTTCATTGAACTCAATGAAGCACAGCTCAAGATTTACGAGCGTCTCAGAGCGTCTCAGACGCCTCGTAAATTACGAGGAGGAGCATTTACGTGTGAAACGAGGCAGCTGCAAACAGTCTGTCTTTTCACACGTAAATGCCTCTCATCGTGTGAACATACCCTTACTGTTACTATAGCTAGGTCCTCCATTAAATATCTAGGTATATACATAGGTCGCACTCCGGACACAATATATAACCTCAATTACCCAGTGGTTATAAATAAAATTAAACAGGACCTTCAGCGCTGGCAACATCTGCCTCTCTCCTTCATGGTTAGATGCCATCTTCTGAAAATGGTAAGTTTCCCGAGATTGCTCTATCCGTTGCAGATAATTCCTCTCCTACTAAAGCACACTGATATTATGACATTAAATTCCCTGTTTTCTGTTTACATATGGAATAAGAAACGCCTGAGAATAGCCTTAAAGAAACTTATGACGCGTAAAGAAGGGGGGGGGGGAGTCAATATTCCGGATCTTCGCATGCTACAACCTGGAATCAATCGCTAAAGCCACCACTGCCACAATGTTCAAAATGTGGAGTAGAGAGCTCCTTCAGCAAGACCTTACCCAGCAGATTTTAGGGGGGTGGGCAAGGGTACGTAAAGCAGTTGTCTGTGAAAAATGGAGGGAGACACACTTCAAGTTCATCCACAGGGCTATATATGGTTTTGATATTCCCCCACATCCTAACTGTCCGGATAGACTCGTGGAATGTCCACGATGCCATGCACCCAAAACGAATCTATTTCATGGTTTGTGGACTTGCCCCAAATTATTTACATATTGGACCGAGATTTCTGGGGTTATTAAGGATACATGGGAGGTGGCGGTCGCGGTGGAGCCATTGCCCCTTTTGTTTCATGCCTTCCCTGATACTCAGCATGTTACTGACGCACTTCATGCCTTTCTTCTGGTGGCCAAAAGGTCCCTGCTTGCCCTTTGGCTTAAACCACAGTTACCGTCAGGTCTAGAGGTTATTTCTCAGCTGAAAAAATAATAATATATGGATCGGCTGGATATTGAACAAACAGCGGAATCTGGTTCATCGAAATTTTTCAAAAAATGGAAAGTTTTTATATGTAAACATTTCCAGTCCGACGAAATAAAAGATCTGATGACACCGTTCTATTATACCTCATGGTACCTGACGAGAGATGTGGCAGGGACATTAGGAGTACTGAAAAGGTGATTCAGTTAGGAGCCAAGGGGTGATTGGGATTTATCTTCCTTTCCAGACCCGGTACGGTTATATGACCATTTTACATTTGATATCAGAAACTTGCATTTATAGGATGTCGGGGGGGAGGGGGGAGTTTCAAGGGCTTAAAAGTTGATAACAATGTTAGTCATGCATGGAACTCTGTCAAATTAGTCTGTCAGCTCTTCACAAAATTGTATTGGCGATTTGTTGAATACTTTGAATAACTCATGTAATGTCCAATACAATGTCATGCATCTGTTTCTGTTTATTTATGTTGAAAATTCAATAAAAATTGTTTTACCCAAAAAAAAATTAAGCTTTCAAGTCACATTGTGTGCAACTGATTTAGGCTGTGTTCACATCAGCGTCGGGCTTCCGTTCATGTGTTCCGTTTCACCTTTCCGTCATGAACGGAAAGCCAAAAGCAAACCATAGCTTCCGTTTGCATTACCATTTCAATGGCAATGCTTCAGTTGGAATTGGTTTTCATTTGTTTCTTTTCCTTAAGGCTTCCATTTTTTTTTAGTGGAAACAATAACGTAGTTGACTGCCATTTTTCTGCAAGGTACAGCCTAGTGTAGTTCAGCAATTCTGTCGCATTGCTTAATTGGTGTGCGCCGTCTTGGCGAATACATAATAACAAGGAAGTCAACAGCATCTTGTGAAATCTTTATTATTATATTTGGTGCAAAATAAGGCAACATTTCAACCCAATCACACGGGTCTTTTTCAAAGTCTTTTACAAGACTCTTTGTGATTTGATTGCACCATTAATTTTTATGAGGACACTGAATATATACTGTAAATATAGAATTCTCCTTTTATAGGGATGTTGTCCACTTGACATCAGGTCTACAGCGAGACCGCTTTTTTGGTGGGGACCGCCTCTTTGCATGCGTTCTCATTGGAGTGTTGCTTCCCTTTTGTATATTGTGTTGGGAAATACAACACTACACTGTAATAACATAATGGTGAACTGCTCAGCAGGATGCCAGTATTAGTAAATGTGCACCAGTTTCTGTCCCTATATAGGACTGATAAACATAATTAAGTTAGTGGTCTGCAAACTGCACCTCCATGACTCCCATCAGCAGCACTGGACTTGTGCCTGGAAGCTGCCCAGGGAGAAGGGCGCCTGTTGATGGGAACATTTCCATATGAATACACCTATCAGTAAACATGTATATGTTGTTAGCTGGCGTCCCCCTTGGGTTGCTGTATTGGGCAGTCACACACATGGAAACAGGGTAAACAGAAACAGCGGGTACTTTTTATTTGCACCAAACAAACAGATCCTTTTTGTACAGAGCTTGCGTCCACTGGGTAAAGCAACAAACAAAACAATATAACTGGTGGAAAAACAATCTTTAACCCCTTCGCGCTCAGGTCAGTAATAGTACGTCCTGCTAAGTAGAACGTTCGCGCTCAGGTCAGTACTATTACTGACCTGAGTAAACACGGCGCCATTTAATCCCGGCGCGTGCTTGAGCTGTGATAACTGCTGTTTCTGACAGCAGGCTATCACAGCTTAGTGTGCAGGGACCGATCGCGGTGGTCCCCGCCGATTAACCCCTTAGAAGCCGCGTTCAATAGCGATCGCGGCTTCTTAGGGGTTAAGCTGCCATCGCCGGCCTGCTACACGATAGCGGGCCGTGATGGCTACTATGGCAACCAGAATCCTAACAATGGACTCTGGCTACGCCATCGACGGAAGCCTAGTGGGTCCCGACAAAGTCAGGACCCACTATGCTTGCTGTCAGCGAACAGCTGACAGCTCTAATACACTGCACTACGTATGTAGTGCAGTGTATTAGAATAGCGATCAGAGCCTCCTGCTCTCATGTCCCCTAGTGGGACAAAGTAAAAAAAGTGTGAAAAAGTAAAAAAAAGTTGTGTAAAAATAAGAAAATAAAAGATTTAAAAGTAATAAAAGTAAAAGTCCCCCTTTTTCCCCTATCAGTTCTTTATTATTAATAAAAATATATAAATAAACAAATAAACTATACATAATTGGTATCGCCGCGTCCGTAACGTCCTGAACTACAAAACTATGTCATTATTTATCCCGCGCGGTGAACGCCGTAAGAGAAAATAATAATAAACCGTACCACAATCACAATTGTTTGGTCACTTCACCTCCCAAAAAATGGAATAAAAAGAGATCAAAAAGTCGCATGTACCTAAAAATGGTACTGATCGAAACTACAGTTCGTTACGCAAAAAATAAGTCCTTGCACGACTTTCCTGATGGAAAAATAAAAACGTTCTGGCTCTTAGAATAAGGTAACACAAAAAGTGAATGATTGTTTACAAAACGTATTTTATTGCGCAAACGCCATAAGACATAAAATAAAACTATAAACATCTGGTATCGACGTAATCGTATCGCCCCACAGAATAAAGTGAATATGTCATTTATAGCGCACGATGAACGCTGTAAAAAAAATAGAATAAAAAACAATAGTAAAATTGCTGTTTTTTTAGTCACCACGCCACCTAAAAATAGAATAAAAACTGATCAAAAAGTCGCATGCACCCCAAGAAAACTACAATGGATTCCTCAAGGTCTCTAGTTTCCAAAAAGGGGTCACTTTTGGGGGGTTTCCACTATTTTAGCACCACAAGACCTCTTCAAACCTGACATGGTGCCTAATAAATTAAATTAATTAAATGTCACCTCTACTTTGCTCTAAATTCCTGTGAAACACCTAAAGGGTTAATAAACTTTTTAAATGCTGTTGTGAATACTTTGAGGGGTCTAGTTTCTGAAATGGGGTGTTTGATAGGGGTGTCTAATATATGGGCCCCTCAAAGCAACTTCAGAACTGAGCTGGAAACTAAAGAATAAAATAAAAATGAGGCAATACTTCGCTTCTTACATTATACTCATAATGAGCCGTGCCCACCCCGAGATGACCCCAGTTTTGACCGTTTGTATAAACGGAGACCCCTATTAGACCATTTCAGTGCCCGGTTTTCCCAGCATTCACCACCGAGAAGTGTATTTCTATAGATGAATCCCTGGTACATTTGAAAGGGAGGCTTCAATTCCGCCAGTACCTTCCGGGTAAGAGGGCAAGGTATGGCGTGAAGATGTATTAGCTGTGCCAGAGTACATCAGGGTATACCTACAAATTTAGGATATATAAAGGGAAGGACACCAGTACTCAGCCCCCAGAATGCCCCCCCCTTACTGGGAGTTAATACAAAAATTGTGTGGGATTTGGTGCACCCACTGCTGGACCAGGGTTACCACCTCTACCTGGATAATTTTTATACCAGCGTCCCACTCTTCAACTGCCTCGCTTCCAGAAGTCCTGCGGCATGCGACACTGCTAGAAGAAATCTGAGAGGCCTCCCTAAGACTCTGCAGGGCAAACGCTCAGAAGGGGTGAGAGCAGGGCACAATCTAGCAGCAACATATTGTGTGTCAAGTACAAGACCAGGGAGATGCCACACCAGTACCCATGTACCTGTACGAGGTACCAGTACAGAGACCCCCAAACCAGACTGCATCCTGGACTACAATAGGTACATGGGAGGGGTGGACTTGTCAGATCAAGTCCTGAAGCCTTACAGTACTTCTGGAAGCGGGGCCACAGGCATCGTACCAGGGCAACACTTTTTAGGAGAAGTTCCCCAAACTGGCAAGAAGGGAAAAAGTCAAAAGAGGTGCAGAGTCTGCTATAAGAGGGGGATAAGGAAGGACACAATATATCAATGTGACGCGTGTCCCGAAAAACCAGAGCTCTGTATGAAAGAGTGTTTTATAATTTATCATCCATCCCTTTATTTTTAATTTACCCCAGTTTTACTCGCTCTGATCCACTTCGCACAGCTTACCCCTCCTCATCTTTCCCCTCTGAGCCCTGCTGTGTGCCCAGGCAGCTGATAACAGCCACATGTAGGGTATTGCCGTACCCGGGAGAGCCAACATTACAGTTTATGAGGTGTATATCTCCGGTGGCGCATGCTGGGCACAATATATCGGACACTGAATTGGCATATATGTATAGAAAATTGCAAATTTCACTCTGCACCAACTGCTGCACATTATCTTTTACACAATACCTGTGGGGTCAAAATGCTCACTACACCTCTAGATGAATTCCTTAAGGGGTGTAGATTTTAAAACAGGGTCACTTCTTGGGGCTTTCAACTGTACTGGTACCTTAGGGGCTTCTGCGTACAAGACTTAGCACCAGAAAAGCTCCAGTAGGCCAAATGGTGGTCCTTTCCTTCTGAGTCCTGCCGTGTGCCCAGGCAGCTAATAACAGCCACATGTAGGGTATTGCCGTATCCGGGAGAGCCCACATTACAGTTTATGGGGTGTATGTCTCCGGTGGCACATGCTGGGCAGAATATATCGGACACTGACATGGCATATATATATAGAAAATTGCAAATCTCACTCTGCACCATCTGCTGCGCATTATCTTTTACACAATACCTGTGGGGTCAAAATGCTCACTACACCTCTAGATGAATTCCTTAAGGGGTGTCGTTTTTAAAACGGGGTCACTTCTCGGGGGTTTCAACTGTACTGATACCTCAGGGGCTTCTGTACACACGACTTAGCACCAGAAAATTCCCAGTAGGCCACATGGTGGTCCTTTCCTTCTGAGCCCTCCCATGGGCCCAAACGGCAGTTTATCACCACAAATAGGGTATTTCCACACTCAGGACAAATTGGGCAACAAAATGCGGTATTTTATTCCTTGTGAAAATAAGAAATTTTGAGGCAAAACTACCTCTTATTGGAAAAAATATATTTTTTTTTAATTCACAGCCCAATTCAAATAAATTCTGTGAAAAAACTGTGGGGTCTAAATGGTCACAACACCCATAAATAAATTCTTTGAGGGGTGTAGTTTCCAAAATGGGGTGACTTCTGGTGGGTTTCCATTGCTTTGATACCTTTGGGGCTCTGCAAATGCGACATGGCACCCGAAAACCAATCCAGCAAAATCTGGGCTCCAAAGAACACATAGCGCTCCTTTCCTTCTGAGGCCTCCCATGGGCCCAAACGGCAGTTTATCACCACAAATGGGGTATTGCCGCACTCAGGACAAATTGGGCAACATATTGGGGTATTTTATTCCTTGTGAAAATAAGAAATTTTGAGCCAAAACTACCTCTTATTGGAAAAAATTAAATTTTTTTGAATTCACAGCCCAATTCAAATAAATTCTGTGAAAAAACTGTGGAGTCTAAATGGTCACAACACCCATAAATGAATTCCTTGAGGGGTGTTGGTTCCAAAATGGGGTCACTTCTGGTGGGTTTCCATTGCTTTGATACCTTTGGGGCTCTGCAAATGCGACATGGCACCCGAAAACCAATCCAGCAAAATCTGGGCTCCAAAGAACACATAGCGCTCCTTTCCTTCTAATACCTCCCATGGGCCCAAACGGCAGTTTATGGCCACAAATAGGGTATTGCCGCACTCAGGACAAATTTGGCAACAAAATGGGGTATTTTATTCGTTGTGAAAATAAGACATTTTGAGCCAAAACTACATCTTATTGGAAAAAAGTTATTTTTTTTAAATTCACAGCCCAATTCAAATAAGTTCTGTGAAAAAACTGTGGGGTCTAAATGGTCACAACACCCATAAATAAATTCCTTGAGGGGTTTTGTTTCTAAAATGGGGTCACTTTTGGTGGGTTTCCATTGCTTTGATACCTCTGGGGCTCTGCAAATGCGACATGGCACCCGAAAACCAATCCAGCAAAATCTGGACTCCTAAGAACACATAGCGCTCCTTTCCTTCTGAGCCCTCCCATGGGCCCAAACAGCAGTTCATCACCACAAATGGGGTATTGCCGCACTCAGGACAAATTGGGCAACAAAATGGGGAATTTTGTTCCCTGTGAAAATAAGAAATTCTGATCAAAAATGACATCTTATTGGAAAAATTGTCATTCTTTTAATTTCACAGCCCAATTCAAATACGCGCTGTGAAAAAACTACGGAGCCAAAATGGTAACAATAACCATAAATTAATTCCTTGAGGGGTGCAGTTTCCAAAATGGGTCAGTTTTGGGGGATTCCTACTGTTTTGGCACCTCAACACCTCTCCAAACCTGGCATGCTGCCTAAAATATATGCTAATAAAAAAGCACCACCAAAATGCACTAGGTGCTTCTTTGCTTCTGGGGCTTGTGTTTTAGTCCACGAGCACAGTAGAGCCACATGTGGGACATTTCTAAAAACTGCAGAATCTGGACAATACATATTTAGTTGTGTTTCTCTGGTAAAACCTTCTTTGTTACAGAAAAAAAATTGAATAAAATTGAAATTCAGAAAGAAAAATGAAATTTGCAAATTTCACCTCCACATTGCTTTAATTCCTGTGAAATGCCTGAAGGGTTAAAAAACTTTCTAAATGCTGTTTTGAATACTTTGAGGGGTCTAGTTTTTAAAATGGGGTGCTTTATGGCGGTTTCTAATACATAGGCCCCTCAAAGCCACTTCAGAACTGAACAGGTACCTTAAAAAAAAGGCCTTTGAAATTTTCTTAAAAATATGAGAAATTGCTGTTTATGTTCTAAGCCTTGTAACGTCCAAGAAAAATAAAATAATGTTCAAAAAACGATGCCAATCTAAAGTAGACATATGGGAAATGTGAACTAGTAACTATTTTGGGTGGTATAAACGTCTGTTTTTCAAGCAGATGCATTTAAATTCTGAAAAATGCTATTTTTTCTAAATTTTCTCTAAATTTTGCAATTTTTCTCAAATAAAGACTGAATATATCGACCAAATTTTACCACGAACATGAAGCCCAATGTGTCACGAGAAAACAATCTCAGAATCGCTTGGATAGGTTTAAGCATTCCGACGTTATTACCACATAAAGTGAAATATGTCAGATTTGAAAAATGGGCTCTGAGCCTTAAGGCCCAAACTAGGCTGCGTCCTTAAGGGGTTAAAGTTCTCACCCTGTAGCAGCCACCACCTGAGTGTGCAAGTCCCCTTTGTTAGGTGTTTCGGTCATAGCAGTCTCCCTGGAGGAATAACAACCTCCTTCCTCCTCACTCTCCCTCTTTGCACTGTCAGCTTCCCTTTTAATCAGGGCCAGCTCAGACTCAGAACCTCTAGAAACCAAAACCTGGAGTGGAGGTATGGGAATGGCCATCCCACCCAGAATCTCTACAGCCATTCCTAAATCCCAGACCCTGAAATCCAGCCTAAAAAACTCCTGCTCACCAACTAACCTTGCTGAGCAACGAACTTCCCAGAGATTTACATCACTGAGATAAGAAATCTCAGTGGCACATACCTACCCTCTACCAGTCTTCCTACTGACTGTTTACAATGTATATTTGTGCTACAGGCTCCTGTAAACCCAGTACTGCTCAGCATACACTGGAAACAGCTGGTAAATGGTGAAATGTCAGGAAATATGGTGCTCAGAATGTGTGTCATAATGATTAAAGGGGTTTTCTGAGTTAACATTTTTATGTGTCAGTGCTTTTAATCGCTGAAAGTGATTACATTTGTAAAGTAATGGCCGGACCTAGGCGGAAAGCCATAAGGGTAGGCCAGCATGAACAGGGTTGCAGATAGGGAATAATTAACTATGGTAGGAGGAGAAATAGGAAAGGGTTTAGAGGGGGATGCTATGAATGAGTCAGGGGTGACATAAAGGTCAAAGCAGGGAGTGATCCGCGCCATTAACCGAGCAGACAGCAGGTGTCAGTTTGTCCCCTCTGTCTGCTAATTTAACTCAGCACAATAGAGGCTTTGCTGGTCCAGCTGTGGGTTGCGGTGTCTGAGCGTGGCATGGCATGGCTGGAACAAGAGCTGGGTAGAACCGCTGTTGTCCGGAGGAGTGATGGAAGCGGCCGATCACAGCGTGTCACCAAGGCCTTTTGCTCCGACACTGTCGGTCTCTGACCTGCATCCTTCTGCGGAGCAAATCGGCGGACGCGTCCACCCGCGTGCCCGAGCCCGGATGTACTGCCGTGAGTCAGGCGCAGGATTCGGAGCCCCTCCAGCTCGGGTCCCTGAATCCGCCGCCCGTGATCGAAGGGCCCGGGCTGAAAGGAAGTTGGCGCACCAGCCTGACTCTGCAGAGATTGGGGTGCAGGCTCCCTTGCATTGGAGACCAGCCCCTGTCTCCAGATCCCTGCTACGCAGACCTGCGGCAGCCCGATCTGGCAATGTTCCAGTCGGGCGGCCCGCCCGTCTCTAGGAAGTGAGACCCGGGTTTTTCACGTAGGCCGCAGTCGGCGGTTGGGATGGCGGCGCCCCACCTGCCCCAACGCTGAGGCCGCTCCTATTGGCCAGGAGGTGAACGCCCTGTCGTCTGAGGCCTACTCTGGGACCCCCGAGATGAGGTGTGGATGCCGTTCGTGCAGTGCCTGTCCAGCCACCGATGGTCCGGTCGAGTCCGTGGATACTGATGTCGTGGAGGATGGCGGTCATCATGATGTCTCCTTCACCCCAGCTGGTAGGGACACAGCACTTGCTCAGCCCAGTGAGTCTATTTCACCTTCATTTTCTTTTCCAGCAGTGTTTAGGTCCCCTGGGGTGGGGGATGGATTGGGACAGCGTTAGAGGTGGGTAGTAGTGTTGCGCCACCGCCGTCATCAGGGCGAGGTGGGGTGGGTGATGTGCAGGAATTGCTAGGTTGTGTGAGGGAATTATTGGCTCATTGCGACGGCGCCGGCTTATGGTGTGCCCCCTCACCGGTCAGTGCGTGGGTTCAAGCGTCAGTTGCGGTGACTGTTGGGGAGGCTCCGTGCAGAGGGGTTGGGTCATTGGCTAAGGAGTTGAGGGTGACAGTGTCAGTCCAAACGTACAAGGATCAGGATGTGGATAGGGTGAGGCTGGATGATAAAGCAAAAGGGGAGGTTTATGTGTGTTTTGAGGTCCCTTTGGGCACGCATTTGAAACAGGAGGTTAGGGAGAAAATATGGAAATATGAGTATGTAGAGATATTCTCCCTTCTCCTCCTGGAGAAGTTCAATCTTAAAAAGGGAAAACGGTTTGAGAGCAAGAAGGAAGAGGAAGAGAAGTGTTGGTACCAATTGATTCCCGAAACCTCTATGAACGGGTTGCAAGCCTTTGCCATCCTGGCAAGTGTCGTAGGTGAAAAGGCGCCGAAACGCTATTCCGCTCTTTTTTGTTACATAGATGCTATCGTTGAGGATCATCGTGTGTGTACGGGGTTCAGTCGTGACTGCGTTAGGATGAGCAAGTCCGACAGAGAAAAGCGGTTCATCCTAACATTAGGTGGGATAATAAAGATATTGGTCTGTGGTTACGCGTTATGGACCCTGTTCGTTTAGGTCTGTCCTATCATGGGGGGGGGGGGGGGCGCTGCGGCCGGCCCCTCTTTACAGTACAGCCAGGGTGGTGCTGGATCAGGGGAAAAATCCGGCCTGTGCTGGCAGTTTAACCCCTTAACGCTCCATGACCTACTATTAGGTCATGCTAACTGTAGCGTTCGCGCTCAGTGACCTAATAGTAGGTCATGGAGTAAACACGGCGCCGTTCGCGCGGGGCGCGTTCATGAGCTGTGATAGCTGCTGTTTCCGACAGCAGACTATCACTGCTCAATGTGCCGGGACCGATCGCGGAGCTCCCACGTCGATTAACCCCTCAGAAGCCGCGTTCAATAGCGATCGCGGCTTCTTAGGGGTTAATACGCCATCGCCGGCCTGCTACACGATAGCGGCCGGCGATGGTGACTATGGCAACCGGACACCAAACAATGGCGTCCGGCTATGCCATAGACGGAAGCCTAGTGGGTTCTGACAACGTCAGGACCCACTATGCTTGCTGTCAGTGAGTAGCTGACAGTTCTAATACACTGCACTACGCATGTAGTGCAGTGTATTAGAATAGCGATCAGGGCCTCCTGCCCTCAAGTCCCCTAGTGGGACAAAGTAATAAAGTAAAAAAAAAGTTAAAAAAAGATGTGTAAAAATAAGAAAATAAAAGTTTTAAAACTAATAAAAGTAAAAGTCCCACTTTTTCCCTAATCAGTCCTTTATTATTAATAAAAATATATAAACAAACAAATAAACTGTACATGATTGGTATCGCCGCGTCCGTAACGGCCTGAACTACAAAATTATTTTGTTATTTATCCCGCACGGTGAACGCCGTAAAAAAAAATATTAATAAACCGAACCACAATCACAATAGTTTGGTCACTTCACCTCCCAAAAAATGGAATAAAAAGAGATCAAAAAGTCGCATGTACCGAAAAATGGTGCTGATCGAAACTACAGTTCGTTACGCAAAAAATAAGTCCTCGCACGGCTTTATTGATTGAAAAATAAAAACGTTATGGCTCTTAGAATAAGGCAACACAAAAAGTAAATGATTGTTTACAAAACGTATTTTATTGTGCAAACGCCATAAGACATAAAAAAAAACTATAAACATCTGGTATCGCCGTAATCGTATCGCCCCGCAGAATAAAGTGAATATGTCATTTATAGCGCACGGTGAACGCTGTAAAAAAAAAAGTATACAAAAACAATAGTAGAATTGCTGTTTATTAGTCACCACGCCACCTAAAAATGGAATAAAAACTGATCAAAAAGCCGCATGCACCCCAAGAAAACTACAATGGATTCCTCAAGGGGTCTTGTTTCCAAATTGGGGTCACTTTTGGGCGGTTTCCAATGTTTTGGCACCACAAGACCTCTTCAAACCGGACATGGTGCCTAATAAAAAAGAGGGCTCAAAATCCGCTAGGTGCTCCTTTGCTTCGGAGGCCGGGGCTTCAGTAAATTACCGCACTAGGGCCACATGTGGGATATTTCTCAAACTGCAGAATCTGGGCAATACGTATTAAGTTGCGTTTCTCTGATAAATCCTTTTGTGTTATAAAAAAAATGGTATAAAAAGAGTAAATTTCACCTCTACTTTGCTCTAAATTTCTGTGAAACACCTAAAGGGTTCATAAACTTTCTAAATGCTGTTGTGAATACTTTGAGGGGTCTAGAATGGGGTGTTTGATAGGGGTTTCTAATATATGGGCCCCTCAAAGCAACTTCAGAAATGAACTGGAACCTAAAAAAATAAATAAATGAGGCAATACTTCGCTTCTTACATTATACTGATAATGAGCCGTGCCCACCCCGAGATTACCCCAGTTTTGACCGTTTGTATAAACAGAGACCCCTATTAGACCGTTTCAGTGCCCGGTTTTCCCAAGCATACACCCCCGAGAAGTGTTTTTCTATTGATGAGTCCCTGGTACATTTTAAAGGGAGGGTTCAATTCCGCCAGTACCTGCCAGGTAAGAGGGCAAGGTATGGCGTGAAGATGTATAAGCTGTGCGAGAGTGCATCAGGGTATACCTACAGATTTAGGATATATGAAGGAAAGGCCACCCCCAAACCAGACTGCATCCTGGACTACAATAGGTACATGGGAGGGATGGACTTGTCAAATCAAGTCCTGAAGCCCTACAGCGCCATGCGGTGTGGTATAAGAAGCTGGCCGGGCACATCATACCGATGGCATTGTACAATGCGTACGTGCTACGTCGATGTGCAGGCCAGACGGGAACTTTCCTGGAATTTCAAGATCTAATCTTTAGGGACCAGGAAGGGGGGGCACCCAGTACTTCTGGAAGCGAGGCCACACGCATCGTACCAGGGCAACACTTTCCAGGAGAAGTTCCCCAAACCGGTGGAAAGGGAAAGAGTCAAAAGAGGTGCAGAGTCTGCTATAAGAGGGGGATAAGGAAGAACACAATATACCAATGTGACACGTGTCCCGAAAAACCATGGCTCTGTATAAAAGATTGTTTTAAAATGTATTATACATCCCTTGATTTTTAATTTACCCTGATGCACTCCGCACAGCTTACCCCCCTCATCTTTCCCTTCTGAGCCCTGCCGTATGCCCAGGCAGCTGATAACAGCCACATGTAGGGTATTGCCGTACCCAGGAGAACCCACATTACAATTTAAGGGGTGTATATCTCCGGTGGCACATGCTGGGCACACTATATCGGACACTGAAATGGCATATATATATATAAAATTGCAAATCTCACACTGCACCATCTGCTGCGCATTATCTTTTACACAGTACCTGTGGGGTCAAAATGCTCACTACACCTCTAGATGAATGTCTTAAGGGGTGTAGTTTTTAAAATGGGGTCACTTCTCGGGGGTTTCAACTGTACTGGTACCTCAGGGGCTTCTGCATACATGACTTAGCACCAGAAAAGCTCCAGTAGGCCAAATGGTGGTCCTTTTCTTCTGAGCCCTCCCATGGGCCCAAACGGCAGTTTATCACCACAAATGGGGTATTGCCGCACTAAGGACAAATTGGGCAACAAAATGGGGTATGTTGTTCCTTGTGAAAATAAGAAATTTTGATCAAAAATGACATCTTATTGGAAAAAATATAATTTTTTTCATTTCACAGCCCAATTCAAATAGGTGCTGTAAAAAAACTGTGCGGTCAAAATGATAACAAAAACCATAAATGAATTCCTTGAGGGGTGTAGTTTCCAAAATGGGGTCACTTCTGGTGGGTTTCCATTGCTTTGATACCTCTGGGCCTCTGCAAATGCGACATGGCACCCGAAAACCAATCCAGCAAAATCTGGACTCCAACAAACACATAGCGCTCCTTTCCGTCTGAGCCCTCCCATGGGCCCAAACAGCAGTTTATCACCACAAATGGGGTATTGCCGCACTAAGGACAAATTGGGCAACAAAATGGGGTATGTTGTTCCTTGTGAAAATAAGAAATTTTGATCAAAAATGACATCTTATTGGAAAAAATATCATTTTTTTCATTTCACAGCCCAATTCAAATAGGTGCTGTAAAAAAACTGTGCGGTCAAAATGATAACAAAAACCATAAATGAATTCCTTGAGGGGTGTAGTTTCCAAAATGGGGTCACTTCTGGTGGGTTTCCATTGCTTTGATACCTCTGGGCCTCTGCAAATGCGACATGGCACCCGAAAACCAATCCAGCAAAATCTGGACTCCAACAAACACATAGCGCTCCTTTCCGTCTGAGCCCTCCCATGGGCCCAAACGGCAGTTTATCACCACAAATGGGGTATTGCCGCACTAAGGACAAATTGGGCAACAAAATGGGGTATGTTGTTCCTTGTGAAAATAAGAAATTTTGATCAAAAATGACATCTTATTGGAAAAAATATCATTTTTTTCATTTCACAGCCCAATTCAAATAGGTGCTGTGAAAAAACTGTGCGGTCAAAATGATAACAAAAACCATAAATGAATTCCTTGAGGGGTGTAGTTTCCAAAATGGGGTCACTTCTGGTGGGTTTCCATTGTTTTGATACCTCAACACCTGGCATGCTGCCTAAAATATATTCTAATAAAAAAGAGGCCTCAAAATGCACTAGGTGCTTCTTTGCTTCTAGGGCTTGTATTTTAGTCCACGAGCGCACTAGAGGCACATGTGGGGCATTTCTAAAAACTGCAGAATCTGGACAATACATATTTAGTAGTATTTCTCTGGTAAAACCTTCTCTGTTACTAAAAATAAATTGAATAAAATTGAAATTCAGCAGAAAAAATGAAATTTGCAAATTTCATTTCCACTTTGCTTTAATTCCTGTGAAATGCCTGAAGGGTTAAAAAACTTTCTAAATGCTGTTTTGAATACTTTGAGGGGTCTAGTTTTTAAAATGGGGGGTTTTATGGGGGTTTCTAATACATAGGCCCCTCAAATCCACTTCAGAACTGAACTGGCACCTTCAAAAAAAGGCTTTTGAAATTTTCTTAAGAATATGAGAAATTGCTGTTTATGTTCTAAGCCTTGTAACGTCCAAGAAAAATAAAATAATGTTCAAAAAACGATGCCAATCTAAAGTAGACATATGGGAAATGTGAACTAGTAACTATTTTGGGTGGTATAACCGTCTGTTTTTCAAGCAGATGCATTTAAATTCTGAAAAATGCTATTTTTTGTAAATTTTCTCTAAATTTTGCAATTTTTCACAAATAAAGACTGAATATATCGACCAAATTTTACCACGAACATGAAGCCCAAAGTGTCATGAAAAAACAATCTCAGAATCGGTTGGATAGGTTTAAGCATTCCGACGTTATTACCACATAAAGTGAAATATGTCAGATTTGAAAAATGGGCTCTGAGCCTTAAGGCCCAAACTAGGCTGCGTCCTTGAGGGCCAGTGCAAGTTCGGAGCAGAGTGCAAATTCAAACATATTTGTTTCTCCTGCGGCGGGTCATCTAAGTGTTTTAAAAAAGGTAAGGGAAAAGGAGCCAATGGTTCTAGCCATGGGTCGGACTCCAGTGAATCGGTTAGAGATGCAGCCTTATCTAAATAGATTCCTGACGGTTTCCAGTTCGATTTCAGGATCCTTTCCCCACCTCACGAGGTCCCCTTAGCTTTGTGGTACTTGCGGTCTGCCCATCAGTATCCGGAGGTTGTCACAGAAAAATTAAATAAGGAGGTCATTATGGGTAGGATGGCGGGCCCCTTTGTGGATAGTCCTTTACCCTATTTAGTAGTGTCTCCTCTCGGTGTTGTCCCAAAAAAGGAGCCAAACAAGTTTTGCTTATTCACCACCTGTCGCACCCGCGTCGGCATTCGGTCAATGATGGCTTTGCTCAGTGGTGTACACATCTTTTAACGCTGCGGTTGGGTGGGTTCAGCGCTATGGCAGGGGGGCCTTGACGGCGAAAACGGATATTGAACCGGCTTTCCGCCTCCCGGTTCATCCTGACAGCCTGCGGCTGTTGGGGTGTTATTGGAACGGGGTTTATTTTGTTGACTTGTGCCTCCCGATGTGTTGCTCGATTTCGTGCGCCTATTTTGAGGTTTTCAACTCTTTCCTGGAATGGGTGATTTGCGACGTGGCGGGTGCCATGTCGGTCATCCATTACATGGACGACTTCCTATGCGTCGGGCCTGTGGAGTCTTCGTTTTGTTATGCCCTGCTTAGCACCATCCAGTGGGTGGCTCTGCGTTTCTGTGTCTCACTGGCTCCTGAGAAAACTGAGGGTCCACGGTCCTGTATCGTGTTTCTTGGAATCACAATTGATTCTGTCAACATGGAGTGTCAACTTCCTGAGGATAAACTGGTGGCACTACAGGCAGATGTGCTGCGGGCGTGGCATTTGCGTAAGATACCACTTAGACATTTGCAGTCCCTCCATGCCTATAGCCAGGGTGTTTTCGAGATGGCTGGCAGGGGCCATGGCGGGCGCCACATCATTTTGTTCCCCTAACCAGGGAACACAGGGATGATTTGGTGGATTTGTCAGAGTTCCTGCGGTTGTACAACGGAAAGTCGCTGTTCATAGCCCCGGTAGTGGATAGTTTTGATTGGGAGTTGTTTACTGATGCTTCGGGCAGCGTGGGTTTTGGCATGTATTGTGTGCAACTCGGTGCCCGGCTGAGTGGTCGGAACTCGGTATGTTGTGGAACCTGGCCCTTCTGGAACTTTTTCCTATTGTAGTGGCGGTTGAGATTTGGAGTGACAGGTTCCAGAACAGCAAGGTTTTCAGTGTGACAATATGGGGGTGGTGCGCTCATTAATAATTTGTCTGTGTCCTCCCCTCCGGTGATTCGTCTCTTGCATCATCTGGTTTTGCGGTGCCTGTCCCTAAATGCTTGGATAGTAACAGTTCAGGTACCCGGAGTTAAGAATTAGATTGCCGATTCTCTTTCTCGTTTACAGTGGGATCGTTTTTGGATGTTGTCTCCGGAGGCGGACTTTGTGGGGATCAACTGGCCACAACGTCTATGGGGCTTGGTTGGCGAGCAGCGGGAGGATTGATTTGGTCTTCTCTAGTGCCTGGTACTTTGTTAGCTTACGATACGGCGTGGAGGGACTGGGTAAGGTGGTTGTTGAATTTAGACGGTGATCCTCTGGACAGAGATCGGGTGGTGGCTTTGTTGGGCTTCCTGGGGCAGGTTTCAGTATCGGGCTCGTCAGTGTCAAAAGTGAATAGTTTTGTGTCAGCTTTGGCCTTTGGTCACAAAAATGTCTTGGTTGTCCAGGCCTTGAGGGGTTATCATAGGGGTAGGGTTTTACCGGACCGGCGTCACCCGGTTCCCTTCTCGTTATTGGAACGTTTGTGGGAGGTTTTTGGGGATGTTTGTTTTTCTTTTTTCGAGGTGGGTTTGTATAGGTTGGCTTTTTCTTGGGCCTTCTTTGGGGCCCTTCGCATAGGGGAATTGGGTGCTCCTATCACTGTTAGATCGGGTGGGTTACGAGCCGAGGATATTTTGTTGCTGGATAATACGGTTGAGTATTGGATTTGGTGGTCGAAAACGGACCAGGTTGGTAGGGGGAAGAGAGTAGTGTTTAGGAAGGTTCATGGGGCAAGGATGTGCCCGGTAATTTGTTTTACTCACTACAATTCTATTCGCCCGTCTTCTGTGAGTCAGCTGCTGTGCCATGTGAATTGATCATTCTTGTCTAGGTACCAGTTTACATGGGTCTTTTGAAAATGTCTGGTTGCGTTGGGGTTGGATTAGTCTGTTTATGCTCCTCATTCCTTTCATATAGGGGAGGCTATGGAGGCGGCTTTGTGGGGTCTGTTGCCTGAGGTGGTTAGGCGTATAGGTCGTTGGGAATCTTATAGATTCCGGGCTTACGTACATTTGCAGTTTTTGTAATTTGGGACAGTAGTTCTTTTTGTTGGGCTTGGGGTATTTTTTTGGTCCTTATGTAGCTTTTAACTACCCCATTTTTTCTTTTCTTTTATATAGATGCTGTCCCCCGGTTAGTGTGAATTATCAGGCACTCCTATGTGCCTTGGGGGCTGAACGGGCTGATGTCCGCCCTGATGGGGCGACCACTAGGTTTTCTCCGTCCCGCGGCAATTGTTCGCTGGCTCGACATTAGAGGTATGGCCTGCAATAGGGTTCTGCCCGATTTTCACCATTTTGCACAGCTAGCTAGGGCCCCAGATGTATTAGTGTTGCATGTGGGTGGAAATGACCTCGGGGTTCGCCCCTTCATGGAACTGATTAGGGACATTAAGTATGACCTTCTACGCCTCTGGACCTGTTTTCCTAGGGTGGTGGTGGTGTGGTCGGAGATTGTCCCTCGGAGGGTCTGGTGACATGCTCGCTCAGTTGTGTGCCTGAATAAGGCACGTGTAAAGGTTAACCGGGCTGTTTCCGGTGTTGTTGTGAGATATAGTGGGTTCTTCGTACGTCACTATGACTTTGAAGGCGGCCTTGGGGGTTTTTGGTTGGCGGACAGGGTTCACCTCAATGCAGTGGTCATTGACTTATGGGCCTTGAGAATCCAGGAGGGGGTGGAGCGCGCTTTGATGATTGGTGGGGCACCTCATAAGTGAAGGTTTTCCAAGTATGTTCGTGTGGCGGATTGGGGGTCCTTAGAGTTGGTGGTAAATTGGTGCCGGGGGATTCATTGGGGGTATGGTCCCTCCCAAATTATAATTTGCTTGGTGGTCTGGCCCAATTTTGGGCTCCTGCTGGGTGGTGTCCCGGGGAGTGGATTATAGTTTTAACAGCCATATGTGGTTGTTAATGGTGCCCCTGAGCCTGTGGGGAATCAGCTGGGGGTAATATTGTACATGAGTGGACAGTTTGGGGCCAGATTTTGTAGCTCCAATGACTCCCCATCCTCGTCATTTAAAATTGTGTTTTATATATATAAAATTACGTTTATTTTTATTTATGTTTGTTAATAATAAATGGCTGCTGTGGCCAAAATTAATCCAACCCAAGTGTCTGTGTTATTCTTGAAAATGGTGGGTACGGGGTTAAGGTCACTTAACAGTCAAGGGGTTTATGGCTTGGAGCTCGGAACGTACTCTGCAATCCCATGGTCATGCACTTATTGTATCAAAATTGGCACCGTTTCTCGATGCTGCCATGAGGCACATGACTGGTGACGTCACTCTCTTTGCCCCCTCTTCTTACGAGCCGTATACCTATCTAATTATCATGTGGTCAAACTGTTAAAAGTATCTGCCTGGTAGACGGCACGTCACTACTGACATGCTGTGTATCGGCTGTTCTGTTATACAGCCAAGAATGTGCATGCGTGGCCCCTGCTGATCTCTCACTTGTCCACTTGCCAAGCAAGAGAATGGCAGGGACTGCGCATGCGCGTTCCTGGCTGTATAACAGAACAGCCAATATATGGCACGTCACTAGTGACGTGCCGTCTACCAGGCAGATACTTTTAACAGTTTGACCACGTGATAGGTATACGGCTCGTAAACAGAGGGGGCAAAGAGAGTGACGTCACCAGTCATGTGCCCCACGGCAGCATCAGGAAACGGGGCCAATTTTGAAACAATACTTGCATTACAAATCTAATCACATTCAGTGGTTAAAAGCACTGACACATAAAAGTGTTAACTGGGGAAACCCCTTTAAATAGTGTGGTCCAGAAAATTGGCATACACGTAGAGCAGATAGCCAAATTGTTACAAACTGTTAGGGCATGACCACACGTGGCGGATTTCCTCCGCAACTGTCCGCATCAATGCCGCACAGAATCTGCGTTGCAGATTCTGCTGCGGATCTGCACAAAATGTGCAGTAAATTGATGCGGACTAGCTGCTGCGGACTGCGGGAAAAGTACTTCCCTTCTCCCTATCAGTGCAGGATAGAGAGAAGGGACAGCACTTTCCCTTGTGAAAGTCAAAGAAATTCATACTTACCGCCCGTTGTCTTGGTGACGCGTCCCTCCTTCGGCATCCAGCCCGATCTCCCTGGATGACGCGGCAGTCCATGTGACCGCTGCAGCCTGTTATTAGCCTGTGATTGGCTGCAGCCGTCACTTAGACTGAAACGTCATCCTGGGAGGCCGGACTGGAGACAGAAGCAGGAAGTTCTCGGTAAGTATGAACTTCATTTTTTTTTACAGATACATGTAGATTGGGATCGGTAGTCACTGTCCCGGGTGCAGAAACAGTTACTGCCGATCGCTTAACTCTTTCAGCACCCTGGACAGTGACTATTTACAGACGTCTCCTAGCAACGCTCCCGTCATTACGGGAGCCCCATTGACTTCCTCAGTCTGGCTGTAGACCTAGAAATACATAGGTCCAGCCAGAATGAAGAAATGTCAAGTTAAAAAAGCAAGACGGATCCGCAGCACACATAACATGTGCATGACAGCTGCGGACTTCATTGCGGAAATTAGAATCTCCATTGAAGTCAATGGAGAAATTCCGCCATGAGTCCGCCACTGCTCCGCAACAGACAGAGCATGCTGCGGACACCAAATTCCGCTCCGCAGCCTATGCTCCGCAGCGGAATTTTACGCCTCGTCTAAACGAACACTGCTAAATTAAAGTGTAAGTCAATGGACAAACGGCTCCGCTGCGGATTAACGCTGCGGAGTGTCCGCAGCGGAATTTAAGTGAAATTCCGCCACTTGTGAACCCAGCCTTAGGCCTTCTTCACATATGCATTGGATCTGCGTTAGGAGCCTCTGTTGCAAATACCGTAATTTTGCTGGACAAAATAGCGCAGCATTACGAGACTACCGTTTTTCCCGTTACTCTATTCTTCTGATGTAAAAGAATAACAGAAATTGTAGCACAAATGTGAACAGAGCCTTAGGCTTCCACTTCTGTTCAAAAATTCTGTTTTGTGTTTCAATGAATGCATCACGTTTTACAATAAAGTACATTTTCTATAAATGTTTGATATAAATTCTCTTAAAATGTTTTGTAACTTTCCATATTCTAGAATTTCTTTGATATCTGCATTGGTTTTACCAACATTTATCATCAACAATATAAGAACATTTGTTCTGATGGACATCCATAAATGTTCAAATGGCCTCATTTATTGAAAGGATTATAATCTTTAATGGGGTTTACCCATCAGGGACATTTATAGCATAATTATATAAATACGTACTCACAGGTCAGAATCACAGGTTAAGTGCCACCAACACAGTGTAAAAGCACTTCCAGCGTATATATACAACGTAGCATAACTCCAATACGTCTTAAAGAGGCTCTGTCACCAGATTTTGCAGCCCCTATCTGCTATTGCAGCAGATCGGCGCTGCAATGTAGATTACAGTAACGTTTTTATTTTTAAAAAACGAGCATTTTTGGCCAAGTTATGACCATTTTTGTAGTTATGCAAATGAGGCTTGCAAAAGTCCAAGTGGGTGTGTTTAAAAGTAAAAGTCCAAGTGGGCGTGTATTATGTGCGTACATCGGGGCGTTTTTAATACTTTTACTAGCTGGGCGTTCTGATGAGAAGTATCATCCACTTCTCTTCAGAACGCCCAGCTTCTGACAGTGCAGACACAGCGTGTTCTCGAGAGATCACGCTGTGTCGTCACTCACAGGTCCTGCAACGTGTCAGACGAGCGGGGACACATCGGCACCAGAGGCTACAGATGATTCTGCAGCAGCATCGGCGTTTGCAGGTAAGTAGCTACATCGACTTACCTGCTAACGCCGATGCTGCTGCAGAATCAACTGAAGCCTCTGGTGCCGATGTGTCCGACACGATGCAGGACCTGTGAGTGACGTCACAGATCTGCACTGCCAGAAGCTGGATGATACTTCTCGTCAGAGCGCCCAGCTAGTAAAAGTATTAAAAACGCCCCGATGTACGCACATAATACACGCCCACTTGGACTTTTACTTTTAAACACACCCACTTGGACTTTTGCAAGCCTCATTTGCATAACTACAAAAATGGTCATAACTTGGCCAAAAATGCTCGTTTTTTAAAAATAAAAACGTTACTGTAATCTACATTGCAGCGCCTATCTGCTGCAATAGCAGATAGGGGCTGCAAAATCTGGTGACAGAGCCTCTTTAAGCAAAAGAATATGAGAACAAGGAGTCACAGCGCCACAAGTAATAGAAATAAATACAAAAATGTATTATTGAATACACAATATTACATAACACAGATAAAAAATAATACAAGGATCTAAAATACCTAGTGTGGGTAATTCGAAAAATTGATTTTACCACGAGTATCCTGTGTTGAAAACACAAATGAACATATATGCCCTAGTCAATGAAAAAGGCCTGCATCAATGATGCATCGTTATAGCGTCTTATCTATAGTATGGGAAGGTGAATTTGCATATGGCAAAGTATTGGGACACAAAGAGGGTCCTAGTGCCATCAGTGACAGGTAATAAGAAAGAAGCATCATCTTAAAAAGCAGGCTCTTGTCTTCAAGATAAGTACAAAGGGGAGAGGTATCCAGGCATATATTAAAGTGTTCAATAAAAAAAGGATCTGCCTTCAGTGGCAGGTATCAATACAAGCTTACCCATGGAGATAGAGATAGTCAATAAAGCCTGATGTAGTGGCGCCCCAACGCGCGTTTCGCTATTGTTGCTTCCTCAGGGGGTAGTGTTTGATAAATGAGAATGTCCATGTTTATATATCCGGGCCCGAGTGATCAAAAAAGTAGTGTTCCGGTGTGTCCTGTCGGTCCGGTCTCCGGCGCATGCGCGGGAATCTGCCTAGAGCCACGAGATTCCCGCCGTCTGTCGTAACACTCGCACTGCGCCTGCGTGCCCCCAGTGACGCGTGTCCACGGAGACAAGACAGACGCAGCACCAGCGTATAGACGAGAGGAGAACGGGGCGGGCTCTCAGTCTCACCACTGCATACACAACCCCGGGATGAAGGATATCATTGTAAGTGTGTCTGTAATTAATTAATGTGATAGTATCAGTCATTGTATATATAATTGTGAAAAGAGTGAAAACAGAATGCATCATAATACATAACATCTTATAATAGGGCATACTATTTATGCCTGATAATATACAGAAGGAAGAACAGGTGTAAACATATAGGTAATAAAAACACATACCAAAGTGAGTAATATGACAGAATCAGCCAAGGAAATCGCGATCATGTGAATATAGCAAAAGATACATCAAAGTCAAATTATCAATACAGTATGATTTTGTACAAAACTCAAGAAATAATAATAAAAAAGGGATAGAGTGAAAGAAGAAAAACATGGCTACCATGTAGGGAAGACTCAATTTCAAAATTCTGAATGTGAATACAAAACCAATAAATATTTTTTATCAAGCAGGGGGAATACTGACAGCTAATTCAATTACAGAGAAATTACGTATGATGTTTACAAAGACTAAGATGTCACAGATCTCTGGAAAGGAGAGGTATTTTATTTTGCTAGATGATCCTTCTATCCAATATGTCTCCGGGAACACATCGGAAATGAACACAATATAGGCCCACACAACGAAATCTGAACATAAATATAAATATAAAACAGGCAAATTAGTAACAAGAATTTTGGACAACAGAGGATTTTCTAACCATTCATAGCAGTACAAAAAACAGAGACAGCCCTATAAAAAGGCAGCGAAACTTAAATTCTCATTGAGACCATATGGAGTCATGGTGCCCAATGTGACAATCCACCTGCATTATTTTTGTGCAAGCGTCATCTTCACATCTCCACCTCTGACACCACAATGTATCCTGTCTATGCCCCGTGCGGAGAAGGTTTTGGGATCACATCCATGGTACAGTTTGAAGTGTTTAGGGATTGTTTTCAGGGTTGTTAAATCATCTATATCCTTTGCGGCGGATATATCCCGTACATGTTCGCGAACACGCATTCTCAATTGCCTCGAGGTTAGGCCTACATAGACCTTAAGGCATCCACATGTCGCATAATAGATGACATGGGTTGTACTGCAGGAGATATACTGCAGAATTTTATACCGCCTTCCATTTTTGATGGAGTCAAAAAATGTCGTACGTAATACATTGGGGCACGCCACACAATCCCCACAGGGGAAACAGCCTTGAACAGGACCTCTAGTTGAGAAGGGATTTTGTTGTTCGGGTATGTAGTGACTTTTAACGAACATATCCTTAAGATTTTTACTTCTCCTCGCCGTCATCTGAGGATTTGATGGTAGGGCTACAGTCAGAGTTGGTTCCAATTGTAAGATGGGCCAGTGTTTTTCTAGTATAGTTCTCATTGTCTGCCACTGATTATTATAAGTGGAGATATACCTGATCTTACTGTTCGCCACATCTTTCTTATTGGATTTTACCGGGTGTAGTAATTGCTTGCGTTCCATCTTTTTGGCCTGACTATACCCTTGTTTACTGCAACTCTGACTGTAGCCCCTCTCTCTGAATCGTTCTTTTAGGTCCTGTGCTTGGTTGTCAAATTTGGTCTCAGAGGAGCAGATCCGTTTCATCCTCAGGAACTGACCCACCGGGACTACTTTAACAGTAGAGTAGGTGTGTGCTGATGTGGCGTGCAAGAGGGAATTGACCGACGTCTCTTTCCTAAAGACGTCAGTCTGTAATCTTCCCTCTTCATCTGCCTCAATGGACACGTCCAAAAAATCCACCTTTTGTTTGTCATGGACATAAGTGAGTTTATATCAACACGATATGCCATAAATGTCAGTTAGATGCGGGTTCTACCTCTTGCATATCCTGTGGATTTGGCATAAATATCCATGAGGACAAACCCCCTTAACTATTGTCTTCTGATAGGAATATATCAGTGAAGTCTATTCCAGCATAGAAGATGACACAATATAATAACAAGAAGAAACAGGTACCCAAAAAAATTTGGTGTAATCATTCTTCTAAGAACTGTGAACAGTCAATTTGGCATAAAAGAAATATATGCAACCCAAATACACTAAACTCTTAAAGCCCAATAAAACCTCCGGGAACAAGTAGTTCACATACTTTCAAAGCAACTCCCAGCTGTTTATTGTGAGAACTGTCACGGTGCGAGGCTGAATTAGCTAATTGAAATCCTTTCTAAATAACTTTACGAGAACTAATACCTGCTACGCTGAAACTAAATATTGGAGTGGCATTCTCTGAAGGGATAAAGATTTTATGGTAGCTTTAAATTAAAGAGGCTCTGTCACCACATTATAAGTGCCCTATCTCCTATATAAGGAGATGGGCGCTGTAATGTAGGTGACAGTAATGCTTTTTATTTTGAAAAATTATCTATTTTAAACCACTTTATGAGCGATTTTTAGCTTTATGCTAATGAGTTTCTTAACCCCTTCAGGACTGGGCCTGTTTTGGCCTTCAGGACGAAGCCGATTTTTCAAATCTGACATGTGTCACTTTATGTGGTAATAACTCCGGAATGCTTTTACCTATCCAAGTGATTCTGAGATTGTTTTCTCGTAACATATTGTACTTTATGTTAGGGAAAAAATGTGGTCGATAAATTCAATATTTATTTGTAAAAAACACCAAGATTTAGAGAAAATTAGCAAAAATTTGCATTTTTCTAAATTTAAATGTATCTACTTGTAAAACAGATAGTAATACCACACAAAATACTTACTAGTTTACATTTCCCATATGTCTACTTTATGTTTGCATCGTTTTTTGAACATTCTTTTATTTTCTAGGACGTTACAAGGCTTAGAACTTTAGCAGCAATTTCTCATATTTTCAAGAAAATTTCAAAAGCCTATTTTTTCAGGGACCAGTTCAGTTCTGAAGTGGCTTTGAGGGCCTTATATATTAGAAAGTCCCCATAAATCACCCCATTTTGAAAACTGCACCCCTCAAAGTATTCAAAACAGCATTCAGAAAGTGTTTTAACCCTTTAGGCGTTTCACAGGAATTAAAGCAAAGTAGAGGTGAAATTTACAAATCTAATTATTTATTTTTTTAATTCATTTGTAATACATTTTTTCTGTACCACAGAAGGTTTTACCCAAGAAATGCAACTCAATATTTATTGCCCAGATTCTGCAGTTTTTAGAAATATTCCACATGTGGTGCTAGTGTGGTAATGGACTGAAACACAGGCCTCAGAAGCAAAGGAGCACCTAGTGGATTTTGGGGCCTCCTTTTTTTAGAATATATTTTAGGCACCATGTTAGGTTTGAATAGGTCTTGTGGTACCAAAACAGTAAAGACCCCCCAAAAGTGTCCCCATTTTGGAAACTACAATTTTCGACTGATGTGCCATTTTAGTGCACTATATGTTGTGCCCAGTTTGTGCCACAAATACCACAAATAAAATATTAACAGGGTTCTCCCGGGTATGGCGATGCCATATCAGTGGACGTAAACGGCTGGACGTAAACGGCTGTTTGGGCACGCTGTAGGGCTCAGAAGGGAGGGAGCGCCATTTGGCTTTTGGAGCACAGATTTAGCTTGGTAGTAGCTCCAATGTAGGGGTACATGTAGGCTGGGCAGAGTACATCAGGGGCATAATAAGAGGTTATAATAATGAGGTAAATAAATAATAATCTGCAGATATGTGGCCAGTGTCGCACTGATAAATGGCGCCCGATCTTATCTGCTTTTGGAACACTGCACATTTTGCATCGCTATATTCTGGGAGCCATAACTTTTTTTATTTTTTCACCTCCGGAGCCGTGTGAGGGCTTATTATTTGCGGGACAATCTGTAGTTTTCATTGGTACCATTTTGGGGTACATGCGATTTTTTTTATCACTTTATATTAAATTTTTCATCAAGCAAGGTGACCAAAAACCATCAATTCTGACAATGTTTTTTATTTATTTTTAACGGCTTTCACCCTGGGCTATAAATGACCATTATACTTTTTTCTGCAGATCGATACGATTACGGCGATACCATATGTATATAGTTATTTTTACATTTTGCAGCGTTTGCGCAATAAAAGAACTTATTTATAAAATAAACTATTTTTTGTGTTACCATATTCTGAGAGCCATAACTTTTTAATTTTTCAGTCCCGTTTTTGTGGGACGGGATGTAGTTTGTATTGGTACCATTTTGGCGTACATGCGACTTTTTGATCACTTTTTATTGTATATTTTGGGAGGGGTTGTGACCAAAAAATAGTGATTCTGGCATAGTTTTTCATTTATTTTATTTGCGGTGTTCACCGTGCGGGAAAAATAATATTATAGTTTTATAGTTGGGGTCGTTACGAACGCGGTGATACCAAATATGTATACTTTTTTTTACGTGTTCATTTTTTTCCTATAATAAAAGACTTATTATAGGACAAAAAGCAGTTCTTGTTTATGTTACTTATAACTTTTATTTTTACACTTTTTAAAAAAAATATTTTTATTCTTTTTTTTACTTTCTTTACTTGTCCCACTAGGGGACACTTAGACTTGCAGCTCTGATCGCTGCTGGAATACATTACACTACCTACGTAGTGTAATGAATTCCAACTGTCATTGTGACGTGACAGTCACACTGACAGGAAGCCTACGACGACCACCCTCCGACTTGTCCTCATCGGCATCTATACATGGCAGCCCGGAAGCCATTGTCTGGCGTCCGGTTGCTATGGGTACCATCGCCAGCCCGCGTGATTTCACGTGGGGGCTGCCGATCTCTGTATACTAGTACATCACAGATTTGAACGCAGCCCATAGACAAGTGAATTTGAACCTTAATTACTTTGGGGTAACCCCATAAAATAATTTCCAATTCTAGTGAACCCCCACTCTCATTCTCACTTCAGGAAAACTTGGTGAAGGGTTGGGCATAGCATCTATAATTCTATGTTTGCTGACTGGTTTTTCTGCCCCCATGCTATGTATCTCCCAGCAGGCTAAAATAATTTTGTCATTGATTCTGGCATTTCATATCCAAGTTTTAATTACCAATTTGCTGGAGTAAGATGTGACACATTTATTAAGAGGCAAACGTCTTTTAATAAATGTGTTGCAACCAGGGGCGTAACTAGGAAAGACTGGGCCCTGGGTGTCACACAACCCCCCCCTCCCTTGTACATAGTGCCTTTTTTACAGCCCCCGCTGTAGATAACGCCATACAGACCTCCCTGTAGATAGTGCCATACAGCCCCCACTGTAGATAGCGCCATACAGCCCCCTGTAGATAACGCCATACAGCCCCCCTGTAGATAGCGACATACAGTCCCCCCTGTAAATAGCGCCATACATCCCCCCTGTAGATAACACCATACAGTCCCCCCTGTAGATATCTACAGAGGGGGCTGTATGGCGCTATCTACAGAGGGGACTGTATGGCGTTATCTACAGGGGGGACTGTATGGCGTTATCTACAGGGGGGATGTATGGCGCTATCTACAGAGGGGGCGGTATGGCGTTGTCTACAGGGGGGGCTGTATGGCGCTATCTACAGGGGGGACTGTATGGCGTTATCTACATGGGGAACTGTATGGCGCTATCTACAGGGGGGGCTGTATGGCGTTATCTACAGGGGGAACTGTATGGCATTATCTACAGAGGAGGCTGTATGCCGTACAGCCCCCCCTGTAGGGAACGCCATACAGCCCCCCTGTAGGGAACGCCATACAGCCCCCCGTAGGGAATGCCATACAGCCCCCCCTGTAGGGAACACCATACAGCACCACCTGTAGGGAACGCCATACAGCCCCCCCTGTAGGGAACGCCATACAGCTCCCCTGTAGGGAATGCCATACAGCCCCCCCCGTAGGGAACGCTATACAGCCCACCCCTGTAGATAACGCCATACAGCCCCCCCTGTAGATAACGCCATATAGTCCCCCCTGTAGGGAACACTATACAGCCCCCTGTAGGGAACGCCATACAGCGTCCCCAAACCCCCAAAAAATGCGACATACAGTGTGTCCTACAAAAGACATGTATCCCCTCTCCACAGGATAGGGGATACATTTGTGATCGCTGGCAGCGATAGGGAGAACGGGGGACCGAAAGTCCCCCGAAGTTCTCCATGACTAACCTCTGACTTCCGGAGTCTGCACAGCTCAATAAAAATGAAAGGAGCGCTGGTCACGCATGCGCACACACGCGACCGGCGCTCCATTCATTTTTACGGAGCTGCGGACACAGACCCCGGATGTAATGTTGGGGTAGGGAAACAGACAAGTGAGCCCTAATCTACCCGCCACTCAGTCCCTGCCTACTTGCAACGACCTGCCCTAGGCGACGGGGTACAACTGGGCGACGGTCCCTACACTCAATAGGTGCAAGACAGACAAACAGACAAGGGTACAAAGAAGCCAGGGAAATGGGGAAGTTGCCCACGGGAACACCGTGAGCAACAAGCGAGGTGAACGAGCCGAGTCAAACCAGGAGATGAGCGAGGTACAAAAACGCAGAGCAGAAGAATGGTCATTAAAGCCAAGGTCAATCACAAGCAGAGGATCAGTAGTTCAAGAAGCTGCAGCAGGGCCAGGAAACCAACAGAGAAGAATCACAAGCAAAGGAGGAATAGGAAAGGCAGGTATAAATAGACAGAGGGCGGGAGCTAGCTCCGTCTGGCCAGGCTGTGATAGGCTCTCCCACTCCTAAGCCTGCCATCCTGGGTGGTGGAAGATGGAGTCAGTCTCACAGACATAGAAGCAGGTGCAGACTGATTACCTATGGGCGTCGACACAGAAGTTGTGTCTGGCAGATCCTTTACACCGGAAGTCTGAGGTTTGTGATGGAGAACTTCAGTGGGGGACATTCGGTCCCCCGTTCTCCCTATCAATGCCAGCGATCACACATGTATCCCCTATCCTGTGGATATCCTGTGGATAGGGGATACATGTCTTTTGTTTAATGGCAGAGCGGGGAGATACCTCCCTGCTCTGCCGTAGTGTTCAGTGGCGTCGCGCTGTAGCAGCCATAGCGGCTGCTAGCGGAGCCTCCGGCCATGGTGGGGGCCCGTGCCGGCGGGCGACACGGGCCCCCTCATGCTGAGGGCCCCGTAGCAGCCGCTACAGCTGCTACGGCAGTAGTTACGCCACTGGTTGCAACTTTTTACTGGCCATGTGCCACAATTGTGGCATAACAACGGCACCTCATACATCCCCCCATCACATAAAATAAACAAAAAAACATACTCGCCACACTGCTGTTCTCTTCTCCCCACCGGGTTTTTTCTGGCGTAAATTATAATAAATTTCAAAAAGTGTAGAGAAAAGTAAAAAGTCATAAAACTGGCGTAAACCTTTTCAAATATTCCCCCCTATGTGTTTGTTAAAAAGATCGTTATTATAATGTGATAAAAAAAAAAAAGAGATCTTTATTATAAATATAGTCTTCTTTTAGGGCGTCTATAAACAGATTGCCGTAACTAGTGGCAAACCCATTGTGGTGCCCCTAGTTTGTTTGCTGCACTTTCGGCGCCCCTAGTTCGTACGTATTGCACCGTCAGGCATGCCTCTGCAAACATACCTATCTCTCTCTGGGATTGTCCACAGTAAGGGGAGATTCACACGAACGTTGCGTTTTTGCGCGCGCAAACAACGCAGCGTTTTGCGAGCGCAAAAACCATTTGACAGCTGCGTGTGTCATGCGTGTCTGATGCGCGGCTGCGTGATTTTCGCGCAGCCGGCATCATAGAGATGAGGCTTGTCAACGCCCGTCACTGTCCAAGGTGCTGAAAGAGCTAAATCTTTCAGCACCCTCGACAGTGAATGCCGAACACAACAGCGAAAAACCTGTACAAAAAAAAGATAAAGTTCCTACTTACCGAGAACTTCCCGGCCGTTGCCTTGGTGACGCGTCCTTGGTGACGCGTCCTTGGTGACGCGTCCTTGGTGACGCGCCTCTCTTGACATCGGGCCCCACCTCCCTGGATGACGCAGCAGTCCAAGTGACCGCTGCAGCCTGTGATTGGCTGCAGCCTGTGCTTGGCCTGTGATTGGCTGGAGCTGTCACTTGAACTGAAGTGTCATCCCGGGAGGTCGGACTGCAGGAAGGAGACAGGAGTAATCGGTAAGTTAGAACTTCGGGTTTTTTTTACAGGTTAATGTATTTTGGGATCGCAAGTCACTGTCCATGGTGCTGAAACAGTTTAACTCTTTCAGCACCATGGACAGTGAGTATCTCCTGACGTCGCGTACCGATAATTTTTTTGCCGGGATCGGCCAAAACGAGTTTGGCCGAACCCGGTGAAGTTCGGTACGCAAAGACACTCCGTTTGGATGTTCGGAAACAGAAAAGCACGTGGTGCTTTTCGGTTTTCATTCATCCTTTTCACTGCTGTTGCGCGAATCACGCTCGTCCCACGGAAGTGCTTCCGTGTGGTGCGCGTGATTTTCACGCACCCATTGACTTCAATGGGTGCGTGATGCGCGAAATACGCAGAGTTATTGAACCTGTCGCGCATTTTGCGCAGCAGACAAACGCTGCGCAAAAAGCACGGACTGTCTGTACTGCCCCATAGACTTGTATTGGTCCATGCGTGCCGCGTGAAAACCACGCGGCCCGCACGGACCGAATACACGCTCGTGTGAATCCCCCCTAACACAAAAGGAGTGCTCTCTGTCCTGATTCTGTTTATCTTTTATATCTCTTTACCCTGGAGCCACTTTACATATAATATTGAATTAGAGAGGGGGTGTGGCTAACAACTGATGTGAGAGGACACGTGTGGCTGCTGCTCCATGTCGGCATCCTGTTAAGATTCATCCTGTGGCTATAAAATCCTGCCAAAATGCCATACCTCCTACTTGAGAAGGGAAGATCTCCCGAATGTAAGATGGCACATAGTAAAGTAGCCAAGGCAGCAGAAAAACGGAAATTTTATGCCCGAGTGTTGACGCAAGATGGTGCCGGTGGGACTTCCTTCATGCATGTCCCGGGCTCTAGCACGGCTGTGATAGATGACCCTGCACTCGCTACATCAGAGAAAGAGCTGATGCTGAAAGGGGCTTTGGAGAAGCTATTATCTGCTATCCTGGGTACTAGATCCTCACTTACCTCTATGATTGACGAGGTACAGGTTGATTTGGGCCTGCTGCATTAAAATCTCCAAAATCTGAGGGACCGTGTAACCGAGGTAGAAGGTCGGGTCTTCTCCCTGGAAGACCGAACTGCCAACATGCCTACCGACATACAAGACCTGCATATCTAGTGCCAAAAAGCAGATTACCAGGAGAATAGGTCACGACACAACAATCTCGGGATAGTGAGATTACCTGAGAAATCGGAAATTTTTCCTGAGGTCCAATTTTCAATGCCATTTGTAGTGGAAAGAGCACATAGGGTGCCTGCTAAACCTCCCATCCCGGGGGGCCCTCCCAAGACCCTTACTGGCACGTCTTCTTAATTGTTAGGACAGGGACACCGTTCTACTGGCAGAACGCTGGAGTGATCCAGTTTGAGAACACTTCAGTGTCCATTTTCCCTGATTTCTCTCCTGAACTACTGTGTCAGAGAGCATCTTATACCCAGATAAAGAGACGCCTTTGGGATCTACATATCCCCTACTCAATGGATTACCCGCCACGGCTTAGGATGGCGATCGTTCTTTGTTCTTTACGAACCCGACCGAGGCAGAGGATTGGATCACAAGAACAGACGTTCTGTGACCTGCATTTAGTGACTATGATAGATGTATAGGACTCTTGAAGGGTATGTAGTTATCTGATATTATCTACTATATGGTTTACATAGTCCTGATCACAACCCAATAGTTGTTATATGTTTCATATTAATATGGGTGTAATATAGATATGCATATGGGATATGTGTGGACTGTCTAGTGACAGACATGAATATCTTTTATTGTTCTAACCTTCTACTCAGCTGAGACTCTAAAGCGGACAACACCCTCACTTTGGAGACTATCCCCTAAAAGCTGCAAAACTTTATACTATATACTCCTGTTGAGCTCTGTTTACAATAGGTTGTTCTGTATGTATTCATGGGTTAAGCTTTTTTTTATAAAGACATATATGGATCTGATATAACTACCGCAGGTACCTGGGAAAAAAAACGATGGCTGAGATATTTAAATATCAATATAGCGACCAATATGTTTATAAGCTTTATTTGACACCTTAAATAGAAGAGGGAAATGGCGGCTACACAGATAATGTCTTGGAATGTAAGGGGTCTGGGCTCCCCTGAGAAACGTAATATGGTATTTTCGGTAATTAGATATCATGGTTCTGGTACTATATATATGTACTGTATATAATAACAAAATTGCAGGGCAGATGGAGTTTTTTTCAATTCATTGTATATTTAATGGGAACCTGTCAGGTAGTTTTAACCCCTTGAACAGCTCCCATCTGGTAATACATGGCTTGACAATATTTCCAAACATTCCCCTGTGTGTTTTTTTTACCGATGCAGGAAAATCGATAAAATCAACTTTTAAAACGGCGCACGCTATATGCTAATTACCCATTAAAGGTTCATGGGGCGGTGCCACTATCCTAAAAAGTCACATAGTCCTGCCCCTAAACCCACCTTTCCATGCTTGATTGACCTCCCCCTGGCTATTATACATCACTAGCAGCCTCCTCCATCTTTCTTGGATACGCCATTGCCTTGTACTACTTGGGCACACACAGGCTTCATCGCTGCACCGCGCATGACAGGAGAGTACAAGGCAACGGCGCATCGACAAAAGTTGGAGGAGGTTGTTAGTGATTAGAGATGAGCGAACTTATGAAAAGTTCGGTTCGGCTGGTTCGCCGAATTTCATGAAAAAGTTTGATTCGGACCGAACTAGTTCTGACCGAACCTGTAATTCAAGAAAGCCCCTAAAAATCGTGTATAACACTGTTCAAAAGCCCTAGAAGCCCTGTATAACACTCTTAGGTCACCCATGAGTGTATCCAAGTACTTTTGAGCTGTCTTTAAGGCAAAGTTAGTGTCAAAGTTACGCCAACATATATGGCTATAGGAAAACGGATGGGACACGGTGATAACTAACAGAAACCACTGCACTTGTGCATGTTGTATGCTTAATGAATTGTTAAAAAAGGCAACAAGCAATGGCTTTTCACAAGCCCTCCAAAAATGTACCCTTTTTATTGGCAGATGCCTGCCGGGGTTCATCCATACATGGATGTAAAAGCAACAAGCAATGGATTTTCACAAGCCCTCCAAAAACTTACCCTTTTTATTGGCAGATGCCTGCCGGGGTTCATCCATACATGGATGTAAAAGCAACAAGCAATGGCTTTTCACAAGCCCTCCAAAAATGTACCCTTTTTATTGGCAGATGCCTGCCGGGGTTCATCCATACATGGATGTAAAAGCAACAAGCAATGGCTTTTCACAGGCCCTCCAAAAATGTACCCTTTTTATTGGCAGATGCCTGCCGGGGTTCATCCATACATGGATGTAAAAGTAACAAGCAAAGGCTTTTCAAAAGCCCTCCAAAAATGTACCCTTTTTATTGGCAGATGCCTGCCAGGGTTCATCCATACATGGATGTAAAAGCAACAAGCAATGGCTTTTGACAAGCCCTCCAAAAATGTACCCTTTTTATTGGCAGATGCCTGCCGGGGTTCATCCATACATGGATGTAAAAGCAACAAGCAATGGCTTTTCACAAGCCCTCCAAAAATGTACCCTTTTTATTGGCAGATGCCTGCCGGGGTTCATCCATACATGGATGTAAAAGCAGCAAGCAATGGCTTTTGAGTGCAAGCCCTCCAAAAATTTACCCTTTTTATTGGCAGATGCCTGCCGGGGTTCATCCATACATGGATGTAAAAGCAACAAGCAATGGCTTTTGAGTGCAAGCCCTCCAAAAATGTACCCTTTTTATTGGCAGATGCCTGCCGGGGTTCAATGGCTTTTCACAAGCCCTCCAGGCCTGCTTGTAGCAGACGGCAGTGGAGGTGTATTGGTGGTAGAAGTAGTAGTAGAGGTAGCCAACAGACAGCAAGGGTGGTGATAGTAGTAGTAGCAGCACATTAAAACAGACTGGACAGTCACAGGACAAAGCCCTGTGGTGGGGCAGGCCTCAGGCCTGCTTGTAGCAGATGGCAGTGGAGGTGTATTAGTGGTAGTAGACGTAGCCAACAGACAGCACGGGTGGTGGTAGTAGTAGTAGTAGCAGCACATTAAAACAGACTGGACAGTCACAGACAAAGCCCTGTGGTGGGGCAGGCCTGCTTGTAGCAGACGGCACTGAGGGTGGATTGGTGGTAGAAGTAGTAGCAGCACCGACAGCGGCACATTAAAATAAGAGTGGACAGGACAGAATCCCGTAGTAGCAGGTGGCAGTAGCAGGCGGCAGCGGCAGCAGCAGCAGCAATGCCAGATCTAATCAGTGGCATCAGGCACAGGGGTTTTAAAATCCTCACCGATCCACGCTTGATTCATTTTCAGAAACGTGAGATTTTCCAAGCTGTTGGCTGACAATCTTGTTCGCTTAGGGGTGACGAAGCCCCCTGCCGCGCTGAATACCCTCTCTGACGCTACACTGGAGGGTGGACAAGACAGTACACCCATGGCAAACAGGGCCAGTTCTTGCCAATGATCCAATCTGCTGACCTAGAGTCCATGGGGTCTGGGATCAGGATTTCTGATGGAGAAAGGGCACAGTCCAGGTACGAGTGAACCTGGTTGTTTAGGTGCTGGTGATGGTGAACATCCCTTTGGTGACTACGATGTGTGTCAGGTCGGGGTATTGGATGTAAAAATGTTGTCATCATATTTTCCAAACTGAATTGGCTGCTGCTGCTGCCGCCTATTGCAGAGGTAGCTCTGCCAGAGGCGGTGGAACGATGAGACAGTGGGGAGCGGAGAGTGGCCCCCCCGGTCAGACATGCTTGCAGCAGGTGTTTGCCGTTTGAAATCCGTGACAAGCTGGCTGCATAGCTTCTCTCGATAATAAGCCAATTTTGCCTCGCTCTCGGAAGGCGCAAAAACTCCCCCATTCTGGCTTTATACAGAGGGTCTAAAAGTGTGGCTATCCAGTACTCATCTCTTTGCTTCATGCTAACAATACGACAGTCAGCGCGCAAGTAACGAAGCATACAGCTCGCCATCCTGGCCAGCGTTTCAGAGGGCCCGGTTGGTTCCGTCTCCGCCCCATACTGCCATGGTTGTCCATCATCAAGGTCGTCGTCAGACTCGTCATCACCACCATCACTGTCATGTTGTTCGGCTGCCTCGTCCCCTATCCCTTCCTGTGATTCCATCTCCAAATCCAGTCGCAAATCAGGCTGTGTTCTGGGAGATTGTTTTGACGCTGCAAGTCCAGGAGGGCGTGCTTAAATGCATACGAATGTCTAACGCGAACGCAAACCCTCCTGGACATGGCCAGCACCCCCTTCAAACCAACATATGACTTTAAGAAGCGTGTTATGACCAGATTTATCACATGTGCCATGCAAGGAGCGTGTGTCAGGTGACCTAGACGCAGAGACAACATTGCCCAGTGAGAGTTTCAGAGGAGACAGCCAGCGTGCGATTTCCTCCTTGATGCACAGCAGCAGCTCCTGCCCTGCGTGGCTTTTCTCGCCCAGGCTCAGCAGGTGTAAGACAGCGTTGTGGCGCTTCACCTTGCACCTATGAAAAGAGGAGGAAGGAGGAGTGGAAGATACGCTGTGTCCTGTCGGGATGGGAAGACCTCCATTGAGGAGGGCAAGGAGGAGGAGTAGGAGGAGGAGGATGGTAGGCGCCTGGTGTCCGGAGTTGAACCAGAAAGATACAAGCGTGGAGGTGGTAATGCCTGGCATTGCTGCGGTGGTGCATCGGACTGCAAAATATTGACCCAGTGGGCCGTGACAGACATGCACTGTCCCTGTCCATAGTTGCTGCTCCACGGTGGCATGTACCCTGCTGCACACGGATAATTGCAAGGACTGGCACACCTTTTCCTCCACGTGCTTGTGCAAGGCAGGGACAGCTGTCTTGGAGAAGTAATGGCGGCTAGGTATTCGCCACCTAGGCTGAGCGCACACCATCAATTGCTTGAAGCCAGCGGAGTCGACCAGGTGGTACGGCAGCGACTGCACCACCAACAACTTAGCCAGGTGTGAATTAAGCCGCACGACACGTGGATGACTGGGTATATATTGTTGCTTATTGGACAACGATTCCGTAATGGATAACTGACGGGACGTAGGTGGAGCACTAGATGACAGTGATGATGATGACAACGAGATGGTGGATAAGGCCTGGCTACTACTTAGATGACAGGGACTCTGAGCAGCAGCAGGAACAGCAGAGGGGTCTTCATTAGATGTACATGATGATGGGGCATGTCGATTGTCCCACATGGTCTTGTGATGCCGCTCCATGTGTTTACATAGAGCGGTAGTTCCTACATTGCTGCCCTGCCCACGCCTTACTTTCTGCTTGCAGATACGGCACTGTGCCATGTTTTCGTCCTCCGGGAAGGTACAGAAAAATTGCCACACGGCAGAGTACCGTAAAGAGGTAGTACCACGTCCACCACCACCACCCGAGCTCGCCCCTTGTCTGGCGGGCTTTTTTCGGGAGCCTACACCAGTAGCAGCAGTGTCGCCGTCACCGGCTCCTGAGCTGACCCTACCGCTGCAACGTTTTGCAGATTGACTTCTGCCCCTACCTCGGCTTGGCTGTTTATCACTGCCAGTGCCGCCACTACTACCCTTCTCCTCTAACACCGTCATCACCTCGTCACCTGGTCCCCACGTCCTGTCTAAAACAACATCATCATAGCCCTCCTCATCATCCCCGCCACTTCTGTCACTGTGTTGTGAATGTGATGTGACATCATGGCAGGCTCCATGCCCCCCCTCATTACTGCGTCTGCCACCACGGCTACCACCAACACCCCCACTACCACAGCTATGCGGAAAGGGCTTCCACCACCACCACCGCCGCAACACACTCCGTTGGCTGACTCGTGGAAAACAAATCATTATCACTATGTTGTTCAGTATCTTCCTTCGCACCCGAGGAGATGTCTCTTAGGACTCTCAGGAAAGATGGCTTCCCAGTAGGAAGGGGGAGTGAAGACATAGATGATGGAATGGAAACACTAGAAATACCCTAATTACTACTGTCACTGTGCCAAGGAACTGTAGAGGATCTGGAATCCAACGAAACCTGGCTTGAAGCCAGATCGTCAGAGTCTTCCTGCTGAGATGACCGCGAGCCAGCCAACCAGTCCACAATGGCCGTATTGTCTAAAGTAACCCACCCACCGGAGGAGATGGACAAGTTTGGCTTGCTGATACTGCTACTACTACCAGCAGGCACATGGCTACTGCTACTAGTAGAACTGGGCACATGTCTTGTGCCACAAATGCTGGTACTGGGTCTGGCACCAACAGATCCAACATTTGGACTGGAAGAGGACATGGCATGGGTGTTTTTTCCTCTACCCCGTCCTTTCACAACCTTTTTTTTACCAGACATTTCACTGCTGGAGTGCAGCAAGTTGAATCAAAACCCCTTCCCCTACTAGAGGAATGAGGCCCTTATAAAATATTATTTGGACTGGCTGAAAATGAGTGACTGTGAATAGGTGGCAGTCAGTGTATGCTGTGACTTGTATAATAGCACCAAAGGCACCGGCTGTACTTAATTAGCACGTTGAATTAAACCCTTAGGCAGAAATGAGGCCCTTTTAAATTGTTATTCGGACTGGCGGAAAATCAGTGACTCATAAGGTGCCAGTCAGTCAGGGAATGCTTGGCGTTGTAGTACTACAAAGGCTGCCTGTATTGCAAGTTGGATGTTAACCCATGCAACGGGGATGAGCCCCTTATAAAAGCTTATTCACACACTGGCTTGGCAAATGGCAATGAATGAGAATTTCTATCAGCCACTGTGCACTCAGGGAATGCTAGGTGTTGTAGTACTACAGCTGCCTGCCTGGATTGCAAGTTGGATGTTAACCCATGCAACGGGGATGAGCCCCTTATAAAAGCTTATTCACACACTGGCTTGGCAAATGGCAATGAATGAGAATTTCTATCAGCCACTGTGCACTCAGGGAATGCTGGGCGTTGTAGTACTACAGCTGCCTGCCTGGATTGCAAGTTGGATGTTAACCCATGCAACGGGGATGATCCCCTTATAAAAGCTTATTCACACACTGGCTTGGCAAATGGCAATGAATGAGAATTTCTATCAGCCATTGTGCACTCAGGGAATGCTGGGAGTTGTAGTACTACAGCTGCCTGCCTGGATTGCAAGTTGGATGTTAACCCATGCAACGGGGATGAGCCCCTTATAAAAGCTTATTCACACACTGGCTTGGCAAATGGAGAATTTGTATTGCAATTTGGATGTTGAAAGTAGAGTAGACTCCCGCTGTAGTGGATGAGCCCCTTCGATTGCTAGATTCCTGGCTTTTAGATTCCTAAAGCTTTCCCTTACTGCACAGAGATGCTATCCCTACAGCTCCTGTCTCTAAAATGGCTGCTTGGCTCCGTGCATAGACTATTATTGCAGGCTTGAGCCCGCCCCTATGCTGCCTCCCGATTGGCTGGGAGAGCCGTTTGCAAGGCATTATGGGTTAGCCTGATGTCAGGTGATATTTTGAAATCCTCCATTTTAGATCTAACATGTGGCAGGCGCCAAAATGTAGCCGGTTCGGTCAAAACGTGTTCGGCCGAACCCGGTGAAGTTCGGATTCGCTGCAAACCGAACTTTTCACGATGTTCGGACCGAAACCGGGTTCGGTTGTCCCGGTTCGCTCATCTCTATTAGTGATGTACAACAGCCAGGGGGATGTCAATCAAAATCTGGGGAGCACCATTTAAATTTTTGCCTCAGGCAGCAGAAAAGCTAGATTCAGCCCTGCCTATGACACCTGACTCCTCGCATAGTTTAAAAAGATCTTGGTTACAGCCGGTCAGGCATGCTTCACACTCCTAGGGGAGTGGCATTGATGGTGCATTCTAGATTATGATGGGAACCTCTGCAAACACGTATAGACCCTAATGGCATATTGTAAACGCACTTGTTGATGATCGTCCCCATGTCATTATGGGAATCTATAATCCCCCCCCCCCCCCCCGGCCTCATTAGGAAGTATTCAGGATGCTTTGAGTTTTGCCTCATCGTACTCAGAATCTTGTATTGTTTTGATGGGAGATTTTAATCTCCTTTAAATGATTGTTTATCCCATCCGGAAATGCGGTTCTCCGCAGGACCCTTATAATTGGCTTTGCTTATGCAAGAAATGGGATGGATAGATATGTGGAGGGCTACTAGCCCTGGAGTAAGGGAATTTACCTGTCACAGACTAGATAATATTTTTGGGTCTCCTGCTATATTGCATTATGTAGTGTCTATTACTCACCTGCCTAGGGGAATGTCTGATCACAGCCTGTTACTACTGACGCTAAATCAATAAATTGGACAGAAGGGTAGGTGTAAGATACATACTTTTTGCCTCCAGCTCATTCAGCAAAATGACCGAATATCTGAGCAACTGTTCATATTTATTTAAAGAGGCTCTGTCACCAGATTTTGCAGCCCCTATCTGCTATTGCAGCAGATAGGCGCTGCAATGTAGATTACAGTAACGTTTTTATTTAAAAAAAACGAGCATTTTTGGCCAAGTTATGACCATTTTTGTATTTATGCAAATGAGGCTTGCAAAAGTACAACTGGGCGTGTTGAAAAGTAAAAGTACAACTGGGTGTGTATTATGTGCGTACATCGGGGCGTGTTTACTACTTTTACTAGCTGGGCGTTGTGTATAGAAGTATCATCCACTTCTCTTCAGAACGCCCAGCTTCTGGCAGTGCAGACACAGCCGTGTTCTCCAGAGATCACGCTGTGACGTCACTCACAGGTCCTGCATCGTGTCGGCACCAGAGGCTACAGATGATTCTGCAGCAGCATCGGCGTTTGCAGGTAAGTCGATGTAGCTACTTACCTGCAAATGCTGATGCTGCTGCAGAATCAACTGTAGCCTCTGGTGCCGACACGATGCAGGACCTGTGAGTGACGTCACAGATCTGCACTGCCAGAAGCTGGGCGTTCTGAAGAGAAGTGGATGATACTTCTCATCAGAGCGCCCAGCTAGTAAAAGTAGTAAACACGCCCCGATGTAACACACATAATACACGCCCAGTTGTACTTTTACTTTTCAACACGCCCAGTTGTACTTTTGCAAGCCTCATTTGCATAAATACGAAAATGGTCATAACTTGGCCAAAAATGCTCGTTTTTTAAAAATAAAAACGTTACTGTAATCTACATTGCAGCGCCTATCTGCTGCAATAGCAGATAGGGGTTGCAAAATCTGGTGACAGAGCCTCTTTAAGCTCACGCTCAAATGGAAGACAGTATACTTGTTTTTTGATACTCTAAAAGCCCACATTAGAGGATGTATTAGATCCTATATCTCCTATATAAAGTGATCCTCAGCCTACCAGGAGGAAGACTTCGCACAACCTTGTGCTCATGCTGAAGGGGAGTTTATACAAGATCCGTCCCATGCACATAAATCGGAGTGGCTAAATCTCAGCAGACAACATCTGCAGGTTCTGAAAGTAAAGCCGTCTCGTAGACTGTTTTTCACCAAACAATCTCATTTCGAATTGGGTAACCAATCCAGTAAATTTCTTGCTCATATGGTTAGACAAAAAACTACTTCTCCTCCTGGATAGGTATACAGGAAAATGTCTTGGTTACATCTCCGGAGGCTATTCTTAAAGAGGCTCTGTCACCAGATTCTCAAACCCCTATCTCCTATTGCATGTGATCGGCGCTACAATGTAGATAACAGTAACGTTTTGTTTTTTTTTAAAAACATTCATTTTGGCCAAGTTATGAGCTATTTTATATATATGCAAATGAGCTTTGAAATGGACAACTGGGCGTTTGTTTTTTTCGTTATGTTCAACTGGGCGTGTATTGTGTTTTTAACTGGTATGTCCGCCCAGTTGGACATAACGGAAAAAAACGCCCAGTTGTCCATTTCAAATCTCATTTGCATATATATATATATATATATATATATATATATATATATATATATAGACAAAAAAAAAATCCAGCAGCACCGGTGAATAAGAAGATGTGGGTGCAGGTCCCAGGGAGCAGACCAAGCTCTCAATATCAACAGAAATGCAAAAATAGGCAGCACACCATAGATAAAGTGAAAAAAAGAGGGTACTTTATTGGCCCCAAGTGCGACGTTTCAGCTCTATCCACTAGAGCCTTTCTCAAGCAAATGACAAGTGAAACAACCGTGGTATAAATCAGAACACTGATTAACAAATTGATAACAGCAATCAAGTACAAATATAGGTATAGTCGAAAATATATACACACAATGCGCAAAGTAACTCCATTAGTGATATGACAGTATACATGTGTACAAAATATAGCAATACAAGCGTGTTACAGAATACACAAACAGAGAAATACATCCAGTACGTGTATATTATAATATAAGCACATATGTGAACAATCGTGTAATCAAGGTAATGTGAAATCTAAAAAGGATATCACCTGGGGATGTCAGATCATAAAACCGCAATGGCGGCGTCCACGAGGCGCAACTGCGCATGCGTGAACGTATGGCTGAGGGTAAGGGTCACACTCAAGTGTGTCGTAATCGGCGCATGCGCACTGTTTGTCTGAGTGCGCTGACGCCATATTGGATCCTGGATCAATAGGAAAGTGTAGGCGTTCTGCCCATATCTAATTAGATATAAGTTATACGAAATTAGACCAAGATGACAGGCAAGATAGTATCACAGACCCAGATATTACCGGGCTCTATACCAGCAAAAAGAGAACACCACGTTTAAACATTGCAGCAGGGACGGCAGGAGGTCACAGATCCGCAACAAGCAGATCCGTGTCACTCACAGACAGGAAAAGCGCCTTATCATGCAAACATAACGTACACATGACAAAGTACAGTCCCAAGCCTCCCCGCTTGCGTCGTAAGACGTGCGTAATTAGCGTGACTGGAGAGCCTCATACCAACAATGGGTCATAGTAGCATAGAACACATATCTGCCTAACGTCACCACAGATCAATATTAAACATAGAATACATGGGAAGACAGTGCCATAAAACACAAAACCAGGATTATCAGCCATACATAAAATAAATGAAAATGATCCAATCGATCCACAGAAGTGATATCCCGTAAGATGCATCTTCATCTAGAATAGAAAAAATAAAATTAGTATATATTCAAAAATAGAAATTCAATTTACAGGTCAAATATACAGAACGGAAAGTCTGAGTGTACCATTGCTGAGACCCAATGGGAACAGGATCTACATAAGCCCACCCAACGCAAAATCTACATTTAAACCCATAGGTTTTAAGGTGTCCAGTCTTCCTATCCATTGCAACTCTCTAAGTTTAAGGAGCTTTGTCCTATCTCCTCCCCTTCTGGGTAACGGGATACGATCTAAAATAGAGAATCTTAATTGCTGTTCGGTATGCCCTAAATCAGTAAAATGTTTGGATACCGGAAGATCCAACCTCCTCTTCCTGATGGTATACCTATGTTGGTTGAGTCTGGTCTTCAGGTCCAAGGTGGTCTCACCTACATATAAAAGTTTACATGGACACTGAAGTACATAAATTACAAAATCGCTGTTACACGTCAAATAATGTCTAATGTGGAATTGTTTGCCCGTACCAGGATGTACGAAAATTGGTCCCTTATGTATAAGGGGACAATTCACACAACATAAACACGGATAACATCCCAACTTGGGTGTAGACAGAAACGTCTGTTTCTTAGTGCTAATGGGACCAATATCCGCTTTCACGAGCCTATTCTTTAGACTCGGAGGTCTCCGATACGAAAAAAGGGGGGGTTTGGTAAATTCCTTAACACGAGGAAGACAGTTACCTAACATGGACCAATGTCGTCTATTGACATCAGCAATTTCATTGCTCCTTTCCGTGTAGGTCGAGACAAAGGGAATGCGTCCTAAATCGGTTGTTACGTCCTTAGATTCTAATACTGTCACCCTGTCCATTTTGTCTACTTTAGCTCTATGTTTATCAAGGAGTCTCGTCGGGTACCCACGTCTCTTAAAGCGATCCATCATTAGGTCCAGTGTTTTATCGGAACTACCTGTATCACTAACCACTCTCTTAACACGCATAAGCTGGCTGACAGGTAGGCTTTCCACCATCCTGCGTGGATGACTACTAGAGAAAAGGAGCAAATTATTGCAGTCAGTAGATTTTACAAAGAGCTCAGTGCTAAAATGATTACCGCTAATCCTGACCAGTACATCTAGAAATTGTATTTCTGACTCGGAATGTACCAGCGTGAACTTGACACCCTCATCAATTGCGTTTAGAAAATTATGGAAATCAATCAACATAGTGAGGTCTCCGGTCCAAATCAAGAAAATGTCATCAATGTATCACCACCACTTGACCACATGGTCAAAGTGGTGGGACCCATAGACGAACACCTCCTCCAAAGTACGCATGTATATATTGGCGTATGTAGGGGCAATGTTCGACCCCATAGCAGTACCACGCAGTTGTAAAAAGAAATCGTCCCCAAACAGGAAATAGTTACATCGCAGTATAATGTTAAGCAACTGTATAAGGAACATACGACACTCAGGAGAGAAATCAGATAGTTGTAAAAAATCTTCTACAGCCTTCAGGCCTCTAGCATGGTCAATAACGGTGTACAGACTTGTAACATCAAATGAGGCGAGTATGATGTTCTTATCGCTCGGTATAGAAACTTCCTGTAATTTTTTCAAAAAGTCGGACGTATCCCTAATGTAGGAACTGGCACCTATAGCATAGGGTCTGAGAATTTTGTCAAGAAATATAGCAACATGACAAAAGATAGAGTCCGTACTGGACACAATGGGACGGCCCGGGGGATTGGTTAAGGTTTTGTGAATTTTAGGAAGTATATATAGGACCGGAGTTCTAGGGTGTTCAATGGTCAAATACTCACTCAAGCCCTCATCAATAATCCCTCCCAGTTTAGCCTTATCCAGTATTCCCTTGATTTCCCTACTAAATTCAAACTTGGGATCTTGTGAGATCCGTCTATAGACAGCCGAATCATTTAACTGTCTCCGTATCTCTTTTAAATACAGGGTAGTATCCATGACCACAACCGCACCACCCTTATCAGCTGGTTTGATTGTGATACCAGTATCTCTAGTTAACTCACTGAGTGCCTTAAACTCTGCTGTGGTCAAATTGGGATGTGTATGTCTATTGATAGGGCTAGGACCTATTTTAATGGTTTCAATGTCATTCTTAACTGCAGTGATGAATGCCTCAATAGCCGGCATACTCAATGAAGGTGTAAAATTACTTCCTTTAGAAAGACCAACATGTTTAAGGTTTAATTCAGAGCTCCTAATAGGCATATCAAAGAGTTTCTCAGAGAACCACCACTTTAACTTAATGGATCTAAAAAAACGAAACAGATCTTTTTCAATAGAGAACCAATCAGTACATGCAGCAGGACAAAATGACAGACCCTTATTCAGAAGAGAAGATTGAGCATCGGTCAATACCTTGGAGGATATATTAACAATTATCGTTTCCTCAACTCCATTGGACCCCTCCTCATCTGTTGTCTGGGCCTGTTCACTCTCTGGTTTAGACCGCCAACCGTGCCTTCTGCCCCCTCTCCTGGTACGCTTCCTGCCGGTATGGAAGAGTCCGGGGTCTCCCCTAAAAAAGGAAAGGAATTCTCCGTCGCCCCCTTGCTGGGTGCCCATGATTTCCTACGTCTCCGATTATCCTTGGACACAGTTGCATCTCTGTAGTCATCTCTCTGCCAGTTATACACCTTCCCCTTCTGGTAATCATCTGCATCTCTGTTCCATTTTCTTCTCTTTATATCTTCTTGTTCGGATTTCAATCTTTGGAACAGAAGAGAGGGGGCAGAAGGCACGGTTGGCGGTCTAAACCAGAGAGTGAACAGGCCCAGACAACAGATGAGGAGGGGTCCAATGGAGTTGAGGAAACGATAATTGTTAATATATCCTCCAAGGTATTGACCGATGCTCAATCTTCTCTTCTGAATAAGGGTCTGTCATTTTGTCCTGCTGCATGTACTGATTGGTTCTCTATTGAAAAAGATCTGTTTCGTTTTTTTAGATCCATTAAGTTAAAGTGGTGGTTCTCTGAGAAACTCTTTGATATGCCTATTAGGAGCTCTGAATTAAACCTTAAACATGTTGGTCTTTCTAAAGGAAGTAATTTTACACCTTCATTGAGTATGCCGGCTATTGAGGCATTCATCACTGCAGTTAAGAATGACATTGAAACCATTAAAATAGGTCCTAGCCCTATCAATAGACATACACATCCCAATTTGACCACAGCAGAGTTTAAGGCACTCAGTGAGTTAACTAGAGATACTGGTATCACAATCAAACCAGCTGATAAGGGTGGTGCGGTTGTGGTCATGGATACTACCCTGTATTTAAAAGAGATACGGAGACAGTTAAATGATTCGGCTGTCTATAGACGGATCTCACAAGATCCCAAGTTTGAATTTAGTAGGGAAATCAAGGGAATACTGGATAAGGCTAAACTGGGAGGGATTATTGATGAGGGCTTGAGTAAGTATTTGACTATTGAACACCCTAGAACTCCGGTCCTATATATACTTCCTAAAATTCACAAAACGTTAACCAATCCCCCGGGCCGTCCCATTGTGTCCAGTACGGACTCTATCTTTTGTCATGTTGCTATATTTCTTGACAAAATTCTCAGACCCTATGCTATAGGTGCCAGTTCCTAGATTAGGGATACGTCCGACTTTTTGAAAAAATTACAGGAAGTTTCTATACCGAGCGATAAGAACATCATACTCGCCTCATTTGATGTTACAAGTCTGTACACCGTTATTGACCATGCTAGAGGCCTGAAGGCTGTAGAAGATTTTTTACAACTATCTGATTTCTCTCCTGAGTGTCGTATGTTCCTTATACAGTTGCTTAACATTATACTGCGATGTAACTATTTCCTGTTTGGGGACGATTTCTTTTTACAACTGCGTGGTACTGCTATGGGGTCGAACATTGCCCCTACATACGCCAATATATACATGCGTACTTTGGAGGAGGTGTTCGTCTATGGGTCCCACCACTTTGACCATGTGGTCAAGTGGTGGTGATACATCGATGACATTTTCTTGATTTGGACCGGAGACCTCACTATGTTGATTGATTTCCATAATTTTCTAAACGCAATTGATGAGGGTGTCAAGTTCACGCTGGTACATTCCGAGTCAGAAATACAATTTCTAGATGTACTGGTCAGGATTAGCGGTAATCATTTTAGCACTGAGCTCTTTGTAAAATCTACTGACTGCAATAATTTGCTCCTTTTCTCTAGTAGTCATCCACGCAGGATGGTGGAAAGCCTACCTGTCAGCCAGCTTATGCGTGTTAAGAGAGTGGTTAGTGATACAGGTAGTTCCGATAAAACACTGGACCTAATGATGGATCGCTTTAAGAGACGTGGGTACCCGACGAGACTCCTTGATAAACATAGAGCTAAAGTAGACAAAATGGACAGGGTGACAGTATTAGAATCTAAGGACGTAACAACCGATTTAGGACGCATTCCCTTTGTCTCGACCTACACGGAAAGGAGCAATGAAATTGCTGATGTCAATAGACGACATTGGTCTTCCTCGTGTTAAGGAATTTACCAAACCCCCCCTTTTTTCGTATCGGAGACCTCCGAGTCTAAAGAATAGGCTCGTGAAAGCGGATATTGGTCCCATTAGCACTAAGAAACAGACGTTTCTGTCTACACCCAAGTTGGGATGTTATCCGTGTTTATGTTGTGTGAATTGTCCCCTTATACATAAGGGACCAATTTTCGTACATCCTGGTACGGGCAAACAATTCCACATTAGACATTATTTGACGTGTAACAGCGATTTTGTAATTTATGTACTTCAGTGTCCATGTAAACTTTTATATGTAGGTGAGACCACCTTGGACCTGAAGACCAGACTCAACCAACATAGGTATACCATCAGGAAGAGGAGGTTGGATCTTCCGGTATCCAAACATTTTACTGATTTAGGGCATACCGAACAGCAATTAAGATTCTCTATTTTAGATCGTATCCCGTTACCCAGAAGGGGAGGAGATAGGACAAAACTCCTTAAACTTAGAGAGTTGCAATGGATAGGAAGACTGGACACCTTAAAACCTATGGGTTTAAATGTAGATTTTGCGTCGGGTGGGCTTATGTAGATCCTGTTCCCATTGGGTCTCAGCAATGGTACACTCAGACTTTCCGTTCTGTATATTTGACCTGTGAATTGAATTTCTATTTTTGAATATATACTAATTTTATTTTTTCTATTCTAGATGAAGATGCATCTTACGGGATATCACTTCTGTGGATCGATTGGATCATTTTCATTTATTTTATGTATGGCTGATAATCCTGGTTTTGTGTTTTATGGCACTGTCTTCTCATGTATTCTATGTTTAATATTGATCTGTGGTGACGTTAGGCAGATATGTGTTCTATGCTACTATGACCCATTGTTGGTATGAGGCTCTCCAGTCACGCTAATTACGCACGTCTTACGACGAAAGCGGGGAGGCTTGGGACTGTACTTTGTCATGTGTACGTTATGTTTGCATGATAAGGCGCTTTTCCTGTCTGTGAGTGACACGGATCTGCTTGTTGCGGATCTGTGACCTCCTGCCGTCCCTGCTGCAATGTTTAAACGTGGTGTTCTCTTTTTGCTGGTATAGAGCCCGGTAATATCTGGGTCTGTGACACTATCTTGCCTGTCATCTTGGTCTAATTTCGTATAACTTATATCTAATTAGATATGGGCAGAACGCCTACACTTTCCTATTGATCCAGGATCCAATATGGCGTCGGCGCACTCAGACATACAGTGCGCATGCGCCGATTACGACACACTTGAGTGTGACCCTTACCCTCAGCCATACGTTCACGCATGCGCAGTTGCGCCTCGTGGATGCCGCCATTGCGGTTTTATGATCTGACATCCCCAGGTGATATCCTTTTTAGATTTCACATTACCTTGATTACACGATTGTTCACATATGTGCTTATATTATAATATACACGTACTGGATGTATTTCTCTGTTTGTGTATTCTGTAACACGCTTGTATTGCTATATTTTGTACACATGTATACTGTCATATCACTAATGGAGTTACTTTGCGCATTGTGTGTATATATTTTCGACTATACCTATATTTGTACTTGATTGCTGTTATCAATTTGTTAATCAGTGTTCTGATTTATACCACGGTTGTTTCACTTGTCATTTGCTTGAGAAAGGCTCTAGTGGATAGAGCTGAAACGTCGCACTTGGGGCCAATAAAGTACCCTCTTTTTTTCACTTTATCTATGGTGTGCTGCCTATTTTTGCATATATATATATATATATATATATATATATATATATATATATATAAAATAGCTCATAACTTGGCCAAAAATGAACGTTTTAAAAAAAAACAAAAAACTTTACTGTTATCTATGTTGCAGCGCCGATCACATGCAATAGGAGATAGGGATTTGAGAATCTGGTGACAGAGCCTCTTTAACCAATTTGCATTGTTCTATAGTCATTTATATACTTCGCAGGTGCGGTACGAGCTGGATGGGCTGGGGTCATATTTAGATGGGGTATCTTTTCATGGGCAGATATTAGATTCCCCTTTTACTTTGAAAGAGATATTGGAGGGTATGGCGTCTATAGCTAAAGAGAAGGCGTCTGGTCCTGATGGGATCCCACTTGAAGTATATCTGCAATATGGGGAGCGCCTAGCCCCTTAAATATTGACCTTGTTTGAGTATATTTTTCAATAAAACGCACTCCCGGATTCGATATGTGATGCGACCATAGTGGTTCTGTGAAAACCTGGGAAGAACTCTGAGGACTCTGGGTCATATAAACCCATCTCGCTCCTTGCTGTTGATGATAAAATTGGGACAAAAATGTTAGCTAACCGTCTTTGTAAGGTGATACATGATATTATACAATGCGGCTTTATACTGAGTAAATCCACTTCTGAAAATATACGTCGGGTTCAGGTCGCATCGCAGATCAGATAGTGGGAGCAGCAGGATAGGGCCTTGGCTTCATTAGACATGGCCAAGGCATTCAATTCAGTCAATGGCCTTATCTAATAGCAGTTCTCCACAAATTTGGGTTTGGAGATCGTTTCATTCAATAGGTGGGAATATATTATATTAATACCCTAGGGCCCGAGTTTTGGTGAATGGATTACTATCTCCTGCCTTTGGCCTCCATGCAATTGCGATAGAACCTCTAGCTCTTAGAATACGGCAAGACTCCGCATATTTAAGCGTTCGGATAGGTTCTTGTGAAGATCGCATAGGCTTAAATGCGGATGACATGGCCTTATTCCTGGCTAATCTTACCGCCACCCTTCCTAGAGCTATGTCACTTTTCAATACATTTGGAATATACTCAGGTTTATTAATTAATTGGCAAAAATACTTTTTAATGCCACTATGTGGCGATAATTGTGGCTGGACTTCAGAGTTTTGTGGGTTGCAAGTAACCCCTAACTTAAAATATCTAGGGATTTATATTGCTAGGGATAGTACACATTCTAATGATCTATATATTGCGCCTCTATTACAATACCTCAGAGGCAAATTCCTGATGTGGAAACTTCTGCCTCTTTCTGTATCTTGTCGGATAAATCTTTTAAATATGATTATACCCCTCAAGATGTTATACATTTTGGAACATGTAGATGTGATAGTTCCTCTGAGCTTCTTTAAGATAGTAAACTCTTTGTTCGCGCTGTTTGTGTGTGTGTGTGTGTGTGTGTGTGTGTGTGAGTGTGTGTGAGTGGGGGGGGGGGGGAGATCCAAGCTCAAATTATCTGCTGTTGAAAGACCTAAGGAAGAGGCTGGTGATGCGTTACTGGATCTATTCATATACTATCTAGCCGGTCAGCTTCGTTACTTGGTTTCTCCCCCCCCCCCCTTGGTATCAAACGCTGAAAATGGCCGGTATTGGAACCACATGATTATTACCACTGTCACCTATTACCTATACACAAATTAGCAAGGCGTATATGTCAACAAGCTATGTTTGTAACTCACTTCACCGATAAAGTGGCAGACATTACCTTATGGAATAATCCCAGCCTCTACCACTTGCTCGGACTACCTTGGGTGAATTATTGTTTAGCTAAGGAAGTCAATGATGTGACACAGAAAGATATATTGTACTGTATGCAACTTCATCATGCGGTAATAAATCAGTGTCCGCCAGCCTCCACTACAATCTCCCCGTATTCTCTTGTGGCCCTCCTGCGTTCCCAAGCACCGAAGGGTTATGTATCTACTATTTATTCTCATCAGCTGTATACTAACAATCGGCACGACCCTCTTATAGCAGAAACTAAGTGGAGGCAGTTAATTCCTTTAATGACTGATGATGATTGGCAAGAAGCCCTGAGTTCACATTATTTAGTCTCTCCTGCTGCTAATAACAAGTTGATACAACTCTATATTATACATCAATGTTATCTTACACCGATCAGACTTCAACACATGGGCAGACTTAATACCACCAGATACCATAGATGTAGTACTAGTAGAGCAGATTTTATCAACTTTTCCAGATGGCATTGTCTTTTGATATCTGCATTTTGGAATGAAGTCTTGGCCTTTTTGACGTGGGTTACGGGGAATGTGGTAGCACCAACACCTGACATATGTTTGCTGGGACTGATCCTGGGAGATGAGTGGTCGTCCCATGAACAGGTTTTCCTAAGGTAGGCCCTGTTCATGGCAAGGAAGGCTGTGGCTATACATTGGATGGCAGACAGGAAACCAACGCTGGCCCAGTGGTGTAAACTGATAAATTATATTTTGCCTTATGAGAAAATAGTATATAAGAACCGTGGATGCTCTGCTAAATTCTTATCTATATGGGGTAACTGGAGCTCCTCTCTTCTCACACATTGTACAGTTTGAGTTTTACGTGATTCATGGACTAATGCTATTAATGTATTCCACTAATGTATATATTATTGCTTCAATTATGCTAACATGGCTTTTTTTCTGCCTGTGTGCAGAGTACATGATCTGTATGTTACCATTTTTGTATTTGAAGAGCTTGATATTTTTGATACGTTTAGAAACCTGTATGTATAGCAAATTCTTGTTATATAGTTTACTTTATTATGTATAACCTGAATATTACTCCTTATTGTCTCTAGGGGTATTTTTGGTAATTATACTTATGTCTTTTGAATTCTTGACCCTGTTGATTTAACTTTTAATAAAACAAGTTTTAAAAAAATATTAAATTAGAGAATTGCGTTTATATAATAGTATTATGATAGCGGCATTATAACATTACAATGCCTTTCTACTACATGTAAAGAAACGACAAGCTGGAGCTTTAGACTCTTGCACGGAGACACTGGACTACGATGTTTATTCAAAGTAAGACTGGACTATGATGTTTATTCAAAGTAAGATTGGACTACAATGTTTATTCAAAATAATTTATGTGATGTAGAAAATTAAATTCAAGAATCACCAATTGAGAATATTTTTTTTGAGCCCTATGTGTTCTATGTATGCCCCTATGGGCCACAACAGCAATGTGCTTCCAAAATATTAAGTCTAGTATAAGTTAGTATAAGATGGAATAAGACTTGGTCTAAAGTAAATTACATTGTAACAATCGAACAAGGTACATGATGCCAAGGTAAATTGGGGTTGTATAAAATGCAATTTATGAACGCATAGTTTATGTAAAGGATTGGGCTCCTGGGTATAAGATGGGCAACATAAGTAATAATGAAAAAACTTAGGCTGGGGCAACAAATACCTTGTGTCCAATCCCATACCATCATATTAAAAAATAATCATTACTTACCTATAAAATAAACTCCAGCACAGGGTACAAGCAGTCATCCTATTTCCTTGGTTGCCAGTGTCAGGTGGTGTGTATTAAGACGTTTCACCAACACCAGTAATTCACTACTACAGCTGGTGACACATGTGGATCTGGAGCATGGAGATCCAGCTATGTCATCCACAGGCAAAGTAAACTTCTAGGCAACAGCCTGAACTACTACTTACCAAATAGCGAGGAACAGAAATTATCAGAAACTCGGAACGTCTGTTTAATAAACAATTACAATGTGAAACTCGTATTTTTGTTTCCCTTTAATAACACAAATCAAAAAATATTGTAGACTGTTTAGCTTAGAAAAGATGACTCAAACATGTATAAACATGACCAGTACAGAGATCTAAATAATAATCTTGTACCCATGAGTGTAGACAATAAGGGCAGTAAAACTATGGAACTGAAGGCAATTTAAAATGGGTTTAAATCCGTTGCATATAAGAAATGGTATCCATAGTCATCAGTATTATATTGATATAAGTGGATCAACACCGCAAGAAATGAGTAGCTAGAATGTGGACTTCCGCGCCTTATATAATAACCCACTAGCTAATAACTAGTTACATGTGTATATATCATTCAGACATTGTATTATTATGTAAATGTTTACAAAGTTAATGTATCGTATGAAAAATTACTAATGAGTAATGGAAAACTCCTCTTCTGTGCCAAGAAGTGTCTGATCCTGGCCCAGTAACCTGTATTTATCGCCCCTCCCATGTTCTCTACAGACTTGTTGACTATAATTTAAGCTTTTTTCCAGTCATTGTTAAAGAGGTTATGTTAGATGTTGTCGTCCTACAACATTAATAAAATAAACTGCAGCTATAAATAAAAAAGACTGAGGCCCTGTTCACATCTGCGTTGTCATATTCTGTTGTTCTGCTCCATCAGAGGAGCAGAATAAGGGAATGCCGGATGCAACAGTTGGGGCCGGGGGCCGATGGAACCCATTAGGAGTGTCTGTCGATTTACCAGAAAAAATAGCGAGGCATTGTCTGCCTAACAGAGCCTCCAACGCAGATGTGAACAACACCTTATTCAGCTAGATAACCTCCATTAACTCAGAGGCGCAGCTAGGTTCTCCAGCACCCGGGGCAAAGATTCAGTTTGGTGCCCCCCCCCAACCTCTTTCCCGACATCTTCTTCCCCCTCGCCGTGTTTGTTTTCTCTACCAATCGACATGTCATTGCTTTTTATGTAACACATTTGTACATCTTACAAGCAATATGGTTCTATACACAACACCAGAACCAAGCTCAGTACATAAATACAACACCAGCACAAATACAGCTCAATTTAGTGAAACCCCTGCCGTATAGGTGTGTATGGCGTAAAACTACAGCTCCCAGCATGGCCCGAACAATGGTGAGGATATGCTGGGAGATGCTGTTTCACAAAAATAAATCATATCATAATCATCTCGCTGCAGATCATACAGTGACTACAGTACTGATCAGAGGCAGAATAAACATTTACATTAAGTGACTCACCGGTGACAAGTCAGATTCTAGTTCTCTTTCTCCATCCGGTCCAGACCTCTATGATGACTTCTCCCGGTCCATTTCTGCAGTTTGCCGCTCACATGTCTTCACTTTACCAACATTTCTGCACCTATAAATAAATATAAAGTTATCATTATACCACACACTACACCCCTAAATATAATAGTGTCATACACTGCACCTCTAATTATAATAGCACCATACACCGTGTCCCACACACACACACACACACACACACACACACACACACACTGTGCCCCATGTAGATAGTGTCTGCCATAGAGCCCCCTGTAGATAGTGCCCCCATATAGCCCACCCCTGTATATAGTGTCCCACAAATAACTCCCCCTATAGTGCTCTACAGATAGCCCACCCCTGTATATAGCCCCGTGTAGATATAGCCCACCCCTGTATATAGTGCTCTACAGATAGCCCACCCCTGTATATAGCCCCCCTGTAGATATAGCCCACCCCTGTATATAGCCCCCCTGTAGATATAGCCCACCCCTGTATATAGTGCTCCAGAGATAGCCCAACCATGTATGTAGCCCCCCTGTAGATATAGCCCACCCCTGTATATAATGCTCCACATATAGTCCACCCCTGTATATAGTGCTCCACATATAGTCCACCCCTGTATATAGTGTTTCACAGATAGCCCACCCCTGTATATAGTGCTCCACATATAGCCCACCCCTGTATATAGTGCTCCACATATAGCCCACCCTTGTATATAGCCCCCCTGTACATATAGTCCACCCCTGTATATAGTGCTCCACTAGATAGTCCACCCCTGTATATAGTGCTTCACAGATAGCCCACCCCTGTATATACTATATACAGGCGTGGGCTATCTGTGGAGCACTATATACAGGGGTGGACTATATGTACAAGGGGGCTATATACAGGGGTGGGCTTTCTGTGGAGCACTATAGGGGGAGATATTTGTGGGATACTATATACAGGGGTGGGCTATATATACAGGGGGACTATATCTACAGGGGGGCTATATCTACAGGAGTGGGCTATATCTACAGGGGTGGGCTATAGCCCACCCCTGTATATGGTGCTCCATAGATAGCCCACCCCTGTAGATAGACACACCCCGTAGATAAAGCCCCCCGCATGTAGATAAAGCCCCCCCATAGATAAAGTCCCCCTTGTAGATGAAGGCCCCCCCCGTGAAGAAAAAGTCCCCCCCCCGTAGATAAAGTCCCCCCGTAGACAAAGTCGTCCCCCCTGTAGATACAGCCGCACACTTTTATTACAATAAAAAAAAATAAAAAAATTCAAACTCACCTTATTCCCGCTCCCACGCCGTCCGGCAGCCATGGAGACCTGCTCTCTTCTGCGCAGGTCTCCTGGGGTTGAACGCAGCATCTATGAAAGGCGCTGATTGGCTGGGCAGGATGACTTTCCCTGTCAGTTAGTCAGCGCCTTTCATCGACGGAAGCGTCACTGGTACAAAAGGTACCAGTCGCTTCATTCGTGGAAAGGCGCTGAATGGCCGGGCACGGAACGTGCCCGGTCATTTGTTGCTTCTAATTATACCTGTGTCCTTGCGACACAGGTACAATTATAGTGCAGGAGGAGGTGGCGCTGGCGCCCCCCTCTAAACTGCGCCCGGGGCACATGCCCCGCCTGCCCCCCCTAGCTACGCCCCTGATTAACTAACAACCTGAAGAGCATAGTATCAGCCTGCAGCCGAATCCCCCCAAAATAAATAGAGAACCTATTAATAAGACGTTAATGTCTTATTTTTGTGGTTAGTACAGCATCTACTATTTTTTGTTTTTACTGTACCACCATAACGGTGTACATAATTATACACTAGGTGCCCCCAACTTTAACCAGTATCCTCTAGTTTACAGCAGCATACTGTATTGCTTACATTACTTCCCATACATGTTAGTGAAATGTATATTGAACATTCTATTCACAGCAGAGGGTAAAAAGGTAAAATGCTCAACTTGGAGTAGGTCCCCATTTGGCAAGAGCACCATCAGCTACAAATCAGTTCAGGAAATAGGTTATGGTTTTTTGGTCTTCACTGTTCCCTGTATCCTATTCATGCTTGAGGCCTCATTTACACGAGCGTGTGCGTTTTGCGCACGCAAAAAAACGCTGCGTTTTGCGTGCGCAAAAGGCAATTGACAGCTCCGTGTGTCATCCGTGTATGATGCGCGGCTGCGTGATTTTCGCGCAGCCGCCATCATAGAGATGAGGTAGTCGACGGCCGTCACTGTCCAAGGTGCTGAAAGAGCTAACTGATCGGCAGTAACTCTTTCAGCACCCTCGACAGTGAATGCCGATCACAATCTACACCAACCTGTGAATAAAAAAAGACGTTCACACTTACCATGAACTGCCTGCTTCCTCCAGTCCGGTCTCCCGGCCGTTGCCTTGGTGACGCGTCCCTCTCTTGTCATCCGGCCCCACCTCCCAGGATGACGCGGCAGGCCATGAGACCGCTGCAGCCTGTGATTGGCTGCAGCCTGTGCTTGGCCTGTGATTGGCTGCAGCTGTCACTTGGCCTGAATTGTCATCCCGGGAGGTCGGACTGGAGGAAGAAGCCGGGAGTTATCGGTAAGTCAGAACTTCTTTTTTTTTTTACACGTATATGTATATTGTGATCGAAAGTCACTGTCCATGGTGCTGAAACAGTTTAAGTCTTTCAGCACCGTGGGCAGTGACTGTCTCCTGACGTCGCGTACCCGAACATTTTTTGCCGGGTTCGGTTAAAACGAGTTCGGCCGAACCCGGTGAAGTTCGGTGCGCTCATCTCTAATTTGACCCTCCGTTTGGATGTTTGTAACCAGAAAAGCACGTGGTGCTTTTCTGTTTACATTCATCCTTTTGACAGCTCTTGCGTGATTTTCGCGCATGCAACGCAGGACCGTCAGTGTGGCATGCGTTGTTTTCACGCACCCATTGAAGTCAATGGGTGCGTGTTGCGTGAAAAACGCAAGAATATAGAACATGTCGTGAGTTTTACGCAACGCACTCACGCTGCGCAAAATTCACGCATCGTCTAAACAGCCCCATAGACTATTATAGGTGCGTACGACACGCGTGAAAAGCACGCGCGTCGCACGCGCGTATAATACGCTCGTGTAAATGAGGCCTTACCCGCATTCACCAGCAGACTTAAATATCCGTATTTCCTTCCATCATCCACACCTATCGCTAACTATCCTTTACCACTGGGGCTCGCTTAAATGGTGTCGGTCCAAAGCAGTTGCTATGCCTGCTAGCCTGGTAGTTACGCCCATGCTCTACAGTGACCAATGCCAGACATACCATCAGTTTGCAGCCCCTCAACATGATCTTGCATACTACCATCTCATCACTACTGTACATGCATTGATATTATATATGTGATGTTAAACGGTGGCTATCCCTAATTGTACAGACAAGTACAAAAATGTCATTTCTTTTTTTTTTAAACAAAATGATCACCAATCTTTCAACATACTTTACAGGAATTAATAGTACAAGCGAATAGAAGAAACTTTGTAAAATATCTTATTATGGACAAATGCCTTTTTCGCTACTTATCAGGAACTTCTATATATACTGGATGTTTACTGCACCAATTACCCACAGAGGTCAATGAACAACTCTAAGGAAAAGTGGAGTAGTTACCTATAGTGACTAATAGTGACATAGTTACCTATAGTGACTAATCATATTCCAAATTGTATATTTCCAGTATAGGTTGGGTAACAAACAAATTGATCTGATTGGTTGTTTTAAGAAATAGATTTACTTATTTGTCTGCGCTATTTGTAAGAGTTAGGGTTTAAGGTCTTCACCATCATGAAATTATTTCCCTGCATATATCTAAAGAAAGAATCTTTATACTCTTAAAGGGAGTCTGTCACCATAATGTCCGTATTAAACTAGTATCAGGGTATTGTAGAGAAGACTAACCTGTTTCTAGCGTTTATTTTCAATTTCTGCTTACTGCCTCCTTTGTAGAAAAATCCGATTTATTAACTTCATGCTAATGAGCATTTAGGTGCAACGAGGGCGTTACCATTGCTCCTCAATGCTCTTACGTCGCTCCCCAGTTCTCACATTGATTGACAGGGGTCAGGCAGCGTAATCGGCGCGTTCATGCCTGGCCCTTTAGGGTATGTTCACACGACAGCATCCGTAACGGCTGAAATTACGGGGATGTTTTCAGGAGAAAACATCCCCGTAATTTCAGCCGTAACGGCATGTGCAGGCGCTTGAACGCCGCGTCCATTACGGACGTAATTGGCGCTGCTTTTCATTGGAGTCAATGAATAACGGCTCCAATTACGCCCCAAGAAGTGACAGGTCACTTCTTTGACGCGGGCGACTATTTACGCGCCGTCTTTTGACAGCGGCGCGTAAATATACACCTCGTGTGAACAGACAAACGTCAGCCCATTGCTTTCAATGGACAGATGTTTGTCAACGCTATTGAGGCGCATTTTTCTGATGTAATTCGGGCCAAAAACGACCGAATTACGTCCGTAATTAGTGTGTGTGAACATACCCTTACTGTCTATAATGCGCGCGCGTCCCTGCTCCTTACTCAGCGCATGCGCAGTAGTGCCGATTAGAACAGAGAGCAGAAACATCTTACTGCTCGTGCACCAAGTAAAGAGCAGGGACATGCGCTGGGGAACTGGGGAGCGACATAAGAGCATTTAGGAGCAATGTTGACGCCCTCATTGCACTTAAATGCTCAAAATAATGCATCAACATCAAATATTCACATACAAGAGATTTACCAAAACTAGTGCAAAGTGGCTCATGTGCCCACGGCAGCCAGTCGGAGACGACTCAATCTTTTGCACTAAGATTGATAAATTCCCCATGTGTGTTTTCACTTGATCTGCCTCTGCTGACATAAAGTGGAATTACCCTTTTAACAAAATATTCTTAACAAGTTGGGTAACTTAGCAGATGCTTTGTCTGATCTTGAGTTATTTGATGGGGTTTTCTGGGATTTTTACAAACTGCATTCGGATCTTTGAAACGGTTGCAAAAATGTCTGCAACAAATCTGCCGCATTTAAAAATCAACTTCCTGTCAATTGGGGATGAAAGCTTAGTACAGTCCAAAGAAGGTTGTGTATTAATGCTATCATTCTTTTTCTGTCTGTGGTATTGGTTATTCCTAACACATGGAACCGTTGTTGACATTTTTAAGATCTTGACCAACTGTCAGCAGAATACTCATTGGGTTTTGACAAAGGTGATTTTGCTTTGAAAAGTCACATAATCTACAAGAACCTAGCTGGAAATATTAAATTATGTTTATTGTTAACTCAAACTGTGGGAGAGTTTATATCCTTAGATAATCACCAGATTATTTCCGAACAGCCCCAGGAACATCATGGATCCCGCATGCAGTAAAATGTGATTGGAGAACTGATGTCAGCTAATAAAGATGGATTCTGGCTTTCATATCATGAGGCCGTGGCTGCTCTCCTCTTTAGGGGTACAGCTAAAAGGGGTGCAGAGGCAGCAGTTATACTCAGGACAGGTCCAGGCGCCTAAAAGTTACACAACGGTGCCTCTGCCTAATAAGAATGGCACATGGCAGGTGGGGGCTTGTTACAGATTTTGGATTGGGACCCAGCAGCTTCAAGGTATGCCTCTATCTTCTCTATTACCCAAATCTGTACCAAGTGAGAGATTCCAGTAATAGAAGTATATATTAAAATGGCTAAATAATTTGAGAGAATTGAGCGTGTATACTTGTCAAGGTACTGCATGAAGTCAGGTACTGGTGTGTAAATGTTATTTGTGAATAATTAATTTAGATAATGATATGTATGAGTTCTGGGCGAGTCTCCTGTTTTGTCACTTTGTACATATCTTCTGTGCCAAGACTGCAAATCTGGCCCACTAACCTGTATTTAACGCCCCTATAACTTGTTGTACACAAAAGAGAACTGCCAAGTATAATTTAACATTAATCTAATTATAAAAAGATTACTATGGGAAAGGCAGCAGCAAATACTGAACAATAAGTGGAATGTGTATTACAAAGCAATGACTGCGTGGAGGGGACCTGCGTAGGACAGCGATATTCAACATTTATCCTGCTCAATAATAATAACAATAAGAGGTTTGCTACAATTAACAGCATGCTTCTATGTCTGCATATAGTACATACAGTATGTGGATGGAAAGAATGCAAAAGCAACATGCAAGAACCTGGGTGCGCAGTTTATGGGATTCCTTAACCTGGACAACGTGATGTATTGTCTGTCAACTTTTGTTTAAAGGGGTTTTTCAGGAAGAAATCATTGATTGTTATCAGTAGAGGTTTAACGGTAACCCCCAGACCCCTGGCAATCTCTAGAATGAAGGGGCTGCGTTACTCCAGCAAGCGCTTTAGCCCCTTCAATCTTCATCCAGGCACAGCAGCTCGTCCAGACATGTGGCTGTGCCTGCTTACTGCAGCTCAACCCTACAAAATAAAAAAAACATTGCAACAGCACAGCTCAACGTCGGATTACCGCCTATCAAACAATGATGACCTAGCCTAAAAAATAGGCCATCAATGTTTTGTTTCCAGAAAACCCCTCTAAATAAACTTGAACAGCATAATTATTAGGTTAAAGTGTTTTTGATCTGAATCCATCCTAACACAAATAGGACATATGGAAAGGGCAGTCCAAACAGGACAACACATTTAATGTGGTTAAGTCACATTGAACAGGTAGTCCTTTCAGCAAGCAGCATGTTATAGAGAAGGATTGGCTGATATTGACAGTTTAGTATAGTGGGGAACGGTTCAATGAAACTTGATCTAAATTCCTGCTCACTTTGAGCCTATGAGTCTGAAGCCTTCTCCGAGTACATATAGACATAGATGTCAATCATTGAGACCGCCATGGGGACTTGACAAGTTCTACCGAATCTTTTACCACAAAACTATGACGTTGGTGGTGAAATGTGGTACTACAAGCCGAACTTGGTTAACAAAGTCCTCTTTTTAATTAGAAAGAAATGCCCTACAAAACAATATATTTCCTATAAGATGGCAATTTGCCAAAATGTGACTCATGCCCTTTAAAAGCATGTTAATCTGTTGTCAATCTCATCTCTATTCAACAATACAGGATTACAAGATTCAAGGGGCATAGTTACATAGATATTTTGTTTTAACATGCAAGACTTTAATAGCAGAAACAATTGTGCCTTTCAATCAATATTGTCTTCACAGAGACGGCAGTCATTGCAGAAACAAAATGAATGTAGATCCAGTCCAGAACACAACCTTCAGGAAACACCAAAACGTGAATTCACCCATTATTAGAATTATTTTATTATTATTAACCCCTTAATGACCAGCCTATTTTATACCTTAATGACCAAGCCATTTTTTACGTTTTTCCATCGTCGCATTCCAAGAGCTATAACTTTTTTATTTTTGCGTCGTCATAGCTATATAAGGTCTTGTTTTTTTGCGGGACAAGTTGTAATTTTTAATAGCACCATTTTGGGGTAAAAATAATTTATTGATTAACTTTTATTAACTTTTCTTTGGGGGGGGCAATAGAAAAAAAAACAGCAATTTTGCCACACTTTTTTGCATCCGAAATGTACGCCGTTTACAGTGTGGTATAAATAACATAATAACTTTATTCAATGGGTTGTTGCAATTGCAACAATACTAAATTTATGTATATTTTGTATGTTTTAAAACTTTTACACAGTGAAAACACTTTTTTTTCAAAATGATTTGTTTTTGTGTCTCCATACTTGAAGAGCCATAACTTTTTTATTTTTTTGCCGATGCAGTTGTATGGGGGATTTTTTTTGCGGGACGACTTGTAGTTTTTATCGGTAACATTTTGGAGTAAACGCGACCTTTTGATGACTTTTTCTCCAAAAAATTTAAAGGTCGCAATTTTCACATTTTTTTGTTGTTTTTTTTACGACGTTCACCGTGCGGGTTAAAATGATGTATTAACTTTATAGTTGGGGGTCAATATGGACGCAGAAATACCAAATATGTGTAATTTTCTAACTTTATTTTGTTTTTTAATAATAAAGCAGTTTGTAAGGGGAAAAAGTGGGTTTTTCATATTTTTTTTTAACTTTTTTTCACGTTTTATTAAAGAAAAATGTTTACTAGCCCCACTAGGGGACTTTACTATGCGATCCTACAATTGTATTTATAATACACTGCAATACTTCTGTATTGGAGTGTATTATGCCTGTCCGTGTAAAAAGGAAAAAAATCTGCTAGGTCATGCCAGAGGCAGGCATACACTATAGGCCTTTATTAGGCCCCTGGCTGCCATTGGAGACACAGACACTCGGCGATCTTATCGCCGGGTGTCAGTGGGATGAGAGGGAGCTCCCTCCCTCTCTCCAAAACCACTCAGATGCGGCGCTCACTATTGAGCGCCGCATCTGAAGGGTTAAACGGGTGAGATCGATACTGATATCGATCTCACACGTTCGAGCAGGGATACCACAAGCCCTCAGGTACCTCTGGTAGCTGAGAGCAGGGAGATTTAATGGCTCCCTGCTCTGTTTACTTATTCCGATGCAGCGCCGTAAAAGGCCTATGCATCGGAATAAAGCCCGTTAGTGCCAGCCGTAAAAACACTATGGTGCGGTCACTAACGGGTTAAATATTACATTCTATTCTTGCTGAATATTTTTGTTGAACTGAAAATAGATGACATCACAGAACATAATCCCGCAGTCTGGCCCACGTCCATGTTACTATGCAAGCAGCTGTCACTTGCTTTCATCCAGATTAGCAAAAACATAAGCAAAATTATATGGGAACATTATTCACAGTTTTTGCCCTTTTCAGTTTGGTTAGCATCATGTAAACTACATTGTTCTACATATTTGCTCGGAAAGGTGCCGGATTAGTTTCCACTTTTGACATCCTTCTTATCGCTCCTCTAAATACCCTTTCAGTGATCCAGCAGAATGAGAAGTTAAATGTAGATACGTAATAAGAATGAACACAGTAGCATGGATATTGTTTTGGATGCCCATCCGGTAATCTTCCCGTAGAACATACTGTGTCATTTTTCGATGTCACATCAGTTCAGAGATGCTACTGAAAAACAATAAACTTTTGCCATCATAAAATATGTGCGGAAAGGAATCACTCAGAATAACCTAATTTCTCTAGAGAGGATCTGCTTTATTAGCAAACAAGGGGGTGGTTAATTGGCCCATGTGTAACAGAAAGGGTATGCAAACATTCGCCAGGTCCTTCTGTCCCTGGAGTCTAAACCCGACATGACATTGGGGGCCTTCTTTTCTATGTATGCCACTTCTTAAATCATTGTGTATTTAGAAGAAATCTTTGCAACATTGTACCATTCTGCTTTCCTATGTGGTTGGGTGGACTATGGACCCCCAGGGTGATTGGTCCTGGTTTCCGATTGCTACCTCTGTAACCATCATAGCTATGCCACTGAAATTGTTGATTGTAGACTGCACTCTACCACTGAAAAAATGAGCGTACACATTGAAGAACAACTGGTTTCCCTCTTACGCCCATATTTATGGTATGTTCACACGGGTCGGATTTGATGCGGAAAACTCTGCAGAAATTCTGTCCCAGATACCGCACGGAATTCTGGACAAAATTCTGCCTCAATGTTTTATTTGATTCCAACTTTTGGACAGAATTGCCACTGCGGACCCCAGATGAGGGCATGAGAGAAAAAAAAGTCCTTACTCACCTCCCCCTGGTCTCCCAGAGCGACACTACACTCCTCTCATCGCTTTTGTCTGTGCTGCCGGCCTCTTTAGATTATGTTTTTTGGCATGTAACCATTGCAGACTGTGATTGGATGCAGCGTTCACATGGGGTAAAAAGTCATTCTAGGAGGCTGGCAGAACGGAGACCAGATAGGGTGGAGTGAGTCATTGCTATAGGAACGACAGGGGAGGTGGACTGTTCATTATTATTTTCCCTACTTTCGATTTTTGCTATGAATTTGCAGCTTTTCCTGCAGCAAAAATCGCATCATTTGCTATTAATTGCAGAATTTCACTTTTTCATTGCACTCAATAGGGAAAGTCTGCAACAAATATGCAACCATTCAATGTCAATGTTTGCTGCGGATTAATAAATCTATGCAGTTGGTCAGTTTCTGCATAGAAAGCGTGGACGAGATTTTTAAAATCTCATCTACTTTGCTGCTATTGTAATGCGGTGCAGATTTTCCATTTGCGTACAAAAAAATTGCAGCAATTACGCGTGAACGTAGCCTTAAAAACAAAATTTAGCTTGATGGTTTGGATATGGCTAGTCTGGTCTAAGTGCTTCCGGCGTCCTGGATGACGTTTCATCCCATGTGACTGCTGCAGTCATTCACAGGCTGCAATGGTCACATGTGAGAAAACGCCATCTCAGGAGACCGAAAACACAGACCTGGGAGGAGTGACGTCTTGCGATGGAAGGCCAGTGGAAGGTAAGGTAAGTTTGGCTTTTTTTTTTTTACCCTCTTCTGGGGTCTACACGACAAATCCGGCCGAAAGTCGGCAGCAAATCAAACACAATTTGGTGCAGACTTTCGGCTGTAATTCCCTGTGGTATCTGGGTCGGATTTTCTGTGGAGATTTCTGCAGCAAATCCGATCTATGTGAACATACCGTAAGTCTTGGATGAGTCACAGAGACAGAGCCTCCTATATTTAAAAAATTGGCTGCATGGGATATCTGATAAGTAGCATATGTAACAATGCCTCCTAATAACATTGTAATGTCCAAGTATTCTCTATGAGTGCATGTTTTCTTCTCTAAAACCATGATTCCAATGTATTAGCCTCCACTTCACTTCCATGTATTATTTATTGTCTTCATACAAAAGCTTGCAAATACAAGGATTACAAATCGACCTCATTTAGAACTTTTGATTGCGGACCTTATATCTAGTACCATAAATAATGTGCTTGTTCTTCTTACCATCCTAACCTGGTACTCATTTCACACCTTTTCTATCTAAACAGCAAGGGACAAAAATGCCTCCTAACATTGTAAAGGGACAAGCCCCAAGTTTCATCCAAATAAAAAAAAAAACTAACAATATACATAGCATTTCAATTCTACACCATTCTTGCACCGCTAGGACGAGCTGTTCGCTGCGGGTATTGCTTCTGAAACCTCCGACAAACAACTCATATTGTAGGAAAAACTTAGTATTACATGCCAGTGGATTTGGTCTGGCCACTTATTATATGGTCGGCCAACACTACATGGCTAGTAGATATAGAAATGTTCCATCCAATCATTATTTCTATACTACAATCATAATGGTCATTGGATCTGAAAACTCCAACATGTTGTATTGGGAACAGGGAATGATATAAATAGTGACAATTAACGTACAGCGCTGGGCAATATGTTGTCACTATATAAGTAACAGATAATAACAGGTACGTCCTCGTCTATAGTCATGATAATGACCAGTCACCTTGACCTCCTCATGGACATTCATGAGAGAGATACCACTGAGATGACATGGCCATTAAAATGCTGATCTTGATCTTTATTACTGGGTAGAACGGGACACTGTTATAAGCAGATAAATGAACATACATGTCCCATGTTTATTCTCAACAGTAGTACGCTTTACATATCTAAGTAGTAAAACTTTAAAATTGTTCCATAGAGTAAATCTTCTCAGATAGCTCACGTGTCCTGAGAATTATTTTACAATGCATGTAACAAAGCTTCTGAAATGAAAGAGAATCCGTGCAATATATAGAAAAGTGACATCACTCATCATAATACTGTCTGGAAGAAAACAGTGTCTGCTCTTGTATACTGCACGCTCGGCGCGCTGCCAGGGCCTGTGTAAATTATTAATGACAGGGGTGTCCCCTTGCGTGACTCAGAAACGGTAACTCAGGCAACCACAACTCAACAAACAAACTGAAATTCCTTCTTGTTTCCCATTTATGGTCAATCACGAGCTTGTGTGGGAGAGAACAAGAAGAACACTTGTTGATCATGATCTTTATCACTGGATAGAACTGGACACTGTTATAATCAGATACTGTAAATGCACATAGTGTACTGTAAGAGACACTTGCGTATGCAAAGTGCACTCCAACTGTAGCAAACATGTAATTACCATATTAATTATCTTCGTTTATTACAGATTACTTGTCACGATGAATCCCATTATTTTTTATTGATAAACAATCTACTGTTATTTGGCTTATTGATCCCGAGCTGTCATATTAATCTTTACTGAGGACCACTCTTTTCATGTTTGTTGAAGATTACCCCTAATTCATTAGTGCTTTGTTCAAATAGTGTCCTGAAATCCCATCAACATTGTTGATTAACAGGCTAAAAGATAAAACGGCTTACAACCTATATTATACCTCCATAAGAAAGGACGTGGAACACCCAGAATCTATAGAACAACCAAAAAAAGAGTAGGAGTAACCACTAAACGATGTATATGCAAAAATACTAAATTACGCTTATTGATATATTATAGATTAGTAGAACATAACACAAACTACTATAAAATATTCAGAAAGACACTGATGTGGCCGAAGAGCATATAAAAGGCCCAAAGATACAGAGACCAGACAGGAAATCAAACAATATGTTACTATGTATGCAAACGGGGGAACGACCTAGACAATACCAGTTATAACATGTCTAGGACTACTACGTTTTGAGAATATTCAGCAGGTGTCCCTAAATTATCAGCGCACTGTAGCCAAATGCTGATGTATACAGAGTGCGCTAGAAAAATATTTAGTAAATGTTTAGAAATAGATATAGCTACCAATAATAAGTAGCAGTGGTGTGCAAGCCCTGGGAAAAAATGTCCCAGCATACAAAGTTCAAGATAAAATAGATGAATGCAGGGGGCGGACATATAGCCAATGCAGGGGCAGACATATAGCCGATGCAGCCAGTTTGTGGGGGCCCGCTCAGCTGCCCTAAATGCTGTGCACATAGATCAGCACATAGGTCAGCACGGCTGTGCGGCAGACGGAGGAGGGCATCCTTCCCTCCCTGTACACTTTCGGCAACTCACAGATCAGACCCCCTTCTTTCACATATGTTATTGATGCCATCAATAACATATGTTAAGGAAGGGGGCCCGATCTGTGAGTTGCCGGCACGGCAGGCGTTGGGGGGGGGGGCAAACTGGCAATTGCCCAAGGCCTCATCCTCTTAGGGCCCACTGCCTGCGGCAGCTACGTGGCCCATGACTTGGCCTTATTTATGGGCAGGGCGGCACGGGACCCTCATGCCCGGTGGCCTCGCTAGCACCGGTGGGGGTCCGGTCCTAGCGACAGCCACATTTACTTGTATCTGCGTCCTCAGGACATTGATACAAATTAATAATATAGGCTGCAGGCCACATTAGGCGCTGGGAAGACTCCCTGCACAGGCCAGCGTGAGTGTCCCACCCCGAGGCTGTGCAGCACTCCGTCCGTCATGGGAACGGGGCAAGGTAAGTACAATATTATTTTTGGGGGGCTGTGTGGCACTATACAGTGGGGATTGCTGGTGGCACTACATACAAGGGAGGGGCACTGTGTGGCACTATATACAAGGGAGCTTGTCAACATCCACAGCAACAGGGCCCCCAACATATTGATAAACAGACTGTAGTATAATATATTGTTTATTGTATATATCTAGAGTGTGTACGTGCGTATAAGTGGATTGGTAGAAAGTGTGCGGTGGCTGTGTATGAGAGAATAAGCAAAGTCATCCTATAGAGTTTATTATATTAATGTGTCGACACTATTAATATATTACCACTACTCCAGTCTGGATGTCCTAGGTGATTGCATCCAACTGTCAGGGGGAGAGAATTGTAAACTACCACATATGTGTTAATGCTATATTCCTTTACCTTTGTTGGTTACTCACAACCAAGTTATAACTTTACCTAATCCAAAATCAAAATATTAAATAGTTTCCTGGTTTCATGTTATCTTTCTCTGTTAGTATATACCTTCATGGTATATCAAGTGTGTATCAGGGTATGTTCACACGGCCTATTTACGGACGTAATTCGGGCGTTTTTGCCCCGAATTACGTCTGAAAATAGTGCCTCAATAGCGCTGACAAACATCTGCCCATTGAAAGCAATGGGCAGACGTTTGTCTGTTCACACGAGGCGTATATTTACGCGCCGCTGTCAAATGACGGCGCGTAAATAGACGCCCGCGTCAAAGAAGTGACCTGTCACTTCTTTGGCCGTAATTAGAGCCGTTATTCATTGACTCCAATGAATAGCAGCGCTAATTACGGCCGTAATTGACGCGGCGTTCAAGCGCCTGCACATGCCGGTACGGCTGAAATTACGGGGATGTTTTCAGGCTGAAACATCCCCGTAATTTCAGCCGTTACGGACCCCCGCCGTGTGAACATACCCTCAAGCTTGGCGGGGGTTTCCTGAGTCAACACCTGACAGAAGAGACCTGCCCTTCTGTATACCCCACAAGCTCCTAATAAGAGTCAGGTGGAGGCATGGCACTAAATAAGAAGAAAGAGATACATTAAACCCCTATTACATTGGAGACTTACTTAAGGGGTGTTACATAGAGAATACAGAGCAGCTGTATGTCAAAAAGTAAAACACATTTTTAATAAAAACGATTTAGAAAGTTGAACTAAACACACTGATTGAAGGTTTTATTTTAAAAAAAAGTTGCCTTTCAAATATGTACATAGTATAATTATTTTTTTTTTGTATTTCTTTTTAAAATGAGTGTTTTATTTTCTAAATTTATTATGGCTAAACATGTATGCACTCGACCAAGCATACATGTTTACTCAATAGCAGAGGAGACAAGACGCTGTAAGACACTCCTGACAACAACTTGACTCCTGACTGAATAAAACCTGCACCATCCTAATTTTCCCCAACATCTACTGTCAGGGGACAGTCAGGATCCACATTAGAGATCCACCAAAATTTATCTAGCGTGTTTTAGCAGCTTTAGAACCAGAAGATTTCATCGGGTCCCTGGTGATCAAATTTTCATCAGTCCTGTGATCATTGGTACAGAGATAGGATACAGCTAGATTGCAACCTCTAATTCTGATGTGCTCTAAAAATATGGTACCTCCGAGCAAAATTCGTAACTGTTTTTATAGAAAGTTTAAGCTTGAAGTTTAAGAGACGTAAACAAATTAAAAATAAATTACGACCACTTTTCCTCCCCACGTTTGTCCTGTTATAAAAGTACTGTATTATATACAACAAGGTGGTTTGACTTCAGTCTAAGCCGCTCTCAACATCTATTTTAAGTATTTTAAGTTCTATAAATTGCTGGTCAGAGTTCAAGACTGCTTCCTTTTCTATCCAAGGAACAGCTGTGGAAACTCACAACGTGAATCACTTTCTTTTAAAAACAAGTTTTTCCACCAGCTAACTAACCAGTGTAATTGTAGAACATACCTCCTGTCAATTACCATGGTTCTGGATTCATTTGTAAGGTTTTTGGACAGGAAACCATTTTCTAGAGTCGGGTGGAGTTGTGACTTTCACAAGTGTTTATTCAGGTGCATATATATTTTGTTCAAATTAAAACAAGTTGTACCCTGTGTACACTGTATTTACACAGATCTCAGGAACTCGTGACTTGTTTATGGAGATGAAGAAGAAGCTCGTAGAGTGGGCTCAAGCATCCTGTCAGAATGCATGAAATAGTATTTTTCTTGCCTAAAGCTATTAACAAATCAGAGAAGTGGTCGGCAAAGGTGGAATGAATGGTCCCATTGGCTCCACTGCTAGAAGAGAGTGAATGGAAAAACTGACAGTTTTTGTGTGTATACATACTGTGCTATAGTATGGAGACCTGTCAAAATTGCAAGTCTACGCTTCAATATCAATTAGATATAAAGCATAGATCCAGTGTCATTGTAATGGGCCTGGTTGTGGAATAGCTAAATAACTAACTATACCAGACCACACAATTCACTTATAGCATCCAATTTTCCATAACTTTTTTTTAGGGCCTTGGTACTCTGTTGGCCCCAAGACTTAAATACAAAAGAATGATTGGTGGTCTTTTTTACCAAATCATTGACTAATTATTAAAAGGGGTTTCCCACAATGGACATTTATCACCTATCCACAGAATAGGTGATAGATGTATGATTTCTGGGGGCCCAACACTGGGACCCTCAGTAATCACTAGAACAAGGGCTGGGTCCAGGTTTCTGTGGGCCCTAGGGCGATAGAATCTCAATGGGCACTTTTGTGATGTGTCAAACATGCCAGTAAAACTTCATGTATTGTGGATATTGACAAAAATTTCACCTGATTTCCAAAAATATTCAGCAGACTGAGGATGAGATTTGTTAAATCTCATCCACTTCCCTACAACAGTCTTAAGCTGCAGATTTTCTGCCCAAAATATCTGTACCTGAATACATTACTAGAACCAAACTCGTGCCATAAATACAGCACCAGAACAAAGCTCATAACATAAATACAGTACCAGTACTAAGTTCAGTACATATATACAGCACCAAAGCCAAGCTCAGTACATAAATTCAGCACCAGAGCAAAGCTCAGTACATAAATACAGCACTAGAACTAAGCTCAGTACATACATAAATTACCAGAACCAAACTCAAACCATAAATACAGCACCAGAACCAAGCTCAGCACATAAATACAGCACCAGAACAAAGCTCAGCACATACATACAACACCAGAACAAAGCTGATTACATAAATACAGCACAAGAACAAAGCTCAGTACATAAATACAGCACCAGAACAAAGCTCAGTACATAAATACATTACCCATACCAAACTCAAACCACAAATATAGCACCAGAACAAAGCTGATTACATAAATACAGCACCAGAACAACGCTCAGTATATAAATACAGCACTAGAACTGAGCTCAACACATATAAGTAGTACCAGCACAAATACAGCTCAGTATACAGATTAATTGCAAATTTAGTTTAACCCCTGCCATATAAGTTTGTACAACCTAAAACTACAGTTCCCAGTAGGGCATGAACAATGGTGAGTATATGCTGGGAGTTGTTTCTCACAAAAAAAGAATGCTACCACCTATCATCTCACTGGAGATCATACAGTGACTACAGTATTAATCAGTCAGAGAGAGAATAAACATTTACATTTAGTGACTCACAGGTGATGTCTTCTCATGTTCTAGTCATTATTTTTCTCTTTTCTTCCCCATCTGGTTCAGACCTCCATTATGAGTACTCCCAGCCACAACCCATTTCTGAAGAGTTTGCCGCTCATACGTCTTTGGTTCCTCACTTTTTCAACATTTTCGCACCTATAAACTGATATAAAATTCTCATGATGCCACACACTATGCCCTTAAATATTATAGCACCATACACTGCACCCCTGAATATAATAGTACATACATTGTGCCCTTGAATACAATTGCGTCAAACACTATAAAGTAAAGCACCACACAGACACAATGCCTCCGGTAGATAGTGTCATTCACAAAGCCCCTTGTAGGTAGTGCCACTAATAGAACCCCCTGTAAACAGTGCCCCACATAGAGTGCCCCGTAGACGGTACCATTCACAATGCCCCCTGTAGATATTGCCATTTACAATGCCCCCTGTAGATAGTGGCACTCATATAGCCCTTTGTAGATAGTACCATTCACAATGCTCCTTGTATATAGTGGAAAAAAAGGTGACACACGGAGTAACGTCATGCAGATCAAACAGGATAAGTGAAAATATATAGGGCGCTCTTAAAACCACTCCACTTGGTGAGTTGTACAACCACAGGTACAACACTGGCATAGACAAGTAATAACATATGGTCGGCTGCAGCTATCCCCAAAACTGATGGGTGTCAGTTACCACCGCAAATTAATTCCGGTAATATGTAGAAAAACTGTGAACTAAAATAGCGCTGCCAACATCCAGAAGAATCATGCAGTGTCTGAGTAAAAGAGTTGAATCATCATACAAAATAGTGCCTACACGTTTCAACACCGGTCTGGCGTCTTTATCAGGCCCCTGTAGATAGTTCCATTCACAATGCCCCTTGTAAATAGTGCCCCTCATAAAGCCCCCTGTAGATTGTGCCCCTCATAAAGCTCACTGTAATAGTGCCCTTTATAAACTCCCTGTAGACAGTGCCCTTCATAAAGCCCACTGTAAGTGCCACTCATAAAGTCCCCTGTAGATAGTGCCCCTCATAAAGCCCCCATGTAGATAGTGCCTCTTATAAAGCCCTCTTTAGATAGTGCCCCACATAGAAATTTACATTTAAAAACAAAAGATACAAAACCCTCACAAGGAATAAATGAAGTCAGAACAATGGGGCAATGGATGATCCAAGTAAGTACACAGTGTCAAGGTCCTACAAAAATAGATTTTTGTAGGACCTTGACAATGTGTGCTTATTTGGATCACCCAATGCTCCATTGTTCTGATTTCATTTATTCCTTGCGAGGGTTTTGTATATTTTGTTTTTAAAGAGGCTCTGTCACCACATGATAAGTGGCCTATCTTCTACATAATGTGATCGGCGCTGTAATGTAGATTACAGCAGTATTTTTTCTTTAGAAAAACAACGGAGTTATGACCTATTTTAGCTTTATGCTAATTACTTTCTTAATAGACAACTGGGCGTGTTTTACTTTTTGACCAAGTGGGCGTTGTGGAGAGAAGTGTATGACGCTGTCCAATCAGCGTCATACACTTCTCTTCAATTCATTTACTCTGCACATAGTGATCTTACTAGATCACTATGTGCAGCCACATACACACACACTAACATTACTGAAGCATCTTGAAAGTTAATAGACATCACCTCCAGCCAGGATGGGATGTCTATTCACAATCCCAACACTTCAGTAATGTTTGTGTGGGATTTACAGCACAGCAAGCGTTACCTCACAAGTTTACGCTGTAAATGACAATTTACAGCGAGCTTATGCTTGCTGTGCTGTAAGTCACACACAAACATTACCGAAGTGTCGGGATTGTGAATAGACATCACGTCCTGGCTGGAGGTGATGTTTATTAACTCTCAAGACACTTCAGTAATGTTAGTGTGTGTGTATGTGGCTGCACATAGTGATCTAGTAAGATCGCTATGTGCCGAGTGAATGAATGAAGAGAAGTGTATGACGCTGATTGGTCAGCATCATACACTTCTCTCCACAACGCCCACTTGGTCAAAAAGTAAAACACGCCCAGTTGTCTATTAGGAAAGTAATTAGCATAAAGCTAAAATAGGTCATAACTCCGTCAAAAATTTTCATTTTTCTAAATAAAAAACACTTCTGTGATCTACATTACAGCGCCGATCACATTAAGTAGAAGATAGGGCATTTATAATGTGGTGACAGAGCCTCTTTAAATGTATGTCTATGTAGTTTTATGGTATATCAATAAAGTATCTCTTGTATTCTTTCAATATATGGTCGTGATCTCTTCTGGGTTGGTTTATTATCTATTTACTAGGACCATGTTACAATATGGGCCTTTTGCTCGCTTTTTCTAAAGTATTTCCTGTATCTTTACAGTGTAATTCCCCTTCCACTATGGATTATAGGAGTAAAGAAATCTCCTGGCCAGCACAATCCGAAAATGTCTTCTCTAATCAACCCTCACAAATGATGGAGTCAGTTCAGAGAGTGGCAATTAAAAAGACATTGAAAAACCTTCTGCGCCGACGTACTTGGATCTGGTGAAATAAGACATCTATACAACAATATATGAATAAGGGTTTGATTCCACATGGCTTACGTGTACAAGTGTTTCCATCTTTCCCTATAGATGATGACGCATTCACAATGAAATTTGAGGAATCGTGTGGCCTTTGTTCCAATAATTTTATGGAGCTTCTTGTAAGCCATAACAATATTTCTCTTGAACAATTGGACAAGGAAGTTGAGGAAGTCCAGAGGAGGGTCCAAGTGGAATTTTCGAAGGACAAGATTGACCTTCTGTATAAAGAATTAGAGGAGTCCTTCTTTGAATGGGAGAAAGAAATTTTCACTGCCAAAATGAAGAAATACCAACATGACGTGGATTTTCAAAATAAACGTATTTACAAGTGCCTTTTGAAGTCTAACGGTATACTTAAGCAATCACCATCCACGACTTCTCAATCTTCAGTAAGTGTTAATTCTAACACATCGATTTCCAGAACCGGACGATATCCTCAATGACATGGTAAACGTAAGGCGGACCAAGATTGTAGACATGATCAGAGACCCATTGATAAAAAACGGATGAATGGGCCTGGAGCAGAATCTGGAACAACTAATTCTTTAACCCCTTCCCTCTTTGGCCGCTTTTGACCTTCCTGACAGAGCCTCATTTTTCAAATCTGACATGTTTCACTTTATGTGGTAATAACTCCGGGATGCTTTTACCTATCCAAGTGATTCTGAGATTGTTTTCTCGTGACACATTGGACTTTATGTTACTGGCAAAATTTGCCCGATACATTCAGTATTTAATTGTGAAAAACACCAAAATTCAGCGAAAAATTGCAAAAATTTGCATTTTTCTCAATTTAAATGTATCTGCTTGTAAGACAGGCAGTTATATAACACAAAAATGTTGCTAACTAACATCCCCCATATGTCTACTTTAGATTGGCATCGTTTTTTGAACATCATTTTATTTTTCAAGGACGTTACAAGGCTTAGAACTTTAGCAGCAATTTCTCACATTTTCAAGAAAATTTCAAAATGCTATTTTTACAGGGGCCAGTTCAGTTGTGAAGTGGGTTTGAGGTCCTTAGATATTAGAAACCCCCAATAAGTCACCCCATTTTAAAAAATGCACCCCTCAAAGTATTCAAAACAGCATTTAGAAAGTTTCTTAACCCTTTAGACATTGCGCAGGAATTAAGGCAACGTAGAGGTGAAATTTACAAAGTTCATTATTTTTTTCCAGAAATTCATTTTGAATCCATTTTTTTTGTACCACAGAATGTTTTACCCAAGAAATGCAACTCAATATTTATTGCCCAGGTTCTGCAGTTTTAGGAAATATCCCACATGTGGCTCTAGTGTGCTACTGGACTGAAGCACCGGCCTCAGAAGCAAAGGAGCACCTAGTGGATTTTGGGTCTCCTTTTTATTAGAATATATTTTAGGCACCATGTCAGCTTTGAACAGGTCTTGTGGAACTAAAACAGTGGAAACCCCCCAAAAGTGACCCCATTTGGGAAACTACACCCCTCGAGGAATTTATATAGGGGTGTAGCAAGCATTTTGACCGGCCAGTTTTTTTGCAAAAATGTTTGGAACTAGGCCATGAAAATGAAAATCTAAATTTTTTCAAATAAAATGTAGGTTTAGCTAATTTTTTTTCATTTCCAAAAGAACTAAAGTAGAAAAAGCACCACAACATTTGTAGAGCAATTTCTCCCGAGTAAAACAATACCCCACATGTCGTAATAAACGGTTATTTGGACACACGGCAGGGCTTAGAATGGAAAGAGCGCCATTTGGCTCTTGGAGCTCAAATTTAGCAGGAATGGTTTGCGGAGGCCATGTCGCATTTGCAAAGCCCCCTAGGGGACAAAACAGTGGAAACCCCCAACAAGTGACCCCATTTTGGAAACTATACCCCTCGAGGAATTTATCTAGGGGTGTAGCAAGCATTTTGACCGGCCAGTTTTTTTGCAAACATTTTTGGAACTAGGCCATGAAAATGAAAATCTAAATTTTTTCAAATAAAATGTAGGTTTAGCTAATTTTTTTTCATTTCCACAAGGACTAAAGGAGAAAAAGCACCATAAAATTTGTAAAGAAATTTCTCCCGAGTAAAACAATACCCCACATGTGGTAATAAATGGCTGTTTGGACACACGGCGAGGCTGAGAAGGGAAAGAGCGCCATTTGGCTTTTGGAACTCAAATTTAGCAGGAATGGTTTGCGGAGGCCATGTCACATTTACAAAGCCCCTGAGGGGACAAAACAGTGGAAACCCCCAACAAGTGACCCCTATTTTGGAAACTACACCCCATGAGGAAATTATCTAGGAGTACAGTGAGCAGTTTGACCCCACAGGTGTTTTACAGAACTTATTGGAAGTAGGCCGTAAAAATGAAAATCTACATTTTTTGAAATAAAATGTAGGTTTAGGTTTTTTTTTTCATTTCCACAAGGACTGAAGGAGAAAAAGCACCATAAAATTAGTAAAGCAACTTCTCCCGAGTAAAACAATACCCCACATGTGGTGATAAACGGCTGTTTGGACACACGGTAGGGCTCAGAATGGAACTAGCACCATTTGGATTTTGGATAGTGTCTGGGCGCCATGTCACATTTGCTGAGCCCCTGTAGTACTAGTACAGTGGAAACACCCCAAAATTGACTCCATTTGGGAAACTGCACCCCCTGAGGAATCATCTAGGGGTATAGTGAAAATTTTGATCCCAAAGGTTTTTTGCTGAATTAAGCCATGAAAATGAAAAATATTTTTTTTTTCCAACAAGATGTCGTTTTAGATCAACATTTTTCATTTTTACAAGGAATAGAGAAGAAAAAGCACCCCAACATTTGTAAAGTAATTTCTCCCGAGTCCAGTAACACCCCATATGTGGTTATAATAAGCTGTTTACATATATGGGAGCATTCAGAAGAAAAGGAGCGGTATTTATCTTTTGGAGCGTAGATTTTGCTGGAATGGTTTGCGGACGCCATGTTGCATTTGCAAAACCCCTGATGTGCCAAACAAAAGTGACCCCGTTTTAGAAACTACACCCCTAAAGGCATTTATCAAGGGATGTAGTGAGAATTTAGACTCCACAGGTGTTTTTCAGAAATGAATACGCAGTGGATGGTGCAAAGTGAAAATTGCAATTTTTCCACTGATCTGCCCATTCACCACACAAGATGTTGTGCCCCTGGAGAATGTTACCCCATAAATTGTTAAGCGGGTTCTCCCGGGTATGGTAATGCCTTACTTGTGGCCATAAATTGCTGTTTGGGCACACTGTAGGGCTAAGAAGGAATAGACCGCCATTTTGAGCATGGATTTTGCTTGGTAGTTTTGTTTGAGTTTTGCTGGTATTCAGTTTATAATGTGGTGGCATATGTAATCTGTGCGGAGTATATCAGGGGTATATGTAATCTGTGCGGAGTATATCAGGGGTATATGTAATATGTGAGGAGTACATCAGGGTATATGTAATCTGTGCGGAGAACATCAGGGTATATGTAATCTGTGCGGGTACATCAGGGCATAATAAGAGGGTATAATAATGGGGTAAATAATACAATTCTCCATAGATGTGTGTTACGATGTGAAGCGATCCGTTATGCACAGGCCGGTGTCACACTGATAAATGGTTTTCTTTCTTGTCCCCCTTTTGTAACGCTCTGCACCTTTTGGGGACTTTTTCTCCTTCGTAGTTTGGGAAATATTACTGGGAAAGTTTTGCGCTGGTATAATACGGGCGCCCTCGCTTCCAGCGGATGTGCGATGTCCCTTCCCTTTCCTAGTTCCTAAATACTAGGGCCCTGAAACTGAAGGAATGTTCCCCTCCGACCTGCGCATTGAGATGTTTTTTCATCACCGCATTACTAGTGCCGTAACTTTTTTGTTTTTCAGTTGATTGGGCGGTGTGCGGGCTTGTTTTTTGCGAGACGGGCTGTAGATTTTATTGGTACCATTTTAGAACACATACGACTTTTTGATCACTTTTTATTTCATTTTTTGGTAAAGGAAATTACCAAAAACAAGCAATTCTGGAATCGTTTTTTATTGTTTTTTTTTATCGGCATCCACAGTGCGCTCTAAATTACATGTTAGCTTTATTCTGCGGGTCGATACGATTACGGCGATACCAAATTTATATAGTTTTTTTTATGTATTGCGGCTTTTGCACAATAAAATCACTTTTTTTATAAAATCATTTGTTTTCTGTGTCGCCATATTCTAAGACACATAACTTTATTATTTTTGCGTGCACAAAGCGGTGTCAGGGATTATTTTTTGCGGGACGGATTGCCGTTTTTAGTGGTACAATTTTGGAGTAAATGTGACTTTTTGATCACTTTTTATAGCATTTTTTGGAAGGAGATGTGACCTAAAAACAAAGATTCTGGCGTTGTTTTTCATGGTTTTTTTTTACGGCGTTTACCGTGCGGGATAAATTACATAATAGTTTTGTAGTTTGGGTCGTTACGGACGCGGCGATACCAATTATTTATAGTTTTTTTAATTTTTACGGTTTTTCCCATAATAAAAGACTTACTATGGGAAAAAAGTCAGTTTAGCTTTATTTTTATTTGAAATGTGTGTGTTTTTATTGTTTTACCACATTTTTATTAACTTTTTTTTACTTTTCTGACTTGTCCCACTAGGGGACATGAGGGCCTGATGCCCCGATCGCTACTCTAATACACTGCACTACATACGTAGTGCAGTGTATTAGCGCTGTCAGTTATTCACTGACAGCAAGCCTATGAGGACACGCCGAAGGCGGGTCCTCATCGGCTCCCGTACAAGGCAGACTCGGACGCCATTTTCTGGCGTCCGATTGCCACAGCAACCCAGCGATTGCATCACTGGGTTGCCGATCGGGTGAAAACCTATCAGATGCTGCGCTCTATTGAGCGCAGCATCTGAGGGGTTAATCTGCCGGATCGGAGAGTAGCTCCGGTCCTGGCAGTTACAGGAGGGTGCCAGCTGTATAATACAGCTGTCACCCCGCGGTGATGGTGCCGGCTCTGCTTCTGAGCCCGCACAATCACTGCGCCGTACATGTACGGCGCTTTGCGGGAAGCACTTCCCGACAGCGCCGTACATGTACGGCGCATGTCGGGAAGGGGTTAAGGGCTTATTTAGACGAACCTATAATAGGTCCGTGCAACGCGCGTGATTTTCTCGCGCCTCGCACGGACCTATGTTAGGCTATGGGGCCGTGCAGACTATCCGTGAGTTTCACGCAGCGTGTCCGCTGCGTAAAACTCACGACATGTCCTATATTTGTGCGTTGTTCGCGCATCACGGACCAATTGAAGTCAATGGGTGCGTGAAAATCATGCGCAGCACACGGAAGCACTTCCGTGTGACCAGGGGCGTAGCTAGAGGCTCATGGGCCCCGATGCAAAAATTCTTACTGGGCCCCCCCCCCCCCCGCAAACTTCTCATGGCCGACGGTCCGCTTTCAGCTGCATCGCTGGGTCTCCTAAGTGACCCAACAATGCAGCACTAACAGCCGGGGCGTCACTAAGGCTGGGTTCACACACACTATTTACGGACGTAATTCGGGCGTTTTAGCATTGAATTACGTCCGAAAATGCGGCTCAAAAGCGTCGGCAAACATCTGCCCATTCATTTGAATGGGTCTTACGATGTTCTGTGCCGACGGTCATTTTTTTTTACGCGTCGCTGTCAAAAGGCGGCGCGTAAAAAAGTGCCTGTCACTTCTTCAGACGTAAATGGAGCCGTTTTCCATGGACTCCATGGAAAACCAGCTTCAGTTACTTCCGTAATGGACGCAGCAAAAGACGCCTGCACATGCCATTACGGCTGAAATTACGGTGCTGTTTTCTCCTGAAAACAGCACAGTAATTTCAGCCGTAACGGACGCTGCCGTGTGAACATACCCTCAGGGCTTAAAATGTCCGGGAAATAGCCCCAATACATATGTGTCCGCCCCAAAAAAAAGTGTGTATATGAGACAGCATAGCATATCTATAGCACTACGACCCTATCAACTATGGATAGGATTAGATACAGTGGCTCAGAAGGCAGTATCACACATGATAGGATTAGATACAGTGGCTCAGCAGACAGTATCACACATGATAGGATTAGATACAGTGGCTCAGAAGGCAGTATCACACATGATAGGATTAGATACACAGCTCAGCAGACAGTATCACACATGATAGGATTAGATACAGTGGCCCAGCAGACAGTATCACACATGATAGGATTAGATACAGTGGCTCAGCAGACAGTACCACACATGATAGGATTAGATACAGTGGCTCAGCAGACAGTACCACACATGATAGGATTAGATACAGTGGATCAGCAGACAGTATCACACATGATAGGATTAGATACAGTGGCTCAGCAGACAGTACCACACATGATAGGATTAGATACAGTGGCTCAGCAGACAGTATCACACATGATCGGATTATATATATGGCCCAGCAGACAGTATCATACATGATTGGATTAGATACACAGCTCAGCAGACTGTATCACACATGATAGGATTAGATACAGGGCCCAGCTCGCTGACATTGCGGCTCCAGCGCTGGACCCAGGATAGGTAAGAATAATAATTTTGCTTCTTTATGTGTTACTGATTATTTTTGTGTTTGTGTTTTTTTACAGGTTCGGTTGTTGGACTTCGGATACGAGGACTTCAATGACGGCGTTTTTTTTATTCTCAATAAAATGGTTAATGGGGGTTGTGTTTTTTTATTTCAATAAAATATTTTTTCTATGTGCTTGTATCTTTTTAAACTTTATTATCACCGCCTTAGTAATGGCCGCTGGCTGATTGACAACCTCCATTACTAAGGCGAGGCTTAATGTTAGCCGGTGCAGAGGCTACACTAACCCCCATTATTACCCCGGTACCCACCGCCACCAGGGGTACTGGGAAGAGCCGGGTACAAACCAGTACCCGACCATCTGTAGTGACGGGCAGGCACCGGGGTGGCCGCAGGCTGGTAGTATTAGGCTGGGGAAGGCCAAAAACAGTGGCCCTTCCCACCCTTGTAATGCTGCCTGCTGCTGCTGTGTTGTATCTGGCTGGTTATGAAAATTGGGGGGGACCCGACATCGTTCTTTCCAATTATTTATTATTATTTTTTTTTTTAAATGACGTGTGGTCCCCCCCATTTTCATAACCAGCCAGATACAATAAAGCAGCAGCAGGCAGCATTACCAGGGTGGGAAGGGCCACTGTTTTTGGCCTTTCCCCTCCTGATAATACCAGCCTGCGGCCACCCCAGTGGCCGACCATCACTACAGATGGTCAGGTACTGGATTGTACCCGGCTCTTCCCAGCACCCCTGGTGGCGGTGGGTACCGGGGTAATAAAGGGGGTTAGTGTTAGCCTCTGCATCCGCTAACACTAAGCCCCGCCTTAGCAATGGATGCTGTCAATCAGCCGGCGGCCATTACTAAGGCGGTAGTAATATAGTTTAAAAAAAAAGACAAAGACATAGAAAAAATATTTTATTGAAATAAAAAAAAAACCCACACAGCCCTCATTAACCATTTTATTAATAAAAAAAAAAGCTGTCATCGAAGTAGTCCTGGAATCCGCCGTAGTCCAACGACCGAACCTGTAAGAAAACACACAAAAAATGATTAGTAACACATGTGTTAGGGTATGTGCACACACACTAATTACGTCCGTAATTGACGGACGTATTTCGGCCGCAAGTACCGGACCGAACACAGTGCAGGGAGCCGGGCTCCTAGCATCATACTTATGTACGACGCTGGGAGTCCCTGCCTCGCTGCCGGACAACTGTCCCGTACTGAAAACATGTTTACAGTATGGGACAGTTGTCCTGCAGCGAGCCAGGGACTCCTAGCATCGTACATAAGTATGATGCTAGGAGCCCGGCTCCCTGCACTGTGTTCGGTCCGGTACTTGCGGCCGAAATACGTCCGTCAATTACGGACGTAATTAGTGTCTGTGCACATACCCTAAGGCTTAGATACAGGGCCCATGTGTGATACTGTCTGTGGGACCCTGTATCTAAGCCTACATCAAGGTAGGCTTAGATACAGGGTCCAGCAGACAGTAATCTTATACAGTATAAGATTACTGTGTGCTGGGGCCCTGTATCTAAACCTACAGTGTGGTAGGCCTAGATACAGGGCCCAGCAGACAGGATCACGCATGGGCCATGTATCTAAGCCTACCATGTGATTGGCTTAGATACAGGGCCCAGCAGACAGGATCACACAATCTGTGATCCTGTCTCATGGGCCCCCTAAGCCTGATACATCGTAGGCTTAGGGGTTGTGCAGTCCCTAAACATTGATGGCCTATCCACAGGATAGGCCATCAATAGCTGATGTGTCGCCCGGGACCCGCAAATCAGCTGTTTTGAAGGGGCCGCAGCACTCGTACGAGAGCTGCTTCCCCTTCATTTCACTACTCGCTCACACTGTGAATCGCCGACACCGATTCACAGTGTGACCGGAATGAAGTGACAGGAATGAAGGGGAGCAGCTCTCGTACGAGTGCTGCGGCCCCTTCAAAACAGCTGATTGGCGGGTCCCGGGAGTCAGACCCCGCCAGTCAGGGCTAACCTTACCTTCCTCTTCGGCCGCGGCGGGAGTTCTGTAGTCTCGATGCTGTGCGCGGCGGCATAGCGCTGTGACGTCATGCGCTGCGCACAGCGCTTGATGTCAGGACCTCCGCTGCGATCCGGAACCAGGAAGGTAAGTAAAGTATGTTACTATAGTAACAGGGGCCCGCGGCCCGAGTTACTATAGTAACTTTTTATTGATGTGGTGCGGGGGGCCGTGGGCCCCCCTGGCTTCGGGGCCCGGTCGCAATTGCGACCGCTGCGACCCCTATAGCTACGCCAGTGCGTGTGACGCGCGTGATTTGCGCAACAGCAGTAAAAAGTATGAATGAAAACAGAAAAGCACCACGTGCTTTTCTGTTTACAAACATACAAACAGAGTGTCATAATGATGGCGGCTGCGCGAAAATCACGCAGCCACGCATCATACGCGGCTGACACATGGAGCTCTTAAGTACCTTTTGCACGCGCAAAACGCCACATTTTTTTCGCCCGCAAAACGCACACACTCGTGTAAATCCGGCCTAAATGTAAAAAATCTTTCTGATATGGTTTTAACATCTGCCCAACTTGAAGTTCTTCAATTGGGTTTAACCTTCTCACCTGTTGCCAAATTTGACTGTTGTTCTACAGTAAAAGACCTACAACTTTTCGTACGGAAATTAATTTTCAAAAAGATTTATGAAAACAAGGAGCCGTTAATGCTCTACAGGAACTACTTGATGAACAGGAGTAACACCCTCAGGGTAGGTATCCCCAACACCTATTACCCAAATCAACTAAATTCCCCACTTTGAGTATGTTTCCAGAAATCTGCTTATTCGTTAAAGTAGAGGAATTGAAGAAAATTCCAAATCGCATCCAGATGGCCAATCTCACTCATACCCAGAGAACAGCTATTAGTGAGTTATCTTCCCTGAAAGGGATTGTAATTAAACCATCGGATAAAGGCGGCAACATAGTATCCTGGCCTGTTCCAATGTATGAGAGAGAAATGTTTCGTCAATTACGAGTGGCTGAGTGTTATAAAAAAATTAACATTTAATCCCTTGTTCAATTTCCAACAGAAACTTTCAACTATGATTGGTGATTGGCCAAGCTTGTGATGATGGTATCCTTGTGAAAAAACAGGTGGATGGCTTGCGAATTACTGAACCGACCGTGGCGACAATATACCTTCTCCCTAAAATCCACAAAAATGCTCATAAGCCTCCTGGACGGCCTATTAGGTCAGGATCCAACAGCATTTTGGAACCTCTATGCAAGTATGTCTTGATTATTTTCTCAAACCTATTGTTGAAACGCCACCTCTGTATGTTAAAGACACAACTGACATTCTGAAGAAGCTTGATGGTTTACATCTTGAACCTGACATGTACTTAGTGACATGTGACGTTGAGTCTTTATATACGTCATTTAGACACAATAATGGTTTGGAGGCAGTTAATTTTTTCTTATTGAAAAATCTGGATAAATCCTTCAAGATTTTTTACTGAAAGCATTGCAATTTATCCTGACTCATATTTTTTTTGTTTTTAAGGAGTCTCTCTACCTGCAACTCCAGGGGACGGCGATGGGGGAGGCTGGTGCGCCCGCCTACGCCAATTTGTTCCTGGGGCTGTGGGAAAGAGAGATTTTCCTGTCTAGTCCGGTCCATAACATTGAGAAGCTTCAGTTCTGGGCAAGATACATCGACGATGTACTCATGATCTGGTACGGGTCACTGGAAGAATTGAAAACATTCATCGAATGTCTGAATTGTAACAACATTTATGTTAAATTAACATATCAAGCAAGCCAACGTAAAATTGATTTCCTTGATATCCAGATTCAGGTTGGCTGTGACGGTTACATACATACCGATTTATTCAGGACGAATACTTCTGTCAATTCTGTACTACATGTCTCTTCTGCTCATCCCCGACATCTCATGAACAATCTACCAGTGGATCAGTACTTGCGAGCAAAACGTATATGCTCGGATGAACACACCTTTGAGAAGCTAAAGATCCGAAAAAATGATTTCAGGAAAGAGGGTATAGCAATCGATCTATAATGCTTACAATAAGGTTAAACATAGCCAAAGGACATCCTTATTACAAGGCACAAGGCAGAATGTAATCTCTCACCAACATGTTTGAATGATTACGGACTACAACTGTAAAGCAAATGAGATTATAACGGTGATGAAGAAATATTGTCCCGTCCTCACTCAGGATCATGTTCTGGGGAGACTTTTACCATCTACCCTCCTAACACGTATAGGAGAGCTAGGAATTTGCGGGACATGTTGGTACATAGTTACCATAGGGGGTTACAACCTCAATATACCTTTGGTTCCAAAGGACCCAAATGGGGCTGTTTCAAATGCGCCAAATGTGTTTCATGCCCTAATGTTGAACACGCAACAAACTTTTATGATTCAGGCCATGGGTGAGAATATACTATCACACACCATATAGATTGTTCCACTATTGGCGTTATTTACTTTGCCATGTGTCCATATGATAAAATTTACATTGGGTTGACTACAAAACAGTTCCACAGGAGGGTACGTGAACACATCCTAGGTATAGAAGCTGCCATTGATATTGAGGATGTGTCTCTACTCAAAACTATTCCTCGACACTTTAAACTAGAACATAATTTTGATGCATCACTTCTCAAAGTAAGAGGTATAAACAGAGTATTGATTGGACCGAGGGGTGGAAACTGGAAGAAAATCCTTGGTCAGAAGGAAACTATGTGGATTATGAGGTTGGGGACTCTATACCCTTATGGCCTAAATGAACATAACAGCTTTGTTCCCCTCCTATAATTATTCCAATATTGGCATTCTCTTATTGGCGTCTGCCAGTATTTTTATTTTGTTTTTTAATATGCGTAACTTTGTCTGGTTATATTTCTTTCTGTTTTGTAATCTTGTCCTTGCGACATCCAGCTTATGCCTCCCCTTCTCTTCTTCTATATTCTTGATCTATATTGTCTGCCTAACAACCATTTTATATATATATATATATATATATATATATATATATATATATATGCTTACAGTACCTTGCCACTTCAAGATTCAATAGCGATCTACTTCTCCAAAGCGTCGTCTATGGCTTTGTTGTGCTTACCGATCGAAATGTTCATAATCTGGTCCTTTTTATCTATTGGCTTCTGTTCCGGTTTTTTGGTAACACAGTGTCAAGGTCCTTGCTTATAAGTTGACTCTATCAACTGATTCTTTTATGCTTGGTATTTTTACTGTCTTTAATGCTTAGTATTTTTGTCTTCTTTTATGCTTGGTATTTTTATCTTCTTTTTTGCATGGTATTTTTATCAGCACCTGATTTTTAGGGACACAGTATTCTTAGTTAAACATGTTGTAGTAGTGCAGCTACTGGACAATGCAGAAACTGTCCAGTTTCAAGCAACCAGGGAACATGTACAGCAGAGAGGGTTTTCTCTGCTGTTGCTTGGGTGTAAAATCCGGAATAGGGCCTGGTTTGCTGGAGTGTGAAGAAGGGCAGCTCTTTAATTTAGGTGTGTGCAGTTCACACAGGGCTCTCAGCCTGGGGAAGACAGGCATGCTAGCCTGTGAGAGTCACCACCGTGTGAGGTAAAGCTGTGAAGGTTTAGAGGTGCTGGGCACAAGGCTCAGTGTCTCGTAGTGAGGGACACTGAATGTGTTAGTTGGAGCCTGGACGGCCTAGGTTTTATTTTGTATGGTTTATGTTGTAACACTGCTTGCTGTGGTGAAGATAATAAAGCTAGCTGCGGCTGGTTTAAACCTTTTATTCAAGGAGTTGGAGTGAACTTTCTATGTGTGCCAATCATCTCACCCGGGAGATGGCGATCCTGTGAGCTAAGTGGACCCCAGGTTGTCACAATGTATATATTTATTATTGCACATTCGATTATATATAGGCACATGTATGCATAATTGTATTTAAATTTGCACATATGTATCTTTTTCAAAATTTTAATTATGTCTGTTACTGATAAGTAGCTTTTTTTGTATGTGTTTATTGCGTTAATCCTTTATGTGTAAACATATTTATGCATTTTCACTCTTACTTATATTTATTATCCTTATTACAACACTGTCACACATTTCTCTATACGCCTATTGCTTATTCATTATTTATTATATATTAATATATTTTGCATCTGTAGGCTTTGGCATACTGTATCACATCGTATTGTTATCAATTTTTTCTGCATGTGCTACTAATAAATGTTTATATATTACAGATATATACATTTCTTCTTCCATCAGCTGTTGGATTGATATATCCCCATTTTTCTTTGCACTCCTCAACTTTGGCACAGTTTTGCACATTTTTGCACTTCACTTTTTTGTGTTTTTTTCACTTCTTCTATGTGCATGGATATCTACTATATATAAGCGGTTCTTCTATTATATTATTATTATTTATTAAATATACATGGGCTTCTTGTGTTCTAAATTGATTAAATGCTGCACTAATTTGGTCCTGGAGTGATCCGGACCGCATTGATGTCTCGCCCCTTCGTTGCTATGTAACGCCACACGCTGCTTGTGTATACGTGTGACATCACTAGTGAATTCCCGCGGGGCAAAGAATTAGCCTCGGTATTTGGGGCTTGATCCACGGTAATGATGAACGCCCCCGGAGATTCCACCTGTTACGAACTTCGGCATGTACTGGGTCGCGGAGGACATGGGTGTGATACTTTTCGCCTCCCCAGGCACTCCCGGACCCAGACATTGGCGGCTCTCACAGGGGATGGGTTTGACTTTGAGTCTTTGATTGGTTGTGCTCTTGGCAGCTGACAATTAGTTCAGCTCCCATGTACTATGGCAATTTACAATCTTGTTAGGAATTATACTATTATACTAGTATTTAAGGCGATGTCTGTGTCCAAGACGCCACCTCCTGGCTAAGCCTCAGTGAAACGCGCGTCGGGTCAACAGTGGTGGTCCGGTCTTGGTCTCTCATTTGTTATTTCTATCTACATGTGTATGTATTCATTCTATGTCAGTCTTATGTTTACACTACATTAATTGCAATGTGCACCTATTACTAAAAGCTCACTACCATTCTTTGGATATCAATTGTACATGCACTGACTAGTCTAGTTACTATTCTATTTTTGTAGGACCTTGACACTGTGTACTTATCCATTGCTCCATTGTTCTGACTTCATTTATTCCTTGCGAGGGTTTTGTATCTTGTGTTTTTAAATGTATGTTTATGTAGTTTTATGGTATATCAATAAAGTATTTCTTGTATTTTTTTCAATATATGGTCATGGTCTCTTCTGGGTTGGTTTATTATCTGTTCACTAGGACCATGTTACAATATGAGGCTTTTGCTCGGTTTCTCTTTAAGTAGTTAAGTTGCATAGATATTTTCAAGATGCCAATAAAGGAGAAACTGCTTGGCGGCTTTATTTTGATCCAGTGTGCAATCCATTAGCCTTACATAGAAGTATCTATTTTAGTATCTGGCCAGAACTCCTATGACATAGCCTCTATCTAGATATTCTGATCCTTACAAACATTAGACCCTGCTAGTTCTCAGCCTATTTATATATATCTCAGCCTAAGAAGAAATAAAACTGTCCTGTACATATCAACACAAGAACGCTGCATGTATATTGCATGGTAAGCAAATTCTGCCTGGACAAATAGAGTCTCACTGTATCATTGGAATTGTTCTTGGCTATGTGCTGTATTGGGGTCTTGAAAAATAGTGTTTGTATTATTATAGTCCGTAACAAAATGAATGAAATAACTTGCGTTGATGTTTATTTACATATTTGTTTCTTCACATTTTGCACCAAACAGAAGTAAACAGAAAAAAATTCTCTGATGTTTTTCTGCATGTCCGTTTTCAATTTTAACCCCTTAGTGACCAGCCTATTTTAGGCACTAATGACCAAGCTATTTTATTTTTTTTTTTCGTTTTTCTATAGTCGCATTCAAAGAGCTATAACTTTTTTATTCTTCCGTCGACATATGAGGACTTGTTTTTTTTGCGGGATTAGTTGTACTTTTTAATGTCACCATTTTGGGGTACATATCATTTTTTTATAAACTTTTATTAACTGGTTTTGGGGGAATAGAAAAAAACCCTGAAATTCCACCATTGCCCTATGCGTTTTAAATTCACGCCGTTCACTAAGGGGCATAAATAACATGTTACCTTTATTCTATGGGTCGGTACGATTATGGAGCAACCACATATGTAAAGGTTTTTTATGTTTTACTACTTTTGCAGCACAATAAAAACTCTTTTGAACTAAAATTATTTGCTTTTCGCATCGTCGCTTTCCAAGAGCCGTAATTTTTTAACTTTTCAGTCAATGTAGTGATATGAGGGCTTGTTTTTTGCGGGATGAGACATAGTTTTGATTGGTACTGTTTTGGGGTACATGGGACTTATTGATTAACTTTTATTATGACTTTTTTGGGGGGCCATGGAAAAAAATAGCAATTTCGCCATAGTTTTTTGCAGGTTTTTTTTACAGTGTTCACCTTACGGTTTAAATTGTATCCCACTGTATGGCATACAGTGGGATACATTGCCCAGGGAATGCATAGGGGAAACTCCTGAAGTCACTGTCCATAAATGGCAGTGACGTCTGGAGCTTTCCCAGGGCTGGAGCCTCCTACTAGCGCTCTGCCCAGGGACTATGGTGCTGTTCCTGATGTCCATGAACGTAAAGTGATGTCAGAAGCTTTGCAAAGGCTGAGTACACAGCCAGCGGGTCGGCAACGCTCTGGCCAGGGATTCTGGCCCTGGAGAATCCCCTGACGTCACTTTACATATATGGACAGTGATGTCAGGAGCTTTCCCAGGGACAAAGTCCACGGGTAGAGCACTAGAAACTCCCGACATCACTGTCCACATACTAATGTCAGGAGCAGTATACGTTTTTTGTGGAATCTCTCAGAATGGAATAGCAAAGTCTACTACGCTATTCCATCCTTCAAAAATAAGGTATACAGACGTCTACCAGCCCAACGTAGGCTAAAAGGACATAATGGAGCCCTATGAATTATTGTATACGTTGTTTATAGTGTACGTTGGAAGATTTCCTGACGTACAGGATAAACTTAGGGAAAAAACACGATGTGAAGGGGGCCTAAAGGGAGGGGGAAGCACTTGTGAGGATGTAAGGAGAACTAATGCTCCGTTCTTATGTTGCCATTAAAGTTCAATGTGTTTTCCAACAGAGGCTTTCCCTTTGATTTCTGACGCAGATGTGCCACAAGCAGATCCGCACAAGAATAAGGCCCTGTTCACACAGAGTTTTTTTGCCACATTTTTTTGCAGCAGAAACCGCGTTGGAAACTGCGGCAAAAAACAGCCGAAATCGTCTCCTATTGATTTCAACGGGAGGCGAAGGCGTTTTTTTCCCGTGAGCGAAAAAGAAAACACTGGCGGGAGAAAGAAGCAACATGCCCTTTCTTCGGGCATTTCCATCTCTGACCTCCCATTGACATCAATGGGGGGCAGAGAAAGCCTGAAGGAATTTATTGGCAGATTTTTCGGCCTGCAAAAAACTGTGTGAACAAGGCCTAAGTCCTATTGTCATTCAAAGTTGCTTATCCTCTGCTTTTCGATGTAATATAAGTCGCATGCTACTTATTGCTACATAATAGGCATGATGATGATTTAAAAATCTGCAGAACGTCCTAAATGCTATGCAGATTTTTTTTTCTGCTGCACGTGCATGTGGTTTTGAAAACCCCATTCACATGAGTTAGGGCTTATTCAGACTAACGTGTTAATCGTTCGTGTGAAGGCCATTTTTTTTAATGGCCGTCACACGTCTGCATGTATTTCTATGGGGTTATTGACATGGTTGTTGCTTTAACGGACCGAGTGAAGGGCCTGTAAAAAAGTAGGACATGTCCCATTTTTGGCCATTTTCGTGGATCCCTCAATAGACTCAAGTCTACGAGGGATCTGTGAAAACGGGTCCCGCACGGGTGGAAATCGGACGTGAAAAACAGCTGTAATTCATGGCTGATTTCACACACGTTCGTTTGAATATAGCCTTATATTGTATTTGTAGTGAATTTTTAGTGCGCAATCAGCACCAAAAATGGGAGACAAGTAAGTGGCCTTATCCAGACGTCCATGTTCAGTTTGTGATATACGGACCGTGTGTCTGACATGTTTCCTGGACCGACCACAGTTCAGGGAGCCGGGTTTCTAGCATCACAGTTATCTATAATGATAGGAGTCCCTCCCTTCCCGTGGGAATTTTGCCCCCGGTCCCGTACTGAAAGCATCATTACAGTATGGGGCAGTATTCCCGCGGAGATGCAGGGACTCCTGGCAGCATTGATAACTATGATGCTAGGAGCCTGTCTCCCTGATTTGTGGTCGGCCTGGGACATACGGCCGATACACTATCCATATATCACGGACCGAATACGGTCGTCTGAATAAGGCCTTAGTCTAGTTACACAGTGCGTTCAAATCCCATTTTTTTCCCATAATTTTTGCAAAATTGTAGTAAAAACTTGATTTGACCGCACTCTGAGAATATAGCCTAACTGCACTATTTTTTCATGTTTTGGATAATTTTTATATGCAATTTTCGTAATTGTGGCACAAATCACGTGGTTTTGCCACGATTTCTATATAATGGTGGCAAAACTGCGCCATTTTATCCACAATTACGAATATTGCGGCAAAAAAATGCTAGGGAATTGAAAAAAACTAAATTTTTAACATACTTTATATATTCTACAAGTGGGGTGACGAGGAATGTGAAGCAGGATGGAGAGGGGGGAATCACTCACCAGCCTGCAGTTCCAGTCGGCTGTGTAGAGAAGGACGTGTCTGGTGGGCGGCTCTCTTCACGTGGAGCTTCTGGTTCTCATGCTGAATCTTCCTCTTCTGTTATTCCTCTCAGAGCCCCAGCGTTAGTTACTTCAGAGTAAGGAACAGGCCCTATTACATTATATTACATTATATTTATGTACATTGCAGGGTCCATTCCCTTCTCCAAGTGAATAATGCTGGGGCCCTCATTTAAATATTTAAAGAAGTGCTAAGTGGGTGGGTCCCTATTTTTTCATCATTGTGGCCGGGCCCCCAACGGCAGTACCTGTAGTACTGCCCTGATGGCTGCCCTGTTGGCAACCATATACCTAGGTTACAGATAATGAAGCGTGTCAGTGGAGCTGGTATACTCTTTTTTTTGTGGCTTTATGACTGCACTTTTTATGACTTCTCTTTATTACAATGAAAATGTAGGGAAGCAACAGGAGCCAACTTTCCTCATATGCCAGGTTGTAAAATAACTTCCCACCATAGTAATGCATGGTTACAGCAATTAAATCAAGCTGTGTTGGCATCAAAGGTCTCATCCGATTGCACTTCTGTAATACTACATTCTCTCTTTATATGTTCGCTTCTTACATACTGCTCAATATTCTACCAACGTCATCTCTTTTCTGAAGGGACTGGAAGCAAGTGAGAAATTGAGGAAATATACGCAAGACTACCCCACCACCACCACCTTATACGGGCACAATAACAACCACATGGGCTACTATGCCAATAGTCATGTCCCTGGGCTGGTTCTGTGACTGTCAATGAAATATACAACAAGCAGGACTAGAATAATTTCCAGCAGAGAAAAAGCAAGAAACATCAGTTGACTCAATAGTCTTACAGGAAGACTTTACAACACTGGTGCCCTGTTCTGCGAATATGCAACATAACATCAGATAATCCTCTTTTTCATATTCCATTTGTCATTGCTTGGAAACGGATTAATCCATAAGTACAATCTTGGCTTTGCCTTCCTGTATTACATAACCTGTAACGAGAACAGCTCCATTGTAAACTAAGCGACACTCTATTGACAGGGGTCTTCAGGAATGGAAATCTCTCTATTTGCTTAATTTTAAATAAATATTTGATGAAACGTGCCTGCGAATAAGCTACACATTAGTTCAGTAATGTGCGCAAGGGCCGGACTGGTCATCAGGCAGTTCTGGCAAATGCCAGATGGGCCGGTGCAGAGTGGGCTTGTTTGGCTGACACCCACATAGATTTTTTTTCAGCTACAGACTGAAGCCTATTCACACTGAGTGTCTGATCGGGCTTATCTGTAAGCAGCCATTGATCAGACACAAAGGGGGGAAGAGGGATGAGGTTTACTGCCTCTGCATAATCAAGCAATAATAAAGTGGCAGCACTGCTTCCTCTCACCAGAAAGATAGAGTCCGTCCACCAGCCCAGAATTGGTTATTTTACTGTTTGGTGTGTGGGGGTGGAGTCGCATCGGCAAATTTCACAGACCTCATTCGATAAGAGAAAAATAAAAGGCACTGCTGAGCGGCTGTTGTATTCTGAGCCAATAAGCAGCCACTGGCCCTCTCATACAGCAGCTGCTCCGCAGTGCTGCTCTCTGTTACTGTCTACAGTAAACCAACACCCCCCCCCCCAGTAGCTGCAGAAAAGTTAGGATCTGTTCACATCTGCGCTGGAGCCTCTGTTGCAGTTTCCATCAAATTTTACAGGGAAAATAGTGACAGATGCTCTGTTATTTTTGTGGTCAAAACACCCTCACCCAATAAACCCCATTGCAGGTTAAGGTCCTAGGTTTTAGTGGTGCGTGTGTGGCATGTGTTCTAGATGTGAGTGGCACATGTGCAGCGTGTGTCCCAGGTTATTCATGTGTACAGTATATATAGCAGAATTATTTATGTGCATAGTGTAAATAGCATTCATGTGTACAGTATATAGTGGAGTTATTTTTTTTCATGTGTACAGTATATGTTGCGTCATTCATGTGTTTAGTATATATAGCAGCATTATTCATGTGTACAGTTTATATTGGAGATTTTTTTATGAACAGTATATATGGCGCCTTGTTCGTGTGTGTATATTATATATAGAATCATTATTCATTTGTACAATATTTACGATGGCATTGTTAGTATACACAGTATATGCTGTGTGGATATTTGTTATATATCCTGTGGCTGTATGATATGTTATATTTAATGCACACATATATTTTTATATTTCTGTAATATTTTATTTATTACTTTCGTTTTAAATATGAGAGGTGAGAGTCCATTTCCGTGGATTAAAGCAATTCACCAAAAAATGGGACATACTAATATACAAAAAAAAAAACACTCAAAACAGGCCATACTTACTAAATGGGCAGGTTAACACCAGTTCCCAACAGGAGGCAGACAAACCACAAATGCTACATAGGGGGAGAGTGCTCAGGTATAATATGCTAGTGATATCCACTCCCACTAGTCTTGAGGGGAGTGGCTGCTTAGTGTTATCACTGCACACAACCAAAGCTACAAACAATGTGTCGGTCGCATGGTGTAGCGTATCTAGCCGGATCACAGTCTATTAGTCACGCCCATACTATTAGATCAGGCGGGCTGCCCTGCATGCCACACCATACAATGGCACTCTCTTGTCCCCCAGCATTACGAGACCTGGCTGTCTCCTGAAAAAAGTATACATGATAAACATAAGGTATTAGTAGATATTTTTGCCAAAATACGTAAGCTCGCAACCCACGTCAAGGGTACTCACCGTTTTAAGAGTCCCTACACTAGAAGTTTTCATTACCTATATTAAAGCAACTCACCAAAAAATGGGACATACTAATATACAAAAAAACACACAAAAACAGGCCATGCTTACTCAATAATAATCTATATTGTAGAAAAAAAAAAAAGAGAGAAAGCACAGTGCCACATAGTGCAGGTAAAACTGATAAACAGTATAAGAAGGTAGCTGAAAGTTATGCTCACCTATAAGAGTTGTGCTTAGTCAGACACAACTGATGTGTGAGAGGGTTTTGTTAAAAGCCAAATGTAAGCTGCTGCCAGGGTCCGATCCGGTAATCAATGATGTTACCGCCAGAAATCAGGAAGAAAAAAAATATAGAAAATATGGACCAACAAAATGGCGCCACTAAACTAAAATGAGGATAAATGTAGTAATATGAATTGATTTATTATAATGGGCTACGTGTTATGACATCGAACTGATGTCTTCATCAGGCCATAAATAAAACAGACAATGTTACACCTTAAATACAATTAGATGACAACGCATACAACTGAAAAATACCGCCAAATCTGTACTGGTTGAAGATCAATCCTGATGTCATGCAACGGTTAAAAGTGACAAGAAACTAAACTGCAATTTAAAAAGATGACTTATTCACTAAAAACACAGGAGTTAATATATGGATAGGTGAAATTAAAACATATCAACATACTAAAAAGTAGTTGTTAATATATAATCTGACCGGGTAAAACAAACATATACAAAATCCGGTCTAGAGAATAATGAACATCAGTACGAAACAGACAATTATAATTATGTTACTCATATATTGTCAGCATATTGTCAGCAGGGAGTTTAGCAATATTAATTATTCAGGATTGATCTTTGACCTGTACAGATTTGGAGATTTTTTTTCAGTTGTTTGCATTGTCATCTAATTATATTTAAGGTGTAACATTGTCTGTTTTATTTATGGCCTGATGAAGTTATCAGTTCGATGTCGTAACGCGTAGACCATTATAATAAATCAATTCATATTACTACAGTTATCCTCATTTTAGTTTAGCAGCGCCGTTTTGTGGGTCCATAATTTTTATATATTTTTTTCTCCCTCATGCTTATTACATGGGCAGGTTAACACCAGTTCCCAACAAGAGGCAGACAAACCACAAATGCTACATAGGGGAAGAGCGCTCAGGTACAGTATATGTAGCATTTGTGGTTTGTCTGCCTCCTGTTGGGAACTTGTGTTAACCTGCCCATTTAGTAAGTATGGCCTGTTTTTGTGGGGGTTTTTTGTATTTCCGGGTATTGTCACCTTCTCCAGTAGGTCTCCATTCTGTGCTGCTCAAAATTTTATAGCGGATAATCAGACACTGTTTCTGTATGAGAGTTTTGACCAGTGTATATAGTCAGCTCATCACATGCTGCTCAAATTTAGCGGTTTTGTGGTATTTTATTGATTTATGAAATAATTGAGTAGCACAACAGGAAGGCAGCATTTCAAGGAGTATCAGAAACAATGAGCAATGTTCTTTTAAAGCTGGAGGGTTTGCCCGCGACCACGCAAACATATTGCATGGACAGCGGTGGGCCTGTGTGCTTTAAAATGCAAGGGCTGATGTAAAGGATCTGCCAGGCACAGCTTCTGTATCCACGCCCATAGATAATCAGTCTGCACCTGCTTCTATGTCTGTGAGACTGACTCCATCTTCCACCACTCAGGATGGCAGGCTTAGGAGTGGGAGAGCCTATCACAGCCTGGCCAGACGGAGCTAGCTCCCGCCCTCTGTCTATTTATACCTGCCTTTCCTGTTCCTCCTTGCTTGTGATTCTTCTCTGTTGGTTTCCTGGCCCTGCTGCAGCTTCTTGAACTACTTGTCCCTGCTTCGTATTGACCCTGGCTTACTGACTACTCTTCTGCTCTGCGTTTGGTACCTCGTAAACTCCTGGTTTGACTCTGCTTGTTCACTACTCTCCTGCTCTCCATTTGGCACCTCGTACTCTCCTGCTTTGACTCGGCTCGTTTACTACTCTTGTTGCTCAAGGTGTTGCCGTGGGCAACTGCCCCGTTTCCCTTTGTTCTGTGTTTCCTTGTCTGGTTGTCTGTCATGCACTTACTGAGTGTAGGGACCGTCGCCCAGTTGTACCCCGTCGCCTAGGGCGGGTCGTTGCAAGTAGGCAGGGACTGAGTGGCGGATAGATTAGGGCTCACTTGTCTGTTTCCCTATCCCTGTCATTACATAATCACAAGCCCATATACCTACTCTACCCTGGTCCCTCACACTACTATGGACCCCCTTGAGATCCTGGCTCAGCAAATGCAGGGTCTCTCCCTACAGGTCCAGGCCCTGGCTCAGAGGGTCAACCAGCCTAATGCTACCATGGTAGTGCCCCTCACCTCTTGAACCCCACCTCAAGTTGCCTGACCGGTTCTCAGGGGACCGGAAGACTTTTCTCTCCTTTCGGGAGAGTTGTAGACTCTATTTTCGCCTAAAGCCCCACTCCTCAGGTTCTGAGAGCCAGCGGGTGGGTATAATTATGTCCCGGCTCCAGGAAGGGCCCCAAGAATGGGCCTTCTCCTTGGCTCCGGACGCCCCTGAACTTTCCTCCGTTGATCTTTTCTTTTCTGTTCTCGGACTCATTCATGACGAGACTGACAGGACTGCCTTTGCCGAGAGTCAGCTGGTGACCTTACGTCAGGGTAAGAGACCTATTGAGGAGTATTGCTCTGACTTTAGGAAGTGGTGCGTAGCTTCTCGGTGGAATGACCCTGCCTTAAGGTGCCAGTTTAGGTTGGGTTAGGAACGCCCTGAAAGACCTGCTAGTTAGCTATCCCTCTTCTGATTCCCTAGAACAGGTTATGGTTTTAGCGGTACGACTTGACAGACGTCTCAGGGAACGACAACGTGAACGTTTATGTGTTTTCTCCTCTGACTCCCCCATGATGCCTCCCGAGGTTCCGTTACTTCGTTCTTCCACAGAAGACTCGGAGGTACCTATGCAACTCGGGGCCTCCGTGTCCCCCCAACAACGTAGAGAGTTTCGCAGGAAGAATGGTCTCTGCTTCTATTGTGGGGATGACAAGCATCAAGTGAACACCTGTCCTAGGCGTAAGAATAAGCAGCCGGAAAACTTCCGCGCCTAAGTGATCATCGGGGAGGTCACTTGGGCGCACAGGTATTTCCCGTAAATATGAAACGTAATAAAATCTTGCTTCCCTTTTAGGTCTCTTTTGGTAGTAGGTCTGCTACTGGCAGTGCCTTCGTGGATTCAGGGTCGTCTGCTAATATCATGTCTGTGGAATTTGCTATGTCTCTAGCTATGCCTTTGATTGATTTGCCTAAACCTGTCCCGGTAGTGGGTATCGACTCCACTCCTCTTGCTAATGGTTATTTTACACAGCATACCCCTGTTTTCGAACTCCTTGTTGGCTCCATGCATTTGGAGCAGTGCTCTGTATTGTTGATGCAGGGATTATCGTCCGATTTGGTTTTAGGCCTTCCCTGGTTGCAGTTGCATAATCCCACGTTTGACTGGAATACTGGGGATCTTACCAAATGGGGTAATGAATGCTTGACGTCATGTTTTTCTGTTAATTCTATTTCTCCCCCTGAGGAGGTGAACACGCTACCTGAGTTTGTTCAGGACTTCGCTGATGTTTTCTCTAAGGAGGCCTCCGAAGTGTTACCTCCTCATAGAGAATACAATTGCGCTATCGATTTGGTACCAGGAGCTAAGCTCCCTAAGGGTAGGATATTTAATCTCTCTTTTCCCGAACGTGAAGCCATGAGAGAGTATATCCAGGAATGCCTGGTCAAGGGTTACATTCGCCCCTCTACTTCTCCGGTAGGTGCTGGCTTCTTCTTCGTAGGGAAGAAGGATGGTGGTCTTAGGCCATGCATTGACTACCGTAACTTGAATAAGGTCACTGTAAGGAACCAGTATCCCCTTCCTTTGATTCCTGATCTCTTTAATCAGGTTCAGGGGGCCCAATAGTTCTCTAAGTTTGATCTACGGGGGGCGTATAACCTTATCCGCATCAAAGAGGGGGATGAGTGGAAGACTGCGTTTAACACGCCCGAAGGTCATTTCGAATACCTCGTCATGCCCTTTGGGTTGTGTAATGCTCCCGCGGTCTTCCAGAATTTCATAAATGAGATTTTAAGAGATTACCTGGGGGTATTTCTTGTAGTGTACCTTGATGACATACTTGTGTTTTCCAAGGACTGGTCCTCCCACATTGAGCATGTCCGGAAGGTGCTCCAGGTCCTTCGGGAAAACAAACTGTTTGCGAAGACCGAAAAATGTGTGTTTGGGGTGCAGGAGATACCATTTTTGGGTCAAATCCTCACTCCTCATGAATTCCGCATGTACCCCGCCAAGGTCCATGCTGTGGCGGAATGGGTCCAACCTGCCTCCCTGAAGGCGTTACAGTGCTTCTTGGGGTTCGCTAATTATTACAGGAGATTTATTCATAACTTCTCGGTCATCATAGTTACATAGTTACATATAGTTACATAGTTAGTACGGCTGAAAAAAGACACATGTCCATCAAGTTCAACCAAGGGAAGGGAAAAGGGAAGGAAAAATTTCTACACATAGGAGCTAATATTTTTTTGTTCTAGGAAATTATCTAACCCTTTTTTAAAGCCATCTACTGTCCCTGCTGTGACCAGCTCCTGCGGTAGACTATTCCATAGATTCACAGTTCTCACTGTAAAGAAGCCTTGTCGCCTCTGCAGCTTGAACCTTTTTTTCTCCAGACGGAGGGAGTGCCCCCTTGTTTTTTGAGGGGGTTTTACAAGGAACAGGATATCACCATATTTTTTGTATGTGCCATTAATATATTTATATAAGTTAATCATGTCCCCCCTTAGTCGTCTTTTTTCAAGGCTAAATAGGTTTAATTCTTTCAATCTTTCCTCATAACTTAAATTCTCCATGCCCCTAATTAGCTTCGTTGCCCCGTTTCCCTTTGTTCTGTGTTTCCTTGTCTGGTTGTCTGTCGTGCACTTACTGAGTGTAGGGACCGTCGCCCAGTTGTACCCCGTCGCCTAGGGTGGGTCGTTGCAAGTAGTCAGGGACTGAGTGGCGGGTAGATTAGGGCTCACTTGTCTGTTTCCCTATCCCTGTTATTACAGCTGATTTTAAGTCCCAAAATAGGGAATATCCGGCGGACAACCCATACCAGTGATATCGTCTTACAGCGACCGTGACAAAGGCCGAGGTTCGGCCGAAACGTCTTTACCAAGTCGCTTTCCACCTCAACTTTACCATCTTTTGTTGCAATAAAACTTAAATTTGTTTGCATCTGGATCTTTTGCGTACTTCTGTGAGTGCTGGGGTTGTATATTTTTGATTTTAAGTCCCAGTCCGGACCTGATGTCCGCTCATCGACTGAGTGAATGACTGGTTTTCACGCTACCCTAACAACCTGCATTTTCAAAAAACTTTATACATCAAGTTTGAATAGAAATAAAAATTATGTATTACTGTAAAGTATCTGCCAGACACAGCTTCTGTGTCAACGCCCGTGGTTAATCAGTCTGCATCTGCTCCTAGGTCTGATAGAGTGACTCGATCTGCTACCACTCAGGCTGGTAGGCTGAGGAGTGGGAGAACCTATCACAGCCTGGCTAGACGGAGCTAGCTCCCGCCCTCGGTTTATTTATACCTTCATTTCCTGCTCTTCCCTTGCCTGTGATTCTGTCTGGTTTCCTGGCTCTGCTGTTCCTGATAGTACTATTGACCTCAGCTTCATTTTGACTCTGGCTTTACTGACCAGGCTCCTGCTCTGCGTTTGGTACCTCGTACACTCCTGGTTTGAATCGGCTCGTTCACTACTCTTGTTGCTCACGGTGTTTCCGTGGGCAACTGCCCCATTTCCCTTAGCTTCTGTGTATCCTTCTCTGGTTGTCTGTCATGCACTTATTGAGCGTAGGTACCGTCGCCCAGTTGTACGCCGTCGCCTAGGACGGGCCGTGCAAGTAGGCAGGGACTGAGTGGCAGGTAGATTAGGGCTCACCTGTCTGTCTCCCTACCCCGACATTACAATTACACTAGACTTTGCCGTAACATTTAGTGCTTAAAATTTGTGTTTTTACGAACTATAATAATATTTTCTGTTACATTTCCCGCTCCACCAATAAGCAATCTTTACTCCGACACCTAGTTATGGTGGCTTGGGCATGCATTCCACTGCTATGTAATAAGACGTACCTCCATCTTTTACTAAAGTGAATAACATTATGCATATGGAAAGTTTTGTGTCTTCTCTCCAAGACACATATGATATATTCCAAAAAACCTGGTTTAATTGGATGTAGTTCCAACAAAGTTCAGGTTATTGGAACTTCCTGTGAAACTCCGTCTGAGAGGCGCTTTCCACTGCCAATCATAAATCACTTGCTTCTCCTGGAATGTCTTGCCCCTCCCTACCCTTTCCCCTTCCTTCTCCCTTTTATTTCTTCTCTTCTTTCTCTTCTTTATTCTTCTACTCCCACAGTCTTGTTACCTTTTTCCTCCTTTAGGTTGACCCAGTTAAGGTTCTCTAGTTCCTCCTGTTCTTCTCAATAAAAATTAAAGTCGGAGGAGGATCCGGAGGTGGAGTAATAAACCCTTTATTGCTTGATTATTACAACTATAATGTTTACACATACTCTTGACAATGTGTCATTTTATCTTTCTCATTGTATTGAGTTGTGTATGTTAGGTAATTTCTCAGTGCAGGGTCCTATAAAAAGTTTATCAAATAAAAAAAAAAAAGGTATCTTATGGCAGAGGCGTAGCTAGGTTCTCCAGCACCCGGGGCAAAGATTCAGTTTGGCGCCCCCCCCCCAACCTCTTTCCCGACATCTCCTTCCCCCTCGCCGTGTTTGTTTTCTCTACCAATCGACGTGTCAGTGCTCTTTATGTAACACATTTGTACATCTTACAAGCAATATGGTTCTATACACAACACCAGAACCAAGCTCAGTACATAAATACAACACCAGCACAAATACAGCTCAATATAGTGCAACCCCTGCTGTATAGGTGTGTACGGCGTAAAACTACAGCTCCCAGCATGGCCCGAACAATGGTAAGGATATGCTGGGAGATGCTGTTTCACAAAAATAAATCCTATCATAATCATCTCGCTGCAGATCATACAGTGATTAGAGGCAGATTAAACATTTACATTAAGTGACTCACCGGTGACGTCTCAGATTCTAGTTCTTTTTCTCCATCCAGTCCAGACCTCTACGATGAATTCTCCCGGTCACAGCCCATTTCTGCAGTTTGCCGCTCACATGTCTTCAGCTTCTCACTTTACCAACATTTCTGCACCTATAAATAAATATAAAGTTATCATTATACCACACACTACACCCCTAAATATAATAGTGCCATACACTGCACCTCTAATTATAATAGCACCATACACCGTGTCCCACACACACACTGTGCCCCCTGTAGATAGTGCCTGCCATAGAGCCCCCTGTAGATAGTGCCCCCATATAGCCCACCCCTGTATATAGTGTCCCACAAATAACTCCCCCTATAGTGCTCTACAGATAGCCCACCCCTGTCTATAGCCCCCTGTAGATATAGCCCAGCCCTGTATATAGTGATCCACGTATAGCTCAACCCTGTATATAGCCCCATGTAGCTATAGCCCACACCTGTATATAGTGCTCTACAGATAGCCCACCCCTGTATATAGCCCCCTGTAGATATAGCCCACCCCTGTATATAGTGCTCCACAGGTAGCCCAACCATGTATGTAGCCCCCCTGTAGATATAGCCCACCCCTGTATATAATGCTCCACATATAGTCCACCCCTGTATATAGTGCTCCACATATAGTCCACCCCTGTATATAGTGTTTCACATATAGCCCCCCCGTGTATATAGCCCCCCCTGTACATATAGTCCACCCCTGTATATAGTGCTCCACTAGATAGTCCACCCCTGTATATAGTGCTCCACATATAGCCCACCCTTGTATATAGCCCCCCTGTACATATAGTACACCCTTGTATATAGTGCTCCACTAGATAGTCCACCCCTGTATATAGTGCTCCACAGATAGCCCACCCCTGTATATACTATATACAAGGTTGGGCTATCTGTGGAGCACTATATACAGGGGTTGACTATATGTACAAGGGGGCTATATACAGGGGTGGGCTTTCTGTGGAGCACTATAGGGGGAGAAATTTGTGGGATACTATATACAGGGGTGGGCTATATCTACAGGGGGACTATATCTACAGGGGGACTATATCTACAGGGGTGGGCTATATCTACAGGGGGACTATATCTACAGGGGGGGTATAGCTACAGGGGTAGGCTATATCTACAGGGGTGGGCTATATCTACAGGGGGTGACTATATCTACAGGGGGACTATATCTACAGGGGAGCTATATCTACAGGGGGGCTATATCTACAGGGGGGAATATATCTACGGGGGGGGGGGACTATATCTACAGGGGGGCAATATCTACAGGGGGGCTATATCTACAGGGGGGCTATATCTACAGGGGTGGGCTATATCTACAGGGGTGGGCTATATCTACAGGGGTGGGCTATATCTATAAGGGGGGCTATATACTATATAGCCCCCCCTGTAGCTATAGCCCACCCCTGTATATGGTGCTCCATAGATAGCCCACCCCAGTATATAGCCCCCCCTGTAGATAGACACACCCCGTAGATAAAGCCCCCCGCGTGTAGATAAAGCCCCCCCGTAGATAAAGTCCCCCTTGTACATGAAGGCCCCCCGTGAAGAAATGTCCCCCCCACCGTAGATAAAGTCCCCCCGTAGACAAAGTCGTCCCCCCTGTAGATACAGCCACACTTTTATTACAATTAAAAAAGAAAAAAAAAAACAATTCTCATCTTATTCCCGCTCCCACGCCGTCCGGCAGCCATGGAGACCTGCTCTCTTCTGTGCAGGTCTCTTGGGGGTTGAACGCAGCATCTATGAAAGGCGCTGATTGGCAGGGCAGGATGACTTTCCCTGCCAGTCAGTCAGCACCTTTCATCGACGGAAGCGTCACTGGTACAAGAGGTACCAGTCGCTTCATTCGTGGAAAGGCGCTGAATGGCCGGGCACGGAACGTGCCCGGTCATTCATTGCTTCTAATTATACCTGTGTCCTTGCGACACAGGTACAATTATAGTGCAGGAGGAGGTGGCGCTGGTGCCCCCCTCTATGCTGCGCCCGGGGCACATGCCCCGCCTGCCCCCCCTAGCTACGCCCCTGCTTATGGGAGAATATACATTTTACGTTGATATCTTTTTTGTTCTGACGGTCCAACGGCTGCACAATAAATCTGGAGAATAGAAAGACAAGCCGCACAAGGAAGTAAATGGAGTAGCAGAGCAATGAGACATTGATATAGCGATGCGAGTGTTCACCCTCTTCCTAGTATAAATGGAATTAGTGCCAGTCTATATGTTCTCTTCCTGCAATTGTGAGCCCAGAATTAAGGGCAAACTATAATGATTTAAAGAATAGTTGTCCTGAGTTATAAGGAGCAGCATTGCTGTAAATGGTAACTGTGTGCTGAATCTTAATAAACAGACTTATGATGAAAGTCACAATGTTCTTAGTTACAGCAGACTGATACATTTAGAAGGATTACTGTGGTGTGCATTGTAGAATACTAAGTTTTAGACACTGCATCTTATACTGCAAGACACTAACCAAGTTGAGAGAGCTTGCAGAGACTATTATTAAATATACTGTACAACTTATTCACAATAGTGGCAAAACCCCATGAATGCACCCCATTGTGAATTCACAAAAAAGTTTTTGTACATCAACATTAAAATCCGGTTTCTGGATCCCTCTCTTATTTCTTTCATCAAATAACAACTTTAATCCTGCATTGCAACTGAGCATGGAAAGTGGGTATGGGGATAAACACCCCTCTGTCCCAGCAAAATACTGCCTGTTCAATCTTTCTTCTGGAGACCCTCTTATCCGAGTAGGCCACTGCAGAACTAGTAAGTGTTTTTCACACACAGCATGTTATATATTTTGTGAGCTGCTTTTTCTCACATAAATCGCAGCTTGTACAGCCAAGTCAGTTGGGGGTGGGGCGCACAGACTACAGCAGAGAAGGGAGTGGAAGAGAGAGGGAGCATGCTTCACAGAGAATGCCAACTGAGCTCTGAACTTGCAGCTCCACAAGCAGGCAGAAGAGATAAATAAAAGGAACAATATAGAAGTCAGTAATAGGGCATCAATGGTTTCCCATGATGAAGATGCACAAACCCTTTAAAGAGAACCTTTCACCTCCCCATACATGTGCAGCATCAGGGGCGTAGCTAGAGGCTCATGGGCCGCGATGCAAAAATTCTTACTGGGCCCCCCCCGCCCTGCAAACTTCTCATGGCCGACGGTCCGCTTTCAGCTGCATCGCTGGGTCTCCTAAGTGACCCAACAATGCAGCACCAGCAGCCGGGGGCGTCACTAAGGCTGGGTTCACACACACTATTTACGGACGTAATTCGGGCGTTTTAGCATTGAATTACGTCCGAAAATGCGGCTCAAAAGCGTCGGCAAACATCTGCCCATTCATTTGAATGGGTCTTACAATGTTCTGTGCCGACGGTCATTTTTTTTTACGCATCGCTGTCAAAAGGCGGCGCGTAAAAAAGTGCCTGTCACTTCTTCAGACGTAAATGGAGCCGTTTTCCATGGACTCCATGGAAAACCAGCTTCAATTACTTCCGTAATGGACGCAGCAAAAGACGCCTGCACATGCCATTACAGCTGAAATTACGGTGCTGTTTTCTCCTGAAAACAGCACCGTAATTTCAGCCGTAACAGACGCTGCCGTGTGAACATACCCTCAGGGCTTCAAATGTCCGGGAAATAGCCCCAATACATAGACAGCATAGCATATCTATAGCACTACGACCCTATAAACTATGGATAGGATTAGATACAGTGGCTGAGCAGACAGTATCACACATGATAGGATTAGATACAGTGGCTCAGCAGACAGTATCACACATGATCGGATTAGATATAGGGCCCAGCAGACAGTATCATACATGATTGGATTAGATACACAGCTCAGCAGACAGTATCACACATGATAGGATCAGATACACAGCGCAGCAGACTGTATCACACATGATAGGATTAGATACAGGGCCCAGCTCGCTGACATTGCGGCTCCAGCGCTGGACCCAGGATAGGTAAGAATAATAATTTTGCTTCTTTATGTGTTACTGATTATTTTTGTGTTTGTGTTTTTTTCACAGGTTCGGTTGTTGGACTTCGGATACGAGGACTTCAATGACAGCGTTTTTTTAATTCTCAATAAAATGGTTAATGAGGGTTGTTTTTTTATTTCAATAAAATATTTTTTCTATGTGCTTGTATCTTTTTAAACTTTATTATCACCGCCTTAGTAATGGCCGCTGGCTGATTGACAACCTCCATTACTAAGGCGAGGCTTAATGTTAGCCGGTGCAGAGGCTACAATAACCCCCATTATTACCCCGGTACCCACTGCCACCAGGGGTACTGGGAAGAGCCGGGTACAAACCAGTACCCGACCATCTGTAGTGACGGGCAGGCACCGGGGTGGCCGCAGGCTGGTAGTATTAGGCTGGGGAAGGCCAAAAACAGTGGCCCTTCCCACCCTTGTAATGCTGCCTGCTGCTGCTGTGTTGTATCTGGCTGGTTATGAAAATTGGGGGGGACCCCACATCGTTCTTTCCAATTATTTTATTTATTTTTTTTATGACGTGGGGTCCCCCCCATTTTCATAACCAGACAGATACAATAAAGCAGCAGCAGGCAGCATTACCAGGATGGGAAGGGCCACTGTTTTTGGCCTTTCCCCTCCTGATAATACCAGCCTGCGGCCACCCCAGTGGCCGACCATCACTACAGATGGTCAGGTACTGGATCGTACCCGGCTCTTCCCAGCACCCCTGGTGGCGGTGGGTACCGGGGTAATAAAGGGGGTTAGTGTTAGCCTCTGCATCCGCTAACACTAAGCCCCGCCTTAGCAATGGATGCTGTCAATCAGCCGGCGGCCATTACTAAGGCGGTAGTAATATAGTTTAAAAAAAAAACACAAAGACATAGAAAAAATATTTTATTGAAATAAAAAAAAAACCCGCACAGCCCTCATTAACCATTTTATTAATTAAAAAAAAAGCTGTCATCGAAGTAGTCCTGGAATCCGACGTAGTCCAATGACCGAACCTGTAAGAAAACACACAAAAAATGATTAGTAACACATGTGTTAGGGTATGTGCACACACACTAATTACGTCCGTAATTGACGGACGTATTTCGGCCGCAAGTACTGGACCAAACACAGTGCAGGGAGCCGGACTCCTAGCGTCGTACTTATGTACGACGCTAGGAGTCCCTGCCTCGCTGCCGGACAACTGTCCCGTACTGAAAACATGTTTACAGTATGGGACAGTTGTCCTGCAGCGAGCTAGGGACTCCTAGCATCGTACATAACTATAATGCTAGGAGCCCGGCTCCCTGCACTGTGTTCGGTCCGGTACTTGCGGCCGAAATACGTCCGTCAATTACGGACGTAATTAGTGTCTGTGCACATACCCTAAGGCTTAGATACAGGGCCCATGTGTGATACTGTCTGTGGGACCCTGTATCTAAGCCTACCACAACGTAGGCTTAGATACAGGGTCCAGCAGACAGTAATCTTATACAGTATAAGATTACTGTGTGCTGGGGCCCTGTATCTAAACCTACAGTGTGGTAGGCTTAGATACAGGGCCCAGCAGACAGGATCACGCATGGGCCATGTATCTAAGCCTACCATGTGATTGGCTTAGATACAGGGCCCAGCAGACAGGATCACACAATCTGTGATCCTGTCTCATGGGCCCCCTAAGCCTGATACATCGTAGGCTTAGGGGTTGTGCAGTCCCTAAACATTGATGGCCTATCCACAGGATAGGCCATCAATAGCTGATGTGTCGCCCGGGACCCGCAAATCAGCTGTTTTGAAGGGGCCGTAGCACTCGTACGAGAGCTGCTTTCCCTTCATTTCACTACTCGCTCACACTGTCAATCGCCGACACGGATTCACAGTGTGACCGGAATGAAGTGACAGGAATGAAGGGGAGCAGCTCTCGTACGAGTGCTGCGGCCCCTTCAAAACAGCTGATTGGCGGGTCCCGGGAGTCAGACCCCGCCAGTCAGGGCTAACCTTACCTTCCTCTTCGGCCGCGGCGGGAGTTCTGTAGTCTCGATGCTGTGCGCGGCGGCATAGCGCTGTGACGTCATGCGCTGCGCACAGCGCTTGACGTCAGGACCTCCGCTGCGATCCGGAACCAGGAAGGTAAGTAAAGTATGTTACTATAGTAACAGGGGCCCGCGGCCCGAGTTACTATAGTAACTTTTTATTGATGTGGTGCGGGGGGCCGTGGGCCCCCCTGGCTTCGGGGCCCGGTCGCAATTGCGACCGCTGCGACCCCTATAGCTACGACAGTGCGTGTGACGCGCGTGATTTGCACAGCTCTTACACTGCCAGTTCGTGTGAAAAGACTGCAATCGCAAACTCTCTCTCCTCGCTCTTGCTGTTGCACTGTCCATATCTGATTGGACAGTGTCACCGCCATAGTAACACACCTTCTTGCCAGTACATGCCCCGTTGACTGTTCAAATATAACGGCACCGATATCTAAATAACAGGGGGAGGTAGAAAAAAATGTAAGGTGCTCCAGTGTTTGTGCAGCCCTCCCCATTACATGCTGCACTCAGTTGCACATGTATGGGAAGGTGAAAGGTTCTCTTTAACAGGAAAACAGTTGACCTGTAGTGTTTCATGTAACTAAAGCTGAAAGTGAATATTCACTCTTGAACCCCATTTTCTAATCCCGCACAAACCTTTTAATCATTGTATAATGAAATGTTGTACAACTTTTTTATTTGTCAGTGAATGGGAAATTCAATGTTTATATCCAGAGTCTCAAAAACCTGTACATGTCTAATACTGTACTTTTTACAGCTGGGAGATATACTGGATATTATGTATCCAGTCTAGTTTTTATTATAGTATTATGAAGCATTATTAACATCAAACCATACAGCTTCTGGATTCACTTACAATAATGCATAATATAAAATAAACTCATCAAATCTGACATCATTTCTTGATCTTATATGAAGGGGTTTCACAGAACACAAAACAGTCTCTTATGATTGCTAAGCAACATTTCAATGGCTTGTTCTTTTTCAAACAGAGAGCAGCTGTCTTCTTATTTATATTGTGAAGCATATTTTGATTTATAGGGTTAAAGGGGTTTGTCTATCAGGGACATTTATGGCATATTCACAGGATATACCATAAATGTCAGATAGATGCGGGTCCCACCTCTTGGACCCACACCCATCTCTAGAACGAGGCCCCCTAAATGTTCTACATTTCTCGGTTCCCGCTGCCACTTGTAATTTCCGACCATGTAATCATAAAACAGCGTAGCTCGCTGAGCTATGCTGTTTCTGTAACTCCCATAGAAGTGAATGGCAGTTATGGAAGCAGCGGAGCACTTTGCTGGCTGTCTTTCTAAAGTAACAATTATTGTTTTCTTCCAGGGGATTCAAATTTATCCTGGTTATGTGATGGACGCACAGGTTCAGTTACAATACAGTTATAAGAGTTCTGACTGTGTGTCCATACCATGACCAAGTTCATATAGAATGACAACGAGCAGAGATTTTTTAAACCATAAAAAATGATACAGAAAGTATACCGGAAAATTGTATGGCCTTTCATTATACCAAGAATAACATCAATTTGCTGAAAACGTAAACAACAACCACAAAGTTTCCCTCTATATGTTGTTTAGCTAGTAAATCGGCACAACACCTGTCACAACATTGTAAAAGATACAAATATTTTTTAAATGATGAACTGTATTATGAATATAAATCATGCAACTAAAGAACAGAGAAAATTAAGTCACTTAGGATTTTTGTATGGAATTTAAATATTAACAAATCATTTTTTTTCAGCCTATTGATCCTGTATGTACTATTATGGCATCAATTGGACCAAAAGGCCAAAATAAAAAATTCCATTGTGACAAACAAGCCTGTATTTGTTCTTATATTGCACCACTTGTTCAAGGTCCAAATCAGTAACAACTAGATGTAACTGTTGTGACTGCAGAAACATGATCTCCATCATGAGGTAGGCAATATTCCAGCCCAGGTACATTTTAGGTCAGTTAATTCTATTCCAAAAATGATTAGGAAATAAAGTTTGTGACTTCCATTCTCTCTACTGTGTACACTTGGATGTCCGGGTCTAAAAAACCTGAAATGACCATATAGGCAAGATAAGCACATCTTAGAGCAGTAGAGTTTAGGGCTTCAGCACAAACTGAGAGTATGTTAAAGTTTATGTGTTTGCTACAATAAAAATAAAGAATAGAAAATCATATCTTAATTCAAAAGTAACAAATAATATGGTTGCGCTTTCTGATGTCACTTTTGAAAAAATATCTGCCATAACTAAATGGAAGTTATACCAACATTTCTGTAAGTTAAAAAAAACATAAGTGAAGGTGTTGTATAAGATTAGAAAAACATGACAGCTTTCTACAAAAAATAGTGCCACCTCTGGTATTAATTCTGAGACTGGGGGAAAATATTTGTAATTGGGTAACAACTGGCTCAGTGATAGAAAACAGGGTGGTTCGCAGTTACCAGTGGGTTTCCACAGGGGGCAGTACTGGGCCCTCTTATTTTTAATATGTTAATTAATGGCCTTGAAGAGGGTTTACAGAGTATAATATCAGTATTTGCAGATGATACTAAGTTCTGTAAAGTAATAAACACAGAGGAGGATAATGTAGTATGACAGACAGACTTGGGGAAGCTGGAAGTGTGGTTAGAGAAATGGCAAAGTATGTTTAATGTGAATAAATGTAAGGTTATGCACTTGGGCCGAGGAAGCAAATTTTATAATTATGCATTAAATAGCAAAACACTGGGTAAAACTGATACTGAAATAGACCTGGGGATATTGGTGGACAGTAAATTTACCTTTAGCAACCAGTGCCAAGCAGCTGTTGCAAAGGAAATGAAAATCATTGGATGCATTAAAAGAGACATAGATGCTCATGACAAGAACATAGTTTTGCCTCTATACAAATCCCTAGTCAGACCACATATGGACTATTGTGTACAATTTTGGGCACCTGTGTATAAGAATTACATGGCTGAACTAGAACGAGTACAAAGGAGGGCGACTAAGGTAATTAAGGGAATGGGCGGATTGCAGTACCAATAAATGTTATCAAACTTGGGGCTATTCAGTTTAGAAAGAAAATGGCTTAGGGGCAATCTTATTACAATGTACAAATATATAATTGGGCAGTACAGAGATCTTTCTAATTATCTTTTTACACCTAGGCCTGTAACAAGAACAAGGGGGCATCCTCTACATCTAGAGGAGAAAAGGTTTCACCACCGTCACAGACAGAGATTCTTTACTGTGAGAGCAGTGAGACTATGGAACTCTCTGACACAGGATGTTGTGATGTTTTTACCCTATTGAGGAAATTGGCATCAACCTCATGGGGGTTTTTGCCTCCTCTGGACAAGCACGGTAGGATTATTGGTTGGACTTGATAGACCTGTGTCTTTTTTCAACCTTATCAACTATGTAAGTATGTAACCTGTCCACGGGTTGTATGTGGTATTCCCATTCACTTCAATGGAGCTGAGCTGCCATACCACACATAACCTACATATAAACAGGTGCGGCTATTTTTATGGAAGAAAGCAACCATGTTTTTCTAATTCTGTACAGCCCTTTTAACAAACTTTGGCTTCTGCTCCAAGTTCTGACTTACTAATATATGGCCATTTTATGTTTAAGTAACTCTGCATATTATGTATAATTGCCAGTAACACCCCCAACCAAACCTAACACCTAGAAAATAATGCTCTCCTAGCTATGCCACTGGGTCATAGACATAAGATATTTCTTGGCATTTCCAGCCAATTGTGTTGGAATATAATGCTGATGACCCATTAGCCAAATTAGTTTGTTTGCAAATTCCAACAAAATTGCCTGGTTAAGCCCAAAAATATCTCATGTGTATGGCCACTTATTGCTTTAGGCTGGCAATACCGAATCGTATTGATTTTGTACACAAAGGATAGAATCACATATGTCAAGATATTTGTATTTCCATTTGCTCTATATGAAAACCCAATGAACCAAAAGAAAGTCAAAAAAAGGAAAAAGATATCAGTGAAACAAAAAAATCTCCCATAAATCTCCTTGCCCATCCCCATCATTTCTGAGTATCCTGCATGACAAGCAATGAAGCATATTATATTATTCTGTGTACAGCATTCAATACATAATTGAATAGCAAAGAACGTGGAGCTCTGTTCCTTTCGACATTCATTTTGCCTTCTGTGATTCTCACTTTAGCGACCTGCTTTCTCATAATCGTTTACGCCTCATAACTTCCATATATCAACCACCCACATTGTAAATACTTGTACTACAGTGTATGTTAAGTTGAAAATGTATCTAAATAACAAATTCAAGTGGCTCCAAAACCATAGCAATGCAAAGACATATAAGGAAAGAACAAATACAATTTCTACATATCTATGGGTTGAGAAATACATATCGTAATACTCACAAACCTGGATGTCCAACTTGCATCCATAACAAAAGAGAATCCTCTTTGTTATATCAGAACATTATGAAAAACAAAAAGAAAAAAGAAAAGAAAAATATTCCAGAAATATGACTAGGCACTCTTGGGTTAATAGAAAATTATCAAAAGTATTTTATTTTGAACTCCAGATATAATCGGAAGTATAAATATACATATATCAGAACATGTTGCAGTTGTAAAACTGGAGTAAAAGGGTCCTGAAAACCGTCAGTTGATGTGCTCCATATTTATCTAACAGCTAGGAGCTTTTTTTGTGACAGATAAAGACAATGAGATTTTTGCATTGTGTATTTCGGGAAGGGGGAAGGGTCCGAGAGCACAGAGTTGTGGTGAGGTGTGGCCCATTAGTCACAGCTTTACAACATATTGATTAACCCCTAAAGTTGTTGAATGATCAGTTTATGAATGTCTAATTTAGCTGAACTGTCTAATTGGAGTCTAAAGACCACCTCCTCTTATCAAAGTCTTTGCTTGGTGCTCTCTCTCCCTCTCTCTCCCTCCTGCTTTAAACTGCAACTCTGAATATAATTACATTTATCATGTGGCAGTTTGAAACTTATTTCATGGACTGAAATTAATACCATTGTTTATATGCCAAACACTTCTCATTAACAGTAATAATAAATCTACCCACTGTTATTATTGTTTTTTATCATTATTATTACTATTATTTTTTTCCTCCCCTCTCATTATTCCCATTCTTACCTTCACCATTCTCCCTACTGAGTTCTTTGAATATAGTATATTTCATTCCACTCCATTGTGGTCTGTGACTCACACAACGTTTGGTTACGTGTCGCCCATTGTCTTGTTTTTGCTTTTCTTTGGCCCCTACATAGATTATTTGTGACCATTTTTTTTTTCAATGGAAAAAACATTAAATGTTGAATAAAAATCATATGAAAAAAAAAATTAAAAAAAATCGGCCAACTGTACAGATCTATTAATGCTGTAAATGTAGGATGCAAGATGTTTCAGGATATATAAACTTAAATCCTAGTATGAACTTTAATGACCAAAGTAGGCACATGCTTTATATCTGCAGGATATTAAATCAAGAGCCAAGACATTTCTGAGAATAGTTATAAATCTATTTGTGCAATAAAACATTTACTTACAAACGTTGGATAACACTGAGACAAGTAATATGTGTTTACTGGTAAGTTTGGGCATACCGTATGACTCACTTTTACTGTATAGTGTTACACTCCAGCACCTACTAAAAGAGCAAACCATGTTTATGGGACTGGGATATAAACTTTTAACGTGTTGTGCAGTGTATTGTATGTAAAATAGATAAATAAATAGATCACTATTTATAATTAAATTATTTTTGACCAATTCCGCAACCTGCCGTGCCTCAGTGCCATTTGCAGACAATCATCCATGGGATTATCTCCAGTTCTTCCATGGACAATTAACTTCCTGTTAAATCTATAAAGAGCCCTAGTTCACCACCCCAGTCCTCGTGTTTGTACATCGGTGACTACTTTCACTTCGTTTCAACTTTGGAGAATTTGCTTTTTGATAACAACACCTTCATGAAGACCACATCTGACATGACTTTTCTGGACACTTGACGGGTGTACTTGGGTTCCAGTGTTTTCTATGAGTTCAAGGCTGATAGTAATGCTAGGCCAGGGGACGGACATACCATTGGTGCAGCGGCACATGGACCCAGTATGTAAGGGGGGCCACCGTCAACTAAAAACAGTCTACCTCTGTCTATTAGATTGCAAGCAAATGCTTGACCAACAATTACTGATAGATGGTTAGAAAAACATAATGGGGATTTCTGATGAGATATTGGAGATCAGGGGACCCATATACTGTTCTTGCACGTGTGCCCTCAGCTTTCTGTGTCCGCCCCTGTTAGGCCCCTTCAGTATTATGTCACTTTGATGTATGTAAGAACTATTACTGCATTTCTAGTCATGAACAGCACATGTTTAACACCTGTTTACCACAATATTACCATTTGTAATAGACCTTGCTGATGTTACAGACTTTTTCTTGATTTTAAGAGCCCTGTAGGCAAGAATTGATGATTTCAAAGCTAAATTGTCGCATGTGCCGTATCCTCATCTTGCAGTCTGGTCGTGTCATGCACATTTGCATATAGGAGCTTATGATGCCTCTAGATGCCTATATGTGTAAACAAAGACATAGGGTGGGCACAACAATATATGTAGAAAGGTGCTTTGAGTGCTGACTCAACAAATGTGTAATGTTAATTACACAAAAAGAAGAGGAAAGACAAATGCTACTAGAGTCGCACATCCAAAACCATTTAAGTTACTTTATTACAATATACATGAAAAAGTACAAACAATGAGCACAGCAGTAATCAAAAGGGAAAAAACATCTAAAAACAAACAATTAAAAATTAAGAAAAGAGAGCACATGTCCCTGGCCTGAATAATTTCCAAAGGGACCCCCCACTTTTGCCCTATAAGAATTTAAACAAGAAAAATGTAACTTAAAAGAAAGGCCACTTGGAAAAATCTGCATTTGAATGACTGAAAATGCAATGTCAAATATAGACTGCAAAGACAATGCAAATAAATAATGACAGTATGCAAGATAGGAAAAGATGTGATTACCACACTATGCTGGTGGAATTAAAGACCGAGTCCCGCGAGGGCAAGAGTGAGGTTGAGACCCGACACGTTTTGAGGTTGGTACGGATTCATCAGGGGTAAGTCTCTTTGGACAAAATGCTGTATTTTAAGTCCCTAATGGTACAATATAATCAATGGATACATAGAATTGACAAAGAAATGGAACTAGTGGTGGCTGTGATGTACATGGACAAGTCTCCCCTTGTTAAAGGGAGTCACATGACAAACACTGCCCCACTTCCTGTTTCCGGTATACACACTGCCCCACTTCCGGAATACATACTGCCCCACTTTCGGGTCCCGGAAGTGGCTTTTCACATCAAATAACGACAAGGTATGCGCAAGCACTAGTAAGTAATGAAAAATAGTATGCACAAATAAGTTGTCTCCCCTGATAAGGAGTCAAACTCACAGAGACAACAGAGATCATGTAGCAATAGTGACGTGCCCATGTCTCGCTTCCAGTACCAGAAATAATCAAAAGAGGCTTCAAGGAGTGGCAATGTGGCGAATAGAACGCATGCGCAATGCAACCATGATAAATGCATATACTTTTTCTTTAACCCCTTCCCGCATTTTCACTTACATATACGCGGGGGAATGCGGCCGGTTAGCACATTTCCACGTACATGTACCTAATGCATATAAACTGTCACTGGGCCGCAAGACGAGGCCACAGTTCAATGCAAGCTGCTGTCCGAGACAGCATAGCAACACAGCAAGTCGGCAGTGGAGCAATCACAGTGGTCCCCTTTCAGCGATTGCTGTGATTGGTCTGTCAGTGCAAGACAGACCAATCACAGAATAGTGACGTAGGCAGTGACAGTTTTGCCTACGTCTCCGATCTTCTCTGTTGGTGTTGAGAGGGGATCAGAGCCAGAGTGTGAAGAAAGAGCAGAAGAGAAATTATAAAAAAAGTTATAAAAATACCCACCAGCGGCCGATCAGTACCCTTCTGTGCTGATCAGCCCATCCCTGTGCCCCATCAGCACCCCCTGTGCCACATCCGTGCCCTTCTGTGCCACATCAGAATCCCCCTGTGTTACATCAGCACTCCCTGTGCTACATCAGCAGCCCACTGTCAGAGCCCCATCAGCGTCCTCTGTCACTGCCTAGTGACAGACATCACTGGATCCGTCAAGTCAGCCAGACCTGTGTGTGAAACCCCTTTTTGTTGGCTTTTCTGTGTTCTTTTTTCTCGTTCTTGTAAAAAAAAAATGTCAAAAAATATGAAAAAAAATATATAAAAAAAGTTTGTTAGTTAGCGACAGGGATAGTAAATTAATTAGTTAGGGATAGTATCAAATGAGATTTCTAGGGTGTACGTGGTGTAAGGTTAGGTAGGGTCAGTGCTAGCTGAAAATAATTTAGAGTTAGGGTATTAGGTAGGACTAGTTGGGTTTAGAGTTTTAGGGAGTTAGTGCTCTATAAAATAAAAACTACTTTTTATAAAATTATAAAATGACAAAGCAGGGGTTCACTGCTGAAGAGGCGTAAAGCTTATTCTGTGCAGAGTCAGACTCTGGCAGTGGAGATGAGGTGACATTTTTGATGTCGTCATCCTCAAGTGACACTTCTAGTGATGAACCCCCCTCCATAGATGTTCTAGGACTAGTGCGCAATTATAACACAGTTCAGATGCCCCTGCGTGGATTGCCCCTGACAATTATATGCCCCTGGTGCCTAAATTTACTGCCACCCCAGGCACCAATGTGGACACTCAAAACAAGAAAAATAAAAATTTCCAGAAACAAAACAAGCACTCTTTGGGAATAATAGAAATTTTGTATAAATTGTATTCAATTCTATAAAAATATTTTTTCTTTAAATATAAATAGGGAACGTTTGGATAGAACTACTTTCTCCAAACTGGATGTATACAATTATTATTAAATTCCATAAAGACATTTTCCATTTAAATATAAATTTAAAGAAAAAGGGAGCGTTTGGATAAAACTACTTTTTCCAAACAGGATGTATACAATTATTTAATTAAAATATCTCCTGGCCAGGATACAAACACATATACTTATGACAATGCTTCCATTCATATATCCCTCTTCATAATCAGTAAATTACATGTATCATGAAATATAATTTGAAAGGAGTTGACTTCCTACAAATAGTATAAGAGAAATCTGCTAAGAAATTTAGCAAAAGCTTTTTACTTAGTTTTTAAAAAACCGCTGGTCTTAGTTCACACTTGCGTTTTTTACTTATTTATATATTTAAATCAGGAGCTGGCAAGAACGATTCATCTGATATGATGGTAATCAAAATATAGACTGAAATGTTAACTTTGTATCCATTTCATACTCATCTGTTCATATATTTTACACAAATGGGGTTAGAATACACTTGGGATTCTTTTCCTTAATTTGCGTCCTATTCTCAGGAGCGAGGATGAATGATGGTATATGTTATAGACCGGTCCGGTCGGATTTCTTTTTCCCCTCCTTAAATCTCCAAGTGGACATCCATGATTGCGACACAGACACTCTTATGTATCCAGACAGTCTCAAAACTCATCTGTATTGCAGGGTTTCAACTTCCAAATACTCGGAGGCAGCCGAGAAGACAAATGGAGAGAGACAAAGTCCAAAGGGAAGCACAATTTGCCAGAGAAGTACAAATTTGCACCGTGCTATTTTTCCATGTGGTGCTTCAACAACGCCGGAGATTGCAAGGCATGGTTGACATCACTACCTGCCGAGCGCATCTTGATTAGATAAGCTGACGCTTTTCATCCCTGACCGGGATTTCCTCAGAGCCATTCTATAGATGCAATAGGGTCTGGCATCTTTATAGTGCCGAGCTTAAAGGGGACCAGTCCCAAATTTTACAATTATACAAAAATATTGATTCTATCGTGAGAATTAGTATTGAAGATAAGGTCACGTATATATCTTTCCCTATTTTTATAAATTATCATGAATATTAAATAAGACAAGTATATAAGGAGATACACATATATATAGAAAATCATATTATATACCAACAATAAGTCACAAAGTATCATTTTCCATCACTGTCATATTTGTGAATGATCAGCGATGTCCTCTCCAAAAATTATAAGAATAACCTAACCTAAATTAAAAAAGAAAGAAAAATAAAAATCAAAGAAAAACAAATAAAAGTTAAAAATATACAAATAATATTGGCAATTCCCCAAAGTAATTATTTAAATAGGTAAATTTAATAAATCCAAAATAGAGGTAATAAAGAATCCATGGTTCGCCCCGAGGTGGCAGGGAACCCGTCCTAAGCCATTTAAAGCAATAGGAGCGGGTCCCAACCAAACAGGGGCAGACCCATGAATCCATAATAATGGGATACCCATTCATTTTTATTAAGATGAGAGTAAGTATCTTACAAAGTCCCATTAGATGGCTTGGTGTCTGACTCAGGATTGCAGGGAGTAAGTCCATTTTAAATTTAAAAGGACCAGGTCCCCACCATTCAGAGGCAGAGATCAGTCAGCAGTCGTACAAATTTTTATCATAATATCATTCGAAAAAAGAGGCCTGTGATTATTGAGCAAAAGGAGAATTATTCAAGTATGCCCCTAGGTCCCACCAAACCAGACCAAGGTCTGGTAATCGGAGGAAGGGAGCTCCCCACCTGTCAAGGTAATGTGTAAATTGGCAATGGATTCGTCAAGATCGCCTGGGACTATGGTATACAGCCAGCCCAGTGAGAATCCACGCATCCCCCGCCAAAAGAAAATGGTAAGTATATCATAGAAACATGTTAAATTTTATTTAATTATTGAGTCCCCTAGGATTTAGGGTGCCCAATGTGTAAATCCACATGGTTTCTTTCTGTAAGAGGGTACGATTGCGATCACCACCCCTTCTATCTCCCAAAAGTTGGTAAATCCCCATAAATTTTAAACCAGTAAGCAATTGTTTATGATGTATTTTGAAATGGACTGCCAATGGAGTTTTTATTTCCCCCTTTACAATGTCTGAGAGATGTTCACTTATGCGTATGTCTAACTCTCATTTGGTTTTCCCAATGTATTGTTTTCCACATGGGCATATGATCAAATATACTACCATAATTGAACGACAGTTGATGAAGTTATACACCTTAAATTCTCTTTTATGTTCACTATCAGGGATCTCTATGAGGCATGGTTTAAAACCATTTCCCTTTCTTAATACCAATGTGGACACTACCGGATTTAGAGAAATTGATTTTTATTTAAAAAAATTCTCGGAAGATTTAATTTGTCTGATGGTAGTGCAGACAATCATTTATGCAGAGCAATTGAGGCCGGCAATCCTAGCAGTTACTATGACAAGCCCAAAAAATTGACCCCTACTAATGTAGATGAAATGCGGAAATTTTGGGGACTCTTGCTGAACATGGGCATTACAAAAAACCCCACTATTCGCGCCTATTGGAGCACTGATATTCTATACCACTGCCCACTTTATTGCCTCACCATGCCTAGGGCTCGTTTCAAGATCCTGCTAAGATTCCTTCAAAATAGTAATAATGAGGAATGCCCACCCACCAATGACCCAAATTTAGACAGAATATGTAAAATTAGGCCAATAGTAAACCACTACAGTAATAACTTTAGTGAAGTTTACACCCCACAAAAATGTATAGCAGTGGACGAATCCTTGGTACATTTCAAAGGCAGGCTACACTTCTGCCAGTATCTGCCCAACAAAAGGGCTAGGCATGGCGTGAAGCTGTACAAAGTATGTGAAAGTGTATCCGGATACACTTTCAAATTTAGAATCTATGAAGGTAAAGATTCTACAATAGAGCCCCCAGACAGTCCCCCTGTCCTAGGAATAAGTGGGAAGATAGTATGGGATTTGCTGCGCCCCTTACTGGACCACGGATACAATCTTTATATAGATAATTTCTATAATAGTGTCCCCCTTTTGAAGTGCCTTGCTGCTTGAGGAACTGCAGCATGCGGCACAATTAGAAGAGACCAAAAGGGTCTCCCCAAGGCCTTTGTTGAAGAGACAGTGCGCAGAGGGGAAAAGCTGTCTGCAGCGAGAATTTGCTGCTGGTCAAATACAAGGACAAGCGTGATGTCATTTTATTGACCACTCTCCACCCAAACCGATTCAGCCCAGTCCCAGTCCAAGGAACCGCAGAGCAGACCCCCAAGTCTGTGTGTATCCAGGACTATAATCAGTTCTTGGGAGGGTTAGATTTTTCGGATCAGATTCTTCAGTCCGAAAATCCCCTCAGAAAATCCAGGATCTGGTATAAGAATTTGGCCGTGTACCTGACTTAAATGGCTACGTACAATGCTTTTGCTCTATATAAAAGTGCAGGCCATAGGGGAACTTTTCTTGAATTTCAAGAAAAAATTATTAAGACCCTGATTTTTGGAGACCAGGCAGTGGTAGAAGCAGCAGTGCTTCTAGAATAGGGGGCTCAATAATTGTCCATGGGCAGCATTTCCCTAGCATACTTCCCCCACGGAAAAAAAAGGAGGCCCCAAAAAAGGTGTCAAGTGTGGTCGATGAGGGGCATTAGGAAAAGACACTACTCACTTCTGAGAAACCTGCCCCTCTAAACCGGGCCTCTGTATTGGAGAATGCTTTTGTACATAAAACACTTCTGTTGATTTTAACTAAATCCCTTTTCTTTCCTTTTTAACTATTGCCTGGGTATTTATTTTCTAAAATGGATTTTATTTCCAACAATTTTGTAATTTCACATTTTGGCCCAATTGACATTTAAAAAAACAAAACAACCAAATTAATCTAAAAATGCTCATTAAACCCCTAGATAAATACCTTGGAAATTGAAATTTTATAGTAAGTAAAAACTGGGCCATATAAAACCTCCTGGCACTCTTTCAGTTCTGAGTTCCGATGTGTAATCCTGAAATCACAATAAAAGCACCAAAAAAATAGAAAAATTCCCATTCTACCCCTAGATGAATGCCTTAAAACACAGGAGAAAAGGCGCATTAAATATTGAGGCACATTTCTCCAGCAAAATGTACTGCTCAAAAAAAAGGAGACATAGCTGTGGAAAAAATTGACACGTCTTCCAATAATTTCTGCATAACTACCTGCTTTCCATTAATTCCTGCGAAAGAAATGTAGGGTCTAAATACTTAATAGACACCTAGATAAAAAAGTGTAAGGGGTATAGTTTTCAAAATCCGTATATATACCGTATTTTCCGGACTATAAGGCGCACATAAAATGTTGAGAATTTCTCAGAAATAGAAAGTGCGCCTTATAATCCGGTGCGCCTTATATATGAACCCGACAGTAAAGAGAGGGGTTCATACAGGATCCTTTACCTCTATCGTGGGCGGCAGGGGTCGGCGGCGGCATACCACAGCACACACCATGCTCCTCCCCCCCGTGCGCCTATGAATTTATTCTTCACTTGGGTTTTTACAGTATCCATAAATGGATTGAGCATTACGGCCACCGTAATCAGGAGCCACACTGAGTGATACTTACAGCTCTGTAGGATCCTTGCAATATATCTTTGCTTTAGCGTTAACTATACCCACTACCCCAAAAAATGCCTCCTGTTAAGAGACATGCTTATGATGCAGGTTTCAAGCTTAAAGCTATAAGTTATGCAGTAGAGCATGGAAATAGGGCAGCTGCAAGAGAATTCAACATTAATGAATCCATGGTGCGTAAGTGGAGAAAACAAGAAGATGACCTCCGCCAAGTAAAGAAGACCAAACTGAGTTTCCGAGGAAACAAAGCAAGGTGGCCACAGTTGGAGGACAAAATAGAACAGTGGGTTATGGAACAGAGAAACGCATGTAGAAGCGTCTCCACTGTCTCTATTAGACTCAAAGCCACTGCTTTAGCACGTGACATGGAGATCAAGGACTTTCGAGGAGGTCCTTCATGGTGCTTTCGTTTCATGCAAAGGCGTCATCTCTCCATTCGCACCAGAACTACTGTGTGCCAGCAATTACCAAAGGATTATGAAGAGAAGCTGGCCATTTTCCGCACCTACTGCATAACCAAGATAAATGAAAAGAATATCCAGCCAGAACACATTATTAACATGGATGAGGTTCCCCTCACTTTCGATATCCCCGTAAACCGTACTGTTGAGAAAACAGGGACCAGTACGATATCTATACGTACCACAGGAAATGAGAAGTCATCTTTCACTGTAGTTCTCGCTTGTCAGGCTAATGGCCAGAAACTACCACCCATGGTAATTTTCAAGAGGAAGACTTTGCCTAAAGAAAATTTTCCTGCTGGTGTCATCATTAAGGCTAACCCAAAGGGCTGGATGGATGAGGAGAAGATGAGTGAGTGGCTGAGGGAGGTCTACGTCAAGAGACCGGGTGGCTTTTTTCACAAATCCCCATCCCTATTGGTCTGTGACTCGATGCGCGCCCACTTGACCGATACTGTCAAAGCCCAAGTGAAGAAAACTAATTCGGAGCTTGCTGTCATCCCTGGTGGATTAACCAAAGAGCTCCAGCCGCTAGATATCAGCATCAACAGGTCATTTAAAGTTAAATTGCGAGCTGCATGGGAGCATTGGATGACAGAAGGTGACCACACATTCACCAAAACAGGGAGGCAACGCCGTGCGAGTTATGCCACTATGTGCCAGTGGATCGTGGATGCCTGGAAGAATGTATCAGTCTCCAGTGTCATCCGAGCTTTCAGGAAGGCTGGAATCACCACTGAAGAGCCTAGCAGCAGCAACGAAACCGACTCGGATAATGAAGAGGAGGACCCCATGCTTGATGCCGAAATCGCCCAACTGTTCAACTCCGACACTGAAGATGACGGATTTGATGGATTTCTGGTGGAGGAATGAACTGAAAAAGTACGGTAAGGGTATGTGCACACACACTAATTACGTCCGTAATTGACGGACGTATTTCGGCCGCAAGTCCCGGACCGAACACAGTGCAAGGAGCCGGGCTCCTAGCATCATACTTATGTACGACGCTAGGAGTCCCTGCCTTGCTGCAGGACAACTGTCCCGTAGTATAATCATGTTTACAGTACGGGACAGTTGTCCTGCAGCGAGGCAGGGACTCCTAGCGTCGTACATAAGTATGATGCTAGGAGCCCGGCTCCTTGCACTGTTCGGTCCGGGACTTGCGGCCGAAATACGTCCGTCAATTACGGACGTAATTAGTGTTTGTGCACATACCCTTAACGTTTTGATTTGCAATTACAGCTGAACCAGTTGCAAGTTATTGTTAAAAAGTGTAATAAATTTTGACTTGCAGTCTGAGCAATGGTTTATTTAACGGTAATGTGCTGCGCCTTATAATCCAGTGCGCCTTATATATGAAACATGATTGCTTACAAGGCGCTCATAGAAAGTGCGCCTTATAATCCGGTGCGCCTTATAGTCCGGAAAATACGGTATATATATATATATATATATATATATATATATATATATATATATATATAATATGTAGTCACTGAAATGGCATATCTTTTTTTTTTTTTTCAAAATGTAAGATGACCTTTAATGACTATGTCCTGCCACACAAAGCTCAATTTATTTTACTGTATCGTGAAATGGGTATATTTTTCTATTTGGAGGATCTCTAATAATCGAGCTGCTCCATATCAATACACTATGGGGTTTATTACAGTTTTGTTCGGGTTTTTACGGGATCTTTTTCACCTGAGAATGCTTTTAGAAATACTGATATTATTTTGTGAACTTGTGTACGTTTACTTTTCCTATAGATGGTTTTGGACACTGTTCCTTTATATATTCTGTAGGTGATAGGTTGTTAAGTGCACATAGCGGTTACTACCTTGTTGGGCAGGGCCTGTTATGTTGTACCACGTCGTTTGGCACGTTTCATAGTTACATAGTTAGTACGGTTGAAAAAAGACACATGTCCATCAAGTTCAACCAAGGGATGGGAAAAATTTGTACACATGACATAGGAGCTGATATTTTTTTGTTCTAGGAAATTACCTAAGCCTTTTTTAAAGCCATCTACTGTCCCTGCTGTGACCAGCTCCTGCGTTAGACTATTCCATAAATTCACAGTTCTCACAGTAAAGAAGGCTTGTCGCCTCTTCAGATTGAACCTTTTACTCTACAGATGGAGGGAGTGCCCCCTTTTTTTTTGTGGGGGTTTTACATGGGACAGGATTTCACCATATTTTTGTATGGGCCATTCATATATTTATATAAGTTAATCATGTCCCCCCTTAGTTGTCTCTTTTCAAGACTAAATAGGTTTAATTATTTTAATCTTTCCTCATAACTTAGATTCCCCATGCCCCTTATTAGTTTTGTTGCTCTTCTTTGTATTATTTCCAACTCCAGGGCATCCTTTCTATGAACTAGAGCCCAAAACTGAACCGCAAATTCTAGATGAGGCCGCACTAATGCTTTGTAAAGTGGTAATATTATATCCCTGTCCCGCGAGTCCATGCCTCTTTTAATACACGACAATATCTTGCTGGCCTTTGAAGCAGCTGATTGACATTGCATGCTGTTATTTAGTTTATGGTCTACAAGTACACCCTGATCCTTCTCAACAAGTGACTCTCCCAGTATAGCTCCCCCTAGGACATATAATGCATGCAAATTGTTGGTATCCAGATGCATAACTTTACATTTATCTACATTAAACATCATTTGCCAAGTGGATGCCCAAACACTCAGTGCGTCCAAATCAGCTTGCAATTTATGAACATCTTGCAAAAATAAAAATAGTGCTATTAATCCCATCCTCTATATCATTAATAAATAAGTTGAATAATAGTGGTCCCAGCAGTGAACCCTGGGGTAAACCACTTATAACTGGGGACCATTCAGAGTAGGAATCATTGACCACAACCTCTGGATACGGTCTTTGAGCCAAATCTCAATCCAATTACAAACTATACTTTCTAAACCTATAGTCCTTAATTTACCCATTAGATGTGTATGAGAGACAGTGTCAAATGCCTTTGCAAAGTCCAAAAACACTATATCCACAGCGATCCCTCTTTCTAGGCTTCTGCTCACCTCTTCATAAAAACAAATCAGGTTGGTTTGACAACTTCTGTCCTTAGTAAAACCGTGCTGGCTGTCACTTATAATACAATTTTTTTTGTCACATAATCCTATATATAGCCCCTCAAATATTTTTCCCATGATTGATGTTCAGCTAACTGGTCTATAATTACCTGGGGAAGACCTAGAGCCCTTTTTGAAAATAGGCACCACATTTGTCCTGCGCCAATCTCTTGGCACTATACCAGTCACTAGAGAATCTCTAAATATTATGAAGAGGGGGACAGAAATAACTGAACTAAGCTCTTTAAGAACTCTAGGGTGTAACCCATCTGGTCCCGAGGCCTTGTGCATATTTATTTTATTTTATTTAGCTTGGACCATATCTACATTCATCCAATTCAGTATATCAACTGATATATTAACAGCACTGGCACCAGCTACATCAGCTGCTCTTTCTTCTGTTGTATATACAGAGCTAAATAACCTATTTAGTAACTCTGCCTTCTCTTGATCCCCTGTGACTATCTCCCCATTGCCAATATTTAGGGGTCCTACATGTTCAGAACTTGGCTTCTTTACATTTATATACTTGAAGAATTATTTGGGATTTGTTTTACTATCCTTGGCCACCTGCTTTTCATTTTGTATTTTTGCTGATTTTATTACTTTTTTGCAGTTTTTATTAAGCTCTTTATAATTTACAAAGGCAACAGCTGTACCCTCGGATCTGTATTTTTCAAATGCCCTTTTTTTATCATATATTTCCCTTTTTACAGAAGGTATAAGCTGTGTGGGGTTTAATTTTAGTCATTTATACTTGTTACCTATAGGAATAAAATTGGCACTATAATTATACAAAGTGGATTTTAGCCAGTTCAGGACCGAGCTATTTTGAGCCTCCAGGACCAGACACCATTTAGCCCTTTTTAGCACGTGTTAGTTAAATGGCTATAGCTTTTTTATTTGTTGTGCTAACGACATGATTTGTGCGATGTTTTTTTCCGTTGACAATGCAGGTTTAATTTTTTATCGTTTTTAAACACATCCTTTTTGCTATTTTAGAATTTTTATTCTTAAAGTTTGAAAATAATAGTAAAAATATAAGCTTTTTTACGTTTCAGCAATTTTTTTTGGTAATAACATAGTTTTATTCTAAAATAGACCTTTTATTTGTGATCGTCATTGTCTACCGTAAATTTTAATATATTACATGTCTATATTAGGGTAATATATTGGCGGGAGGGGAACGTTTTTTTTTGGGGTGGGTATTTTATGCATATTTATTATTAATTTTTTTTGCACTTTACATTACTTTTATTTTTTTATTGATATGGTCTGTCCCTCAAAGGTCAAAAAAGACCTTTGGGGAACTTTATATCTTTTCTTTCTTTTACACCATCTTTTCCACTGTAACTGGAGCTGCATAGCAGTCCCAGTTACAGGGGAAATCAGCCCTCTCATAGTGACGATTGTCACTAATAGGGCTGTGCTGGGTCTAGTAAGACCCAGCAGCAGTCTGCCACTAACAGCACCCGGCGATCATGTGACCAGTCACATGAACACCGGGAGCAATATAGACAGCGGCGCGGCCGCTGCCTCTATTCCTATACACAGCGTTCATTGAGCGCTGTGTACAAGTGATCAGAGAAGACAGAAGCAGCGAAAGCTGCTTTTATCCTCTCCTCAGGGTCACCGGGAGTGACTGACAGCCGGAGACCCGATATTTAGCTGCCCGATCGCTCGGGCAGCAAGTTAAAACCCGAGCCGTAAAAAGTCTATGGCTCGGGTTTTAAGGACCCTGACCGCTGGCCGTAAAAACACGGCCAGCGGTCGGGAACCAGTTAAGATTTCCCATTTATCATTTGTACCTTTATTTGACATCAATTGTTCCCAGTCTATGCCCTGAATTGCAGCCCTCATCCTGAGGAAATTGGCCTTTTTAAAATTATGTGTTTTTGCCCTCCCAGCCTGTGTTTGTTTTTTAAAGTAAAGGTAAAATATAACTATATTGTGATCACGGTTACCGAGGTTTTCACGAACTTTGACATTCCCAACATGCTCTGCATTATTAGAAATGACCAGATCCAACAGAGCGTCACCTCTAGTCGGGTCTTCCACAAACTGGGCCATAACATTTTCCTGCAACAGTTTGAGGAAATTTATACCCTTCGCAGTTGAAGCCGAACCATGACACCAATTAATATCCCGGTAATTAAAGTCTCCCATTACAACTACAGTACCCCCCTGTGTTGTCCACTCAATCTGTTTATATAGCTGGTCTTCCATCTCCTCAGTTATATTCGGGGGTCTATAGATTACACCAAAAGTAATTTTTTCAGTCTTTACCTCTTTTTGTAATTCTGCCCACAAGGTTTCAACCTCCTCACAATCTTCACCCTCCAATGTCTCTTTCACACTCACCTTCATATCACTTCTCACATACGGACATACACCATCGCCTTTCCTATTTGCCCTGTCTTTCCGAAACAGTGTAAAAACCTGTAGATTTACAGCCCAGTCATGTGAAGAGTCCAGCCATGTTTCAGCAACACCAACTATATTTATATGTTCCTCCAGTACCAAGGCCTCTAGCTCCCCCATTTCGCTTGCTAGACTTCAGGCATTTGTGAACATACACTTTAACTTGCATTTCAAATTACCACGTTTGGTATCAGAAATGTGATTATTTGACATTATTTGGGCATTTTTATTTTCATTGCTGTTTTGTAACAAAAGGATCTCCTTATCCTGTTGTCTAGTCCACTCCCCACAGTCTATTTCTCTCCGCACCAATATAGCCTGACCCCTCTCTAACCTGACTACCCCTTTATTTTCTACATTGACCTCCCTCCTCAGCCCTAGTTTAAATACTCTGCCACCCCAGCTAGAATTCTCTCCCACAGGACAGCTGACCCACTTCCATTTAGGTGCAAATCATCTGCAGAATACAGTTTGTACCCCAATGAAAAGTAAGCCCTGTACTCTAGGAACCCAAAGCCTTCTTCTCTACACCACCAAGACTTAAGCCATGCATTTAACTCCCTGAGCTCCCGCTGTCTTTCCTGTGATGCGCATGGCATAGGCAGTATTCCTGGGAATACAACCTTGGAGGTCCTTCCCTTCAGCTTGTAGGCTAGTTCTTTAAAATTATTCTTAAGGCTCCTACACCTACCATTTATTCTGTCATTGGTACCAACATGGACCACGACAGCTGGATCATCACCAGCCCCTCCCAGCAATTTGTCCACCCGTTCCACCACATGCCGAACCCTGGCACCAGGGAGACAGCAAACCATTCGGTTGAGACGGTCTTGGCAACAAATTATTCTGTTCGTCCTTCCTAATTATAGAATCCCCTATAACTACCAGTTGTCTACCCTTATCTGCATTACCATCCCACCGACTACTAGCTGGGCTGTTCTCCCGGCTGTTAGGGAGAGCAGTATCCACTAGGGCTGCCATTTCTGAGACAGACACCCTCGCATCATCACCCAACTTGGCAATTTTGCATGGAATAACAGAAACCGGATTGGCCTTCCTTTTCTTACACCCCTTTCTACTGCCCCTAACTACATTAACCCAGCTACTTGCATGGTCCTGCTGACACATGTCTTCACCCTCCAAATCTGCCCCACTAACTGCGGGCTTAGTGAGCAGCATGCTCCACTCAAGATTGTCTATCCCCCTCAGTGTTTCTCCTCCAGATCTCTAATGCAAACTTCCTGGTGAACAATATGCTCACATCTGCACAGAGGTATTCACCCTGGAACTCCGGCTCCAGTCGTGCATACATATGGCAAACTGTGCACTTAAGAGAACCTCCAATCTTGCTGTCCATTATCCCAGTTACAAAAAAAACAGTGAACAATTCAAAAAGTAAAAAAGAAAAGAAGAAGAGTACTTACAGAGACTTTAGCTCCTCTTTTTAACTCTGGTTTAATAACTTCACCTATATCACAAGCCACTTAATCCAGCTAGCCCAAAAGAGAGCAAGCTTAGAGTGAGTCCTGCAGGTTAATTTATACCACCGGAGAGCAATTTACCCCACAGCAGGAAAGAAGCTGCAAAGAAAAAAATAATTAAATTGTGTCAGTTTTGCTAGCTTCTATTAGCAAGCACTCAGTTCAGTTATCTCACACAGTATCACACACAGGAACACAGCAACACAATCCGGTTTAATAACTCCACTTATATCACAACCCACTTAATCCATTTAGCCCGAAAGAGAGCAAATCCCTTATATAGGGATTGATGTGGCTGAGAAGACATTGTCTGACCAGTCACTTAATTACTTGTCATAGCAGCCCTACAGGTGTTTTTTATCTTGAGAACAAACTCAAGTTTGCCACATAGTTGGATATATTTTCTTCCATTTTTTTAAAAATATATATACAGGGTGGGCCATTTATATGGATACACTTAAATAAAATGGGAATGGTTGGTGATTATTAACTTCCTGTTTGTGCCACATTAGTATATGGGAGGGGGGACACTTTTCAAGCTGGGTGTTGACCATGGCGGCCATTTTGAAGTCGGCCATTTTGTATCCAACTTTAGTTTTTTCAATGGGAAGGGGGTCATGTGACACATCAAACTTATCGAGAATTTCACAAGAAAAACAATGGTGTGCTTGGTTTTAACGTTACTTTATTCTTTCATGAGTTATTTACAAGTTTCTGACCACTTATAAAATGTGTTCAAAGTGCTGCCCATTGTGTTCGATTGTCAATGCAACCCTCTTCTCCCACTCTTCACACACTGATAGCAACACCGCAGAAGAAATGCTAGCACAGGCTTCCAGTATCCGTAGTTTCAGTTGCTGCACATCTCGTATCTTCACAGCATAGACAATTGCCTTCAGATGACGCCAAAGATAAAAGTCTAAGGGGGTCAGATCGGGAGGCATTTCTTCTGCGGTGTTGCTATCAGTGTGTGAAGAGTGGGAGAAGAGGGTTGCATTGACAATCCAACACAATGGGCAGCACTTTGAACACATTTTATAAGTGGTCAGAAACTTGTAAATAACTCATGAAAGAATAAAGTAACGTTAAAACCAAGCACACCATTGTTTTTCTTGTGAAATTCTCGATAAGTTTGATGTGTCACATGACCCTCTTCCCATTGAAAAAACTAAAGTTGGATACAAAATGGCCAACTTCAAAATGGCCGTCATGGTCAACACCCAGCTTGAAAAGTTTCCCCCCTCCCATATACTAATGTGCCACAAACAGGAAGTTAATATCACCAACCATTCCCATTTTATTTAGGTGTATCCATATAAATGGCCCACCCTGTATATTGCCCTACACTCCAGAACATTTGATTTTTCCCACTATAATTCATTATATATCAGACCAGAATGCTGTTCACAACGGCAACAGAGTGACATAAATGTGGGACAACTGCTTTGTTAGCAAGACATAGTCATATGGACAGGCAAATTAATTTTTGTGGACATGCCTTCCTTATGAGAACATAGAGGTCAGCATGCTCACTACACCCCTAAATGAATAGCTTAAGGTGTGTAGCTTTAGGAATGGGTCAATTCTTCAGGGTTTCTATCATTCTGTTAGATCAATGCCTCTACAAGCATAAAATAGGCCAGGAATCCCTTCAATTGTGCACTAAAACAAAAGAGTGCTCCCTCCATTTTAGGCCCAGCCAGCGCATTAGGGCCACAATGGGGTAATTTTTGAACACAAGAGAAACAGGGTGATAGATTTTGGAGTGTGTTTGTTCATTCTCATGTTCGTTTACAATGAAACCTGTCTTTAAAATTACACATTTGTGAAAAAAGTGAAACTAATTTTTTTTCACCTGTTTGCATTACATTCAGCAAAAGACTGTGGTGTCAAAATACTTACTACACCCCTGGATAAATACCTTACGGGGTCTAGTTTTCTAAATGGGGTGATTTATGGGAAGTTTCTATCATTCCCGCAGCTCAATGTTTCTCCAAATGTTCAGTGGGGCCTAAAACATTTTCAAGCAAACTGTGTCATGAAAGACACCTCGTGCTTCCTTCCTTTTGGGCCCTGCCGTGTGTCCAGGCTGCGCATTAGGGCCACAATGGGGGTATTGTTGAACACAGGAGAAACAGGGTGATAGATTTGTTGGTGTGTTTCTTCATTCCCATGTTTGCTTTACAAAGAAATCTGTGTTTAAAATGACACATTTGTGAAATAATTGAAATTTAATTTGTTAAAACCTGCATTGCATGAATTCTTACAAAAAAACTGTGGGTCAAAATACTTAAAACACCCCTTAACAAATACCTTAAGGGGTGTCGTTTTTAAACTGTGCTCATTTATGGGGTTTTCCATCATTCTGACACCTATGAGTCTCTGAAAACTTGGTTTGGTGAAGGAAAACAAAATATACTTCAAAATTTATAAAAATATTATTAAAATTGTAAGTCTTCTAAATTGCTCAAAATTATTTTTTTCAAAAGTTCTGCTAAAATAGAGTAAAGTGATTGAAATATATATTTAATAAAAAAAACAATGTGTACAGTCTGCATGTACATATGGGACATATTGCAGTTCAAAATAGGGAAAACTTTAAAGTTTTACAAAATTTCATAAACTTTTGTATTTTTTTTTTAAATAAATTTACGCAAATCATATCAGTCTACTTTTACCACTAAAATAAAGTACAACATGTGACGAAAAAACATTGTCAGAATTTGTAATGGCGGGGTAGGGAGACAGACAGGTGAGCCCTAATCTACCCGCCACTCAGTCCCTGCCTACTTGCAACGGCCCGTCCTAAGCGACGGCGTACAACTGGGCGACGGTCCCTACGCTCACTAAGTGCACGACAGACAAACAGACAAGGGTACACAGAAGCTAAGGGAAATGGGGCTGTTGCCCACGGCAACCCCGTGAGCAACAAGAATAGTGAACGAGCCGAGTCAAACCAGGAGTGGACGAGGTACAAAACGCAGAGCAGGAGAATAGTGAACGAGCCGAGTCAAACCAGAAGTGGACGAAGTACAAAACGCAGAGCAGGAGAATAGTCAGTCAAGCCAGGGTCAATATGAAGCAGAAGACAAGTGGTAAGCAGCAGCAGAGCCAGGAAACAGACTGAAAGAATCACAGGCAAAGGAGGAGCAGGAAGTGAAGGTATAAATAGACAGAGGGCGGGAGCTAGCTCCGTCTGGCCAGGCTGTGATAGGCTCTCCCACTCCTCAGCCTCCCCGAATGATTGGTGGAAGAAGGGGTCACTCGACCAGACTTAGGAGCAGGTGCATAGTGAGTAACCACGGGCGTCGACACAGAAGCTGTGTCAGGCAGATCCTTTACAGAATTACTTGGATATGCTAAACTATTGCAGAGTTATTCTCTGATAAAGTCAGACATACCAGATTTCAAAAATCTGGCTTGGTCATTAAGGTCCAAACAAGCTTGGTCATTAAGGGGTTAAATAAACCCCCCAAAAATAAAAACAATAAAAATATGCAAAAACAACAATGTTAAGTGAAACAATAGACATTAGGGTTGGGCGATTAATCAAATTAATTTGATTAATTCGCCCTCAAGGACTCTCACGATTCTGTTTTTTAACAGAATCGTTGAATCGATTCTTTAGTGGCGCCGTCGCGCCGAGGTGCAAGGGGAAGCGCTGCCCTGCTGCCTCGTCACTGCCTGGTCTGCCACGTTCTCTGCTTCCCCACGGAACTGCTGTTCTGTACTGAACAAGATGATAGAGTACGAAACAGCAGTTCCGCGGAGAAGCAGAGACTCCTTGTATATAGCGATAGCGCCCCGTTGTAGATACCAGCCCCTTTGCAGATCGAATCACCACCGCCCCCTTGCCGATCGCACCACCACGCCCTTTGTAGATCGCACCACCACCACCTCTTGCAGATCGCACCAACCCCCTTGTAGATCGCACCACCACCACCCCTTTCAGATCGCACCCCCCCCCCCTTGTAGATCGCACCACAGTAGCTCCCACTAGGAGCTGAATCCCCGGCCAAAGAGTCGCCAACCTCTGGCTGGGGATTCAGCTCCTAGTGGCAGCTACAGTGGCGATATCTACAAGGAAGAAGGAGGGGTGTGATGTACAAGGGAGTGGGGGTTGTGCTACGATGTACAAGGTGGGTGGGGGTGAGACCTACATGTGGGGTTGCTATCTACAAGGGACGAGGGGTGCTGCGATCTACATGGGGTTGGGGGTGCTATCTGCAAGGGTGTGTGGCACTATCTACATGGGCACTTTGGCACTATATTGGGAGGATGGCACTATGTGGGCACTATGGCACTATATGTGGGCACTGTGGCACTATATGTGGGCACTGACTATGGGCACTGTGGCACTTATTATATGGGCACTGTGGCACTATGTCACTATATGTGGGCACTGTAGCACTGTTACTATATGTGGGCACTGTGCCACTGTCACTATATGTGGACACTGTGGCACTATATGTGGCACTGACTATATGAGCACTGTGGCACTGACTATGGGCACTATGGCACTATGTGGCTATATGTGGGCACTGTGGCACTATATGACTATATGTGGGCATTGTGGCACTATATGACTATATGTGGGCATTGTGGCACTATGTGGGCACTATCTACAGGGACATTGCGGCACTATCTACATGAGAACTGCTGTTTTCAGGGGATTATTTAAAAAAATCCTGACAAATTAAATCAATCCTTTTTTTACATATTTTTTTTTAATGGCCATGGAAAACGGACAGACGGACTGGAATTGGATGAGAATTTGGAGACACTGATGCACATGCACATGAAAAAATTATATTTGATCAGTTTTTAATGGCCATTTTTTTTTTTACTGTTGTGTGACTGTTGCCTAAATGTCTATGATGCCCGGAGTACCGTTCACATGTACCTTGATCCGCCTGGGAAATCCCGCGGACACACGGACCGTTTTTCACAGTCCAATGAGTTTGGTGTGAATCCGGCCCTAATGTCATTTATTAAAACTCCATCGTGAGGTCGGTACTGACAGGTTCCTGCTCACACTTCAGACACTATAATGTCATCTCATCCCAGAGTGCCCGCTCAGCGCTAGCGGAAAAAATCGGAAAAGAAAATCAAAATTAAAATCGAAAATCGTCCAAACTGTTGACAAAAATCTAGATTTTATTTTTTGGCAAAATCGCCCAGCCCTAATATACATATATAGATATAATCATAAACAAAATCTGTGAAATGAGGACAGTTTAGTATCCCAACTCATGTGATAGTTACCCACAAAATATAATAGCCCAGTGTGATATATAATACATAAGAAAAGACAATAAATAGGTAACTATGTGTCTATGTGCCTATATGTGCACATGTGGCAGATGCGGAGAGCAGTAGTTCAATGTCTGCACAGAGGAAATCTCAACTGGAGCCAGTGAATAAAGCGGTAATGTGTATATATTACACAACTACTACTCTGTTACACCACATGGACAAGCAGAACGGGGGTCTGTAATGTTTATATCAGTGGAGTCATTAAAACTAAATGTCTTTCAATCCCCTTTTCCCCTCATGGTTTGAGATACAGGATATGCTGATCTGATGCCTAACTGATGCAACATTTTTATATACTTTCTTTCTACATTTCATGCATTTAACGCCTGTTCTGGGGGACTAGGTGAGTGGGTTACAATTTGTTAGCCACTTATCATGGTGGTTTCCCCCTTCCAGTGATTCTTATATGGCATTCTTTATGCTATTTTTAAATGTTTTTAACCCTTGTGTAGTGTACTTAATTTAATAAATATAAATTTTCTTCGTATACTCATATGGTCATTCTTTGACAGTTACGTCTTTTGCCTTATACATACCCATTTTTGTGGTTCAAATTAAAACTAAATGTAAAATGAAGATAAATTAATTAAGTAGTTTTATACAAGTACATAGAAAGTGGGCAACTCTTTTAGAAGAACTGAAGATTTATTAGTGTGTACTGAGGTAAAAGGGTCTTGAAAACTGTAGCGGGGGATGTGCAACATATTTATTAGAAATAGTGACAACAATTTCCCATGGCTTTTGTTTTACCTTCCCGTGGTCCACATAAATAATAAAGTGAACTTGATGGTCTTTTTGTGTCCTACCTCCAAGCAGTATTGTTCCCTAATAGAATACCCATAAATGTCTATATTGTCTTTGATTTCATATGGGGGCATACATAATTATAATCTATTGCATTCCATATGCTTTCGACAGAAAAACATTTGTGCCATTTTCCATCAGATGCTGTATTGAGGAGGAATTCTCTAGAAGCATGGCTTCTCTCAGAGAATACTTTTGTAATATAGTGAGACATGGACGCAGAGTGTCTATGGCTCTGTAGTACAGTGCTGGTGTGCCGCCATACAGGCTTCATGCACATATCTCTACCATAAGCATGGAGCCTAAAGCAACTAAATTTGGTGCTATCAAACAATCTCACAGATTATCATCCCAGACTTTTAATAATCATTCATTATAGTATATATAAGAATACATATCACAATTGGAAGAATACACAATCAGGTACAAATTGTATATAACATTTAGAAAAATAGCCATGTTATTGAACAACTGTCATGAATAGCAAAAAGATTTAAATCTCTTTCCAAAAATTCTTGCAAGCATAGAAGCAAATGATACCAGAAAGTAAACCAGACAAAATTCGGACAAAGGACACATGAGTGAAGAAAACCCGCATAAGAGCAGGGAATTGAAAAGGGGTAAATATCCCGAACTATCTACCGATCATAAGAAATCAAGTGTTAGAAATCCAACTGGAAAACTCAGATATGTCTCTAAAACGCGACCAAGGTGACCAGCGCATCCCCCATTGTATAGAACTGTTATTTTCTGCAGCTGACATACAGTCCATTCTTTAAATGACATTAAGGGTACCAGTGTAATGGCAGGAAGGAGGTGAAGGGAAAGTGAGCCCTAATCTACCCACCGCCCTGTCCCTGCCTACTTGCAACGACCCGCCCTAGGCGAAGGGGTACAACTGGGCGGCGGTCCCTACGCTGTCTAAGTGCACGGGAGAACAAACAGGGAACACGCAAGGGAAGGGGCAGTAGCCCACGGAACGCCGCGAGGAAACGGAGCGGTGAACGAATAGTCAGGACCAGGATGAAGTGGAGTATACCAACGTGAGAACATGGCAGGTAATAAAGGACAGGGGGCGGAGCTAACTCCGACTGACCAGGCCGCGATAGGCTCTCCCACTCCTGAGCCTGCCACCCTGGTTGGTGGGAGACGGTGTCAGTCTAACAGGTCTGGCCTCAGGTGTGGATTGATTAATCCCAGGAGTATACCTAGACGTAGTACCTGGCAGATCCCTAACAGTACTCCCCCTTTTATGAGGGGCCACCGGACCCTTACTAAGAGGACCCGGTTTAGTAGGGAAGAGAAGGTGGAACCTCCTGATCAATACCCCAGCGTGAACATCACGAGCAGGTACCCAAGTCCTCTCCTCCGGCCCGTATCCTCTCCAATGGACCAGGTACTGGAGGGAGCCCTGGACCATCCTACTGTCCATAATCTTGGCCACCTCGAATTCCACCCCCTCAGGGGTGAGAACGGGAACAGGAGGTTTCCTCGAGGGGGACCAGGACGGGGAGCAGCGTTTGAGGGGCTTGTAATTATGTAATGGCAGGAAGGAGGTGAAGGGAATGTGAGCCCTAATCTACCCACCGCCCTGTCCCTGCCTACTTGCAACGACCCGCCCTAGGCGACGGGGTACAACTGGGCGGCGGTCCCTACGCTGTCTAAGTGCACGGGAGAACAAACAGGGAACACGCAAGGGAAGGGGCAGTAGCCCACGGAATGCCGCGAGGAAACGGAGCGGTGAACGAATAGTCAGGACCAGGATGAAGTGGAGTATACCAACATGAGCACGGAGAAGGAAGCAAGCCAGGGGCAAAGCGAAGCAGGTAAAGCGGAACTGCAGCAAGGCAGAAGCACGGCAGAAGCAGGCTGGAGCAAGCAGCAGTGGGTCCAGGAATCCAGAATAATTACAAGCACTGAGGAAGAGAACACGGCAGGTAATAAAGGACAGGGGGCGGAGCTAACTCCGACTGACCAGGCCGCGATAGGCTCTCCCACTCCTGAGCCTGCCACCCTGGTTGGTGGGAGACGGTGTCAGTCTAACAGGTCTGGCCTCAGGTGTGGATTGATTAATCCCAGGAGTATACCTAGACGTAGTACCTGGCAGATCCCTAACAACCAGCCAATTGAGCACTGGAAGGATTTTCCTGTGACTTCCACAACCGTGGAATTAACAATCTTATCACCATTACAAAATGGAGAAGAATGTATTTTTTAGTGTTTATCGATCCAGGCAACAATGACAAATAGGCAATCTCTGTGGGAGCCATAATACTCAATGTATGAAGTTGATTGTATCGCTCAAAATAGAAGACTAGAAGGACTGAATCTTGGAGCAACTTCACCAGATATGTAATTGTGCTAACAGCGTAATGTATCACCGGCAAAGGGCGAAGACTGTAGGAAAAAATGTATGACGTTTATCTGGGATCCTATACCAGATAGAGAGCGTGTAAATTCTAATCATTTGGACCAATCATCCTGATGGATTACCCTTCCCCATTCAGCCTCACAGTTGCTGTTGAATGGAAGTGTTTCATCTTTTGGCCTTTTCTTCAGGAGAAATCCATATAATAAGGAATACATTACATTATACCATTATGCTTGTAAAGTAATTCTGCGAAAATTGGATTTTCAGCTTTGGGTCGAGGAGCTTCTTGGTGAATTAAAAGCCTTTGATTATGGAGTGACGTACATGATGTTAAAGACAAGTTGTCTTCTGGTATTCTTAGTAAATGCAAGAATACTTATTGCAAATACCAAGGAAGGTTTTTCTTTGAAATGAGATGATGAAAGTTTATTTGCTTAACATTGTCTGTTCTTTTTCCTTCAGTGATGACTATGTTTATTATAAGTGACGCAGTGAATACAGTTGAGATTGTCATATTGGATAGTTCCGTATTATTGACCCTTAATGGCCCTGTTTGTTTAATCATGTGAATATTGACTTGAGGGTGTTATCTAGTGAAAGGGTGAACTTATGTTTGGGGATGGCAACATCCAGGTGACCATAACTATATGGGTAAGAACTCCACTTATTATTTCTAATAGCTTGTGTCTTGATGTTACACTTAGCATTTTGTATTTTTGCACGTTTCTTATTCATAAACACGTTGTCCATGGCTACTTATGAATTCAATATTGACCTGATAAAAATTTGTCCCCTGGCTCCAACTATATTTCTAGTGTGACTCTACTTTTTTTAAATATATTATAAAGGTGAATTGTTTTATGTATCTTAGCTCCTATAAACTCTTTTCTTGTATATAGGTTTTGTATATTAGGAGATTGTATACACAACAATTCCCTAATTCACTTCTCTTTTCTGTATTACTCACTTTATGAGCAACAATAATATGATAATATAGCAACAAAGACATTAAGAAATAAAACATTCTGTGTAAATGGTCTAGTTAAAGAGGACCTGTCACTAGGTCATATATGTTGAACTTGTTAACTGACCTGAATAGTGCTGTCTCCCTGATTCCAGCACTGTTTTTTTTTGTTTTTTTTGCGGGATCCCCTAGTTCTAAAGACATGGCCCACTGTTGTGTTGGTTCCCTATATGTTAATTTACCGTAGTTAGCCAAAAGGGTGGAGCTAGCTTCGCTGCCGCTTATGCAAACCAATCAGCGCACGGCAACTTGAGGGTAGTTCACGCACTGTTGGTTAAGAAGGAGCTAACACAACAGTGGGCCATATCTCTGGAATGGGGGGTCCAGGAAAAAAAGAAAAACAGCGCTGGATTTAGGGAGACATCGCTATTCAGGTCAGTAAACCAGTTAAACTTATATGACCTAGTGATGGGTCCTTTTTAACAAAATAATTAGCAGAATGTAGGCTATTGTAAAAAAAGCAGCAGGGCTGGCCTTAGTTTGGTTGGTGCACTTTACAGTACCCCTTTCCTTTATGGGGTATTATATAGTGCCTAAATAACACTGGCCAATCAATAAACTAGGTCATGTAACTGTGTATTGTGCAGCTACATTTCCATAGGTTTGGACACCATGTGTGGGACTGAGGGTGAAAGCTCTAGCCCATCAGAGCTAGAGGCGATTTAGTAGTTTTCTTTGCCACTGTTCTGCTAGTAAAGTGATTGATTCCAATAATAGTAGTATATTAGGGACTTTCCAAAACTTATTCAGTATGCTCAGGATGTGAACATTAGTACTCAGGTATTTATTGTAGCTAATGGGCAAGATGTGCATGTTGCAAAGAATACCTGGCAAATCTGAGGAAACATTTGTGATTTGGCATGAAAATTTTTATTATGATATTTGAAACAAACCATTTCATTAAGAATGACACAATTTAATATCAATGGTTATCTAGATACGTATCTCCATAACCCCCCTACTAAGTAGTCATGTAGAACAGGTTGGCTATATGTTATTCCTTCTTTGATTTTGTGACTTATAAGGCCTCATGCAACTATGAATGCTGCGTAACCTAACATTGTGTGGTGTCAAACGAAGAAAGTTTGTACCCAGGCAATTTCCTTTTCCCCAGATTCCATATGAATGTCAGTATAAAAACTTCTCTGTGGCTTGGTAATCGTATAATGAATCCATAAAAAACACAGACGTCATATATATAATATATGTAATATGGTCATGTGTATGGGACCTAAAGGTCCATAAAAATTGCACAATAAATGACACATTATTAGCAGTTGTGTGGGATTTACAACACGCAAGTCGCAGAAATAAATCACTAGAAATAGTGATGACTGTATTCTCACATATGTGAGGAAATAACAAGCTAACGTTACATTCAGCAGTTTTTTCCAATTGCATACTTCAGTCTTAAAATAATGGTGATGAACTAAGAAGGTAATGATGAGATACATCTCAACACTTTCACCAACACGGAAATGTTTGTTAAATATGCAAATCTAGCAACCCCTGAGAAACTTAACAGGTAAGGACGAGGTATGATCTTTCATGTGATCTTTCACATGATATGTGCAGATGGTACGTAACGTTTGTTACAGTGACTGTAACTTATTAATGTGTATGTAAATATAAGCATGATGACATATAATGACTGCAAGCTGATGTTACATGATCAAAATCTCCCACATGACCACTGGCTGAATGTTTGGTCTCCTGCATGGATTCCTTTACAGAACACATCTATGGATAAGTAATGTGTACAAAGATCCCTATACATAAATCACACATTAGCTATATTCTCACACACAATGCACTAAGAAGTACACAGTGTAGCGTCCATGGCCACGGGCCGCCAGGTTTAATCACCTCCCGAAGCCCGCAGCCATGGATCCATGCGCACCTGTAAAAACAATAATCATCATCAACCACATGATTTCCTGGTCTATAAGAAGGCCCCAGCCCTTCTGATCCTTGCCTGAGCGTTGTTAGTAATTCCTTAGTGTTTCCCGTTCCAGTTGTTACACGTGCCCTGTTACCTGTTCCTGTATCCCGTGCTGAATTCTTGTTCCTGTGCCTACTAGTTGGAGTCGTGTCTACTACACCTGTTGTTGCCTTTACAACGTCCTGTGTCATCTGCCTCATCCAGAGGGATTTTCCACGTCTGGTGCACTGCGGCACCTGTTGCAATCCGCCACGTCTGGCGTTACATGCTGCACCCACCTCCATCCGTGCCAGAGCTGCGGCCATTGTCTGGACTATCCAGGTACCTTTGTGCGGGACTTTGTAATTCTGGGGTTCCTCTTGTTTGGCAAGCTGCCTCCCAGCTTCGGCCTTGCGGCCTAGTGGGTCCACAAACCCACATACCGTGACACACAGCACCACTTCTAAACTCAATGAATACCAAATAATGCTACTGTAACTTTCATATAACAAGCAAAGAGGGATGTAATACAAATGGCCATAATCCCATTTCTAGCACAAAGTGACAATGAAAATAATGTAAGAGATTTGTTAAACTCACTAAGTTTAACACTACAAGGAAAATTGGAGCAGTTGCCCAGATAAACCAATCAAATTTCAGCTCTTATTTTTTTTAGAGGCCATCGAAAGCATGATTGGTTGCTGTAATGGCTGGTAGTGCAGTCATCTCGGACACTCGGTATGGCACGGGAATCGGACGCAGATGGTGAAGTCGTCTTGAACACTTTGTTTGGCACGGGCACCGGACAGATGGCAAACTCGACTCGGACACTCGACTTGGCACTGGAACTAAACACAATTACTGGATACGGGAAACGGGATACAGGATACGGGATCCAGAATATAGCTAAGGAACCATTTGCAGGAGGAACATGGGTAGACACAACATTGCTCAAGCAAGGAATGAATGGGCAGAGTTAAATTTTAGAGTTCTTGGTATGCAGGGATAGGTTAAAGGGAGATTTTCCTGGTGCCCGCTCTGGCCCTTTTAGAGTGAGGGCGAGAACGCGCACCCTATGGGCATCTGCAGGTGTGGATAGCAGTGCACGCTGTCACAGCAAGTGGTGTGGACCCACTGGGCCGTACCGCGTAGCAGGATAGCAGCTGGCCAAACAGGTATAATGCAATGTCTATAGTTCTGAAAGGGTACCTGAGGCAATGTAGACAATAGCGGTGGATTCAGGCTAAGATGAGGCTCCGACAGTAGACAGACACCTGACGGGATGCGACACAATAGATGCAGCGGAAGGCACAACACAACTCAAACTCTTTAAGGCACAGAGGCATGGTAGCACGGGATACAGGGTACAGGCAGCAGGAACGGGAAACACTGGGAACTGAAAACACTAGGAGACCATTTGCAAGGACAGACTTAAGGTAACACAACAACGCTCAGTCATAGATCGAGAGGGCAGAGTGCCTTTTATAGTCCAGAAGCATTCTGGGCTAATTGCAGCTATTCAGCAAATGTGCGCGTACTGGCCCTTTAAGGCAGTGCACGCGCGGATGCCCGAGCCCTACAGGAGACAGTGTCCAGACCAGGAAGTGAGTGCCGGCGTCTCCCAGGAGGGAGATGCTGCCGGGAACTCGCTCGTCCATGGCCGTGGCCGTCAGAGGGTAAGTCAGGACGCCGGTCCGCGGCCAGAGACCTTACACGCGCCATCGTCTCTGAGGGAGGAGATGTTGGCAGGTGCTCAATTGGTCATGGCCGCTGGTGAGTATAGGATGCATGTGGTCTGCGACCGTGGCTATTACAGTACCCCCCCCCCCTTACGTCCCTTCTTCTTAAATCCAGAGCGTAGGAGGAACTTTCTGATGTGAGCTGGAGCATCCACATTTTCTTCAGGCTCCCAAGTCCTCTCCTCAGGACCAAACCCTTTCCAGTATACCAAGTAGAAGGTCTTCCCTCCTGCCTTCTTGTAGTCCAGGATCTCTTTTACTTCAAAGACGTCAGAATAACTGCAGGGAGCAGCTGCAGAACCAGGGAGTTTTCTGTATCGTTTCAGGACCACAGGCTTTAGGAGGGACACATGGAACGAGTTGGGAATTTTGAGGGTAGGAGATCGACGAAGCTTATAGGACACAGGGTTAATTTGTTGCAAAACTTCAAAAGGATCGAGGAATCTGGGAGCGAATTTGTGGGAATGAATATTTTTTGAGGACAGCCAGACCTTGACTCTGGGAGGAAACTGAGTGGGAACTTTTCTTTTTCTATCGGCATATCACTTCATGCAATCAACTGCTTGAAGGATCGCAGAATGAGTTTGCTGCCAGATGTGAAGGAAACGTCAGGAAGAAGAACTGGCTGCTCTCACATGAGACACAGCTGGCAATGGAAGAGGAACAGGTGGATGTTGACTGTACACAATGAAGAACGGAGAAGAAGCAGTAGACTCACTTGTATGATTATTGTATGAGAATTCTGTCCATTGCAGAAGCTGTACCCAATTGTCGTGTTGAACTGAAACAAAATGACGAAGGTTATTTCCAAGTACTTGGTTGATCCTTTCAACTTGGTTATTAGACTTAGAGGATAGGCAGATGAAAAGTCCAATTTCACATCTAAATGTTTACATAGGGCTCTCCAGAGTTTAGATGTGAATTGTACACCCTGGTCAGACACAATATGGAGGGTTAGTCTTTGCAGACGAAATATGTGCTGAATAAACAAACTTGCCAGATGAAAGGGAAGGCCAGTTAAAGGGACGAAATGTGCCATCTTGCAGAAGCGGTCCACCACAACACAGACAGTAGTACATCCAGCAGAAGGAGGAAGGTCAGTAATAAAATCCATGGTGATGTGTTCCCAGGAAGCATCTGGAACTGGCAGATGTTGGAGCAGACTATCAGGTTTGGAATGGGAAGAATTGTTTAGGGCACGGTTAGTACAGGACGAAACATAGTCCAAGATATCTTTAGGTAGTGTGGTCCACCAGTAGTGACGGTGCAATAAAGTCCTGAGTCTTATGGACACCAAAGTGCCCAGCCAGCTTGGAATTATGTCCCCAGCAGAGAATTATTTTCCTGTCAGGAGGACGGAGAATTTTTTTTCCAGGAGGAATGTTTTTGGTCTGTTGTGGGTTAACAGCAATAATCCTAGAAGGATCAATAATATGATGAGGACTTTCTTCAGAGTCGTCAATCTCAAACGGCTGGGACAGGGCGTTGGCCTTAATGTTTTTGTCTGCAGGAGTCAAAATCTGGTGAAGAACAGTGACCATCTAGCTTGACAAGGTTTCTCTACTCTTCTAAGGGCAACTTGACAATGAGTAATTCTCGGTCCCCAATGGAATAGTTGCGATCTGCAGGAGAGAAGAGTTGGGAGAAAAATCCACAGGATACTGCCTTGCCCTTCGAATTCTTTTGAAAAAGGAGTGTTCCAGCTCCAATGGAAGAAGCGTCAACCTCAAATGAAAACGGCCAAGTCACATCAGGAGGATGAAGAACGGAAGCAGAAGTAAAGGCGCTCTTATGGTTGGAGAATGCCAACTCTGCCTCAGGGGTACAGTCCTTAGCGTTCACTCTCTTCTTGGTAAGAGCTGAGATGGGAGCAGTAAGAGACGAGAAATTTTGGTTGAACTGACGATAGAAATTTGCGAATCCTAGAAATCTCTGTATGGCTCGGAGACCTTGAGGATGTGGCCACTCCAAGATGGACTCCACTTTCCCCGGATCCATCTGAAGTCCATGATCAGAGATAATATAGCCTAGGAAGGGCAAGGATTTTTTTCAAATACACACTTCTCAAGTTTAGGATATAAGTTGTTCCCCCTAACCGCAACAGGACTTGGCGGACATGCTTCCAGTGAGTCGTCAGATCTGGTGAGTAGATCAAGATGTCGTCCAGATAAACCACCACACAGACATACAGAATATCACGGATGATGTCTTTCACAAATTCCTGAAACACCGCTAGAGCGTTACACAGTCCAAAGGGCATTATGAGATACTCGTAGTGACCGTCTTGGGTGTTCAATGCGGTTTACCATTCGTCACCCTTTTGGATACGGATTAAAGTTATAAGTCCCGCGTAGATACAGCTGTGTGAAAATCTTGGCCCCATGAATCCTGTCAAAGAGCTCAGAGATAAGCAGCAAGGGTTACTTGTTTTTGACTGTGATTTGGTTTAAACCACAGTAATCAATGCACGGTCGGAGTGATCCATCCATCTTCTCCACGAAGAAGAATCCGGCTCCGGCTGGTGAAGTAGACTTCCTGATGAACCCCCTCTCCAGGTTCTCCTTGACATAATCCGACATGGCCCGGGTTTCAGGCAAGGAGAGAGGATAAACCTGTCCACAGGAAGGTGAAGCCTCTGGGAGCAAATCAATAGGAACAGTCGTAGGAACGATAAGGAGTAAGGACCTCTGCCTCCTTGCTAAAGACATCTGTGTAACTAGCATACTGTGGAGGTAGTCCATAGAGTGACTGAGGCATTGGGGAAAGAACAGAACTAACCTGAGGCAAGCAGCGGTGAATACATTGGGGGCCCCATTGGAGGACCTCTCCGGATTTCCAGTCAAGGAAAGGAGCATGTTGGCAAAGCCATGGCAATCCCAGCAGGATGGGGTATATAGCTTTAGACAGGACAAAAAAAATCTATCATTTCCGAGTGGAGGACTCCTACTTGTAGCCTAAGAGGTTTGGTGATAGAAAGGAATGGATCTGGCAGAGGTTGTCCATTCACTGAAGCGACTGTCAGAGGTTTCTCCAGAGGAACTGTGGCCAAGTGGAGATGGTCTACTAAGTCCTGCTGAATAAAATTTGCAGCCACTCCAGAATCCAAATAAGTGGGGATAGAGTGCGATTCTTCACCCGAGACAGTCACAGGAATAGATCATTTGGGAGAGAGTTTGGCAGTTGGCGTCGATCCACCTAGGGTTGTCTCTCCAATCAGCCCTAGGTACTGGAGTTTCCTGGCTTCTGTGGACATTGACATATACGAAATGACCCTTGTGGCCACATTACAGACACAACCCTTTTGTTTTTCTACTTTTAACTACAATCCTGTAGAGCGTCTATGCTGTCGCTCCTGGTCGAACAATCTGAGTCTGTCCACCTGCATGGGCTGCTCAGGAGGAACAACTGGAGGAGACAGTAGGGGGTCTCTGGAACCTGGGGGCCAATTTATAGGACTTCCTGAGCATGTTCCTGGATCCTCATGTCGATCCGAGTTGCCAACAGAATAAGGGCATCTAAGGTGGGTGGCAGGTCACGAGCTGTCAGCTCATCCATAATTTGATGGAGTATTCTCCTACCGTCGATTCCTCTTGACGGAGAGTCAGAAGAGAGGCAGCTGCAGAAGACGTCCGGCCCGGTTATTCAAATACAGAACAAAAAGTCTCTAGAAACAACCGTAGGTTTGCTGACTCCGGTCCCTCACGCTCCCAAATAGGGTTTGCCCATGCCAGGGCTTTGCCAGAGAGGAGGGAGACAATAAAAGCGACATTGGTCACATCAGAGGGGAAAAGAGGATGATGTAGTTTAAAGTGGATCTGACATTGATTAATGAAGCCTCTACAGGTTATTGCATCTCCATCGTAGCAAGGTGGTAGAGGCAATGAAATTCAGAGTCCAGAACTGGTAGTAGGGATAGCAGGTGGTGGAGTAGCGGAAGCAGCCACCAAAGGCACAAATTGAAGATCCAAACGGGTAATAACTGTAGGAGCTGATCCTGATGTGCCCTGAGGTCATGCATGTCCACTTGCATCAACTAGACCGCTGTCTTGGGTTGACCAGCGGAATCCATGGCTTGAGCAAACTGTAACAACTTGCAGGTATGTGGACCCACTGCGCCACTCTGCTGTAATGGAGCAGCTGCTAATCAACAGTGTCTGAGAGAGTCAGTAATGCAAAAGTACTTGGAAGGTCAGAAGTGGGTAAATGCCAGACAGTCAGGGGGAAGCGGCCTGTGCAGGATGATGATGTGAGGCTAGGTCTCCGGACTGGAGTAGTGCAGTCGTCTTGGACACTGAACCTGGCTAGGACACCAGACTGGAGTAGTGCAGTCGTCTCGGACGCTGGACTTGGCTAGGACACAGGACTGGAGTAGAGAAGTAATCTCGGATACTGGACTTAGCTAGGACACCGGACTGGAGTTGTGCAGTTGTCTCGGACACTGGACCAAGCTAGAACACCGGACTGGAGTAGTACAGTCGTCTCGGACACTAGAATTGGTTAGGACGCCGGACTGGAGTTGTGCAGTCGTCTCGGACACTGGACCTGGCTAGGACACTGTACTGGAGTAGTGCAGTCGTCTTGGACACTGGACTTGGCTCGGACACTGCACTGGCGATGTGAAGTTCTCTGGGACACTCGATATTTCATGTGCACCGGACACAGATGGTGAAGTTGTATCGGACACTCGGTATGGCACGGGAGCCGGACACAGATGGTAAACTCGACACGGACACTCGACTTGGCACTGGGACTAAACACAGTTACTGGTTATGGGAAATGGGATACAGGATATGGGATACGGGATACAGGATACGGGATACGGGATACAGGATACAGCTAAGGAACCATTTGCAGGACAAACATGGGTAGACACTACATTGCTCAGGCAAGGAATGAATGGGCAGTGTTCCTTTTATAGTTCTTGGTATGCTGGGATAGGTTGGGGGAGATTTTCCTGGTGCGCACCCTATGGGCATCAGCGGGAGTGGATAGCAGTGCACGCAGGCGTCTCTGAGGGAGGAGATGCTGGCAGGAGCTCAATGGTCTGCGGTCGCGGCCGCTGTAAGCATAGGATGCCGGCGGTCTGCGACCGCGACCATTAGGCTGGGTTCACACGACCTATTTTCAGACGTAAACGAGGCGTATTATGCCTCGTTTTACGTCTGAAAATAGGGCTACAATACGTCGGCAGACATCTGCCCATTCATTTGAATGGGTTTGCCGACGTACTGTGCAGACGACCTGTCATTTACGCGTCGTCGTTTGACAGCTGTCAAACGACGACGCGTAAAAATACAGCCTCGTCAAAAGAAGTGCAGGACACTTCTTTGGACGTTTTTGGAGCCGTTTTCTCATAGACTCCAATGAAAACAGCTCCAAAAACGTACGTAAAAAACGCAGCGAAAACGCAGCGAAAACCGTGAGTTGCTCAAAAAACGTCTGAAAATCAGGGTCTGTTTTCCCTTGAAAACAGCTCCGTATTTTCAGACGTTTTTGGTCACTACGTGTGCACATACCCTAAAAGTTCAACTTCAGATGCAGAATCCGTATCTGAGCATAGCATCTGATAGGCTTCCTCAACGCTGTATCTTCTGGCAGCCATAATGATAATACAGTCTAAACAGCAAATAATAAATGGAACTAGCGGTTTAAATTTTTTTTTCTGTATTTTCAGACGTTTTTGGTCACTACGTGTGCACATACCCTTACAGTTGCAATGTGTAATTGCTTCACTTTTTCTATGCACAAGTTTAAATAAATGTATCCAATTATCTTCTGCATTTAAACTATAAAATATTTACATAGTTACATAGTTAGTACAGTTCAACCAAGAGATTGGAGAAAGGGAAGGAACATGGGTAAATTTCAGAACTTTGTTTTGTACCTTTTGATCCAGGGGAAGGTTACATAAAATAAATAATTAACTAGCCATAAGGTATGAACCAATCTGCCCTAAAAAGAAAAAAATTCCCTCCTGATCCCAAGAGGCGATCCGACTGGATCAACATTATAACAAGGGCTGAACTAAAATAGCACTAGAAATGCGCTTACTGTTACCCGAGTTTGTTAAAAGGAATAGGTTAGTTTTACATCGGATGGACACGCTCTGTAATTTACTATTAGGGTATGTGCACATGATCTCTTTTCAGATGTAATGGAGGCGTAAACCGCGTTGAATTACGCCTGAAAAGACGGCTCCAATACGTCGGCAAACATCTGCCCATTGCTTGCAATGGGTCTTACGATGTTCTGTGCAGACGAGCTGTCATTTTACACGTCGCTGTCAAAAGACGGCACGTAAAATTATGGCCGCGTCAAAGAAGTGTAGGACACTTCTTGGGACGTAATTGGAGCCGTTTTTCATTGACTCCAATGAAGAACAGCTCCAATTACGTCCGTAAAAGACGCCGCAAAAAACGCGTGCACTTGTAAAAACGTCTGAAATTCAGGAGCTGTTTTCTCCTGAAAACAGCTCCGTAATTTCAGACGTATTTGGCGTTGTCGTGTGAACATACCCTAACTATGTAAGATTGCATTTATTAGTTACCAGCACAGGAGTTTTTTAAGTAAATATAGGCTGTGTTCCTGTAACCAGTGCATTTAGTGCACTGAGGCTACAAGACAGAGCCTGAAGCAACATAACTGGGGAAAAACAAGTTTCCAGGAATTGTTCTGCTCAGTGTAATTCTTACATCCAGAGACAAGCAGATACTAATAAACCGTCCATAGTGTGAAGAATAAAGCCTTACAAATAATTGAATGCAGTCCAAAGCATGCAACCTTTGCAAACTATTGTATAGAGAATACACTGATCTATTATACATGTTCATTCCTTTCTAACATGTCTTGTATAGATCATGTCATGCTAAAAAACCATTGTTACAGCCAATGTTGTATTAGTGGCACTGTTTTATTTCACCTTTTCTGTAAAGGTTCATCCCCTGCGGCCAACAGTAGGTACAATTTACAATGCCCATGTAACCGCAGGACTAATCACATACAGGGCCGCCATCAGGAATTTCAGGGCCCCATACAGCAAAATTTTCTGGGCCCCCCTACCGTGGCACCGCCTGTTAACGGTACTCCGTCCAGCACTATATCATGCTACCCAGGGCCGCCATCAGGGAGTTATTAGGGGTACTGATGTGAGGGGCCCGGCCAAACCTAATTGAAAGGGGGGCCCGGCAACTGCCGCGACTTGCCTTTGGTAGAAAAAAACGTTTTTTTCACCAAAAGAATGTCGTGATCTGCGGGGCCCCCCCTCTCGTCATGGGGGCCGTCAAACACTGCCCGCGCGACCGATCGCGCGCACCCGCAAACTCCCACGTGTGCGCACTCGCAAACTCCCGCGCGTGCGCACTCGCGAGCGTCCGCGAGCGCGCACCGGCGACCGCACGCACCGGCGACCGACTGGAACCACGCACCGAATTTTGAGGCAGATTTTGACCTGCCCACACTATCTTGCCGCGTTTTTTGCCCACGGCAATTGAGGACAGCAGACAAAAAATGCCACGAAAAATGCATTTTCTGCCTCCCATTGATTTCGATGGGAGGTCAGAGGCGGAACAGCGGAAAGAAAGGACGTGCTGCTTTTTCTTTTTTCTGGCTCCTATTGATTTCAGATTAAATCAATGGGAGGCAGTTTTGGAAGTTGTTTGGTACTGATTCTTACGCAGTGTCCGAGTCAATATCAAGGCCCAAAAACTCTGTGAACTGGGCCTTATTGTTAGGGCTTATTTAGACGAACGTGTAATACGTCCGTGCAACGCGCCTGATTTTCACGCGCCTTGCACAGACCTATGTTACTCTATGGGGCCGTGCATACTGTCCGTGAGTTTCATGCAGCGTGTGTCCGCTGCGTAAAACTCACGACATGTCCTATATTTGTGCATTGTTCACGCACCCATTGAAGTCAATGGGTGCGTGAAAATCACACCCAGCACTTCCGCAGCAGTATAAACTATGAATGAAAACAGAAAAGCACCACGTGCTACGGAAAGTGAAAGTGACAGCACAGCTTCCGTTTCCGTCACCATTAGCGCAGTCAACTACGCTATTGATTCCGTCCGAAAACCAGCCGGAATGGTGACGAACGGAAACCATTAGCGATGTTTCCGTCACCATTGAGATCAATGGTGACCGAAATGGAAGCTGTGCTGTCACTTTCACTTTCCGTTGCGGGGTTCACCCGTCGGAAACCTCAGACGGAACCCCGGAACGGAAGCGAACGGTGATGTGAACAGGCCCTCACACAAAAGTTTTGTATTGTTTTAAGCTGGTTCACAAAAAAAAGTAATTGGACCAACTGCCTATTTAGAGACAGGCAGCAGCTCCAGGAGCGACATCATAAGGGTAGGAACACACTAGGCGGATATGCTGAGTAAAACTACACAGCTTATCCGCCCCGGTAGCTGCAGGGAATTCCGACAGCAAAACCGCACCAAATAGTGGCGCAGGTTTCGTGAGGCATGTCCGCTGCGGGAATCCTGCAGGGAAAAAAAAAGTTTCGACTTTCCCCGGCCGTAGTTTAGGTGACGCATCTCTCTCTTCTGAACGTAGCCCCGCCTCCTGGGATGACGCTGTAGACCATGTGACCGCTGCAGCAGTCACATGGGATGAAACGTCATGACAGGAGGCCGGGCTGCGCTAAGAATAGAGGATCGCGTTACCAGGACTACGGCCGGGGTATGTCTAAACTTTTTTATCAATTTAAAAAAGTACCTTTTTTTTTCTCATTTGTGATTTCTGCAGCAGAACCGCAGCATTTCCACAACAGAGGAGCAGCGATTCCACAGAATAAATTGACATGCTGCGGCTTAAAAAGCCACACTGCAGGTCAATTTTTTTTGCAGCGTGTGGATAAGATTTGTTCAAATCTCATCCTCTCTGCTGCGACTGTAATACGCTGCGGATTTTCCACAATAAAATGTGTTGCATAAAATCCGCAGTGTTCATGCCTAGTGTATTCCTACCCTAAGGCCGGATTCACACGAGCGTGTGCGTTTTGCGCGCGCAAAAAACGTGGCGTTTTGTGCATGCAAAAGGTCCATAACAGCAGCATATGATGCGCGGTTGCGTGATTTTCGCGCAGCCGCCATCATTATGACACTCTGTTTGTAGCACGTGGTGCTTTTCTGTTTTCACTCATAGTTTATACTGCTGCGGAAGTGCTGGGCGTGATTTTCACGCACCCATTGACTTCAATGGGTGCGTGATGCGCGAACAATGCACAAATATCGGACATGTCGTGAGTTTTACGCAGCGGACACACGCTACATGAAAATCACTGACAGTCTGCACGACCCCATAAGTAACATAGGTCCGTGCGAGGCGCGTGAAAATCACGCACGTTGCACGGATGTATTACACGTTCGTCTGAATAAGCCCTAACAATAAGGCCCAGTTCACAGAGTTTTTGGGCCTTGATATTGACTCGGACACTGCGTCAGAATCAGCACCAAACAACTTCCAAAACCGCCTCCCATTGATTTAATCTGAAATCAATGGGAGCCAGTCGCGGAAAAAAGAAAAAGCAGCACGTCCTTTCTTGACGCTGTTCCGCCTCTGACCTCCCATGGAAATCAATGGGAGGCAGAAAATGCATTTTTCGCTGCGTTTTTTGTCTGCTGTCCTCAATCGCCGGGGGCAAAAAACGCAGCCAAAAAACGCGGCAAGATAGTGTGGGCAGGTCAAAATCTGCCTCAAAATTCTGTAAGGAATTAAACAGCACTTTGAAACACTTTACTCACTGTGTCAGAAGAGCTGCTGCTCCCACTCCAGTCCTCGTCAGGCGATGTCTTCCAGGCGATGTTTTTGGTCCAGACGTGCAGTCCATCGCCTCCAGCCAGGCTCCAGGTAAGTTCTGTCCATGTGTGTCCGCGGCTGCGTGTGCTTCGTTCGGGGGTTGCGCGTGTGCAGTCGCTGCTGCGAACGCCCGGGCTGTCTCGAGTGCAGGCGTTCGTGGGTGCGCGCTCGCGAACGCTCGCGAGTGCGCACGCGCGGGAGTTTCCTTGTGTGCGCGATCGGTCGCGCGGGCGGGCGGTTCGACGGCCCCCATGACGAGAGGGGGGCCAGCAGCTCACAACATTCTGTGGTGAAAAAAACGGGCCCCTTTTGCAGGGGCCCGTTTTTTTCTACCAAAGGCAAGTCGCGGCAGTTGCCGGGCCCCCCTTTCAATTAGGTTTGGCCGGGCCCCTCACACCAGTACCCCTAATACCCCCCTGATGGCGGCCCTGATCACATATACAATGTGGTGTCGATACTGCACCAAAATATCTTTGCATTACCATCCATGAAGGGTTATGTTCACACTTGCTTTGTAGCTTCCGTTTATATTACTTTGCCGTTCATCTGTTCATCGTTCATCAGATAACACGAGCTCCTAACATACCTCATTTGACTTACAATAGCGTTTGCCAGGTTACGGTGTGGTGTCCGTAATTTTGACATTAAAAAATAGCAATGTATGAAGTTATATTTTTCACATAAAATTTTACAGAATCTGCAACAGAGCCTCTGAAGCAGATGTGAACATATGCCTACTCTGAATTTCACTGTCACTCCATTAAAGCTCTTTTTAACTCACAAACAACGTTCACATGTATCAATACCTATACCAGACTGTGAAGACTACTAGTATATCCAGAAAATGAAACACACATAGCACAAGTCATGTACCATGACAATATAAAATAAACTTTATTGAAATATACATAACACATTGGCCATCAAAATATAAAAACAATATAGCACACAGTTAAAAAGGAGAGTATGGAGGAGCTGCGTGAATAATCCAATATATATGCTACCATACTATAAACATCCTGTGATGTGGTAACAAATGCAGATATCTATAGAAAAGATAATCATATAGATCAAGTATTTGGACAACAGAAGCACATAAATATATTTAGCACCTGACAGAAGAGCACACAATTGTGCATGCATATAAAAGTATACAGCTAGAGCTCCAAGTTGCACCCAAAACAAAGACCATGCTTTATAAATAAAGGATATTGCACAAACCCATGGACTGCATGATAGGAAGCACGCAGGAACACTCCACACTGACCGCCCCCGACGCACGTTTCGCCGTCAGCTTTCTCAAGGGGTACTTATGTAATAGGTTTACTAGGAGGCAGCATGTTTATGCAGGCACTAGCTTACAAATCTATCCATGACGCTGTACCATCATATTTCGTGTCTAATCCCCATCTACCAACCCAATTATGGTTTTGGCTCAGTCAATGACACACGACTCTCATCCTCCCTTATAACACCCTCTTATTTCCATTTTGCAGGACTCCCATGCTTCATCTATTCTGTAAAACTCACTGCCCCGGGCCATCAGATTTGCGCCTAATATTCCCAGTTTTAATTCTTCTGGAGGTTCTCACATATCTTTACTTCAGATACAGGGATCACTCTCCTTTCATCTCATTGTTTGTTCCTTTGTTCTGTTTGTAGTTTTTCTTGTTTGCTGGTTCTACAATTTTAAAGTGCTGCGGAATATGTTGGCGCTATATAAATAAGGATTATTTTTATGATTTTTATTATATTGTGACTACTTCACTGGTTGTTTTTTCATGACGACATTTAATTATGAGGTTATTCTATGTAAACACTAATTACAATTACTTAATAAAAAGCAGACAAACAATTCAGTGAATATCGGTCCTATTACACAGCCCGATATGGGCCGTGAAAACGAGCACCGTTCAATGAGACAGCTCGTTGGTCGGCGCCCATTTGCTCCTTTCACAAGGAGCAATGTTTGGTTATGTCTGAGGTGGAGCGATCCTTACTATGATCACAAGTCCTCATTTCCATCATGTCGGCAGCACATCCTGTTTACACAGGGAGATGTGATGCCGGCAACGATAATATTTCTTGTAGCAATCAGTCGATGAACATTCATCGGCTGATCGTTGTCCTGTTTACACAGGGCAATGATCGGGAACGAGCGTTCATATGAATGCTCGTTTGCCCAATAATTGGCCCATGTGAAAGGGCCTTAGGGTGTATTCACAAAATGCGTTTTTTTGCCGTATGCCCAAAAACTGCCTCGATAAAAAAGAAAACAACGCATTGCTATTTTATCTATATTGTTGTTGTAATGCTTGATGCTTGCCCCAGACTGTTGCAATAGATTATTTGATGATTGCCAATGATACATATCTGAGACAGATGTGAGAACAAACAGAGAACATTAAAATAAATAAGAGTGCGAGTTTTCTTCAACCAGATAAAATACAGTTTATGACAACCTAAAAGCGAACCAAAAAAAGGGACATGACCCTCAAAGAAATAGTATACTGATGATATACAAGAGTACAAAAATCTTTATTAAATATATTACACAACGACATAATACAGGATAAAAGAGGAACCATACACGGAAAAAAGTACAGCAGGGTCAGATGGAACAGACCATGGACAAACAGAGTCAACCATCCAAAGATGACTAAAAACACACACTAAAATAACCCATAGGAAAGAGAGTAAACGTGGGCACTAAATAGCCAAAACCCACATGTAATCAAAATGCTGCCTAACTAGTAAGAAGTGATCTCTAACTAGAATGAAAGAGCTCTATCAGAACATGAAGGCACAAATGGCCAAGAGACTCAAACTAACCGTGTTTACGTGTATGACGGATGACCAATCAGTGACCAGTCAGCATCATACACTCCTCTCCATTTATTTACACAGCAGCGATGTGCAGCCACATAAACAGACATTAACGTTAATCAAGTGTCCTGATAATGAATACACATGAAATCCAGCCTGGACGTCATGTGTATTCACAATCCTGACAATTCTGAATCTTTTCTGTGAGATTTGCAGCAAGGGAAACAAAATCTCGTTTACCTCGTAATCTCGCGAGATTACGCGTGGCTTGCTAGAAATCTCAAAGAAAAGAGTCAGAAGTGTATGATGCTGACTGGTCACTGATTGGTCAACGTCATACACGTAAACACGCCCAGTTAAAAACACAATACACGCCCAGTTGGACATAACGGAAAAAAAACGCCCAGTTGTCCATTTCAAAGCTCATTTGCATATATATAAAATAGCTCATAACTTGGCCAAAAATGAATGTTTTTAAAAAAATAAATAAAACGTTACTGTTATCTACATTGCAGCACCGATCACATGCAATAGGAGATAGGGATTTGAGAATCTGGTGATAGAGCCTCTTTAAACATAGAAATTTGCACCTAAAGATGACCTGTAAGGTCAGGGTGAGATTTTTTGTAGTACTACTGATTGATTTTAACTTTTGAGTGACAGCTGCAGTCCAAGATTTCATGCAACTCATCGCATTAATTTGGACTTCAGCTGTTAAGATTAATCAGTAGCATTAGAAAAAGTCGAGGTGTAGCCCTGGCCTTAAGGCCTTATTCACACGAGCTTATTTCACGTCTGTGTTATGCGCGTTAAAACAACGGATGTCACACGGACCTATGCAATTCAATGTGGTCATTCAGACGTTCAGTGTTTTTCACGCAGTGTGTGTCCGCTGCTTGAAACTTAGTGCATGTCCTATTCTTGTGCGTTTTTTGAGCATCACGCACCCATTGAAGTCAATGGTTACGTGAAAATCACGTCATCCGTGTGCTGTCCGTGATTCACACAACAGTTGCTGAAGAAATGATGAGAAATAGAAAAACACCTCCTTCAGTTTTTTTTGCTGACGTAAAAAATGTGTGACAAACGGATGACATACGCAAGTAAAAAACGGAGATGCGCACCATACACGGTTTTCACACGGAACTGCAACGCAAGAAAAATGTTGCATTTTTTACACGCGCAAACCGGACACATTCGTGTGAATAAAGCCTAAGGGGAACCTGTCATCGGCATTTCACCTATTGAACTCTACTCACTCCTCGCTGGCCGCTGCTATCAAAAGTTCATTGTCATTATCCCCTCTCCTAAACTCCTCCTCCAACAATAAATAACGGTCTGCAAACATTTCTCGCCTTTTATGGTAATAATCTGCCAGTCTCATTCGTTCCTCTTCATATGCCAGGCAACCGTCGAAATTTGGCCCGCCCTGAATTCCGAAATCTCATCCGAGATAGTGCGCATGCGCTCATCATGTATGGTCCGACACCTGTCCCTGCTTCGTCCAGGCCTCAAATTTAGTTCCTGCGCATGCGCCTCTGTGGTGGGCCATTGTGCGCATGCATCAGAAAAGGACATAGATGAAAAACGTGGTATTTCGTGTGTGCTGGGGGATGCGAATCAAAAGTAAGGAGGCGAAGTTCACTCGGAAAGGCTTGAGGGATGAAGATATGGCTCTTTTCAAACAAAGATATGACTCTTTTATTCTCATTAGCATACGGCACAGGAACACTAAGGCCTCAATCACACTTCCGTTGGCCATCGTACGGCCGCTAAAGAAGGATCCATGAAACACAGACCGCAAACAGATGGCTTCCGTGTGCAGTCTATTATTTCAACGGACCAAATGAATGAAATGGCCGAGACTGTTCCGTCAAAAACGGACAGGAGTAGGACCTGTCCTATTTTTGTCGGAGCAGCCACACGGTTCCGTTAAAACAATGAAAGTGTGCATGGCTCCATAGAAATGAATGTGTCAGCGTGCTATCCGTTAAATAAACGGATAGTACACTAAAGAAAATAACTAAAGTGGACATGAAAATTTTTATACGTTACATAAAAATGATTATTTACCCACTACCACCAGGTATTGCTGGTTTAATAGGTGAAATGCTGGTGACCGATTCTGTGAAATTTCTGTGAAGAAAATACACATTATCATCATCACAAAACCCATCAGAAAGGTTGAAAACGACAAAGTTCTAATATGCACACATACTGTATCAGGCAATATGGGTCTCTTATATAAGAATTGCTTCAGACAAAAAGTTGTTTTGTTGCCCGCAGACACATAAGGGGAATTTATTAACTTTTCCACGCAAGTTTTTGTGCTAGAAAAAACAATTGTGACTTTTGACGCATTTACGTCACCCACAGCAATTTTTTGAAAATTGGATGGGGCTTAAAAAGGGGATGTGTCTTTTTATGGTCTGACAAATTTACGCCAGAAACTATCGGAAATTATAACGGCGATCTACACCAGCTATGAGCTGTTGTAGAAGGCGTAGATTTCCATTTCAGACACCCGGACAGCCAGAGATACACCTCATTAAATGAAAGGCTGGCACCTCTTAATAAATTAGGTGCAGGGACGTAGCTAAAGGCTCATTGGCTCCGGTGCAAAAGCCCTTCTTGGGCCCCCCAAAACTTCTCATGGCTGACGACCCGCAGCTTTAAGCTGCATCGCTGGGTCATAGGGGCGTAACAAGGAAAGAATGGGCCCCATAGCAAACTCTAGACTGGGCCCCCCCCAGTTGCTACACGCAGCCCCCCTTATAGTGCCCCCTGTATATTGTGCCATACAGCCCCCTGTATACAGCCCCGTCTGTAGATAGTGTCACACCCCACATGTAGAAAGCGCCCCTACCTCCCCTTGTAGATAGTGCCATACAGCCCCCTGTAGATATCACCATAAAGCCCCCCCTGTATATAGCGCCATATAGATCCCCCTGTATATAGTGCCACACAGCCCCCTCCCTTGTATATAGTACCACCTCCCCTTAGTAGATAGTGCCATGCACAGATCCCCGTAGTTTGCACCACATACAGCCCCCTGTAGAAAGAGCCACAGCCCTCCCCTTGTAAATAGTGCCATACAGCCCCCCTAGTAGATAGTGCCACACAGCCCCCACTTAGTAGTGCCACACAGCGCCTTGTATATAGTGCCACACAGCTCCCCCATGTGTATAGTGCCACAAAGCTCCCCCTTGTGTATAGTGCCACACAACCTCCCCTTGTATATAATGCTCCACATCCCCACAAATCGACCCCCTGTATATAGAGCCCCCACTGAAGATAATGGCACTTACAGTTTTAGTAGAAAGAAAAAAAAGTTTAAATACTCATCCTGATCCCGTTCCCATACCGTCCGGTGGCAATGCAGATCTGCTTTCTTATGAGCAGGTCTGCTGGAGCTGAACGACGCAAGCGGCACATCGTTGAAAGTCGCTGATTGTCAGGGCAGAACGACTTGACTCGTCAATCAGAACCTTCCAACCATGGAAGTGATCGCGCCGCTAGCGTCAATAAAAGACGTTGAGTGGCGGGTCATCTCATTTTGCCCCGCCAATCAGCGTAATTGTAATGCGCTGAATGGTCGGGCACGGAACGAGCTCGGCCAATCAGCACTAATGCATGTATTTGTACCTGTGTGCTTTAGACGCAGGTACAATTACTGCAAGAGGGGGTGGCTGTCGGTAGTACCGGGGCCCCCTAGCGATGCCACCGAGCATGCGAGGGCCCATGCCGCCCAGCCCATAAATGTTAGAGGCTCGGTGGCGCAGGCCCCATAGTAGCGTCGCTACCGCTGTAGCAGCTGTAATGGCTGCTAGCAGTGCCACCAGGGGGGGCGTGTCGGCGGGCAGCACAGGCCCCCTCATGCCGCGGGCCCCATAGCAGCTGCTACCACTGCTACATTGGTAGTTACGCCACTGCCGGTTCTCCTAAGTGATCCAACATTGCAGCACTAGCAGCCAGGGACGTCTTAAAACATCAGGCACAATAGCCCCAAAACATATGCCCCCTTCAAAAAAATGTGTGTATGTATATATATATATATATATATATATTTATATATATATAGCTGCTTATCTATAGCACTACGACCCTATAGCTATGTATAGGATTAGATACATTGGCTCAGCAGACAGTATCGCATATGGTAGGCTTAGATATAGGGCCCAGCTTGATGACATTGCGGCTCCAGCCTTGGACGGAGGAAAGGTAAGTATAATAATTGCTTTGCTTTTTATGTGTTACAAATTATTTGTGTGTTTGCGGATGTTGGTCTACTTCGGATTCGATGACAGCGTTTGTTTTTTTTCATTCTCAATAAAATGGTTATGAGGGTTTTGTGGGGTTTTTTATTTCAATAAAATATTTTTTCTATGTTTTAAACTTGATTACTACCGCCTTAGTAATGGCCGAATGACAGCGTCCATTACTAAGGTGGGGCTTAATGTTGGCCGGGGTAGAGGCTAACACTAACCCCTATTATAAGCCGTTACCCACCGCCACCAGGGCTGCCGGAAAGTGCTGGGTACGATCCAGTACCCAACCATCTGTAGTGATGGTCGTGTACTGGGGTGGCGGCAGGCTGGTATTATTAGGCTAGGAAAGGCCAGAAACAGTGGCTCTTCCCACCCTGGTAATGCTAGCCTGCTGCTGCTATGTTGTATCTGGCTGGTTATGAAAAATGTGGGAACCCCACATCGTTTTTTCCAAATATTTATAAAAAAAAAAAAATGATGTGGGATCCCCTCCTATTTTTACTAACCAGCCAGATATAACACAGTAGCACCCTAGCATTACCAGGGTGGGAAGGGCTTGGGTTTTCCCGGCCTCTTAATACGAGCCCAGATAGTCGGGTACTGGATCTTACCCAGCTCTTCCCGGCACCCCTGGTGGCGGTGGGTACTGGGGTAATATTGGAGGCCTCTGCACCAGCTAACACTAAACCCTGCCTTAGTATTGGATGTTGTCAATCAGCCAGCGGCCATTACTAAGGAGGTAGTAATAAAGTTTAAAAAAAATACAGACATAGAAAAAATATTTTATTGAAATAAAAAAAAAACACTCAACCGTCGTTAACCATTTTATTGATAATGAAAAAAGCCGTCATTGAAGTAGTCCTCAAATCCGAAGTAGCCCAACATCCGAACCTGTAAAAAAATACAAACACAAAAAAAAACACATTAGTAACACATGTGGTAGGCTTAGATACAGGGCCCATGTATGATACAAGGTAGGCTTAGATACAGAGCACATCAGAGAGGATCACACATGGGTCATGTATCTAAGCTTGCCATCTGGTCATGACAAGATGCTTAAATACAGGGCCCCAGCAGACAGTAATCTTATACAGTATAAGATTACTGTCTGCTGGGGCCCTGTATCTAAGCCTACAATGTGGTAGGCTTAGATACAGGGCCCATTAGACAGGATCACACTGCTCCCACACGCCGCGATTCAGTGTGAGCAAGTGACCGGAATGAAGGAGGAGCAGCGCTCTGACCCCAACCCATCAGGTATTGAGGTGCTATCCTGAGGATACGCCATAAATTTTTAGGGACTGGACAACCCGGGCCCCAGCAGATTACTTAACCTCCTCTTCGGCTCCGGCCACAGCGGAGGTCTCCTGACTCCATCAAGCGTTTTGACGTCATGACGCGAAGATGCTGCGGAATAGGAGGGTAGGTATACTGTCAGTTACTTTAATAACAGGGGTCCGTGTAGTTTATTACATAGGCCCCAGTTACTATAGTATATTTTTTGAGATGTGGTGCAGGGGGCCGCAGGCCCCCTGGCTTCGGAGTTTGGTCCCAATTGCGACCGCTGCGACCTCTATAGTTACGCCACTGATTAGGTGCATCTTACTCCAGCTATCTTTATATTAAGACTGGTGTATGAAATGTAGTCCATGTTACATTTTTGCAGTGCAGTTTTAGAAAGGAGTATTGGGATTGGTTGCCAACAAGAACAAGACCATTTGGAAAGTAAGGACTATGTCTATCAGTGGCACTTTTATAGTCATGTTTCTGTGCCACTGCCTTGGGGTGGTGTCAGTATTATTTTTCAGCTGCACCAAATTAAATAATTTCCCGTAGAATAAGGCTGGATTCACACGAGCACATTACGTCCGTAATGGACGGAACGTATTTCGGCCGCAAGTCCCGGACCGAACACACTGCAGGGAGCCGGGCTCCTAGCATCATAGTTATGTACGACACTAGGAGTGTCATGTTTTCAGTACGGGACAGTGGTTCCACGGAGAGGCAGGGACTCCATCTCGCGGGAAAAAGAAGCGACATGCCCTATCTTCGGGCGTTTACGTCTCTGACCTTCCATTGACATTAATGGGAGGAGGAGAAAGCGTATTTCGCTGCGTTTTTTGCCCGCGGTGCTCATTGGCCACGGGCGGAAAATGCTGCGGAAATCGGCGTGCAGACAGCGGAAAATCTGCTTTAAAATTACAAACTGAATTTTGAGGCAGATTTTTTGCCTACAAAAAACTCTGTGTGAACCCAACCTTAGGCTGGGTTCACACAGAGTTTTTTTGCAGGCGGTTATTCTGCCTCAAAATTCCGTTTGGAGGTTTGAGGCAGATTTTCCTCTCCCTGCACGCCGATTTTCTTTGCGTTTTTCGCCCGCGGCCATTGAGCGCCGCGGGTATAAAACTCAGCGAAATACGCTTTCTCTGCCTCCCATTGATGTCAATGGGAGGTCAGAGGCGTAAATGCCCGAAGATAGGGCATGTCCCTTCTTTCTCCCGCGATACGGTTTTACCGCTCGCGGGAAAAAGACGCTTCCGCCTTCCATTGAAATCAATGGGAGGCATTTTCAGGCCGTTTTTGACAAGTGTTGCGGCGCGGTTTCCGCGTCAAATAACTTGTCAAAAAACTCTGTGTGAACCCAGCCTTAAGGGAATGCGTTGTAAATTGAATTTTAGTTTCAATAAATATATTTAAGTATATAGACAATACACAATGTTTTGTTTCATTTTTTTTTTCAAATGTTGTAGCTAATTGTTGTTGATTTATAAAACCTTCCCCTGGGGGCTGCCATATTGGAGACACACACTCCCTTCCTGTATTTTCTGTAAAGACACTACAGCAGGGTGTGTGCTTTATGGCAGCTAAAATTAAACGGGTTGTCTGGTTTCAGCAAATTAATGTTATTTTTATGTATAATTACAAGTTATACAATTTTCAACTTTTTATATTACTTCCTCAATATTTTCAAGATTTTTGCTGGTTGAGTAGGACTTTGAATTCAGTTGGAATTGGAAGTATATTGGAAAATTGTATAAAACACCACCAAAACGTTTTTAAAATATATATTAATAAGATTTAAATAATATGTAATTTTCTCACGATTCATTCCCTTGACATGCTGCGGAATGTAGCATCCATATTTTTTTTACTAATTGAAACCAGACAGTGAAGCATTCTTTATTTTCTAATCTGTTTTTATTTTTTGATTGTAGATTTTTTATTCTATATTCTGTACAAGATCATGGGGGCAGCCATCTTGCCTGAGCATTTAGAGATATGCTTTATAGCAGCCACATTGACCATTGAAAGCAATAGTCTGGAGCTAGCCTATTGAATTCTATGGGACCGTTTTCTCTCCCATGTAGAGGTTATTGTGCAGGAAATGATAGGAGGGGGAGCCGTGTCCATCACCTATTGGCAGTGGTGGATCCTGTGTATCTATATAGAAGTATTACCAATCATTGTAATCCTGCATGTGATTATAATAAGATGATTGCTGAGAAGTGATCTCTACGGAACAGGAAGTGTCAGTCTACTGTGAAGCTCAGTGGCCAGAGTGAAAATTGCAAGATTATAGTGATCCAGTTCCGCCTCTGGGCATATGTCACCCCAGAACCCCTCCCCCCTAGCTACACCCCAGAATTAGGGATGACATAATAATGCCCCAGTTAGTTGTCCCTAATTGTTTTGGGCTTCTTACATATAAGGAGTAATGCTGTTATTCTTCTACTATATTTCTGTGCATAAGTTCTTTGCGTATATTTATTTTCCAAGAAAGTACAAGTCGGACACTGGCCAAACGACTTGGGGGTAGACCGGCATGACCAGGGGTGTGGGTAGAAAAGGGTTAAGGAAGCGTAGGGAAGGAGTAGGAGTTAGGTTGGGGAGGGGGTATACTAGGGCGAGGCACCGATATATAAGGGGAGGCAGGGGAGTTTGGTGCCATTACACAGGTCAGCAGCTCAGACAGCGTGTGTGTAACGCACTCCTATACTTACCTAATGGGGGCCTTGCTGGTGCAGCTCTGTGCAGCGGTTGCTGAGCGGGGGATAGCGTGGCTGGCGGACGAACTGGGGCTATCCAGCCCTTTGGAGATGGAGCCAGTTGCAACAGTGGCCGTCGGGAGTGGTATTTCTACCCCGTCAGCACTTGACAGTGTGGATCCTTGCTCCTCCGGGGCTCAGGCTGTGACGTCTTCCCCTGTGCAGTGGCGGTCCCGCCGATCGCGGCCTACGGAACACCAGAGCTGCCTAGAGTCAGGCACCCGGTACGGAGCCCTCTAGGGACCCTCCAAGCTGGGTCCCTCTCTCCACTGCTAGGGGCCGGCGGGCTTGGTCTGAGAGGAATCCGATTAGCCGGCCTAACTCTGCGAAGGTAGAGGGCTGGCTCACTTGCCTCTTGGAAAGCCCCTGATCTCCGTGCTTGCGATGCTCCAGTCGGGTGGCCCCTGGATGATGATGTGCCACGGTTGGCGGTGGCACATTGGTATCCTGGAGGGCGGTGTCCTGCTGGATGCGTGGAGGTAGCAGCCCTGAACCGTCGGGCAGAGAGGCCCATATCATATGCGATGGTAGAAGGTGTTCCTGAGGAGGGCCGTGACTGTCGGTCGGGTGGCGCCTGTCCGGGTCCTGCTGGTCCGAATGGAAGATGGCCGTCGGGAGGATTCCTTCGCCCCGGCTGGTGGGGACACAGCACCTACGCAGCCTAGTTAGTCTACTTCACCTACATTTTTGTTACCTGCTTGTAGTGGTGGGGGGGGGTAGGGAAACGGACAAGTGAGCCCTAATCTACCCGCCACTCTGTCCCTGCCTACTTGCAACGACCCGCCCTAGGCGACGGGGTACAACTGGGCGGCGGTCCCTGCGCTCAGTAAGTGCATGACAAACACGACAAACAAACAAGGGAATACAAGCAAGGGAAATGGGCAGTTGCTCGCGGAAACACCGTGAGCAACAGAGTAGTGAACGAGCCGAGTCAAGCCAGGAGAGTGCGAGGTACAAAGCGAAAAGCAGAAGAGTAGTCGGTAAGCCGTGGTCTGTATGGAGCAGGATCAAAAATAGCAGGAGCTGTAGCTGGGCCAGGAAACCTCAAGGAAAGAATTCACAAGCACAGATGGACAGGAAGAGCAGGCTTAAATAGACCGAGGGCGGGAGCTAGCTGAGTCTGGCCAGGCTGCGATAGGCTCTCCCACTCCTAAGCCTGCCAGCCTGAGTGGAGGAAGCTGGTGTCTGTCTCAGGGATGTACACTCAGGTGTTGACTGATTAATTCTGGGAGTTAACCCCGAAGCAGTGCCTGGCAGATCCTTTACAGTACCCCCCCTTTTATGAGGGGCCACCGGACCCTTTCTAAGTGGACCTGGCTTACTGGGGAAACGCAGGTGGAACCTCCTGACCAATACCCCAGCGTGAACATCCCGGGCGGGTACCCAAGTCCTCTCCTCGGGCCCGTATCCTCTCCAATGGACCAGGTACTGGAGGGAGCCTTGGACCATCTTGCTGTCCACGATCCTGGCCACCTCAAATTCCACCCCCTCAGGGGTGAGGACGGGAACAGGAGGTTTCCTCGAGGGGGCCAAGGACGGGGAGCAGCGTTTCAGGAGGGAGGCATGAAACACGTTGTGTATACGAAAAGACGGGGGTAACTCCAGCCGGAAAGAGACAGGACTGAGGACCTCAATGACCTTATACGGCCCAATAAACCGGGGAGCAAACTTTTTGGACGGAACCTTGAGACGCAAGTTCCTGGATGACAACCACACCAGATCCCCGACCACAAACAGGGGGTTAGCAGAACGTCTTCTATCGGCCTGAGCCTTCTGTATGCTCTGGGACGCCTCTAGGTTCTTCTGAACCTGGGCCCAGACTGTGCACAGATCCCGATGAACGACCTCCACCTCGGGATTGTTGGAACAACCAGGTGAAACGGAGGAGAACCGTGGATTAAACCCAAAATTACAGAAAAAGGGAGAGACCCCTGACGAGTTACTGACCCGGTTATTAAGGGAAAATTCGGCGAGGGGAATGAAAGAAACCCAATCAAATTGACAGTCGGAGACAAAACATCTTAAGTATTGCTCTAGAGACTGATTAGTCCTCTCCGTTTGGCCATTGGTTTCAGGATGGAAAGCAGAGGAGAAGGACAGATCAATCCCCAACTTATTACAGAAGGCTCTCCAAAACAATGAAACAAATTGTACCCCTCTGTCAGAAAAAATATTGACGGGGACCCCATGGAGACGCAGGATGTGTTTGATAAACAAGGTAGCCAACGTCTTGGCGTTGGGTAGTTTCTTGAGGGGCACAAAGTGGCACATTTTACTGAAGCGGTCTACCACCACCCACACCACCGACTTGCCTTGGGATGGAGGCAAATCGGTGATAAAATCCATGGAGATATGTGTCCAAGGTCTCTGGGGAATGGGCAACAAACGCAGTAAGCCCGCTGGTCTGGACCTGGGAGTCTTGGACCTGGCACAAACCTCACAGGCGGCGACGTAGGCCTTAACGTCTTTAGGCAAACCAGGCCACCAATAACTTCTGGTAATGAGGTGTTTGGTACCCAGGATGCCTGGATGGCCAGATAGTGCGGAGTCGTGATTTTCCCTAAGTACCCTTAGCCGGAATTGCAGGGGAACAAACAGCTTGTTCTCAGGAAGGTTCCCAGGAGCTGAACCTTGATCAGCAGCAATTTCAGAGACTAAATCGGACTCGATAGAGGAAATGACTATACCTGGAGGCAAAATACAAACAGGATCTTCCTCCGAAGGAGGGCTGGCCATGAAGCTACGCGACAGTGCATCCGCCTTAATATTTTTAGACCCGGCCCTATAGGTAACCAAAAAATTGAATCTGGTAAAAAACAACGCCCATCGAGCTTGTCTCGGGTTTAGCCTCCGGGCAGATTCTAGGAAAACCAGATTCTTGTGGTCGGTAAGGACCGTTACCTGGTGCCTAGCCCCCTCCAGGAAGTGGCGCCACTCTTCAAATGCCCATTTAATGGCTAAAAGTTCGCGGTTGCCAATATCATAGTTACACTCCGTGGGCGAAAACTTCCTAGAAAAGTAAGCACAGGGGCGGAGATGGGTGAGGGAGCTGGTACCCTGGGACAAGACGGCCCCCACTCCCACCTCGGACGCGTCAACCTCCACAATAAATGGCTCCCTTTGGTTGGGCTGAACCAGCACGGGGGCCGAGATAAAGCACTTCTTGAGGGTCTCAAAAGCCTGGACGGCCTCAGGGGGCCAATGGAGGACATCAGCACCCTTGCGAGTGAGGTCCGTAAGAGGCTTAGCGACGACCGAGAAGTTAGCAATAAATCTCCTGTAATAGTTAGCGAACCCCAAAAAACACTGTAGCGCTTTCAGGGAGGCAGGTTGGACCCATTCAGCCACAGCCTGAACCTTGGCAGGGTCCATGCGGAATTCATGAGGAGTGAGGATTTGACCTAAAAATGGTATCTCCTGTACCCCAAATACACATTTTTCGATTTTGGCAAACAGTTTGTTTTCTCGAAGGACCTGGAGCACTTTCCTGACATGCTCTATGTGGGAGGACCAGTCCCTGGAAAACACCAATATGTCATCAAGGTACACTACAAGAAATATCCCCAGGTAATTTCTCAAAATCTCATTTATGAAGTTCTGGAAGACCGCAGGGGCATTGCACAACCCAAAGGGCATGACGAGGTATTCGAAATGGCCTTCGGGCGTGTTAAACGCAGTCTTCCACTCATCCCCCTCTTTGATGCGAATAAGGTTATACGCCCCCCGTAGATCCAATTTAGAGAACCATTGGGCCCCCTGAACCTGATTAAAGAGATCAGGAATCAAAGGAAGGGGATACTGGTTCCTTACCGTGACCTTATTCAGGCCACGGTAGTCAATGCATGGCCTAAGACCCCCATCCTTCTTCCCTACGAAGAAGAAGCCAGCACCTACCGGAGAAGAAGAGGGACGAATGTAACCCTTGGCCAGGGATTCCTTGATATACTCCCTCATGGCTTCACGTTCGGGACAAGAAAGGTTAAATATCCTACCCTTAGGAAGCTTAGCTCCTGGTACCAATTCGATAGCGCAATCGTATTCTCTATGAGGCGGTAATGCTTCGGAGGCCTCTTTAGAGAAAACATCAGCGAAGTCCTGAACAAACTCGGGTAGCGTATTCACCTCCTTAGGGGGAGAAATAGAATTAACAGAAAAACATGACGTACAACATTCATTACCCCATTTGGTTAGCTCCCCAGTATTCCAGTCAAACGTAGGATTATGCAACTGCAACCAGGGAAGACCTAGAACCAAATCGTACGATAATCCCTGCATCAATAGTACAGAGCATTGCTCCAAATGCATGGAGCCAACAAGGAGTTCAAAAACAGGGGTATGCTGTGTAAAATAACCATTAGCAAGAGGAGTGGAGTCGATACCCACTACCGGAACAGGTTTAGGCAAATCAATCAGAGGCATAGCGAGAGACATAGCAAATTCCACAGACATGATATTAGTAGAGGACCCTGAATCCACGAAGGCACTGCCGGTAGCAGACCTACCACCAAAAGAGACCTGAAAGGGAAGCAATATCTTAGTACGTTTCATATTTACGGGAAATACCTGTGCGCCCAAGTGACCTCCCCGATGATCACTTAGACGCGGGAGCTCTCTGACAGCATTCTTACGCTTGGGACAGTTGTTTACTTGATGCTTGACATCCCCACAGTAGAAGCAGAGACCATTCTTCCTGCGGAATTCTCTACGTTGTTGAGGGGACACGGAGGCCCCGAGTTGCATAGGTATTTCTGAGTCTTTAGGGGAGAAACGAAGCAACGGGACTTCGGGAGGCATCATGGGGGAGTCGGAGGAAAAAACACATAAACGTTCACGTTGTCGTTCCCTGAGACGTCGGTCAAGTCGTACCACTAAAGCCATAACCTGGTCTAAGGAGTCAGAAGAGGGATAACTAACTAGCAGGTCTTTCAGGGCATTCGACAGACCCAACCTAAACTGGCACCTTAAGGCAGGGTCATTCCACCGAGAAGCTACGCACCACTTCCTAAAGTCAGAGCAATACTCCTCAACAGGTCTCTTACCCTGACGTAAGGTCACCAGCTGACTCTCGGCAAAGGCAGTTCTGTCAGTCTCGTCATAAATAAGTCCGAGGGCAGAAAAGAAACAATCAACGGAGGAAAGTTCAGGGGCGCCAGGAGCCAAGGAGAAGGCCCACTCTTGGGGCCCTTCCTGGAGCCGGGACATAATTATACCCACCCGCTGGCTCTCAGAACCTGAGGAGTGAGGCTTTAAGCGAAAGTAAAGCCTACAACTCTCCCGAAAGGAGAGAAAAGCCCTCCGGTCACCTGAGAACCGGTCGGGCAACTTGAGGTGGGGTTCAAGGGGTGCGGTGAGGGGAACTACCAAGGTAGCATCAGGCTGGTTGACCCTCTGAGCCAGGGCCTGGACCTGTAGGGAGAGACCCTGCATTTGCTGAGCCAGGGTTTCACGGGGTTCCATAATGGTGTCAGGGACCAGGGTAGACTAGGTATAAGGCTTGTGAATTTGTAGTGGTGGGGGGGGTAGGGAAACGGACAAGTGAGCCCTAATCTACCCGCCACTCTGTCCCTGCCTACTTGCAACGACCCGCCCTAGGCGACGGGGTACAACTGGGCGGCGGTCCCTGCGCTCAGTAAGTGCATGACAAACACGACAAACAAACAAGGGAATACAAGCAAGGGAAATGGGCAGTTGCTCGCGGAAACACCGTGAGCAACAGAGTAGTGAACGAGCCGAGTCAAGCCAGGAGAGTGCGAGGTACAAAGCGAAAAGCAGAAGAGTAGTCGGTAAGCCGTGGTCTGTATGGAGCAGGATCAAAAATAGCAGGAGCTGTAGCTGGGCCAGGAAACCTCAAGGAAAGAATTCACAAGCACAGATGGACAGGAAGAGCAGGCTTAAATAGACCGAGGGCGGGAGCTAGCTGAGTCTGGCCAGGCTGCGATAGGCTCTCCCACTCCTAAGCCTGCCAGCCTGAGTGGAGGAAGCTGGTGTCTGTCTCAGGGATGTACACTCAGGTGTTGACTGATTAATTCTGGGAGTTAACCCCGAAGCAGTGCCTGGCAGATCCTTTACACTGCTATATATAGGTCCTTGGGGGTGGGGGGTGGATCACAAGGGTGTCTGGCTTTGGATTTAGGTAGTAGCAGTAGTGCTCCTCCATGAGTCAGGAGTACTGGGGGCATGGTTCAGGAGTTGCTGGGTTGTGTCTGGGAGCATTTAGCGCGCTGCGGTGGGTTCATTGGGCTCCCCTTCCCCGGTCCCTGCGGGGGTTACGCCGTTGGTTGGACCTCTGGCGGTGGATAGTCAGACCACGGGGGTCGGGTCAGTGGCTAAGGAGGCGGTGTCGGTAAAGGATGAGAAGGCTAAGGATGTGGATGGGGTGCGATTGGATGATAAGGTGAAAGGGGAGGTGTATGTCTGCTTCGAGGGTTCGTTAGGTACGCATTTAAAACAAGAGGTTAGGGAGAAAATTGGAGAGACGAATATGTTGAGATATTCTCCCTACCCCACCTTGAAAAATTTAACCTGGATAAGGGAAATCATTTAGAGAGCAAAAAAGAGTAAAAGGAGAAATGTCGATATAGGTTAATCCCCCAAACTTTTGCCAACTGGCTTCAGGTGTTCGCCATTTTTGAAAGTATTATTAGGGAGAAGACCATTGTTCCGCCCTCTTTGATTTGTGACGTGGCGGGTGTCTCGTCAATCATTCACTACCTTGATGACTTTTTGTGTGTTGGTCCTGCAGGTTCCCCTATGTGTGCTACTCTGCTGCACTCGATCGAATGGGTGGCCAAACAGTTTGACATCCCGTTGGTCCCCAAAGAAGATTGAGGGGCCGCGCTCGTGCATGGTTTTTCTTGGAATCACGATTGGTTCTATTAAGATGGAGTGCTGCCTTCCAGGGGATAAAGTAGAAGTTCTGTGTGCGGAAGTTAGTTGAACCCGACACCTACGTAAAATTCCCCTTAGAGAGTTGCAGTCTCTGTTGGGCAAGCTTAACCCCTTCCCGCTCCTTGACGTACTATTACGTCATGGCAGCTCTATCGTTCGCGCTCCATGCCGTAATAGTACGTCTTGCAGTTAGAACAGCGGTGCGCGCGCCCGGCGCGTTCATGCGCTGTGATAGCTGCTGTTTCTGACAGCAGGCTATCACGGCATAATGGGACGGGACCATTTACTATGGTCCCGCCTCGCCGATCGCCGCTATTGGCTAGTCAGTGAGTAACTAGCCAATAGCAGCGATCGGTCTCATTCAGCACAGCAGTGCTCGAGCCCGGCGTTCCTGAGCTGTGATAGCTGCTGTTTCTGACAGCATGCTATCACAGCATAATGGGCCGGGACCATTTACTATGGTCCCGCCTCGCCGATCGCCGCTATTGGCTAGTCAGTGAGTAACTAGCCAATAGCAGCGATCATTCTCGTCACTTCCTCTCTCTGACCTCACATCCTGCTGCAACCGCCCTGAACGCCCTGTTGGAGTTAGCGAGGCGTTGAGATCGGTTGTGAGCAGAGAGTCAGAGAGAAAAGAAGTGAAAAAAAGTTTCTAAAACAACGTTTTTTTTGCTTCCCACCACCCCATCCACTACCCACTCCTGTTCCCTTCCTCTTTGAGTTCTACCCACGTTTTTTGGTCAGTGATCTCCTATCACTGACCACTTTTCAGTCTTCAGGACCACATTTCTTGGTCCCTGGGGATTTTTTTTTCATTTTTTTCTATATAAAACATAAAACAAAAAAAAAAATATAAAAAGAAAAAAAAGAAACAAAAAAAAATAGTTAGTTTAGCCAATTTTGAAAATTTAACTGGTTAGTTTAGTATTAGCCCCTTCCCGCTCCTTGACGTACTATTACGTCATGGCAGCTCTATCGTTCGCGCTCCATGCCGTAATAGTACGTCTTGCAGTTAGAACAGCGGTGCGCGCGCCCGGCGCGTTCATGCGCTGTGATAGCTGCTGTTTCTGACAGCAGGCTATCACGGCATAATGGGACGGGACCATTTACTATGGTCCCGCCTCGCCGATCGCCGCTATTGGCTAGTCAGTGAGTAACTAGCCAATAGCAGCGATCGGTCTCATTCAGCACAGCAGTGCTCGAGCCCGGCGTTCCTGAGCTGTGATAGCTGCTGTTTCTGACAGCATGCTATCACAGCATAATGGGCCGGGACCATTTACTATGGTCCCGCCTCGCCGATCGCCGCTATTGGCTAGTCAGTGAGTAACTAGCCAATAGCAGCGATCGGTCTCATTCAGCACAGCAGTGCTCGAGCCCGGCGTTCCTGAGCTGTGATAGCTGCTGTTTCTGACAGCATGCTATCACAGCATAATGGGCCGGGACCATTTACTATGGTCCCGCCTCGCCGATCGCCGCTATTGGCTAGTCAGTGAGTAACTAGCCAATAGCAGCGATCATTCTCGTCACTTCCTCTCTCTGACCTCACATCCTGCTGCAACCGCCCTGAACGCCCTGTTGGAGTTAGCGAGGCGTTGAGATCGGTTGTGAGCAGAGAGTCAGAGAGAAAAGAAGTGAAAAAAAGTGAAAAAAAGTTTCTAAAACAACGTTTTTTTTGCTTCCCACCACCCCATCCACTACCCACTCCTGTTCCCTTCCTCTTTGAGTTCTACCCACGTTTTTTGGTCAGTGATCTCCTATCACTGACCACTTTTCAGTCTTCAGGACCACATTTCTTGGTCCCTGGGGATTTTTTTTTCATTTTTTTCTATATAAAACATAAAACAAAAAAAAAAATATAAAAAGAAAAAAAAGAAACAAAAAAAAATAGTTAGTTTAGCCAATTTTGAAAATTTAACTGGTTAGTTTAGTATTAGGGTTAGTTAGTGTCAGGGAACCGTCAAAAAGCGTAGTTAGGTATAGTGTCAGGGAATTTAGCGTCAGGAATCGGTCACCGTAGATAGGCTTAGCGTTAGGGATCCATCACCGTAGTTAGGTTTAGCGTCAGGGAAGCTCGGAATAATTAGATAGGTTTAGTGTCAGGCACCCGTCACCGTAGTTAGGTTTAGTGTCAGGGAAGCTTGAAATAATCTAGATAGGTTTAGTGTCAGGGAATCGTCGCCGTAGTTAGGTTTAGCGTTAGGGAAGTCCACATAAAATTTAGTTAGGTTTAGTGTTAGGAACCCTCGCCCTAGTTAGCTTTAGTGTCAGGGAAGTCCACTTGCTCTCTAAAAACAAAACACACATTTGTGCTAGTTGTGCTATCCTATTGCTCCCAGTTAGGGATTTATTTTTTTGCAGTATATAAATTTTGTCTTCGCACAACAAGCATGTCCCAACGGACATTTACTGCTGAAGAGGCGTATGCATTTCTGGCCTCCGACACAGACTCGTCGGATGGCGATACAGTATTTTATTTGTCTACCTCCTCATCCAGCGATGAAGAGGAGGGACCCCCTAGGAGACGCCCCAGGACCACCACCATAGTAGAAATCCCTGAGAGAAGTGACCCCACAACAAGTGATACCCCTGAGCGAAGTGACCCCATTTGGACACCCACACCAGACCATTATGAACCCCAAATCCCTGAGTACACGGGCAGCCCAGGCATCAAATTTAACACGGCAGGGTTCAGTGAGATGGACTTTTTCAAGTTCTTCTTCACTGATAACTTTATAGAGCTAATGGTCACCCAGACTAATTTATATGCCCAACAGTATATCACCAAGAACCCCAACTCATTTTATGCCCAATCCCAGAGGTGGACTCCTGTAAACGCAGCAGAGTTGGGCAAGTTCTGGGGACTGCTCTTGAACATGGGGCTTCTAAAAAAGCCATCCATTAGGACCTACTGGAGCACGGACATCCTATACCACACCCCGATGTACCGTATGGCCATGTCCAGGATGCGTTATGAGGCAATACTTCGCTTCCTACATTATGCCGATAATGAGCAGTGCCCACCCCGAGATGACCCCAGTTTTGACCGTTTATATAAACTGAGACCCCTATTAGACCATTTCAGTGCCCGGTTTGCCCAAGCATACACCCCCGAGAAGTGTATTTCCATTGATGAGTCCCTGGTACATTTTAAAGGGAGGCTTCAATTCCGCCAATACCTGCCAAGTAAGAGGGCAAGGTATGGCGTGAAGTTGTATAAGCTGTGCGAGAGTGCATCAGGGTATACATATAAATTCAGGATATATGAAGGGAAGGACAGCAGTATTCAGCCCCCAGAATGCCCCCCCTTACTGGGAATTAACGCAAAAATTGTGTGGGATTTGGTGCACCCACTGCTGGACCAGGGTTACCACCTCTACCTGGATAATTTTTATACCAGCGTCCCGCTCTTCAAGTGCCTCGCTTCCAGAAGGACTGCGGCATGCGGCACTGCTAGAAAAAATCTTAGAGGCCTCCCTAAAACACTGCTTGGGCAAACACTCAGAAGGGGTGAGAGCAGGGCACATTCTAGTAGCAACATATTGTGTGTCAAGTACAAGGACAAGAGAGATGTCCTTGTATTGACAACAATACATGGCCACACCAGTACCCATGTACCTGTACGAGGTACCAGTACAGAGACCCCCAAACCAGATTGCATCCTGGACTACAATAGGTACATGGGAGGGGTGGACTTGTCAGATCAAGTCCTGAAGCCCTACAGCGCTACGCGGAAATCGAGGGTGTGGTATAAGAAGCTGGCCGTGCACATCATACAGATGGCATTGTACAATGCGTACGTGCTACGTCGATGTGCAGGCCAGAGGGGAACTTTCCTGGAATTTCAAGAGGTGGTTATAAAGAACCTAATTTTTGGCGACCAGGAAGGAGGGGCACCCAGTACTTCTGGAAGCGAGGCCACACGCATCGTACCAGGGCAACACTTTCCAGGAGAAGTTCCCCAAACTGGCAAGAAGGGAAAAAGTCAAAAGAGGTGCAAAGTGTGCTATAAGAGGGGGATAAGGAAGGACACAACATACCAATGCGACACGTGTCCCGAAAAACCAGGGCTCTGTATGAAAGATTGTTTTAAAATTTACCATACATCCATTGATTTTTAATTTACCCTGATGCACTCCGCACAGCTTATCCCCCTCATCTTTCCCTTTTGAGCCCTGCCATGTGCCCAAGCAGCAAATAACAGCCACATGTAGGGTATTGCCGTACCCGGGAGAACCCACATTACAATTTATGGGGTGTATGTCTCCGGTGGCACATGCTGGGCACAATATATCGGACACTGAAATGGCATATATGTATAGGAAATTGCAAATCTCACTTTGCACCATCTACTGCGCATTACCTTTTACACAATAACTGTTGGGTCAAAATGCTCACTACACTCTAGATGAATGTCTTAAGGGGTGTAGTTTTTAAAATGGGGTCACTTCTCGGGGGTTTCAACTGTACTGGTACCTCAGGGGTTCTGCCTACATGACTTAGCACCAGAAAAGCTCCAGTAGGCTAAATGGTGGTCCTTCCCTTCTGAGCCCTGTCGTGTGCCCAGGCAGCTAATAACAGCCACATGTAGGGTATTGCCGTACCCGGGAGAACCCACATTACAATTTATGGGGTGTATGTCTCCAGTGGCACATGCTGGGCACAATATATCAGACACTGAAATGGCATATATGCATAGGAAATTGCAAATCTCACTTTGCACCATCTGCTGCGCATTACCTTTTACACAATAACTGTGGGGTCAAAATGCTCACTACACCACTAGATGAATGTCTTAAGGGGTGTAGTTTTTAAAATGGGGTCACTTCTCGGGGGTTTCAACTGTACTGGTACCTCAGGGGTTCTGCCTACATGACTTAGCACCAGAAAAGCTCCAGTAGGCTAAATGGTGGTCCTTCCCTTCTGAGCCCTGTCGTGTGCCCAGGCAGCTAATAACAGCCACATGTAGGGTATTGCCGTACCCGGGAGAACCCACATTACAATTTATGGGGTGTATGTCTCCAGTGGCACATGCTGGGCACAATATATCAGACACTGAAATGGCATATATGCATAGGAAATTGCAAATCTCACTTTGCACCATCTGCTGCGCATTACCTTTTACACAATAACTGTGGGGTCAAAATGCTCACTACACCACTAGATGAATGTCTTAAGGGGTGTAGTTTTTAAAATGGGGTCACTTCTCGGGGGTTTCAACTGTACTGGTACCTCAGGGGTTCTGCCTACATGACTTAGCACCAGAAAAGCTCCAGTAGGCTAAATGGTGGTCCTTCCCTTCTGAGCCCTGTCGTGTGCCCAGGCAGCTAATAACAGCCACATGTAGGGTATTGCCGTACCCGGGAGAACCCACATTACAATTTATGGGGTGTATGTCTCCAGTGGCACATGCTGGGCACAATATATCAGACACTGAAATGGCATATATGCATAGGAAATTGCAAATCTCACTTTGCACCATCTGCTGCGCATTACCTTTTACACAATAACTGTGGGGTCAAAATGCTCACTACACCACTAGATGAATGTCTTAAGGGGTGTAGTTTTTAAAATGGGGTCACTTCTCGGGGGTTTCAACTGTACTGGTACCTCAGGGGTTCTGCCTACATGACTTAGCACCAGAAAAGCTCCAGTAGGCTAAATGGTGGTCCTTCCCTTCTGAGCCCTGTCGTGTGCCCAGGCAGCTAATAACAGCCACATGTAGGGTATTGCCGTACCCGGGAGAACCCACATTACAATTTATGGGGTGTATGTCTCCAGTGGCACATGCTGGGCACAATATATCAGACACTGAAATGGCATATATGCATAGGAAATTGCAAATCTCACTTTGCACCATCTGCTGCGCATTACCTTTTACACAATAACTGTGGGGTCAAAATGCTCACTACACCACTAGATGAATGTCTTAAGGGGTGTAGTTTTTAAAATGGGGTCACTTCTCGGGGGTTTCAACTGTACTGGTACCTCAGGGGTTCTGCCTACATGACTTAGCACCAGAAAAGCTCCAGTAGGCTAAATGGTGGTCCTTCCCTTCTGAGCCCTGTCGTGTGCCCAGGCAGCTAATAACAGCCACATGTAGGGTATTGCCGTACCCGGGAGAACCCACATTACAATTTATGGGGTGTATGTCTCCAGTGGCACATGCTGGGCACAATATATCAGACACTGAAATGGCATATATGCATAGGAAATTGCAAATCTCACTTTGCACCATCTGCTGCGCATTACCTTTTACACAATAACTGTGGGGTCAAAATGCTCACTACACCACTAGATGAATGTCTTAAGGGGTGTAGTTTTTAAAATGGGGTCACTTCTCGGGGGTTTCAACTGTACTGGTACCTCAGGGGTTCTGCCTACATGACTTAGCACCAGAAAAGCTCCAGTAGGCTAAATGGTGGTCCTTCCCTTCTGAGCCCTGTCGTGTGCCCAGGCAGCTAATAACAGCCACATGTAGGGTATTGCCGTACCCGGGAGAACCCACATTACAATTTATGGGGTGTATGTCTCCAGTGGCACATGCTGGGCACAATATATCAGACACTGAAATGGCATATATGCATAGGAAATTGCAAATCTCACTTTGCACCATCTGCTGCGCATTACCTTTTACACAATAACTGTGGGGTCAAAATGCTCACTACACCACTAGATGAATGTCTTAAGGGGTGTAGTTTTTAAAATGGGGTCACTTCTCGGGGGTTTCAACTGTACTGGTACCTCAGGGGTTCTGCCTACATGACTTAGCACCAGAAAAGCTCCAGTAGGCTAAATGGTGGTCCTTCCCTTCTGAGCCCTGTCGTGTGCCCAGGCAGCTAATAACAGCCACATGTAGGGTATTGCCGTACCCGGGAGAACCCACATTACAATTTATGGGGTGTATGTCTCCAGTGGCACATGCTGGGCACAATATATCAGACACTGAAATGGCATATATGCATAGGAAATTGCAAATCTCACTTTGCACCATCTGCTGCGCATTACCTTTTACACAATAACTGTGGGGTCAAAATGCTCACTACACCACTAGATGAATGTCTTAAGGGGTGTAGTTTTTAAAATGGGGTCACTTCTCGGGGGTTTCAACTGTACTGGTACCTCAGGGGTTCTGCCTACATGACTTAGCACCAGAAAAGCTCCAGTAGGCTAAATGGTGGTCCTTCCCTTCTGAGCCCTGTCGTGTGCCCAGGCAGCTAATAACAGCCACATGTAGGGTATTGCCGTACCCGGGAGAACCCACATTACAATTTATGGGGTGTATGTCTCCAGTGGCACATGCTGGGCACAATATATCAGACACTGAAATGGCATATATGCATAGGAAATTGCAAATCTCACTTTGCACCATCTGCTGCGCATTACCTTTTACACAATAACTGTGGGGTCAAAATGCTCACTACACCACTAGATGAATGTCTTAAGGGGTGTAGTTTTTAAAATGGGGTCACTTCTCGGGGGTTTCAACTGTACTGGTACCTCAGGGGTTCTGCCTACATGACTTAGCACCAGAAAAGCTCCAGTAGGCTAAATGGTGGTCCTTCCCTTCTGAGCCCTGTCGTGTGCCCAGGCAGCTAATAACAGCCACATGTAGGGTATTGCCGTACCCGGGAGAACCCACATTACAATTTATGGGGTGTATGTCTCCAGTGGCACATGCTGGGCACAATATATCAGACACTGAAATGGCATATATGCATAGGAAATTGCAAATCTCACTTTGCACCATCTGCTGCGCATTACCTTTTACACAATAACTGTGGGGTCAAAATGCTCACTACACCACTAGATGAATGTCTTAAGGGGTGTAGTTTTTAAAATGGGGTCACTTCTCGGGGGTTTCAACTGTACTGGTACCTCAGGGGTTCTGCCTACATGACTTAGCACCAGAAAAGCTCCAGTAGGCTAAATGGTGGTCCTTCCCTTCTGAGCCCTGTCGTGTGCCCAGGCAGCTAATAACAGCCACATGTAGGGTATTGCCGTACCCGGGAGAACCCACATTACAATTTATGGGGTGTATGTCTCCAGTGGCACATGCTGGGCACAATATATCAGACACTGAAATGGCATATATGCATAGGAAATTGCAAATCTCACTTTGCACCATCTGCTGCGCATTACCTTTTACACAATAACTGTGGGGTCAAAATGCTCACTACACCACTAGATGAATGTCTTAAGGGGTGTAGTTTTTAAAATGGGGTCACTTCTCGGGGGTTTCAACTGTACTGGTACCTCAGGGGTTCTGCCTACATGACTTAGCACCAGAAAAGCTCCAGTAGGCTAAATGGTGGTCCTTCCCTTCTGAGCCCTGTCGTGTGCCCAGGCAGCTAATAACAGCCACATGTAGGGTATTGCCGTACCCGGGAGAACCCACATTACAATTTATGGGGTGTATGTCTCCAGTGGCACATGCTGGGCACAATATATCAGACACTGAAATGGCATATATGCATAGGAAATTGCAAATCTCACTTTGCACCATCTGCTGCGCATTACCTTTTACACAATAACTGTGGGGTCAAAATGCTCACTACACCACTAGATGAATGTCTTAAGGGGTGTAGTTTTTAAAATGGGGTCACTTCTCGGGGGTTTCAACTGTACTGGTACCTCAGGGGTTCTGCCTACATGACTTAGCACCAGAAAAGCTCCAGTAGGCTAAATGGTGGTCCTTCCCTTCTGAGCCCTGTCGTGTGCCCAGGCAGCTAATAACAGCCACATGTAGGGTATTGCCGTACCCGGGAGAACCCACATTACAATTTATGGGGTGTATGTCTCCAGTGGCACATGCTGGGCACAATATATCAGACACTGAAATGGCATATATGCATAGGAAATTGCAAATCTCACTTTGCACCATCTGCTGCGCATTACCTTTTACACAATAACTGTGGGGTCAAAATGCTCACTACACCACTAGATGAATGTCTTAAGGGGTGTAGTTTTTAAAATGGGGTCACTTCTCGGGGGTTTTAACTGTACTGGTACCTCAGGGGCTTCTGCATACATGACTTAGCACAAGAAAAGCTCCAGTAGGCCAAATGGTGGTCCTTTCCTTCTGAGTCCTGCCATGGGCCCAAACATCAGTTTATCACCACAAATGGGGTATTGCCGCACTCAGGACAAATTGGGCAACAAAATGGGGTGTTTTATTCCTTGTGAAAATAAGAAATTTTGAACAAAAATTACATCTTAATGGAAAAAAATATCATTTTTTTAATTCACAGCCCAATTCAAATAGGTGCTGTGAAAAAACGGTGTGGTCAAAATGATAACAACAACCATAAATGAATTCCTTGAGGGGTCTAGTTTCCAAAATGGGGTCACTTCTGGTGGGTTTCCATTGCTTTCATACCTCAACACCTCTTCAAACCTGGCATGCTGCCTAAAATATATTCTAATAAAAAAGAGGCCTCAAAATGCACTAGGTGCTCCTTTGTTTCTGAGGCTTGTGTTTTATTCCACGAGCGCACTAGAGCCACATGTGGGACATTTCTAAAAACTGCAGAATCTGGACAATACATATTTAGTAGTATTTCTCTGGTAAAATCTTCTGTGTTACAGAAAAAAATGGAATAATATTGAAATTCAGCAAGAAAAATGAAATTTGCAAATTTCACCTCCACATTGCTTTAATTCCTGTGAAATGCCTGAAGGGTTAAAAAACTTTCTAAATGCTGTTTTGAATACTTTGAGGGGTCTAGTTTTTAAAATGGGGTGTTTTATGGGGGTTTCTAATACATAGGCCCCTCAAAGCCACTTCAGAACTCAAGAGGTACCTTAAAAAAAAGGCTTTTGAAATTTTCTTAAAAATATGAGAAATTGCTGTTTATGTTCTAAGCCTTGTAACGTCCAAGAAAAATAAAAGAATGTTAAAAAAACGATGCCAATCTAAAGTAGACATATGGGAAATGTGAACTAGTAACTATTTTGGGTGGTATAACCGTCTGTTTTACAAGCAGATGCATTTAAATTCTGAAAAATGCAATTTTTTCAAAATTTTCTCTAAATTTTGCAATTTTTCACCAATAAACACTGAATATATCGACCAAATTTTACCACGAACATGAAGCCCAAAGTGTCACGAGAAAACAATCTCAGAATCGCTTGGATAGGTTTAAGCATTCCGACGTTATTACCACATAAAGTGAAATATGTCAGATTTGAAAAATGGGCTCTGAGCCTTAAGGCCCAAACTAGGCTGCGTCCTTAAGGGGTTAACTTTGCCTGTTGGATTATGCGCATGGAACTGTTTTTTTGCAGGCGTCTATCGGGTGCGACGGCAAGTGTCAGTGCTCGCCATCATTTTATTCGGTTGAATAAAGAATATAGGGCTGATTTGGCGGTTTGGTCTGAATTTCTACAAGCGTATAATGGGAAGTCGCTTATTATGTCCCCGGCGGTCGATAGTTTTGACTGGGAGCTCTTTACCAATGTGGCAGGGGGGTGAAGTTCGGCGCTTATTATAAGGATCAATGGTGCACGTCGTGGTGGCAGACAAAGTGGGTCGACCTGGGATTGGCGAAGAACCTTGCTCTCCTGGAAATTTTTCCTATTTTGGTTGCGGTGGAGATTTGGAGTGACAGGTTCCAGGACAGCAAGGTGTGCTTCCATTGTGACAATATGGGAGTGGTATTGGCCATTAATAAAGTATCGGCATCTCCCCCCCCCCCCCCCGGTGGTGAGGCTCTTACGGCATTTGGTGTTGCGGTATTTGCCCCTTATTGTGTGCATAATTGCGATGCATTTTCCTGAGGTTCAAAATTATATAGCTGATTCTCTTCCTCGCTTAGACCCTGTTCACACCAGGCGGAAAAATCTGCCTCAAAATTGCTTCAGGATTTTTGAGCCAGATTTTAACCTGCCTGCAATCTGTTTTCCGCGTTTTTCCGACACGGTTTCTGCGTCCAAAAAATTGCCAAAATCTCAGTGTGAACTCCCCCTTACAGTGTGATCGGTTTCGCTCTTTGGCTCAGGCGGTGGATCTGGAGGGGACCGCCTTCCCCGAATGGCTATGGGAGTTGGCTTACGAGCATCGGGAGGGTTGATCCAATCTTCTCTAGCACCTGCCACTTGGTCGGCTGCTGGTTTGCTTGAGGTACGAGCAGATGACGATTATGTGGTGGCCCTGCTTGGTTTCTTATGCCAGGTTTCAGTTGCAGGCTGGTCAGTTTCCAGGGTTAATTGTTTTGTGGCAGCTCTAGCCTTTGGTTTCAAACTACAGAGTTTTTGGGATGTCATAAAGTATTTCTTGGTGGGCCAGGCCCTGAGGGGTTATTGTAAAGGGAGGGTTTTACCTGATGGTCATCGCCCCATTTCCTTTTCATTATTGAAACGCCTGTGGGGAATGTTGGTGGAGGTTTGTTTCTTGGATTTTGAAGTAACGTTCTACAGGTTGGCTTTTTCGTGGGCATTTTTTGGGGCTCTTCGGGTAGGGGAATTGGTAGAGCCTAGCACTAAGAGGGCTGACGATTTGCGGGCGGAAGATGTGTTGTTGTTGGACAGGAGTGTTGAATTTTGGATTAGACGTTCAAAGACGTATCAGGGTGGTCGTGGTAAGAGGGTGGTGTTGGGGGCTTGGATGTGCCCGGTGGAGTGTTTCGCCTGTTACAGCGCGATCCAGCAGAGCGCCAGTGGGCAATTTTTATGCCATGCTGATGGTTCCTATTTGTCGCAGAATCAGTTCATCTGGGTGTTAGAGATCCTGGGGCTGGACGGGTCATTGTGCGCTCCTGATTCCTTTCATATCGGAGCCGCAACAGAGGCGGCATCCTGGGGGTTGGGATCAGAAGTGGTGAAACACATTGGCCAGTGGGATTCTCGCAGGTTTCAGTCCTACGTTGGTCCTCCTCAGTTTTTGTGATAAAGCATCTGTGCCATTTGTTTTTGATATAAGGTATTTTGCCGTGTCAACCAGCCCCCCTCTCCTACTACCCCCACCTTCTTCATCCACCTACCCCCCTGTCCATCCTTTCCACACTCCCTCTCCCTCTTCTGTTGTCTTTATAGATCCCTCTTCCCGATTGGTCACTGGGGGGCGGTGAGGGCTGACGTCCGCCCTGACGGGCAACAGTTGGAGTTCCGGTGGTCTGAGGCCTTAGTCCTTTGGCTTGGCTGCAGAGGTATTGTCTTGAGCCAGGTTCTTCCTGACTTCTATCGCTTTGCCCAATTGGATAGGGCCGCCGATATCTTAGAGTTACACGTGGGGGCAATGATCTGGGTGTTCGCCCCTTTAGGGAACTCATTAGAGACGTGAAATATGACCTCGTCAGATTGTGGTCCTGTGTTCCCGGTGTGGTAGTCGTTTGATCGGATATGAATCCCCGGAAATCCTGGTGGCATGCCCGATCTGAGGCGCGACTTAACAAGGAGCAGGTTAAACTTAACCAGGCGATTTCAGGGTTCGTGGTCAGAAATGGGAGTATTTTTGTCCGTCACTATGACTTTGAGGACAACAGAGGAATTTTTGTTTGGGAGATGACGTCCATGTTAATGCTGTTGGCACCAACCTTTAGGTCCTTCGGAACCAGGAGGGAGTAGAACGTGCCCTGCTGATGTGTGTGGGCTCTCATACTTGAAGGTTTTCTAAGTATGTTCCTGTGGGGGATTGGGGGTCCTTGGAGTTGGTGGTAAATTGTGTGGGGGGATTCATCGTGGGTATAGTCCCTTCCGAATTATATAATTGATCGGCCGTCTGGCTCAATTTGGGCTGCTGTTGGGTGGTGTCCCGGGGAGTGGTTGCATTTAAGGACAGCCAACTGCACTTATGATGGTGCCCCTGAGCATGTGGGGAGACGGCTGGGAGTAAAATATTATGCAAATGGACAATTTGTTGGCGCCAGATTTTTGTAGCTCCAAGGACTCCCCTTTCCCCATTATTTTTCTATGTAAATCTTGTTTATTGTTATTTATGTTTGTTAATAAAATGTATCCAACCTAATGTGTCTGTGTGTTTTATGGGCTCGGTAAATTAACGGGTCTGGCCTCTTAAAGGGAATGTGTTGCCAGCAAAACATGTTTGTTTTTTTTTTAGTTAAACAATTAGTGTGTAGGTGATTAAACATTGTTCTAATTTTATTTATTTTTTTCACGAGTCAGAAAATATTATAAATTGGATTCAATTGGATTCTAATTTATAATATTTTCCATTGCTGGTCACTAGATGGAGCCATTCCCAAAATTGCAGCATTGCATGTGGTAAAGCAACCACATTGCTTTATGCTGCAAAATTGGGTAAAAATCCCTCTCTCTAGTGAGCTCTGAGAATCCCCCCCTCCTTTATCCTGGCTAGTGCCGGGATAAACGAGGGGATTGAACGGTCTAACCTCCTATACTGTGTGTCGCCATTTTTTGAGCTAACACACAGTGTAGTAGGTTTACATACAGTAGTAAACACACACTGAAACACAAACATACATAGAAATCCCTTACCTGCTCCAGTCGCCGCCGCTCCCTCCGGTCCATCCGCTCCGTCTGCTGCCGCTGCTCCATGTGCACAAGTCCGGAAGCCGCGACCGGAAGTAGTAATATTACTGTCCGGCCGTGACTTCCGGTCCACAGGAAAATGGCGCCGGACGGCGCGCATTTCAAATTGAACTGTGTGGGAGCGGCGCATGCGTCGTTCCCACACAGCGGCGTACATGATAGTGGATAAAACGGGCCCCGTTCGCAGTCCCTATGTGACTGGAGCTGCCGTATTCCATGTCTGTATGTGTCGTTAATCGACACATACAGAAATGGAAAAAAAAATGGCAGCCCCCATAGGGAAGAAAAAGTGTAAAAATAAAAAAAAGTAACACACAAACACACAAATTAATCCAAACGTTTTTAATAAAGCACTAACATCTTTAACATATTAAAAAAAAAATTGTGGTGACACTGTTCCTTTAAGGGGTAAAAAGGAATGTTATGGTTTTTTTCCCTGGACTGAACGAATTCTACAATCCCAGGGTCATGTTTGGAAGCATGCCTAAGTAGTTCAAACACCACTCTCCCTCTTAGCGGAGGCTCAGGACTTAGGACTTAGATACTATATAAATAGTGGCCCCTTCTGACATTAACATACAAAATCCACAAAAAGAGAGAACCACAAGTTAATACTGAAGAGTAATACTCACCTGCTCATTATTTTCGTCAGGGCACAGCTATGACCAGTGACGGAAACTTAGCGGCATTGTCTAATAAAGAGTCTGGGGTGACATGAAAACCACCTCCTTCCTTTTTAACGCTTCATGCAGCTGCTTTGTCTCTCCCCATGCATTGCACTGCAGCTCTGTTTGTTCACATTGCCTTTTGCATATAAGAACAAGTCCATCACCAGCCATGCATGAAGTCAGTGCATTGAGTGTGGATTTCCATCAAGTACAGAATGATATTAAATATAAATCAGTTAAATCACCAGTGAGAAAAAGATTAGCAGCCTACTGCCACACATATTGTGGAAAATGATCCTTAATAACGGGAGTCTGGAGATGTGCTTCAATGAGACTTACATGACACTAAAAGACTGTAACATACCCGGCTTGACTGTTTGCACTTGCACCATTTTGATACATAAAATAAATCCTCTTCCTAGTATAAATTTAGTCACACTAAAGCAATGTTATGCGCCAGACACTGCTTTAGCAAATAAAAGAGTCCATAGACCCTTCTTTGCACTGGACCTTGGCAGCCTGTATGGAGGCCTCTGTGTTCCCTACTTCCTGAGTGACTGATCTGCTGCAGGGTGAGCCAGCCAAAAGAAAGCTGGACAAACAAACCTCTTCAAAGGCTCAGCTGAGCTGCCGTCTGACTTCATCAAATAATGAAATAATGTTTATAATGGCGGATTTCATCTCCGATGGCTTCCTTCACCGACATGTGACCCCCTCTAATACAGTGTGCTACTGTTGTGTGAACATTTTGGTGTTTGCAAACTGATCACGTAAAGGCAATCTATCATGTAAAAATGCAGCTGTGTCGTACAGCAACAGACAGGTGAAAGGTTACGGTTGAAGACAAACATGATTTCTTAACACTCATCTGTCATATTCTGTTATTCATGATGATACTAATTAACTTTCTCTATGACATTTTACCATTAATACATTTTGGTCCTAGAAAGGACGGACACATGGAACAAGTCACCTACACTAGTACACTGTGACTCTATATCGCACTGACCCCTTAACCTTACAAGTAGTACAATCCGATCCCTGTCATTAGTATGTTTTGAACTAATAGGTAGACTATAGTCTAAAAAGACTACAAATGAGTCTAGGATAGTGTCATATTCAACACAGCACTGTAACGACTAGCGGGATGTGGACCCACTGGGCTACTCCACCAGTGAGTGAAGCGGCTGGCAGCGGATCACCGGACACAGGCAGGTCGCGGGTAGCTGGTCACAGGCAGGAAGCTGGTAGCTGGGCACAGGTGGACAGCAGGTAACTGGATACAGGCTGGTAGCGGATTACTGGATGAAGACTTTTAGCAGATTACAGAATACAGGCTGATAGCTGGTAGCAGTAGTAGACAGGATGAGGTGCATACAGGAACCTTAGCTGGTTAACTCTAGTTCCAATATTGCTTAGGAAGGGTGTGTCCTGTGAAGCAGACTAATATACCTGGTGATTGACAGGGATAGGCTGAAGATGGATTAGGGTGCGCGCGCTAACCCTATAAAATGCAGGAAGTGAGTGCGTGCCAGCCCTATAGTCATACCCAGCAACACAAGCAAAAGAATGTGAGGAGATCCACGAACCCTACAGCATGTGTCAAAGGTATCATGACCGCTGTGTTTGCTGGGAGCTGTAGTACACCAACGAGCACAGAGCACCAGTGTTACAAGCACCACTTCAGAGCACTGAATTATTTAGGAATATTAGCAGGTATAAAAAAACACAGGGTATGGAAACCACTTACCACAGAAGCTATTGACACCAAGTTCATGCCATGTTTTACACAAACTTTCATAATAATGCACTAATCGGAATTATGGGAGTTGTTGAAATCTGACTTTTTATTCTCAACCAAAAATAAGCTGTAACTACACATTACGTTGGCGTGCACAAGACTATTGGGTGATCAAAGGGGAAGAAGAGTCACTGGTGAATGGACACAATCTGGAAGACTAGATGTCGTTCTTAAAAGTAGAGAATGTGCTCTGTATCCATATTACTGTTGAAGCACAGACTGTCTTTAGAGAGGAGTTACATTGACTGTAGATAAATATTTACCATGAAATTGGCTCAAGAGTAAAATTGGCCTTACACTAGTCCTTTTAGACGGCGGTATGGTAAATTACTTGATATTAATAGTTGCTCCAAAAAGGTTGTCAATTGGTACAACTTAATGCATCCCATCCAAAATATTGCTGACAAATGCAGATTGGTATTTGCCTTGTTCCTGTTACCTGGGCGGAAGCAGCAAAGCTTGATGAAGTCATAACAGTTGGCACATGACCACTGGTGCAGGTCTATGATTTGTCATTAACAACTTTCTAATTATGACATTTACTACACCTGGCAACAACTAAAAAAAAAAAGAAGTCAGATTGTCTTTTTCACAGATTATCTGCCTTTGCTCTATCGCAGGGGTAGGCAACTTTTTTGTATGGTGTGCCGAAAAAACCCAAAATCAATGATGAAGTACTCAGTGTGCCATGCAAACATGAAAGTCATATAAGACAAACTGCTACCACGTATTTGACATAAGCCAATTAATCAGTTAATTTTAATTACATTTCAGTGTGAGCATTGTCCCTGACGTTTCCTTGAAAAGATGAGCCATCTGTGGTGCATAAGAGGTTATTGAACACCAGCTTTGGAGAGGTGGGGTGCGCATTGGAGACAACGTGGCTTCTCAACACCAGCAGGAGGGGGTGCACATAGGAGGGACTTTGGCTACTAAATACCAGCTTGGGGGCGCTGCACACAGGAGAGAGCAAGTACTGAACACTATTTTGGGGGAGTGCACATAGGAGAGACCAAGGATACTGAACACCAAATTTAGGGGGTGCACATAAGTGACCCTGTCCTTGCGGCGCTAATCACCAGGAGAGAGCAGCACTACAGGATACGCATGACAATGCTGAACACCAGGAGAGAAAGCAGTGCTGCATTGTGTGCTTGCCAAGTGTTCAGTAGCAACAAACACAATGAAGCACACATCTCTCTCTCCTGGTGATCAGCGCCACCAAGCGCATAACGAAGCTCCGCTCTTTCTCCATGAGTTGATCACCACCAAGCACACAACGGCGCTGGATACCGTCTGAGGGAAGTGTGCCAGCAAACCATGCCCCAGGTTGCTGTCCCTTGCTGTATCGTGTCACAACAAGGCTCAGACAGTCAGCAGCAATATATCAAAGTTGTCCTTTTTCCATCTCAAATCATTAGTTTATGGCCAGATTTACTATGTGTTATTATTTTTATTATTATTATTGCTATTTGATTACTATACCCACAATGGGAATCAAAATTACAGTCGTGTGCATGGGGACTAATCCATGGATTCTCTTTTGAATATAGTTTTACAGCTTTAATCTATATGTGAAGTTCAATAGCTTTAGGCCTCGTGCACACTTCCGACACGGTTTTCACTGCCGTTTTTGACGGATCCGTGTGTCCATTTTATTGGCCGTGTGCACTTCCGTGTGCACTCCGTGTTTCCGTTTCCTCCTGTTCGGCCTCCAGCGATGACGTTTCATCCATGTCGCCGCTGCAGCCAAACACAGGCTGCAGCGGCCTCTGCAGCCAATCACAGGCCACAGCGGCCTCTGCAGCCAATCGCAGGCTGCCGCGTCATTCTGGAAGGTCGGACTGGAGGAAGAAGAGGGACTCGTCACCAAGACAACGACCGGTTAAGTATGAACTGATTTTTATTTTATTTTTAATCAGCAGCCTCTTTTCTCTATCAGTGATTGATAGAGACAAGAGGCTGCCGATTAGTGTAATATTTCTGTTATGTTTTACTGCCCGCCCTGCGGTCGCTAGGCAATGGCTCCGTCACATACGGACGGCACATGGATGGCACACGGATGCCTTCCGTGTGCTTTCATTTTTTTTGACGGCCCCATTGACTTGCATAGGCCTCACGGTCACGGAATCCCGGACCAAAGTAGGACATACTCTACTTTGGATCGGAATGGAGCAACGGGACCTTCAAAAAAACTGAAGTGTGCATGGCCCCATTGAAATGAATGAGTCAGTGTGCTAGCCGTCAGAAAAACGGCTAGCACCCTGAAGGAAAAAACTGATGTGGGACTTACAGTGAAGGAAATAAGTATTTGATCCCTTGCTGATTTTGTAAGTTTGCCCACTGTCAAATACATGAACACTCTAGAATTTTTAGGCTAGGTTAATTTTATCAGTGAGAGATAGATTATATATATAAAAAAAATAAAATCACATAGTCAAAATTATATATATTTTTTTGCATTGTGCACAGAGAAATAAGTATTTGATCCCTTTGGCAAACAAGACTTAATACTTGGTGGCAAAACCCTTGATGGCAAGCACAGCAGTCAGACGTTTTTTGTAGTTGATGATGAGGTTTGCACACATGTTAGATGGAATTTTGGCCCACTCCTCTTTGCAGATCATCTGTAAATCATTAAGATTTCGAGGCTGTCGCTTGGCAACTCGGATCTTCAGCTCCCTCCATAAGTTTTCGATGGGATTAAGGTCTGGAGACTGGCTAGGCCACTCCATGACCTTAATGTGCTTCTTTTTGAGCCACTCCTTTGTTGCCTTGGCTGTATGTTTCAGGTCATTGTCGTACTGGAAGACCCAGCCACGAGCCATTTTTAATTTCCTGGTGGAGGGAAGGAGGTTGTCACTCAGGATTTGACGGTACATGGCTCCATCCATTCTCCCATTGATGCGGTGATGTAGTCCTGTGCCCTTAGCAGAGAAACACCCCCAAAACATAATGTTTCCACCTCCATGCTTGACAGTGGGGACGGTGTTCTTTGAGTCATAGGCATCATTTCTCTTCCTCCAAACACGGCGAGTTGAGTTAATGCCAAAGAGCTCAATTTTAGTCTCATCTGACCACAGCACCTTCTCCCAATCACTCTCAGAATCATCCAGATGTTCATTTGCAAACTTCAGACGGGCCTGTACATGTGCCTTCTTGAGCAGGGGGACCTTGCGGGCACTGCAGGATTTTAATCCATTACGGCGTAATGTGTTACCAATGGTTTTCTTGGTGACTGTGGTCCCAGCTGCCTTGAGATCATTAACAAGTTCCCCCCGTGTAGTTTTCGGCTGAGCTCTCACCATCCTCAGGATCAAGGATACCCCACGAGGTGAGATTTTGCATGGAGCCCCAGATCGATGTCGATTGACAGTCATTTTGTATGTCTTCCGTTTTCTTACTATTGCACCAACAGTTGTCTCCTTCTCACCCAGCGTCTTACTTATGGTTTTGTAGCCCATTCCAGCCTTGTGCAGGTCTATGATCTTGTCCCTGACATCCTTAGAAAGCTCTTTGGTCTTGCCCATGTTGTAGAGGTTAGAGTCAGACTGATTAATTGAGTCTGTGGACAGGAGTCTTTTATACAGGTGACCATGTAAGAGCTGTCTTTAATGCAGGCACCAAGTTGATTTGGAGCGTGTAACTGGTCTGGAGGAGGCTGAACTCTTAATGGTTGGTAGGGGATCAAATACTTATTTCTCTGTGCACAATGCAAATAAATAAATATAATTTTGACTATGCGATTTTCTTTTTTTTTTTTTTATATAATCTATCTCTCGCTGGTAAAATCAACCTAGCCTAAAAATTCTAGACTGTTCATGTCTTTGACAGTGGGCAAACTTACAAAATCAGCAAGGGATCAAATACTTATTTCCTCCACTGTATAATATCTATTGATCTTAAAGAGGCTCTATCACCAGTTTATCAATTCTTTATTTCCTAACTAATCTAATATGCTGATAACTACAGCGTTTGGTGGGTTTTTTTCAAAAACGTTCATTATTTGCAAAGTTATGAGCATTTTCCTAAATATGCTAATGTGGCTAATACAGCCAAATAGGAGGTGACTCTTTCTTTTCACTCTGGGCGGTGCAATGTTTTCTGTATGACGCTGTCCAATCAGCACACAGCTTCTCCCCTTTCCCAGCCCAGCAACACAGTGTGATCATATTGTATACAGCTTCCATTCCCGGCTGTGTATTCAACTGGCGTTATCTCCAGTTGTGTCACAGCTAGAACTGAGAACCTGGTGCCATATGAAAGATTAGAATCTCATCTTTCATATGACCCCACTTTTCTAGTTAGTTATGGCTGTTTGATCCCCCTTCCCTCCAGCCTCACTCTCTCATACTGTGTGAAGCAGCTTGATGCTGATAGGACAGGTCAGAGGCTGTGAGGTAGCTCCACCTCAGGGGAATCGCTGGTGTTGACGCCCACTTGTCAAGTATTGCCTCATTTGCATATTCAGAAAAAAGCTCACAACTTTTAAAATAATAAACTTTTTGGAGCACAATTTCCACTAGCATTACCAGTTTGACAGCGCCTATTAGATTAGCTAGGAGATATGGCATTAGTAAACTAGTGACAGAGCCTCTTTAAGTTCATTTAAGGCACTTTTGCACTGGCCGACACTCGGCCGATGCAGCGAGCACCGATCAACGAGACATCGTTAATTCGCGCCCGTTTGCTCCTGTCACACGAAGCTATGAATGGTTGACGAGCAGTCGTTACTCCGATTATTCGTCCACATACATTATTATCATGTTGGCAACGTGTCTGCCTGTTTACACAGGGAGATGTGCTGACGACAACGATAATCTTTTACTTTTTTTAAACGATTCGACCAGAGATGATCGAGCGTTTGCTTGTTGATCTGCTGAACGCTGCCCTTTTTACACATAACGCCCGACTGCCCGATAATCGTCCTGTGTAAAACCCCCTTAAGTCTTCTTACTATCTTTACTATCACCATAGTAAAGATCCCAAAGATTGTATTTTTGCTGCAGACACCAGGGTACTATTCTAGATATGTTTCAGGGCACATGTAGGCCTGTCCACTATAGCCCAGACACATTATTATAAAAAGCCAGTAATTTTCCCCAATTAACAAATCTCAGTCATTTCTTGTCACTTGTTCAAAGTCAATTGCTAAGTACCAAGTCACCTCTATTAGTTTTGGGCCATGAAGTATAAAATATTTTTTTTTGTTCTGATAGACATAACCAACAATACAGATGACACCACAGCATGGTTCTCAGAATTATTCTCTCCCCTATGTGCATGTGTATAAACACAATGGAGAACAAATGACCTGAAGAGAGCTGATGAGGTCTATACTGCCAGCTCTGAACAATCAGGTTATTACCAGTTAGATCCACCGCTGCGATTCTTTGATCTCAGTTTTGTTGTGTTAGAACCAGAAGGATTGCCTAATTATAGCAGACTGCCTACAGGAAAAGAGGATTATAAGGTGATACCTTTTAGAGGCAAAATAAATAAACTCTAAATTGTAAGGTTAAAACAGGGAAAACAGAATATTTTAGTAAGAACATATTAAGGCATGTCACAAATTTTCTTAAGCCATAAATAACAATCCAAACTACCCATATTTTCCGAGCATAAGGTCTCATGCAGGAGCCTGCAAGGCAGTGCACAGAGCCTGTGCGGCTGCTTAGTATGGAGCTGTACAGGTTCCATGCAATGCTGTTCTGGTTTTGTATCACTCCATGTGTATGTAGATATTCTCATCTAAACACAATGCTTCTAGGGGAGAATATATCTGCATTCTCTATTTGATGAAGCATGCCATGTGCTGTATGAAATGGGTGGCATACAGAAGTACAGTAGAGAACCCATGCAACTCTATGGATGCCCTATTAAGGCTCTATGCAAAATGGAGCCATAAAGTTGCTGTGTGCATGAGCACTAATGGTGAGTAAACATGTTCCGATTTCGTAGTTGCGCTTTGCAAAATTTTTTCCAAAATGCCTGCAAAACCAGAGTTAAAGTTCCTGTAAGTATTCTTCTTCTTTTCTTTTACTTTTTAAATTGTTCGCTGTTCTTTATAACTGGGATAATCGATAGCAGGATTGGAGGTTTTCTTCAGTGCACAGTTTGTAATATGTATGCACGACTGGAGCCGGAGATACTGGTTGAATACCTCTATGGCCAATGTGAGCATGTTGTTCATCTGGAAGCTCGCATTAGATATCTGGAGGAGCAAAATGCATCATTGAGAGAAATTGGGCACTGCTATGGGTGCCACATGTGCCCCATCGTACGCTAATCTCTTTTTGGGAACATGGGAGTGAAAAAACTGGATGAGTTATATTGATGACATTCTGTTCATCTGGGAAGGCACTCCCGATGATCTAAATTCCCTGATGAGCAGATTGAATGAAAATGACATCAATGCCAAATTGACTCTTAATGGGGAAGGGAAATTGATTTCCTGGACATCAATATACAAGCCAAGGAAAAGGGAAGCATTGAAACAGATGTCTTTAGGAAAAGCACATCCATAAATTCCCTTCTCCATGCCAAGTCTGCTCATCTTCCATCTACCCTTAGAGGGATACCAGTGGGACAATTTTTAAGAATGAAACAAATCTGTTCAACAGCTTCTAACTTTGAGAAACAAGCAAAGGATTTAAAGGTCAGATTTCAGGAAAGAGGTTTCTCTAACAAATCCATAAAAAGAGGATATAGACGTGCTAGATCCAAGTCTAGGGGGAGTCTTCTTTTCCACAATACTAGTAGCCAAAAGGAATGTCAGCCTATTAGGATGATTACCATCTAGCATTCTCAGTGGTCTGATATGACCCATATCCTAAAACGTCACTGGCAGGTTCTCCAGGCAGATTCCACTCTTAAAATTCATCTACCTAATGCTCCTCAAATAACAGCTGGGAGTGCAGAATACTTGAAGGATCAAATGGAACACAGTCACTACATACCTGAGAAAAATAATTTCTGTGGGTCAAAAGGGCCTAAGTGGGGCTTTTTCCCATGCGGTTCTTGTAAAGCATGTGCTAATATTGAACAGGCTATTGATGTTGCAAATACTGATAATTAAAAGGTCTTTAAAATAACACAACATATTTCTTGCAGTTTGACTTGTGTCATCTACTATGCCATCTGTCCGTGCAGCAAAATTTATGCTGGTCTCACAACCAGAGAATTCCGATTGAGAGTGCGAGAGCATACTCGAGATATCGATAAAGTTAAGGGAGAAATGGATGTCTCTAAGCTAAAAACATTAACCAAACACTTCAAGTTGTTCCACCACTGCAATTCTAAACTTCTCAAATTTAAAGGGATCGATAGACTACATCTAGGATCCAGAGGAGGTAATTATTTAAGTTACTTATATAGTGCCAACATATTACGCAGCACTGTACAAATGTCCTCTTTTTTTACTGTCCCCATTGGGGCTCACAATCTAAATTCCTTATTGGTATGTGGGAGGAAACCGGAGTACCCGGAGGAAACCCACGCAAACACGGGGAGAACATACAAACTCCATGCAGATGTTGTCCTTGGTTGGATTTGAAGCAATAGTGCTAACCACTGAGGCAACGTGCTGCCATGCTATGAAAAATCTGGCCCAACTAGAAAGTCGGTGGATCTATAAGTTTGGTAGCCTGGCCCCACATGGTCATAATGAGAGTTTCGGCTTTAACACCTTTCTGTAACTTTGACTATCTAATTTTTAACTGGCGTGTGGGATGTAGGTTTGGTTATGTTTGTTTTTAACTAATTTTCTTTTTTCTAAGCTCTTCTTTTCAGAGATACAAATTTTGCATGACTGGCCTAAAAATTGAAACAATTTTGGGATACACAGATGCTGTAATATAAGATAATACGATTTTTCCTTCCAGAGCTAATTGATGCTTGCATTTTTTTACACAACAAAATACCTATATCATCAATAATGTGTGCTAACAATCTGTGCCACCTCCAATATGGCCGACGGTACATAGGGCATGCGTAGTGCCGTAGATTTGAACATATAGTTTTTCTCGCCTTAATATCATCCCCGCCGGAACTGCCGCCGGAAGACTGGCTTGGCGGCTGATAAACTCTAAATAGTGATGATTCACATGACCTCTTACGTAGGTTTTTTGTACTTCCGGTTGTGTCATTGAGCAAACCTATCAACCTGATCTATCTTTCGATTTCCGGTTCAGTTATTGAGCAAATCTATGAGCCCGATCTATCTATCTATTTTGTTTTTTTAAACATAGTCCCATTGGCCAAAACAATCTATTTAAAGGTGTCCTAAATACCCCATAAATCACGCCTCCTGAGGAGAACTATGACGAAACGCACGTCGAGGCAGTCATACACGCTAGTCACTCCACTACTCCTGTATATATCGTGTCATGTAAGTAAAACTGCTTGCTGCTTGTCTGTATGTGAAGTACTAATCTGATATTGATATTATTAGCTGGCTATCGCTAATGAAGCATTATATTGATACAAACCTATACAATATCTTTATTTGCATTTACCATACTTTTTTCATTGTAAGAGTGTGGGTACTTTCATGAATAGTATACTCATGTAAACAAATGAAAATGAAGGTCTTAGAGTCTGGAGGAAGAGTGGAGAGGCACTCAATCCAAGTTGCTTGTGGTCCTGCGTGAAGTTTCCACAGTCAGTGATGGTTTGGGGAGCCATGTCATCTGCTGGTGTTGGTCCACTGTGTTATATAAAGTCCAGAGTCAACGCAACCGTCTATCAGGTAATTTTAGAGCAGCTCATGCTTCCCTCTGATGACAAGCTTTATGGAGATGCTGATTTCATTTTCCAGCAGCACTTGGCACCTGCCCATACTGCCAAAAGTACCAATACCTGGTTTAATAACCACAGTATCACTGTGCTTGATTGGCCAGCAAACTCACCTGACCTAAACCCCATAGAGAATCTATGGGGTATTGTCAAGAGGAAGATGATAGACACCAGACAACAATGCAAACGAGCTGAAGGCCGCTATCAAAGCAACCTGGGCTTCCATAACACCTCAGCAGTGCCACAGGCTGATCGCCCCCATGCTATGCCGCATTGATGCAGTAATTCATGCAAAAGGAGCCCAGACCAAGTATTGAGTGCATATACTGGACATACTTTTCAGTAGACCAACATTTCGGTATTAAAAATAATTTTTGAAATTGGGCTTATATAATCAAATTTTTTGAGGTGTATTAGTGAGAAAACGTGCTCCGTCTATACGCCCCAGTCCTGGATTGGAACTCTGGAGAGGTTCTCGAGTGGGGTCCCAAGTGTCTCGACCGCTGTCTGGTGCATATCCATCCGCCTCAGTCTCCTTCGTATCAGTCACTGGCAGGGATGCCTCCTTGTTACTTTCTGTTCTCAGATGTCTTCAACAACAAGGAAGCAGAAACATTGCCACCACATCGAGCATATGATTGCCCTATCAACTTGGTCACTGATTCGTCCCCTCCTCGCGGTAGAGTATACCCTCTCTCCTTGCCTGAGACCCAGTCTATGTCAGCCTACATTAAGGAGAATTTGAAGAGGGGCTTTATACGTAAATCCTCATCCCCGGCCGGAGCCAGAGCCTGCATTGACTACCGGGGCCTCAACCAGAACACGGTGAAGAATAGGTACCCATTGCCTTTGATATCGGAGCTGTTTGATCGCATACGGGGAGCAACATTTTTTTCTAAACTAGACCTGCGGGGGGCCTACAATCTAATCCGGATTCATCAGGGTGACGAGTGGAAGACTGCATTTAATACTCGTGATGGGCACTATGAATACCTGGTCATACCCTTCAGCCTGTGTAACGCCCCAGCGGTGTTTCAAGAATTTGTCAATGACATTTTTAGTGATCTCCTCTATGTCTGCGTTGTAGTGTATCTCGATGACATTTTTATTTTTTTCCCCACATCTTGTAACTCTTCAGAGTCATGTCCGCCAGGTGTTGCTTCGATTAAGGGAGAATCATCTTTATGCCAAGCTGGAGAAATGCGTGTTTGAAAATAAGTCTCTACCTTTCCTGGGCTATATCATCTCCGATCAGGGTCTCAAAATGGACCCTGAGAAGCTAAAGGCTGTCCTGGAATGGCAATGCTCCAAAGCTTAAAGGGAATGTGTTGCCAGCAAAACATGTTTTGTTTTTTTTTAGTTAAACAATTAGTGTGTAGGTGATTAAACATTGTTCTAATTTTTATTTTTTTTTTCACGAGTCAGGAAATATTATAAATTGGATTCAATTTATAATATTTCCCAGCACTGGTCACTAGATGGAGCCATTCCCAAAATTGCAGCATTGCATGTGGTAAAGCAACCACATTGCTTTATGCTGCAAAATTTGGTAAAAATCCCCCGCTCTAGTGAGCTCTCAGAATCCCCCCCTCCTTTATCCTGGCTAGTGCCGGGAGAAACGAGGGGTTTGAACGGTCTAACCTCCTACACTGTGTGTCGCCATGTTTTGAGCTAACACACAGTGTAGTAGGTTTACATACAGTAGTAAACACACACTGAAACACGAACATACATAGAAATAACTTACCTGCTCCAGTCGCCGCCGCTCCCTCCGGTCCATCCGCTCCGTCTGCTGCCGCTGCTCCATGTGCACAAGTCCGGAAGCCGCGACCGGAAGTAGTAATCTTACTGTCCGGCTGCGACTTCCGGTCCACAGGAAAATGGCGCCGGACGGCGCGCATTTCAAATTGAACTGTGTGGGAGCGGCGCATGCGCCGTTCCCACACAGCGGCGTACACGATAGTGGATGGAACGGGCCCCGTTCGCAGTCCCTATGGGACTGGAGCTGCCGTATTTCATGTCTGTATGTGTCGTTAATCGACACATACAGAAATGGAAAAAAAAATGGCAGCCCCCATAGGGAAGAAAAAGTGTAAAAATAAAAAAAAGTAACACACAAACACACAAATTAATCCAAACGTTTTTAATAAAGCACTAACATCTTTAACATATGAATTTTTTTTTGGGGGTGACACTGTTCCTTTAAGGGCCATACAACGCTCCCTGTGATTCACCAACTTCTACCGGCTGTTTATTGCCAACTTCTCTTCATTGACAGCCCCCATCTCTACCCTCACTAAAAAGGATATGAATGCCAAGGTGTGGACTTCAGAAGCAGAAGCCGCATTTAAAACCTTAAAAAAGGCCTTCACGTCAGCCTCTATTCTTCATCACCCTGGTGTATCGCTACAGTTTTCATTAGAGGTGGACGCTTCCTCTGTTGGTGCCGGTGCACTTTTGTTCCAGAGAGGTTCGAAAGGCAAAACTGTGGTATGTGGCTACTATTCTAAGCTGTTTTCTCCCGCAGAGCGCAACTACTCGATTGGGGATCGGGAGTTACTGGCCATCAAGCTGGTCCTGCAGGAGTGGAGACACCTACTGGAAGGCACAGCTCATCCTATCCTGGTCTTCACGGACCACAAGAACCTAACCTATCTACAGACGGCTCAACGGCTGAACCCTCGTCAAGCCAGGTGGCCGTTGTTCTTTGCTCGGTTCCGGTTCGAACTCTACTACCGACCTGCCGACAAGAATGTGAGGGCAGATGCGTTGTCTAGGTATTTTGAAACAGAGGACACTGTGGAGTCCCCACAGAATATTATTGATCTTTCCTGCATCTTCTCTGTTAACCCTCTGCAAGTTAGAGACATTCCTCTGGGAAGGACTTTTGTACGTCTGGCAGACAGAGGAAGAATCCTTCGCTGGGGTCCAAGCTGGCAGGTCACACGGGTGCCCGTAAGACCCGAGACCTAATTGCCCATCAGTTCTGGTGGCCCATGCTGCCCAAAGACGTCATGGACTTTGTCTCCTCCTGCACGGTATGCACAGCAAACAAAGTTGCCCACTCCAGACCAGCTGGTCTGCTCCAACAACTGCCTGTGCCGGATGCCCCCTAGCAGCATGTTGCTATGGACTTTGTCACAGATCTGCCTGTCTCTGCGAGATGCAGTGTGATCTGGGTGGTGGTGGATCGATTTTCTAAAATGGCTAATTTTGTTCCCCTGACTGGCCTACCTTCTGCTGCTCGACTGGCCGACCTCTTCATTCAACACATCTTCCATCTGCACGGCTTGCCCCTGCGTATTGTCTCAGATCGAGGGGTCCAGTTCACCTCGAAGTTCTGGAGAGCACTCTGCGGTCTCCTCGGTGTAAAGTTGGACTTCTCCTCAGCCTATCATCCCCAATCCAATGGTCAAGTTGAGAGGGTTAACCAGATTATGGAGAACTATATGCGGCACTTTGTCTCCAGGTTTAAGAGGTAGAAGAACCGCAGCACACACGTTTATCCAGGTACAAAATAAGGTGTCTTTATTTCACCAAAACAGCGACGTTTCGACCCCAAGGGTCTTTCTCAAGCAGTAAATAAAGTGCAAATGTGCAGTATATATACAGGAAATGACATCATAGCAGTAATTGAAATTGCCAGTGCAGGTGCAGCATAATTGTAAACACAATTCAAAGTGCAAGAAAAAAAATATACATATATATGACAAGACATACAGTTTAAACATTACCCTAGTGGATAGAAAACTGGACCATCTAAAACAAATGAATGGAGATCGTCAGTGTTAGTTTGTTCTCATAGCGTAATCCTGCCTAACTGCGCATGCGCAAGTTTCATTACACTGCACAGTGGCATTAGGTTGCTTAGCAACCGCAGTCATGTGGTCGCAAGTAACAGATCACGTCATCAAGTGCCGGTCACATGACCAACAACTTCTGAAGGATCGTAGATCGTAAATAACATAAGATTAACCAGTCACCTGCCATAGTATTCTCAAATTAGAGTATAATATTCTCATCCTAATATACCACATTAATGGAAGCATATTGACATTAACAAAATATAAGGAGAAATTAATTAAACATTTACATTCAATAATATTAATGCAGAAACATCATTTTTACCATTAGGCTTATCATCCACCAAAGTTATAATGACATAAACAGTCATTGGCCATAGCAGCCTTTAATCCATGCTATAGCACATATTTTTAAACTAGCTGAATGAAATAGCCAAAAAGATAATTTATTTTTTATGCAGAACAAAGGAGAAATTAATAGATCACAGTTGTAATATACAGAGAATTATAATATAAATTACGACAAAGAGAAATCTATGACAGACCGTGTCAATATAGCAGATCAAAAATTTATCTTAATGGTCCGGGACTCCATCTCCATAGGGTTTACAAAAAATTCAAACAGATATTTATCTAAAAGAGAAAAAAAGAAAATGATTTATTATATAATTATAAAAATAATGTATTAAAAACTAGCAACTTTTCATAACAAATCCGTTCGATTGTTAGGTAAAAGCACTTAAATTTAAAACCAAACCTACAGTAATATGATACAACTTTGTCTCCAGGTGGCATGATGACTGGGTGCAGCTGCTCCCGTGGGCTGAGTTCCCCTATAATAACCATACTAGTGAGTCCACCACCTCCAGTCCTATCTTCATCGTCTATGGCCAACATCCTCGAATACCTCTTCCTGTCTTTACTATGTCCTAGGTGCCCGCAGCTGACTCTACCTTCAGGTACTTTCTGCAGATATGGCAACAGACCCGATCTCCTATTCTGCTGGCGGTGGACCGCATGAAGAGAAAGGCAGTTTCTTCCAGGTACGAAGGTCTGGCTGTCTTCCAGGAATATCCGGCTGAGGGTGCCATCCTGCAAGTTTGCTCCCAGGTTCCTCGGACCCTTCGAGATCCTGCTACAGATTAACCCTGTGTCTTACAAGCTTCGGCTGCCTCCTACCCTCAAGATCCTTAACTCCTTCCATGTCTCCCTGCTGAAGCCTGTGGTCTGAACCTCTACTCCAGGACTCCTAGTTCTGCAGTGACTTCTGGCGGCTCGTCAGGGACTTTCGAAGTAAGGGAGATCCTGGCCACCAAGAAAGTGGGAGGAAGGACGTTTTATTTGGTGGATTGGAGGGGATTCGGTCCAGAAGAGAGGTCTTGGGAGCCAGAGGAGAACATCGATGCCCCTGTCCTCGTGAAGAAGTTTCTCTCCCACTCTGGTCCCAGGAAGATGGGGTATACTGTAACGTCTATGGCCGCGTCCCGTCATTCTGACTTACCCTCCGACGATCGCGGCCATGGACACGTGAGTTCCCTGCAGCATCTTCCTCCTGTGAGACGCCGGCACTCACTTCCTGGATCTGAGACTTTCTCCCGAAGGGCAGGAGCGCCCGCGTGTGCACGGCCTTAAAGGGCCAGTGCATGCACAATTGCAGAAAGTCTGCAATCAGTCCAGAATGCTGCTGGACTATAAAAAGGGCTCTGCCCTCTTGATCTGTGCCTGAGCATTGTTGTGTACCTAAAGTTTGTCTTGCAAATGGTCTCCTAGTATTTTCCTGTTCCCACCGTTATCCGTTCTTGCTGCCTGTACCCTGTATCCAGTGCTACCATGCCTCTGTGCCGTCTATAGTCGAAGTCAAGTTGTGTCTTCCGCTGCATCTACTGCGTCACACCCCGCCGGGTGTTCGTCTACTGCCAGAGCCTTATTTTAAGCCTGAATCATCGCTACTGTCTGAATTGCCTCAGGTACCCTTTCTGGACTATAGACTTTGTACTGTACCTGTTTGGCCAGCTGCTATCCCGCTACGCGGTACGGCCCAGTGGGTCCACACCCCGCGCTGTGACAGTTACACCCTAGAGTTCTTAAATAGCTTAGTTCAGTTATTTCTATCACCCTGTTCATAATATTCAGAGATTCTCTAGTGACTGGTATAGTGCCAAGGGACTTGCGCAGGGAAAATGTGGTGCCTATTTTCAAAAAGGGCTCTAGGTCTTCCCCGGGTAATTATAGACGAGTAACTTAACATCCATCGTGGGAGGGGCTATTGAGGGACTATATACAGGAGTATGTGATAAAAAATTGTATTATAAGTGACAGCCAGCACGGTTTTACTGAGGACAGAAGTTGTCAAACCAACCTGATTTTTTTTTATGAAGAGGTGAGGAGAAGCCTAGACATGGGGCCGCTGTGGATATAGTGTTTTTGGATTTTTCAAGGGCATTTGAGACTGTCCTTCATAGACGTCTAATGGGTAAATTAATGACTATAGGTTTAGAAAGCATAGTTTGGAATTTAAGTTAGTGGTAAAATTTGGTCGACGCATTCAGTGTTTATTTATGAAAAACACCAAAATTTGGAGAAAAATTGCAAAAATTAGCATTTTTTTAAAATGTAAATGTATCTGCTTGTAAGACAGATAGTAATACCACACAAAATACCTACTATTTCACATTTCCCATATGTCTACTTTATGTTTGCATTGTTTTTTGAACGTCCTTTTATTTTTCTAGGACGTTACAAGGCTTAGAACTTTAGCAGCAATTTCTCATATTTCCAAGAAAATTTTAAAAGCCTTATCTTAGGGACCGGTTCCGTTCTGAACTGGTTTTGAGGGCCCAAATTATCCAATTTTAAAAACTGAACCCCTCAAAGTATTCAAAAGCATTTATAAAGTTTCTTAACCCTTTAGACGTTTCACAAGAATTAAAGCAAATTAAAGGTGAAATTTAAAATTTCATTATTTTGCAGAAAATACGTTTTAATCCATTATGTTCTGTAACACGGAAGGTTTTACCAGATAAATGCTACTCAATATTTATTGCCCAGATTCTGCAGTTTTTAGAAATATCCCACATGTGACCCTAGCGTGTTACTGGATGGAAACATAGGCCTCAGAAGCAACGGAGCACCTAGTGGATATTGGGGCCTTATTTTTATTAGAATATATTTTAGGCAGCATGTCGGGTTTGAAGAGGTCTTGTGGGGCCAAAACAAAGAAAATACCCCAAAAAAGACACCATTTGGCAAGCTACTTCCCTCAAGGAATTTATTAAGGGGTACAGTGGGCATTTTGACCCGACAGGTATTTTGCTGAATTTAGTGTAAATTAGGCTGTGAAAATGAAAATCTATGTTTTTTCTAATAAAATGTCGTTTTAGCTCAGATTTTTCCATTTTCACAATAGATAAAGGATAAAAAGAAGCAAACTCTTCTGAGTACGGCAATACCCCATATGTGGTAATAAACTGCTGTTTGGACCCACGGCAGGGCTCAGAAGGGAAGGAGCGCCATTTGGCTTTTGGAGCTCAAATTTTGCCTGATTGTTTTTTAGGTGCCATGTTTAAATTGCAAAGCCAATGAGAGGCCAAAACAGTGGAAACCCCCCAAAAGTGACCCTATTTGGGAAGCTGCACCCCTCAAGGAATCTATCTATAGGTATAGTGAGCATTTAGACCCCACAGGTCTTTTGCAGAATTTATTGGAATTAGGCCGTGAAAATGAAAATCTACATTTTGTTCCACTAAATTGTAAAATGTCTTAATTTTCACTAGGGATACTGGAGAAAAAGCACCCCAACATTTGTAAAGCAATTTCTCCCGATTATGGAAATACCCCACATGTGGTGATAAACTGCTGTTTGGACACATGTCAGGGCTCAGAATGGCAGGAGCGCTATTTGGAATGCAGATTTTGCTGTATTGGTTTTTGGCCACCATGTCGCATATGCAAAACCCCTGAGGTACCAAAGGCATTTTAAGGGGTGTAGTGAGCATTTTGACCCCACAGGTGATTCTACATTAGAAGTTAGTGCCCCGCAGATGGTGCAAAGTGAAAATTTTACACTGATATGCCAATTTAGTGCACAATATGTTGTGCCCAGTTTGTGCCACTGAAGACAAATATCTTATAAACTGTTAAGCCAGTTCTCCCGGGTATGGCAATGCCCTATATGTGGACGTAAACTGCTGTTTGGGCACGCTGTAGGGTTCAGAAAGGAGGGAGCGACATTTGGCTTTCGGAGTACAGAATTTGCTTGGCAGTAGTTCTGTTTGGGGTTTTACTGGTATTTCAGTTTATAATGTGAGGGCTTAAGTAATCTGTGCGGGGTACATCAGGGCATAATAAGAGGGTATAATAATAGGGTAAATAAATAATTCATAGATGTGTGACCAGTGTCGCACGGATAAATGGTGCCCAATCTTATCCGCTTTTGGAACACTGCATATTTTTCGTCGCCATATTCTGAGAGCCAGAACTTTTTTATTTTTTCTCCACCGGAACTGTGTGAGGGCTTATTTGTTGCGGGACAGTCTGACGTTTTCATTGGTACCATTTTGGGGTACATGCAATTTTTTTAGCACTTTTTATTCCATTTTTTTGGCAAGCAAGGTGACCAAAAAGCAATTCTGAAAGTTTTTTTTGTTTTTTTTACAGTGTTCACATAGCGCTATAAATTACAGTTTTACTTTATTCTGCGGGTCGATAGGATTACAGCGATACAATATGTATATAGTTTTTTTTGTTTTGCAGAGTTTGCACAAAAAAAATTCCCTTTTTTGAACAATTATTTATTTTCTGTGTCACCATATTCTGAGAGCCATAACTTTCTTATTTTTTCGTTCACAAGGCTGTGTAAGGGCTTGTTTTTTGTGAGACAGGTTGTAGTTTTTATTGGTACTATTTTGGTGTACATGGGACTTTTTATTCTATACTTTAGAAGGGATGGTGACCAAAAGAATTGCGATTCTGGCATTGTTTTTTTTTTTTTCACCGTTCGGGAAAAATAACATTATAGTTTTATAGTTTGGGTTGTTACGAACGTGGTGATACCAACTATGTGTACTTTTTTAATGGTTTCATTTTTGTTCCTATAATAAAAGACTTATTATAGGAAAAAAGGAATTTTTAAATTTTTAACTTAGAGCTTCAATTTTTACACTTTAGCTGAACTTTTTTTATAACTTTTTTTTGTCCCACTAGGAGACTTGAAGACTTGCACCTCTCATCTTTATTCTAATACAATGCACGACCCATGTAATGCAATGCATTAGACCTGTCAGCTATTCACTGACAGCAAGACTATTAGGCTCCGCCTCTGGGCGGGGCCCAATAGGCTTCCGTACGTGGCAGACCAGGAAGCCACTGTTGGCCTCCGGTTCCCATAGCATCCGTGTGACCATATCGCAGCGATGCCAATCTCCTGGAAACCACTAAGATGCCGCGATCGCTTTTGATCGCGGCATCTAAGGTGTTAATGGCAGGGAGCGGAGCTAGCTCCATTCCTTGCCATTACAGCAGTATGTCAGCTGTTCCATACAGCTGACACCCTTCGGCTGATGGCACAGGCTCAGCTTCTGAGCCCGCCGCCATCTTTCATCTGCGGCCGGAAGCCTTTTAACAGGCCGCTGTGCTTGGCAGGCAGGGGGCCATTGTTATGCTTCCTGTTGCCCACAGCTGATCGGCTAGCATGGCTACCCGGCTCTTTTAGCCTGGTAACCATGCTGCAATACTGTGATTGGTCAGTCACTACTGACTGACCAATCACAGCGATCGCTTGCGGCGCCACACCTCGATTGTTCCCCCAATGAGTCACAGTGACTATCGGCTGTCTGTGACAGCCGATGTCACTGTTCTGTCACCATGTATTTTGACATGGTGATAGAAAAGCACCGTGACGTAACAGTACTTCATGGTGCCTTAATGCAGAACAAACCATGACGTACAGTTGAGTCAAGGTGCGTTAAGGGGTTATAGACCGTAGCCAGGGAGTTGTGGTCAATGATTCCTATTCTGAATGGTCCCCCGGTTATAAGTGGTGTACCCCAGGGTTCACTGCTGGGACCACTATTATTCAACTTATTTATTAATGATATAAAGGATGGGATTAATAGCACTATTTTTATTTTTGCAAGATGTTCATAAATTGCAACCTGATTTGGACGCACTGAGTGTTTGGGCATCCACTTGGCAAATGAGGTTTAATGTGGATACATGTAAAGTTATGCATCTGGGTACCAACAACCTGCATGCATCATATGTCCTAGGGGGGGTTACACTGGGGGAGTCACTTGTTGAGAAGGATCTGGGTCTACTTGTAGATCATAAACTAAATAACAGCATGCAGTGTTATTCAGCTGCTTCAAAGGCCAGCAAGATATTGTTGTGTATTAAAAGAGGCATGGACTCATGGGACAGGGATATAATATTACCACTTTACAAAGCATTAGTGAGGCCTCATCTTGAATATACAGCTGAGTTTTGGGCTCCAGTTCATAGAAAGGATGTCCTGGAGTTGGAAAAAAGACAAAAAAGAGCAACTAAACTAATAGGGGGGATGGAGAATCTAAGTTATGAGGAAAGATTAAAATAATTAAACCTATTTAGCTTTGAAAAGAGATGACTAAGGGGGGACATGATTAATTTATATAAATATATGAATGGCACATACAAAAAATATGGTGAAATCCTGTTCCATGTAAAACCCCCTCAAAAAACAAGGGGGCACTCCCTCCGTCACAGCAGGGACAGTAAATGGCTTTAAAAAAGGCTTAGATAATTTCCTAGAATGAAAAAATATTAGCTCCTATGTGTAGAAATTTTGTTTTATCCCTTCCTTTTTCCCATCCCTTGGTTGAACTTGATGGACATGTGTCTTTTTTCAACCGTACTAGTTATGTAACTATGTAACTATGTAACCACAACAAAGCCACTATGTGTGGACTCACTTTAACCCCTTAATGACCAGCCTATTTTAGACGTTAATGACCAAGACATTTTTTACGTTTTTCCATCGTCTCATTCAAAGAGCTATACACTTTTTATTTTTGCGTCGACATAGCTGTATAAAGGCTTGTTTTTTGCGGGACAAGTTGTATTTTTTAATAGCACCATTTTGGGGTACATAGAATTCATTTATTAACTTTTTTTGGGCGGGAATAGAAAAAAATCAGACATTTCACCACACTTTTTTGCGTCCCAAATTTACGCCGTTTACCGTGTGGTATAAATAACACAATAACTTTATTCAGTGGGTTGTTGCGATTGCAAAGATCCCAAATTTATATTGTTTTTGTATGTTTTACTACTTTTACACAGTGAAAACACTTTTTTTTCAAAATTATTCGTTTTTGTGTCTCCATATTTTAAGAGCCGTAACGCTTTTATTTTTCGCCGATGCAATTGTAGGAGGGCTTTTTTTTTGCGGGACGACTTGTAGTTTTTATCGGTACAATTTTTTGAGTAGATGCGACTTTTTGATCACTTTTTATCACATTTTTTTTAAGGCTGGAGGCAAAGAAAACAGCAATTTTTGCATGTTTTATTATTTTATTTTTTACGACGTTCACCGTGCGGGTTAAATGATGTAATAAGTTTATAGTTGTAATCTACCAAATATGTGTAACTGTTTTACTTTATTTTGTTTGTTAATAATAAAGCAATTTGTAAGGGAAAAAGTGGGTTTTTCATTTATTTTTTTTCACTTTTTTTTTTTCACTTTTTATTAAACTTTTTTTTTCACTTTTTTACTAGTCCCATTAGGGGACTTCACTATGCGATGGTCCGATCGCTTTTATAATACACTGCAATACTTCTGTATTGCAGTGTATTATGCCTGTCCGTGTAAAACGGACAGGCATCTGCTAGGTCATGCCAGAGGCATGATCTAGCAGGCATTCATCACAGGCAGACCTGGGGGCCTTTATTAGGCCCCCGGCTGCAATCGGAGAAACAGACACTCGACGATTGACAGGTCCATGTCAGTCACATCCAGGGCCAAATTATAAGGAGGGAAAAATGGGCACATGCCCAGGGTCCTCCACTACCTTTGGGGCCTCCATTAAGACTGGTTCTATCTATCTATCTATCTATCTATCTATCTATCTATCTATCTATCTATCTATCTATCTATCTATCTATCTATCTATCTATCTATCTATCATCTATCTATCTATGTCTATCTTTCTCATATCATTTTTTTTATATATCTATTAACTGACCTTTTAAGTATGCATTTCTGACCTAGGGACCTACACTGAGGGAAATCCTGTGGGACCCACACCAATGAGGAAATTGAGTATCCCCTGATGACTGTGCGCAATCCCATCCAGTCGAGAAGAAGTGAAGAGGTATGCATGTTACTCCTTTTTTGATGTCTATAGGAGTTGCTGGCTTGGCTGCGTCCATAACTCGTATAGACTTCAGTGGTTATGTCTTCTACAGTATATGGGGCTCCTATAGGTTATCAGGTGGGGTTCAGTTTCTAGACGGGATCAGAGAACTTCACCACATTTTTTTCCCAATGGGCCTTCACCAACCTTAATCTGGTCCTGCTCACATCCATATATAAATACTTATATAGATATACATAACAGAAAATATTTATATGGGTTGTTTTAGTGTATTACATAGGCATAATATGTCTTAGTAATGTCACTCTATCAATATGAGGGCTATCGCATAGGCTATGTGCATATTTGTTCAGGCTAAAGAATAGCTGCAAATTGCTTACTTTATTGTGAAATTTGAAAACTAGTGTATGTTGCAATGTGTCTGCATTAGGTAGCCGGACATTACACATGATTAAAGTAAATAAGTTTTTGCCAGCTTGCATACTTGCTTTTATGTGTACATTGTATATACGCTACAATAGTTAGATACAAAAATAACCCTGTCTTATCCTTTTTTGTAGGAGTAAATCCAGTGTTTTCTTAACATCTCAGATAAACATGTCAACCTTGATATAAGAAAGTTTGCCAAACATAAGTTCAAAACCCAGTCCTGACCTCAGCAAGAACTGTTGATTCTATGTCTCTCTTCACACTACACTGCCCTTATTCCATGCCAGTATAAATGGTCCCTGGTCTGAACCTAGCATGGACACACCAGCAAACATGTCAAGGTCAGTGAAAGCGTCACGGGACCTGGTTAATGTTTGACCCCCGTAATATGTTTAATTTGGCAAGTTACTAATGGCAAGTGATTTATTGAATGAAAAAATCTGAATGTAGGTTGTATACACCCAAGGAGCATTTCATAGAAATGTCTGTTAGATTCTTTATGGTAAAGTTGCTTCATTTCCTGTATCTACTTTTCCGAGTAATTTTCAGGTGCAACCTGAATAAGTAAATAAATCACATCATCATGTTATATTAGTTCACACACATTGTATGATGTGGGCTACATGAAACAGTATAAAAAGTGCTGGGGATGGTCAAGATATATTGGATAATCATTAGCCATTCATCACCTGTAATAATGTCAATATAAGTGAATTTAACAAAACAGTCTTACGGTGGTTTAAATGAAAGAATAAAATACACAATATACTAACCTTCAACATGGAGCTGAGCTGCAATACCAGACATAACCCATAGAAAGGCAGGGGCGTAACTAGGAAAGACAGGACCCCATATCAAACTTTTGACTGGGACCCACCCCTAGGTGCCACACGCAGCCCACCTTATAGTTAGTGCCCCTTGTAAATATTGCCCCCTGTAGATTGTGCTATAGAGCCCCCCTATAGATAGTGTAACATCCCATTTGTAGATAGCCCCCCCACCTCTCCCTTCCAGATAGTGCCATAGAGCCCCCCTGTAGATATCGCCATACAGTTCCCCCTGTATATAGTGCCACACAGCCCCCCTCCCTTGCATATAGTGCCACATAGCGACCCTCCCTTGTATATAGTGCCACACAGCCCTCTCCCTTGTATAAAGTGCCACACAGCCACCCTCCCTTGTACAGTGGAGGAAATAAGTATTTGATCCCTTGCTGATTTTGTAAGTTTGCCCACTGTCAAAGACATGAACAGTCTAGAATTTTTAGGCTAGCTTAATTTTACCAGTGAGAAATAGATTATATAAAAAAAAAAAAAAAAAATCACATTGTCAAAATTATATATATTTATTTGCATTGTGCACAGAGAAATAAGTATTTGATCCCTTTGGCAAACAAGACTTAATACTTGGTGGCAAAACCCTTGTTGGCAAGCACAGCAGTCAGACATTTTTAGTAGTTGATGATGAGGTTTGCACACATGTTAGATGGAATTTTGGCCCACTCCTCTTTGCAGATCATCTGTAAATCATTAAGATTTCGAGGCTGTCGCTTGGCAACTCGGATCTTCAGCTCCCTCCATAAGTTTTCGATGGGATTAAGGTCTGGAGACTGGCTAGGCCACTCCATGACCTTAATGTGCTTCTTTTTGAGCCATTCCTTTGTTGCCTTGGCTGTATGTTTCGGGTAATTGTCGTGCTGGAAGACCCAGCCACGAGCCATTTTTAATGTCCTGGTGGAGGGAAGGAGGTTGTCACTCAGGATTTGACGGTACATGGCTCCATCCATTCTCCCATTGATGCGGTGAAGTAGTCCTGTGCCCTTAGCAGAGAAACACCCCCAAAACATAATGTTTCCACCTCCATGCTTGACAGTGGGGACGGTGTTCTTTGGGTCATAGGCAGCATTTCTCTTCCTCCAAAAACGGCGAGCTGAGTTAATGCCAAAGAGCTCAATTTTAGTCTCATCTGACCACAGCACCTTCTCCCAATCACTCTCAGAATCATCCAGATGTTCATTTGCAAACTTCAGACGGGTCTGTACATGTGCCTTCTTGAGCAAGGGGACCTTGCGGGCACTGCAGGATTTTAATCCATTACGGCGTAATGTGTTACCAATGGTTTTCTTGGTGACTGTGGTCCCAGCTGCCTTGAGATCATTAACAACTTCCCCCCGTGTAGTTTTCGGCTGAACTCTCACCTTCCTCAGGATCAAGGATACCCCACGAGGTGAGATTTTGCATGGAGCCCCAGATCGATGTCGATTGACAGTCATTTTGTATGTCTTCCATTTTCTTACTATTGCACCAACAGTTGTCTCCTTCTCACCAAGAATCTTACTTATGGTTTTGTAGCCCATTCCAGCCTTGTGCAGGTCTATGATCTTGTCCCTGACATCCTTAGAAAGCTCTTTGGTCTTGCCCATGTTGTAGAGGTTAGAGTCAGACTGATTAATTGAGTCTGTGGACAGGAGTCTTTTATACAGGTGACCATGTAAGACAGCTGTCTTTAATGCAGGCACCAAGTTGATTTGGAGCGTGTAACTGGTCTGGAGGAGGCTGAACTCTTAATGGTTGGTAGGGGATCAAATACTTATTTCTCTGTGCACAATGCAAATAAATATATATAATTTTGACAATGTGATTTTCTTTTTTTTTTTTATATATAATCTATCTCTCACTGGTAAACTTAACCTAGCCTAAAAATTCTAGACTGTTCATGACTTTGACAGTGGGCAAACTTACAAAATCAGCAAGGGATCAAATACTTATTTCCTCCACTGTATATAGTGCCACACAGCCCCCTGTAGTTAGCGCCAGACACAGTCCCCTGTAGATAGTGCCACACACAGACCCCTGTAGATTGCGCCACACAGCCCTCCCCCTTGTAAATAGTGCCATACAGCCCCCTAGTAATAGTGCCACACAGCCCCCCTTAGTAGTGCCACACAGCTCCCCCCTTGTGTATAGTGCCACAAAGCCCCCCTTGTATATAGTGCTACAGAGCCCCCCCTTGTATATAGTGCCAACCTGCTCCACCCTTCTACATAGTGCCACACTGCTCTGCCCCCTTATATATAGTGCCACCCTGCTCCCCCCTTTGTATTTAGTGCCATCCTGCTCCCCCTTGTATATAGTGCCACCCTGCTCCCCCTTATATATAGTGCCACCCTGCTCCCCCTTGTATATAGTGCCACCCTGCTCCCCCTTGTATATAATGCCACCCTGCTCCCCCTTGTATATAGTGCCACCCTGCTCCACCCTTATATATAGTGCCACCCTGCTCCCCCCTTGTATATAGTGCCACCCTGCTCCCCTTTGTGTATAGTGCCACCCTGCTACCCCTTGTATATAGTGCCACCCTGCTCCTCCCATTGTATATAGTGCCACCCTGCTCCCCCCTTATATATAGTGCCACCCTGCTCCCCCCCTTGCATATAGTGCCACCCTGCTTCCCCCTTGTATATAGTGCCACCATGCATGCTCCCTCCCTGTATATTGGCACACAGCCCCCCCCCCCCCAAAAAATATATATTGCACTTACCTTGCCTCGTTCCCTCGAAGGAGAGAGCGCAGCACAGCCTCTGGTCGGGACGCATGCGCAGACCGGCGTGATGGAGTAACGTCATTATGCCGGCCTGCACAGGTAGTCTTCCCAGTGCCTTATAAGCTGCAGGCCTCACGTGGCCTGCAGCCTATAATATTTATTTGTATCTGCGTCCTGAGGACGCACATACAAGTGAATGTGATTGTTGACACCGGGGCTAGCAATGCAACTGAGTATATGGGGGCCCGTGCTGCCCGGCCCATAAATAATAGAGGTCGGGCGGCGCGGGTCCCGTAATGTCATCACTACCGCTGTAGCAACCATAACGGCTGCTAGCGGTGCCACCGGGCATGGCAAGGCCTTGTCGGCTGGCGGCACGGGCCCCCTCATGCCGCAGGCCCTGTAGCAGCCGCTACGGCTGCTACAGCGGTAGTTACGCTGCTGAGGACAGGTGTAGCGTTATTTCAGAAACAAAGCAGCCACGTATTTTTAATTGTGGACAATCCTTGTCTCTTTTTCCACTCATCAGATAACGCTTTCCCTCTTTACATGCCTATTTTGCAGTGTCTGTAGCTGTTCAGAAAATCTGCACAAACTCAAATATCAACTATGAGGCAAGAAAGTCATTGGCAATATCAGTGTCAGGGCAGATTCAGACGAACGTTGCGTTTTTGCGCGCGCAAACAACGCGGCGTTTTGCGCGCGCAAAAACCACTTGACAGCTGCGTGTGTCATCCGTCATAGAGATGAGGCTAGTCGACGCCCGTCACTGTCCAAGGTGCTGAAAGAGCTAACTCATCGGCAGTAACTCTTTCAGCACCCTCGACAGTGAATGCCGAACACAATATCGAGAAACCTGTTAAAAAATAAGAAAAAGTTCGTACTTACCGAGAACTTCCCTCCCGGCCATTGCCTTGGTGACGCGTCCTTGGTGACGCGCCTCTCTTGACATCGGGCCCCACCTCCCTGGATGACGCGGCAGTCCATGTGACCGCTGCAGCCTGTGCTTGGCCTGTGATTGGCTGGAGCTGTCACTTGGACTGAATTGTCATCCCGGGAGGTCAGACTGGAGGAAGAAGCCGGGAGTTATCGGTAAGTCAGAACTTCGTTTTTTTTTTACAGGTTCATGTATATTGGGATCGGAAGTCACTGTCCATGGTGCTGAAACAGTTTAACTCTTTCAGCACCCTGGACAGTGACTATCTCCTGACGTCGCGTACCAGAAATTTTTTTGCCGGGTTCGGCCAAAACGAGTTCGGCCGAACCCGGTGAAGTTCGGTTCGGTTGTCCGGGTTCGCTCATCTCAAAGACACTCCGTTTGGATGTTTGGAAACAGAAAAGCACGTGGTGCTTTTCTGTTTACATTCATCCTTTTGACAGCTGGTGCGCTGTTTCAGTCGGTTCGCACGGAAGTGCTTCCGTGCGACCTGCGTGGTTTTCGCGCACCCTTTGACTTCAATGGGTGCGTGAAGCGCGAAATACGCGGAGATATTGAGCATGTCGCGCTTTTTGCGCAGCTGAAAAACGCTGCGCAAAAAGCACGGACTGTCTGTACTGCCCCATAGACTTGTATTGGTCTGTGCGTGGCGCGTGAAAACCACGCGGCCCGCACGGACCCAATACACGTTCGTGTGAATCCCCCCTCACTGATGCTACATTCACACGAGTGTGCCATAATTACGCGCATAAAAAATGCGCGTAAATCTGGTCCGTGTGCATTGTGTTATGATCAGTGTGCTTTGCCTGTTGCATGTCTTTTTCACGCACTCGCAAAGCACTTCTTTTTTTTTTCAATGGAATTGATGCGTAAATCACGCACAGCACACGGATGTGCATCCATGTGCTGTGCGTTGTTTTCACACACCCATTGACATCAATGAACACGTAGATGCGTGAAAATGCACCAATATAGGTCATGCAGTGAGTTTCACACAACAGACTCTCGCTGTGTGCAAACTCACGCATGTGTGAACAGCCCCATTGAAATCAATGGGACCGTGTGCTGTGAATGATTTCCACTCGCAGCACACGGATGAGTTTTACGCTCGTCTGTATGAGCCCTTAGGGATCACAGTTACACAGTAGACCTGCAGTCCACAAAGGTTAGTAGGCAAAGGCAATATAGCGATCCTAGTATCCAATATTAGGCAAACACAGGCAATATAAACATAAAGATAATGCGAAGGCTCTCTCCAGACCTGTGTCATGGCTTATGCTTACAACGATAGTCACGATGTAGTGACAGTTCTGTCATATGGAGCTGAACAGACCTGATTAACTTATAATGGTGTCTGTCAGATTCTGTTAAGGTGTACGTCATTTTGACAGAATTTGCAACGGAAGCAAATGTGAACAGAGCTTAGCTCAAACAATATACGTAGAACTGCTCATAGAACTTATTGTATAATGAGAAAGGATACCCAAATGAAATAGCACATATAATCATCAACCTGAGAAGATCTGAAGCAAACATCAAAAAGATCAATAACATCATTGGTGAAACACTGGATCACGACATAATGCTGGAAGCATAAGCATGTGCATACATAGGATAGAAAAATTGTAGAATTGTAGCTGTAGAGAGAGGCGTAGCTAGGGGTTTAGCACAGGGGGGGACATATCTGAGTGGGATCCAACCCAGAGGGCCCCCCTAACGCATGTTTACAACTGAAGAGGCAAATTCTAATTATATACTAGCCCCATCATTCCTGTATATAGCCCCATCATCCCTGTATATACCAGCCATCATCCCTGTATATACCAGCCATCATCCCTGTATATACCAGACATCTTCCCTGTTTATAACCCCATCACCTCTGTATATAACCCCATTATCCCTGAATATACCAGCCATCAGTCCTGTATATAACCCTCATCATCCCTGTATATACCAGCCATCGTCCCTGTATATAACCCCTATCATCTCTGTATATACCAGACTGGCCTGATGAGTTATAAACAGGAATGATGGCTGGTATATATAGGGATGATGGGGGTTATATACAGGAATGATGGGGTTATATAAGGGGATGATGGCTGGTATACACAGGAATGATGTGGGTTAATGCAGGGATGATGGCTTGACTACCCATCTTCCCTGCATATAACAACCATAATCCCTGTATATACGAACCATCATCCCTGTACATAAACACACTCATCACTGTATATACCAACCATCATCCCTGTATATAACCCCTATCATCTCTGTATATTCAAGCCTGGCTAGTATATACAGGTAAGATGGGGGTTATAAACAGGGATAATGGCTGGTATATACAGGGATGTTGGGTTTATATACAGGGATGATGGGGGTTATATAAATGGATTATGGCTGGTATATACAGGGATGATGGGGTTAATGCAGGGATGATGGCTGGACTACCCATTATCCCTGTATATAACAACCATCATCCCTGTATATAACAACCATCATCCCTGTGCATACCAGCCAGGCTGGCATTTACAGGGATGATGGGGGTTATAAACAAGGATGATGGCTGGTACATACAGGGATGATGGGGGTGAAATATGGGGATGATGGCTGGTATAAACGGGGATGATGGTGGTTATATACAGTGAACATGGCTAAACCAGTCATTATCCATGTGTACAACCCCATCATCCCTATATATATATATATATATATATATATATATATATATATATATATATATATATATAAACCCATCATTTCTTTATATACAGGGCTGACCTCAGGATGGTTGGCGCCCCATGCGAAATTATCTTTCGGCGCCCCACGCCATAAAAAAAATGCCCCATAAAAAGTATAATGCCCAATATAGTGCCCCAACACAGTATAATGCCCCTTTAGTGCCCCCATACAGTATAATAATAGTATTTAATAATATAATATATTATAACCCCTTCAAGGACACAGAATTTTGTCCTCTAATTGTGCCCACATAGTAATATAAGAGATAGAGAAAAAGAGCACGGCGCCACATAGTGTAATTAAATCCAAGGCGGTAAGGCCAGTTCAAAACAAGTAAATGCTCACCACAGGTCAGATGGAAAAAAGCGTGTCACCCATAAGTAAAAAGTGCTGCTGCCGAGATCCAAAGCCGGTTGGACCCGTTGGCCACCGGAAATGTAATAAATAAAGATGCAAAAGAGGGGATCATAAACGGCGCTGCTACTGGGAAACAGAAGATGCAAAGGATAATAACTATTTATTGTGAAAGGCTACGCGTTTCAATGCCGCACCGGCATCTTCATCAGGCCATAAAACATGTCTGTCCAAACAGCACTATTTAAATACAACACATAGTGAAAAAAAACGCCAATGTGACCGGGGTCAAAGTGCCCTGGTGACGTCATCATGCAGATCAAAGTTTAGAGTCGTATCTAATTAAGCCAAAGAATATATATATACCATATATAAGTAATAATATTTGACAAACAGAATGAAGCAATAGCAATCAATATTTGAAGAAATTAAAATTAGCATGACAAAGATACATTTAGGTGCTGTTAAAAGCGTAGAGTAACCAATTAGGTAAAAAGACAGTAAAAAAAGACCGTTAAAAAAAGGCCGTAAAAACATACCTATTAGAACTCTTATAAAAAATAGTCACATAAAAAGGTATTAACAGTGAGCATTATATAAGGTAGACATTAAATGTACAGTAAAAGATAATAAATGAGTAAAAACAAACCATTTTTCGGGCTGCAGATCGCACAAGTGCACAGGCGCCGCCAAAGCGTCCCTGGAGTCAAGGCAACCACACTCAGCTACGAGAGCCGGTACGGGTTATAAAGAGGAACTGGAAGTATAATAAAAATGCTGGTAACAAGGTAAGACAACTGAATAACTCAATATATGTATTGTAACGTTAAGAATTCCTCAAACCATTAGAGTTTATACATTTAAAACAGATAATTAGTTATTGCTATAGTACATAATTAACAGTATAGCATAGAATTCTCAATCAAGGGAAGATTCAGATATATCATTAAGACCTTCTGGATGGAGAGTAATACGATTAAATATCCAATAATTTTCTCTCTGTTTTAATTTTTGAAAGCGATTAGGAACATCAGGTGATATTTGTTCTATGGGGATGATACTAATTCTGTCAAATTGGCAGTTATGTGATGAAGCACAGTGACGGGAAACACTGTGTTTAAGGAATCCCTTCAGCACATTGAACCTATGTTTATTGATTCTACTTCGTAAGCATTGAATTGTCCTACCAACATATTGTAACCGACATGAACATTCCAAAAGGTATATAGCATACGTGATCCCACAGTTAAGAAAAGACTTAATGGGAAAAACTTCAGAGGTGACTGTTGAGGTAAAAAACTTCCTTTCTGTGTGAAATATTGTTACAGCATAAACATCGTGCTTGACCACATTTAAAGGACCAAATTAAAGCTGGGAAAATTCTTGGAGTGAGAGGCTTAGGGTTATATATTCTGCTGGGAGCTAGAATATTTCTCAAATTGGATGACCGTCTGAAAGTAATGGTTGGTTTATTCGGCAGAATATCTTTTAGGAAAGGATCGTTTTTCAGGATGTGCCAATGTTTAGTCAGAATTAACCTCACGGATTTGTTCCCACTATTAAATGATGTAATAATATTATTTCTACAGTTTAAACCATCCTTTTTCGTTTTTACTTGGTTGATGCACGATTCTTGGGTTAATTCAGCGGCTCTGGAGCGTGCTCCTTTAAATATATTGTTTTCCGTCACTGTGCTTCATCACATAACTGCCAATTTGACAGAATTAGTATCACCCCCATAGAACAAATATCACCTGATGTTCCTAATCGCTTTCAAAAATTAAAACAGAGAGAAAATTATTGGATTTTTAATCGTATTACTCTCCATCCAGAAGGTGTTAATGATATATCTGAATCTTCCCTTGATTGAGAATTCTATGCTATACTGTTAATTATGTACTATAGCAATAACTAATTATCTGTTTTAAATGTATAAACTCTAATGGTTTGAGGAATTCTTAACGTTACAATACATATATTGAGTTATTCAGTTGTCTTACCTTGTTACCAGCATTTTTATTATACTTCCAGTTCCTCTTTATAACCCGTACCGGCTCTCGTAGCTGAGTGTGGTTGCCTTGACTCCAGGGACGCTTTGGCGGCGCCTGTGCACTTGTGCGATCTGCAGCCCGAAAAATGGTTTGTTTTTACTCATTTATTATCTTTTACTGTACATTTAATGTCTACCTTATATAATGCTCACTGTTAATACCTTTTTATGTGACTTTTTTTTATAAGAGTTCTAATAGGTATGTTTTTACTGTCTTTTTACCTAATTTGTTACTCTACGCTTTTAACAGCACCTAAATGTATCTTTGTCATGCTATTTTAAATTTCTTCAAATATTGATTGCTATTGCTTCATTTTGTTTGTCAAATATTATTACTTATATATGGTATATATATATATATTCTTTGGCTTAATTAGATACAACTCTAAACTTTGACCTGCATGATGACATCACCAGGGCACTTTGACCCCGGTCACGTTGGCGGTTTTTTTCACTATGTGTTGTATTTAAATAGTGCTGTTTGGACGGACATGTTTTTTGCCTGATGATGATGCCGGTGTGGCATTGAAACGCGTAGCCTTTCACAATAAATAGTTATTATCTGTAATGACGGGATAAGGAAACAGACAAGTGAGCCCTAATCTACCCGCCACTTAGTCCCTGCCTACTTGCAACGACCTGCCCTAGGCGACGGGGTACAACTGGGCGACGGTCCCTACGCTCAATAAGTGCCCGACAGACAAACAGACAAGGGTACACAGAAGCAAGGGAAAAGGGGCAGTTGCCCACGGCAACACAGCGAGCAACAAGAGTGGTGAACGAGTCAAACCAGGAGTGTACGAGGTACCAAGCGCAGAGCAGGAGAGTAGTGAACAAGCAGAGTCAAACCAGGAGTGTACGAGGTACCAAACGCAGAGCAGGAGAGTAGTCAGTAAACCAGGGTCGATATGAAGCAGGGTCAAATGGTTAAAGAAGCTGCAGTAGGGCCAGGAAACAAAACAAGAATCACAAGCAAGGAGGAACAGGAAAGGCAGGTATAAATAGACAGAGGGCGGGAGCTAGCTCCGTCTGGCCAGGCTGTGATAGGCTCTCCCACTCCTAAGCCTGCCATCCTGTGTGGTGGAAGATGGAGTCAGTCTCACAGACATAGAAGCAGGTGCAGGCTGATTACCTATGGGCGTGGATACAGACGCTGTGCCTGGCAGATCCTTAACATTATCCTTTGCATCTTCTGTTTCCCAGTAGCAGCGCCGTTTATGATCCCCTCTTTTGCATCTTTATTTATCACATAGTAATATGCCCTCTAAGTGCGACACACAGTATATTGCCCCCTGTAGTACCCCTACACAGTATAATGTCCGCTTAGTGGCCCCCACACAGTATAATGCCCGTCTCCCCTGGCTGCCACACACAGCCCCCCTTGTAGATAGTGCACCCCTGTAGATTGTGCCATACAGCCTCCCTGTAAACAGTGCCATAATCCCCCACCTCCTCCTTGTAGATCTTCCCGTACAGCCCCCCCCCACCTCCCCCTTGTAGACAGTGCCCCCAAACAAAAAAAAATTGTACTCACCTAGGATCCATTCTCACGACGAGATTCTTGTGTAGGCTGGCAGGATCTTGTAGCCTAGTACAGAATTTCCTAACCTTTTCAGACTCGAGGCACCACCGGAAAAATAAAAATTTCCTCGGGGCACCCCTACCAAAAATTGTTACCTACAAGGGGGCTGTGTGGCACTACCTACAAGGGGGCAGTGTGGCACAACCTACAAGGGGGCTGTGTGGCACTACCTACAGGGGGCTGTGTGGCACTACCTACAAGTGGCCAGTGTGGCACTATCTACAGGGTGCTGTGTGACACTACCTACAAGAGGGCTGTTTGGCACTACCTACAGGGGGCTGTGTGGCATTACCTACAAGGGACTGTGTGGCACTAATTACAGGGGGCTGTGTGGCACTACCTACAAGGACGCTGTGTGACACTACCTACAAGGGGTCTGTGTGGCACTACCTACAGGGGGCTGTGTGGCACTATCTACAGGGGGAATCTGTGAGTGGCGGGCTGTTGGTCATTATAGTGAGAGTGACGGGCTGATCGTCGTTTTACTGTGAGTGCTGGGCTGATGGTCATGTTACTGTGAGTGGGGGTCTGGTGGTCATTTTAATGTGAGTGGCGGGCTGATGGTTATTTTACTGTGAGTGGAGGGCTGATAGTCTTCAAGTGGTTTCCACCTCTGAGCTCCAATTGAAATTAATAGGAGGCAGAAAATACCTGCGGCGCCCGTTTGGAGTGCTTTTTGGCCTGCGTCACAATTTTAAGTGGAAAAAAAAAACTTTACGTACTCACATACTCAACTTGATCCCGTTCCCGCGCAGTCCTGTGTCAATGCAGGCCTGCTCTCTTCTGAGGCTGAACGACACCAGCGTTGTTGAAAGGTGCTGATTGGCAAGGCAGAATGACTTGTCCCGCCAATCAACAACGGAAGTGCTAGCGGCGTTGAAAGGCGCTGGTTGGTGGGGAAAGTCATTCTGCTCTGCCAATCAGCGTCATTGTTAGGCGCTGAATGGTCGGCCATGGAACGTGCCCAGCCATTCAGCGCTTATGCATGTAATTCAATCTTCCCCCCGCTAACTACTTTACTGGCTGCAGGTAATCCTGTTGTTAAATGCCAATATTTTATAAAGCTGATACACCTGACTGACCTAGATTTCCGCCTAATGTTGTTATATGCAATAATTTATTCTAATGCCTGCATTAGCGCGCTCTGCTTGTTAAATTCATTCTAAGAAATTCAACTTGAAGCATTTCAACAGCCTGGATTCTGATGTGGACCCACACAACACGTGCAGAATAAAATCAATTTCTCTCTAATTTAGTTAGCCACAAAAACGAGTCACAAGAGATACAAGCAGGAATTGGGTCATCTCTCATCGGACTCTTGAGTTCAGTCAATAGGAAGGATAATGAGATTTTTTTTCTTTCTTATGCCTAATTTAGTTTTTGTAATATTATCAGACTGGGATTTAAATGTGTATTGTAACCATTTTTTTTCAGTTCTGTCCCTGCATATCTAAGCTTTATACATGACCAGCCAGTAAGGAAAAACAAGTTGGTATTTGTCCTTTTTGGTGACTTAAAGTTGCATGAAACCATGAGAAATCAGAGGTGCATCTTGAATTTCATAGGTCCTAACGCTCCCAAAATAATGCACAATACAGAAATAATAAACACAGTGATGTCACAGTACATGGACAATAAACACTGTGCACAGTTGCACAAGATAAAGATGGCTACATCCGTATGTCACAGAACAGGGATGTCACAGAAATGAAATAATAAACTTAGTGATGTCATATTATGTCAAAGTTGGAATACATTTAAAAAAATCATATTTATAGTTGCATATATAGCACCAACATATTTGACAGTGCCACATAGTACCCATAAGGATAGTGCTACAAAGTGTCCATACAGTGGCGTAACTACCCCTCCAGCAGCCATAGCAGCTGCTACAGGGGCGTGGTTGGATGGGGCAAGTGCTGTCTGCCATCACGGGGCCCCCCATGCGCGGTGGCACCACTAGCAGCCACTAACATCACATTCAATAGTTTCTGCATCCTTAGGACGCAGATACTATTGAACACTATGTCAGAGCAGGGTGATATCTCCCTACTCTGCCATTTACTAGGCTAAAGGCCACGTACGTCACTGGATCACGCCGGCCTGTGCAAGGATCCTGTCAGCATTCATTTGCTTCGTTCGTCGGGGCCTAGGTGAGTATGACGTTTTTGTTTTATTTGTTTGGGGGTCGCTATATGGAGCAGTCTACAGGAAGGGGGGGTCGCTATATGGCGCTATCTACAGGGGGGTCGCTATATGGTGCATTTTACAGGAGGGGGGCTGTATGGCACTATCTACAGAGTGGCTGTATGACGCTATCTACAGGGGGGATGTATGGCACTATCAAAAAGGGCGAGGTGGGGGCGCTATCTACAAGTGGGGTGTGACACTGTCTACAGTGGGGGGCTGTATACCACTATCTACAGAGGACTGTACGGCACAACCTACAGGGGGTACTATCTATAGGGGGCACCATCTACAAGGGAGGCTGTGTGTGGCACCTAGGGGAGTGGGGGCAGTCAAAAGTTTGATATGCGGCCCACTCTTTCCTAGTTACACCCCTGTATTCAATGAAAGTGCCTCACAGTCCACAGGATTGGAGCTTTCACACTTCAAAGAAATTTTCCAAAATTAAGAAAATATGGCTGCTTTCCTCAAAAAATAGTTCCACACCTGTCCACATTTTGTTTTGGGTATTGCAGCTAAGCTCCATTCACATCAATGGAGCTGAGTTACAATATGGGACACAACCCAAGGACAAGTGTGACACTGTGTCTGGAAGAAAGCAAACATGTTTTTCTATCCCTGGATAACCCTTTTAAAATCCATATAAGAGGAGAACTTTACTAATTATTATGAGGAGCTCAAACATTGTAAATTATATTTAGTCTGATGAGTTCAAGCGTTACATTTAAATCTATGTTTATACATTGCTCTAAGGATCTTTCTGATAATAAAACTATGGATTGTTAACGGAACAAGAAAAGATTTTGTGCCACAAACTGAAATTTATGCCAGCTATGAGCTAGCATAAATTTGCGCTATAATTTGTGCCAATTTTTGGCGTAAATTATAGGAAATTTGTTGGGCTGTGGGTGGCTTGTCTTCTCCCGATAAGTACCTTTCAATTTTTTAAATAGTCGCAATTTCTATTTGCGCAAACTGCGACTTTTCTATGACTGAAAACTGGAATAAATCTTTTGATAAATTCCCCCTGTCTGGAAATGCCACTTTTGACATCTACACTTGCAATTGCGCCATAGTGTAGATGCAAAGAATAAAGGCTCTATTACACCGGCGAAGTTTGGCAGGTGCAATGTGCGCGGATCGAGACAGCTCGTTGATCGGCTCTCGTTTACTCGCGATGTGGAGATGTGCTACCTACAATAATAATATTTTCGTTTTTTAAAACGATACGATCAGAAGATGAACGAGCGTTCATCTGCTGATCGCTGTCCTGTTTATACAGGGTAAACGCTTGTCTGCCTGATAATTGCCCTTTAGTCTCCAGGCCATGATCCTTCTAGCTTAGCAGACCATACTGGAATCCCTTTAAAGCAATTTAATCTGAGGGCTCATCTGAAGTTCCGATATGCCTGCTAAGTAAACTAACTGAACAAAGAATTTCTGGGGCAGTTACTCGTTGCTGGCATAATGAACAAAGTTGCGGATAACGCTGATGATAAAATTACTTATATAATAGAAGATAAGAAAAAAAAATACATAAATTCTTTTGTCCCTGAAGAAAATATGTCATTGAAATATTTGGTTTAAAATGCCATTAAGGAATGCAGAAAGTATGTGGATATCGATCCGTGTCGTTTTCTACTTAAAGTCAAAAGAACAACATCGATTTGACAAAAGAGTTAAAGTAGGACTGTGGCATATGAAAATTAAATGGAGTATATTCAGTGTCAAGGGCTTTGTCCACCCTCATGTAAGTATTGCACCATAAAATAAGATCTTTGTATGGCAAAATGCTCTACAGCAGCTCACCGAGTCCCTGCAGCTCTGTACTACAGGGCTGTAGGCAATGCAGGTGCCATCAGATGATGCCATATTTCTGAGATATTCTCCTCTATAAGCAATGCTTCTAAAGAAAAGTAACTCTGTAATATGACATTTGCATGACTTTATAAAATCGGATGTGTCAGGAGAAACAGTAAGACCCCATACACTTCAATGGGCGAGATATTACGGCTTAATACATTTTACGAGTAATATGGTCATGTGCATGAGGCCTAATGCAATGATAATTTCCGAAATCATTAGCTGACTTCTAGTTTCACACATAAGGGGGAACTTATTATAAAGGTTTCTGTGGGTGGCATTAAAAAGTCACAAATTATGGCGCATTATGAAGGGGACAGGGGCCACCCCTTCTCGACAAATTCACTATTACTTACGCCAGAAACTGGTGCAAATTATGGCGGAAATCAATGCCAAATCTCAACTTTGCGCCTCTTAATAATTTAGTCGCATCTTCTGTGTGCTTCATACTAAGACTGGCATATGAAATGCCAGTCTCAGTAAATGTACAACTATAATGTGTCAATATACATGCAAAATTAAATAAGCTGGATTTAATTGAGAAATCGACTCTAACATAGCTGAGAAATCTGTGTCAGGCTGGTTCCTACATGACAACCTCAATTTAAGTGCTATGGTTGTTAGGCAGTGTATCCATAGCAACCAGCCTGTCTTAAATTACCAACTGTTAAGTTAAAAGGGCCATGCTGCCATTCACCATCCCAGCCTGCATTCATGATCAGATTTTTCTAATAATATATTTAGATGGAGAACATTTCTAAGGTACCATCTTTCAATTCAACAGCCAGTCCCATTGTATTTATAATCTGATTGTGAAATCTCTAACACAGATATTGAAAACTCACCCAAATTATAACCATGTTCTGGCTTGTCCCAGTGCCTTCATATCTGTCATACACTAGGCATTACGTCTTGTTTTTAGCTACATAGAGATGCCATCCACCATTTTGGGTCATCTGACCCCATAGTTATGGGGAAATACAGCTTGCTTTGTGATTGCAATAAGCTGCACCTATGGGATCTTCAATGCGTCTATGGGCTACCCTGGGAATGAGACAATATGATATGTGCCATGTGGCTCTCTAACCTGTAATACAGACAACTGTGGCTTCACCATGAATTAATAGACAGATAGTATTTTTGGTAACATCTTGCTTTCATCAAGTGTCACGGTAAACATAAGAAATACCTGGTGATGAGATGCCGCTCTCTGAACTGTTGTGTCTGTCCATATGTCTGCACACGGCCAATAATAAAAAGCAAACACGTTCTCTTGTCACAGAATGACGTACGGATGTAGCCATCTTTAACTTGATTCTGATAACTTGCTGCAGTGTGATACCACACAACAAAAGCCATTGAAAAGTCATTGAAAAAGTCAAGATAAGGGATCTAGCCATTGTTTATTTTATGCGTTAAAAGTCAAGGTAAAGAAGGCTACATCTGTAGTCCCAAATACATGAATTAATATAGCATAGTCAAGAAAATATTTGAGTATACATACGTAGTCAATTTCGGGATCGCTACCAAACAGATCCCAAATACAGTGCCCACAGCCTGCTATGGGCCCATACTATACCGCTATCTATTTCTCACTTCACATGGCGGCACATGCAGGTTTTTCTTCATGGATTCCGCATGTGTTGCATGTCGTATTATATGGTATTTTGCTTCCATGAGAGAATACAGCGCCTAGTAGAGTCATGAAATGGCGGCACATGAATTGCCTATAGGTCGCTAAGACAGATTCCTAGATGCTCTTCATGCCAGCGTACAGGGTCTGGGCACATGGAATGGCCGTATTCACGAGAGCTAAGGATAGCCATAAACAGACAGAAGTATTATAGATAACAATGGACAGCATATAGGTTCCAAGATTTTCCTTTTATGAGAAAAGGGAATGACTGGGTCATGACAAAGGCATTTCTTCATCTCACTTATGGACTTATCATTAGTTCAGGTGGAAAAGCTATGGTCCAGTTGAGCGCATATCCAGTCTTTTTTTTCCCTCCACGATCAATGTTTAAAAAATAAATCATTATTTCCTGTCTTATCATATTAAAACAAAGTAAAAAGGACACTGCGCCACATAGTGCAGTTCAGATCGTAATGTAGAAGAGCAAAATGATGAAAAATTGCTCACCTTGTGGTTGCAAGTACTGGCAGGTATTTGCAATGTAAAAGAAGCTGCTGCCAATCCCAAACGCAAACACCCGGAGGGGTTGCCAGAAACAGTATAAGTACACTACCGTTCAAAAGTTTGGGGTCACCCAGACAATTTAGTGTTTTCCATGAAAACTCACACTTATATTTATCAAATGAGTTGCAAAATGACTATAAAATATAGTCAAGACATTGACAAGGTTAGAAATAATGTTTTTTATTTGAAATAATAATTTTCTCCTTCAAACTCTGCTTTCATCAAATAATGCTCCATTTGCAGCAATTACAGCATTGCAGACCTTTGGCATTCTAGCTGTTAACTTGCTGAGGTAATCGGGAGAAATTTCACACCATGCTTCCAGAAGTCCCTCCCACAAGTTGGATTGGCTTGATGGGCACTTCTTGCGTACCATACGGTCAAGCTGCTCACACAACAGCTCTATGGGGTTGAGATCTGGTGACTGCGCTGGCCACTCCATTACAGATAGAATACCAGCTGTCTGCTTCTTCCCTAAATAGTTCTTGCATAATTTGGAGGTGTGCTTTGGGTCATTGTCCTGTTGTAGGATGAAATTGGCTCCAATCAAGCGCTGTCCACAGGGTATGGCATGGCGTTGCAAAATGGAGTGATAGCCTTCCTTATTCAAAATCCCTTTTACCTTGTACAAATCTCCCACTTTACCAGCACCAAAGCAACCCCAGACCATTACATTACCTCCACCATGCTTAAAACATGGCGTCAGGCACTCTTCCAGCATCTTTTCAGTTGTTCTGCGTCTCACAAATGTTCTTCTGTGTGATCCAAACACCTCAAACTTCGATTCGTCTGTCCATAACACTTTTTTCCAATCTTCCTCTGTCCAATGTCTGTGTGCTTTTGCCCATATTAATCTTTTCCTTTTATTAGCCAGTCTCAGATATGGCTTTTTCTTTGCCACTCTGCCCTGAAGGCCAGCATCCCGGAGTCGCCTCTTCACTGTAGACGTTGACACTGGCGTTTTGCGGGTACTATTTAATGAAGCTGCCAGTTGATGACCTGTGAGGCGTCTATTTCTCAAACTAGAGACTCTAATGTACTTGTCTTGTTGCTCAGTTGTGCAGCGGGGCCTCCCACTTCTCTTTCTACTCTGGTTAGAGCCTGTTTGTGCTGTCCTCTGAAGGGAGTAGTACACACCATTGTAGGAAATCTTCAGTTTCTTGGCAATTTCTCGCATGGAATAGCCTTCATTTCTAAGAACAAGAACAGACTGTCGAGTTTCACATGAAAGCTCTCTTTTTCTAGCCATTTTGAGAGTTTAATCGAACCCACAATTGTAATGCTCCAGATTCTCAACTAGCTCAAAGGAAGGTCAGTTTAATAGCTCCTCTAAACAGCAAAACTGTTTACAGCGATACTAACATAATTGCACAAGGGTTTTCAAGTGTTTTCTAATCATCCATTAGCCTTCTAACACAGTTAGCAAACACAATGTATCATTAGAACACTGGAGTGCTGGTTGCTGGAAATGGGCCTCTATACACCTATGTAGATATTGCATTAAAAACCAGAGGTTTTCAGCTAGAATAGTCATTTAGCACATTAACAATGTATAGAGTGTATTTCTGATTAATTTAATGTTATCTTCATTGTAAAAAACTGTGCTTTTCTTTCAAAAATAAGGAAATTTCTAAGTGACCCTAAACTTTTGAACGGTAGTGTATAAGAGCAAAAAACGAGAATATACAGGCGCTGCTTGGTTGTAAAATGAACACATCGATTTATTAGGTAAATGAAGTACAGATGCTACGCGTTTCAACGCCGGACTGGCGTCTTCATTAGGCAAGTGAAACATACAGAAAACATGAGTTATATGTATATATACAGAGATATAATTGAGTTGATTGGACCAATTCAGACGGAGCTGCAGGAGAAAAAAAGGCCAAAACAAAGGCAGGTCAAAGTTCAAAGCAACAGGATAAAAGTTTACGTACTTCAAAGTGCAAAAAAACAATACAACAATAAAAATGATTCAAGTTATACATGCAAGATCAATAGATAAACCAGTGTATTATAAGATTTGTATCAAAAAATTGTATCAATTGTTGCGGTAAACTAAAAATCCAATTCATCTCATTTAATAAAGGGGAGATAAAACCATATGACAAGAGTTAAAAGCGATAAAATAAATTAGTGCAACAGATTGGTATAAATATATGAGTATAGACAGTCGGTATATGACCTGGAGTATAAACAAAACGTCATTGCCGGAGTCAAGGCAACCGCAAACAGTACGGTGGCCAGTGGGGAAAAAAAGAAAGAATGGAACGCATGATGACACGCAAACACGAAGAATCGCGTGTAGCTGGGCACAGACGGGAAAGGAACAGTAAGTCGAGATCGATAAAGGGGATGATTAGATATTATAGGACAATTAGTGTACCTGAGTAAATGTACACCATAAGGGACTCAATGGTAAAGATAAAAGTACAATATGAAAGATAACCGGACATACAGACAAAATGTTAGGATAATTGGTAATAGAAAAATATTACAATATTGAACTATTACTAATATATTACTGATAGATGTAAGCCAAATATTATTATTGTTATGATATCATAGAGGGTAAAAAAAATAATGAAAAATGATACTGAAAAAGGATAATAAATTGAAGAAACAATGACAGAATAGAAAAATTAAATGTTAATCCAATGCAGACTCTGTTATGTCATTGAGGCCATTCGGATATAGGGTCCCCAGTTTGTAAATCCAAAAATGTTCCCTCTGTTTTAGTCTAATGAACCTATTAGATAAATCTAAAGGAATACTTTCAATAGGGGTAACAGTAATAACGTCAAAATTGCACTTATGTTCAAGAGCACAATGGCGGGATACACTGTGTTTGGAATAGCCATTTTTTACATTGAATCTATGTTGATTGATTCTATTCCTTAGGGTTTGGGTAGTGCGACCCACATATTGAAGTTTGCATGTACACTGAAGCAGATATATTACGTAGCTATTTCCACAGTTCAAAAAACTCCTAATCTGAAAGCTTTCTTTAGTTTCTAAGGAGGTAAAATTGGATTTTTTTATTTTCAATATTCGAGCAACATAGGCATCTAGACTTACCACAACGAAAAGAGCCATTCGTGATCATAGGCATCTTTTGGGGGTACTGTTTGATATTGTGTAATTTGCTGGGTGCAATCAAATTCCTTAGGGTTTTAGCTCTTCTATAGGTAATTTTGGGCTTAACTGGAAGAAGAGTCTTCATAAATTGATAATTCATAAGGATATGCCAGTGTTTTTGAAGCGTGGAGCTGACCAATCTGCTACCTTTATTAAAAGTGGTAATAAAATTGCATCTAAAATCAATGGACTTTTTGGTGTCATGGGTTACAGGGTTTATGCAATCAAATTGCGTCACTGCTCTTGCCCTGGATTCAGCACCCTTAATCAAACTAGACGGGAAGTTTTTTTCTTTGAACCTCTTTCTCAGAAGGTTGCATTCTTTAGAGAAATCTTTGTCGCTAGAGCGTTTTTTTCGTATCCTTTTGAACTGACCAAAAGGTACGTTTTTGAGCCATGGTGGATAATGTGCACTCTTGAAATTCAGATAACTGTTGGCATCGACTGCTTTGAAATGGGTTTTTGTGGTTAGTAGATGACCATTCTTCTCAATCGTGAGATCAAGAAAATCAATTTTGTTGGCAGAAGAGACATGTGTAAAGGAAATTCCAAAAGTATTGTTATTGAGGTGATTAATGAATGTAGTGATCAGAGATGAGTCTCCTTTGATGATGAATAGAAGATCATCAATGTAGCGTTTATAGAAAATGATGTTGTCTCTATAAGCATGATCTCCATATATATACGACTCTTCAAAGACTCCCAAGTACAGATTGACGTATGATGGAGCAAAACGTGACCCCATCGCACAGCCTTTTAACTGTCTATAAAACTTCCCTTCAAATGTGAACACGTTATGAGTTAGTATAAAATCAATGCAATTTATTAAAAAATCAATCTGATCATTCGGAAAACGTGGATCAGAGATCATAAATGAAGTAATGGCTTGTACGCCAAGGTCATGCGGAATATTTGTATATAAAGATGATACATCTGCTGTTAGGAACCAGAGGTCTGTCAGGTCGTGAGTAGATTGTAAGTTATGTAGCTCTCTAATGAGATGGGTAGAGTCTTTCAAGTATGATGGTAACTTAACAACGTACGGTTGGAGGTGTATGTCAATGAAATGGGATACATTACTGGTGAGAGACCCAATCCCTGAGATGATCGGTCTGCCAGGGGGGTTGGATAAAGATTTGTGAATTTTAGGCAAATGGTATAAAAATGGGATGGTGGGGAAAGGGACAGTTAAAAATAATTTTTATTTTTTGCATAAAATATTGTCAAGGAATGCTTTTTCAATGAGGGAAGACTTTAAGCAGCCTGACAAGTTATTCATCCTCTGGATATTGGCTTGAGAAGTTGTACTGCTAAGTTCTTGCCATAGTACTTTCCAGATTCTAGATATCATATATTGTAAGACATATATTCACCAAAAAGTTCTCATATATTATATGAAATGTTCTAATTTCTTAAGTATACGTTTTATCTATACACCTTTTGAGTTATCATTTCCCCTTGAGGTACACACCATGGAGGAGGAGGTGTATCACCGTCTCTATCTATAACAATTTTACCACAAAAAATTATTCAGATAGTGCAGATAACCAGGTAGCATGTACACTATGAGGGAGATGTATTAAGACTGCACCAATCTTAATTAAAAACAAACTAGAGTAAGATATGAAAAATATATTAAAAGGCATACGCCTCCTAATAAATTAGTTGCGTCTATGACTGTCCGTGCGACACTAAATAAAATCGACGTTGACCGCGAGCTGGTGTAGATTTAAACTTTAATTGACGCCAGCATCAAGTGGCCACGTCGCTTCCGCTAAGCTCCACCAAATTTTTGCAAAAGTGTGGAGAGCAGGGGAAACGACCCACCAGTGGTAATTTTTGCACGTTTTGTATCGTTTGTGAAATTTTACGCCAGAAAATTGGTATAGGAATGTTGTTGACTTGCCCCTATGTATATTATCACCACAGGGATCATACATGTCCATCAAATTCTAAACTGTTTTATTTAACTGCTGAATATGGCACACAAACACAACAAATTCCCATTTGATCCCGTCCTTGGTTATCCAACGGTAAATCTGCACTTCAGACCAGAGCTACACACAAACTTTATGTAGCACGACAGCCGATAAGAATAAATTCAGTCGAATGTTCACGCTCATTCGATTTTCATGCAACACGCAACATGGCAACCAATCAGGCTGTTACTTTCATTTTCTAAAGGAATGCAATGGTTTGATATACTGTATGTTCCTGATTGCATAGAAAAATTCTCATGCAAGTCACACACAAATCTTGTCACAAATACTATGGAAGTTGTCCAATGTAAGTCATGCTGCAGTTTAAGCTGTTTCTCTGTGTAGCTTCAGCATTAATCATGAGGATTAAGAAGAGAACTTCCTGACTTTGTTGTAGGGCTCATTCACACAGCAAAGCCAAATGCACAAAACCTGTACGGCAGTGACCGGTGGCTGTACAGCTCCAAAGTATGGAGTTACACAACTGTTCATGACCCCTTAGGCCCCATGCACATGACCGTAAAACACTGTCTGCGGTTTTACGGACCCATTCAGTTCTATTGGCTGCGGATACCTTTCCATATTGCTACGGATCGGTGTCCGTGCCGTAGAACCGTGCCGGGAATTATGGTGGTAATGCGGCTGTGAAATGGGGCTGTAGAATGTGCTGGAGCTTTGTGTATAACGGGCACAGTGGGACTCGGTCGCCTCCTTCCGCCATAAGCCCAGGGAAAAAACCCGCCTAAAGCTGCCAACTATGCAATCTGGGGCAATGGAGCTTAAATAAGCCTCTCCCCAATCCAGAAATAGGAAATAAACTATTACTACTGTTACAAGTCGCCTGATGGGGCAGAGCATTCCAAATTGTCTTCTTGCATTGCACTAGCTACGTTGAACATACATGCCAGGAAGTAATAACGAGAATATGGTACTGCAGTCTGTATATGAATATTCGGTGGTCGGCTTTTTTTCTTTCTCAATGGCTTTTACCATCATTCATGGAGGACATGTTTAGGACTATCTTTTAGGGGTTTATTGTATACCGTGGACAGTACTTTTTCTCTTTCCCTCATATTTACCCCTACCAGCAATTTTTTAGGACATGCTTGGGACTCTTTATTAAGGGTCTATTTACTGTGTACCGAGGACGGTACCTTTTTTCTTGTAATACGCACCCCTGTTATGACTTTTGGAGAATACACCTAGGATTTCCTTTTAGGGGTCAATTCATTTTGTTTCATACTGCTGTTCTTGGACAGAAAGTGTTGGGTGATAATTTTTTTAGCCCGATATATGAGAGATCTATTACACTTAGTCTGGCTACCATATTTGTGGTATTAGAGTTTAAATAGTCTCCGCCACTACCCCTAAAAGTGTTTATTTTTTGCATGGTAGACCGCAGTTGAATGGCAGCGCACATATTCTCTCTCATATACCCCATCTGAGTGTACATTGAATGTATCAACAATTGTGGTAAATCGAGGTATACCATTGCAGTCCTTTTGCTGGTAGCAGTAGCGACCAGTGGGTTATTGGAGAATATTCCTACATAATATCTTTTGGACAGAATAAGTGGGCCTCAGTATTAGGCCGGAAATCTGATTGGGAAGTATTTTATGTTGTGGTCAAATAGGGGGTGGATGTAGGCCCAAGGGGTAGCCAACATACATCCCAGGGCTTAACCAAGTACTATTTAGTGTGGACGATAGCCCGCCCGCAATGGATCTTGGACCATAATAGGTCAGCAGTGTCAACCCAACACTATATAATGTAGGCCGGACATCGTACCAGCGACACATGAAGTTAAATAGTGGATCTCTCCCCCTGAAAGGGAAAGGTTTTTATTGCTGCTAATCAGTATAGGAATGAGAGTATCTCCCTGATTCTCCCTGCATACTCCCTTACACAGTGTACCTAGCAGCAAGTAAATATTAGCACTGTAGAAGTGGTGCTATCACTGGCAGGAACATGGGTGACACATTCATTACTGCGGTCAAAATTGTAGACATGCCCGCCAAGGCTAGCAATAGAAAATTCTTGGGGGCAGTATCCTCTATGAAAGTTAAGGGGAGTAAAGCGGAGTCCACAACTAAATAGGACAAATTTTGGAAAACCCCACCAGTGAACACTCGCCTAACATGGAGAAATTAACCCCTTCCTGCTGTGGGCACTTTTGACCTTCCTGACAGGGCCTTATTTTTCAAATCTAACATAGCTCACTTTATGTGGTAATAACTTTGGAATGCTTTTAGCTATCCAAGCAATTCTGAGACTGTTTTCTCATGACACATTGGACTTTATGTTAAAGGTAAAATTTGGTACATACATTCAATATTTAACCCCTTAAGGACGCAGCCTAGTTTGGGCCTTAAGGCTCCGAGCCCATTTTTCAAATCTGACATATTTCACTTTATGTGGTAATAACGTCGGAATGCTTAAACCTATCCAAGCGATTCTGAGATTGTTTTCTCGTGACACTTTGGGCTTCATGTTCGTGGTAAAATTTGGTCGATATATTCAGTCTTTATTTGTGAAAAATTGCAAAATTTAGAGAAAATTTACAAAAAATAGCATTTTTTAGAATTTAAATGCATCTGCTTGAAAAACAGACGGTTATACCACCCAAAATAGTTACTAGTTCACATTTCCCATATGTCTACTTTAGATTGGCATCGTTTTTTGAACATTATTTTATTTTTCTTGGACGTTACAAGGTTTAGAACATAAACAGCAATTTCTCATATTCTTAAGAAAATTTCAAAAGCCTTTTTTTGAAGGTGCCAGTTCAGTTCTGAAGTGGATTTGAGGGGCCTATGTATTAGAAACCCCCATAAAACACCCCATTTTAAAAACTAGACCCCTCAAAGTATTCAAAACAGCATATAGAAAGTTTTTTAACCCTTCAGGCATTTCACAGGAATTAAAGCAAAGTGGAAATGAAATTTGCAAATTTCATTTTTTCTGCTGAATTTCAATTTTATTCAATTTTTTTTAAGTAACAGAGAAGGTTTTACCAGAGAAACACTACTAAATATGTATTGTCCAGATTCTGCAGTTTTTAGAAATGTCCCACATGTGGCCCTACTGCGCTCGTGGACTAAAACACAAGCCCTAGAAGCAAAGAAGCACCTAGTGCATTTTGAGGCCTCTTTTTTATTAGAATATATTTTAGGCAGCATGCCAGGTTTGAAGAGGCGTTGAGGTATCAAAACAATGGAAACCCACCAGAAGTGACCCCATTTTGGAAATTACACCCCTCAAGGAATTCATTTATGGTTTTTGTTATCATTTTGACCGCACAGTTTTTTCACAGCACCTATTTGAATTGGGCTGTGAAATGAAAAAAATGATATTTTTTCCAATAAAATGTCATTTTTGATCAAATTTTCTTATTTTCACAGGGAACAACATACCCCATTTTGTTGCCCAATTTGTCCTTAGTGCGGCAATACCCCATTTGTGGTGATAAACTGCCGTTTGGGCCCATGGGAGGGCTCAGAAGGAAAGGAGCGCTATGTGTTTGTTGGAGTCCAGATTTTGCTGGATTGGTTTTCGGGTGCCATGTCGCATTTGCAGAGCCCCAGAGGTATCAAAGCAATGGAAACCCACCCGAAGTGACCCCATTTTGGAAACTACACCCCTCAAGGAATTCATTTATGGTTTTTGTTATCATTTTGACCGCACAGGTTTTTCACAGCACCTATTTGAATTGGGCTGTGAAATGAAAAAAATTATATTTTTTCCAATAAGATGTCATTTTTGATCAAAATTTCTTATTTTCACAGGGAACAACATACCCCATTTTGTTGCCCAATTTGTCCTTAGTGCGGCAATACCCCATTTGTGGTGATAAACTGCCGTTTGGGCCCATGGGAGGGCTCAGACTGAAAGGAGCGCTATGTGTTTGTTGGAGTCCAGATTTTGCTGGATTGGTTTTCGGGTGCCATGTTGCATTTGCAGAGCCCCAGAGGTATCAAAGCAATGGAAACCCACCAGAAGTGACCCCATTTTGGAAACTACACCCCTCAAGGAATTCATTTATGGTTTTTGTAATCATTTTGACCGCACAGTTTTTTCACAGCACCTATTTGAATTGGGCTGTGAAATGAAAAAAATGATATTTTTTCCAATAAGATGTCATTTTTGATCAAAATTTCTTATTTTCACAAGGAACAACATACCCCATTTTGTTGCCCAATTTGTCCTTAGTGCGGCAATACCCCATTTGTGGTGATAAACTGCCCTTTGGGCCCATGGGAGGGCTCAGAAGGAAAGGACCACCATTTGGCCTACTGGAGCTTTTCTGGTGCTAAGTCATGTGTGCAGAAGCCCCTGAGGTACCAGTACAGTTGAAACCCCCGAGAAGTGACCCCATTTTAAAAACTACACCCCTTAAGACATTCATCTAGAGGTGTAGTGAGCATTTTGACCCCACAGGTACTGTGTAAAAGATAATGCGCAGCAGATGGTGCAGTGTGAGATTTGCAATTTTATATATGTATATGCCATTTCAGTGTCCAATATAGTGTGCCCAGCATGCGCCACCGGAGATATACACCCCTTAAATTGTAATGTGGGTTCTCCTGGGTACGACAATACCCTACATGTGGCTGTTATCAGCTGCCTGGGCATACGGCAGGGCTCAGAAGGGAAAGATGAGGGGGGTAAGCTGTGCGGAGTGCATCAGGGTAAATTAAAAATCAAGGGATGTATGATACATTTTAAAACAATCTTTTATACAGAGCCCTGGTTTTTCGGGACACGTGTCACATTGGTATATTGTGTTCTTCCTTATCCCCCTCTTATAGCAGACTCTGCACCTCTTTTGACTCTTTCCCTTTCCACCGGTTTGGGGACCTTCTCCTGGAAAGTGTTGCCCTGGTACGATGCGTGTGGCCTCGCTTCCAGAAGTACTGGGTGCCCCCCCTTCCTGGTCCCTAAAGATTAGATCTTGAAATTCCAGGAAAGTTCCCCTCTGGCCTGCACATCGACGTAGCACATACGCATTGTACAAAGCCATCTGTATGATGTGCCCGGCCAGCTTCTTATACCACACCGCATGGCGCTGTAGGGCTTCAGGACTTGATTTGACAAGTCCATCCCTCCCATGTACCTATTGTAGTCCAGGATGCAGTCTGGTTTGGGGGTGGCCTTTCCTTCATATATCCTAAATCTGTAGGTATACCCTGATGCACTCTCGCACAGCTTATACATCTTCACGCCATACCTTGCCCTCTTACCTGGCAGGTACTGGCGGAATTGAACCCTCCCTTTAAAATGTACCAGGGACTCATCAATAGAAAAACACTTCTCGGGGGTGTATGCTTGGGAAAACCGGGCACTGGAACGGTCTAATAGGGGTCTCCGTTTATACAAACGGTCAAAACTGGGGTCATCTCGGAGTGGGCACGGCTCATTATCAGTATAATGTAAGAAGCGAAGTATTGCCTCATTTATTTATTTTTTTAGGTTCCAGTTCATTTCTGAAGTTGCTTTGAGGGGCCCATATGTTAGAAACCCCTATCAAATACCCCATTTTAGAAACTAGACCCCTCAAAGTATTCACAACAGCATTTAGAAAGTTTATGAACCCTTTAGGTGTTTCACAGAAATTTAGAGCAAAGTAGAGGTGAAATTTACTCTTTTTATACCATTTTTTTTATAACACAAAAGGATTTATCAGAGAAACGCAACTCAATACTTATTGCCCAGATTCTGCAGTTTAGAGAAATATCCCACATGTGGCCCTCGGGCGGTAATGGACTGAAGCACCGGCCTCCGAAGCAAAGGAGCACCTAGCGGATTTTGAGCCCTCTTTTTTATTAGGCACCATGTCCGGTTTGAAGAGGTCTTGTGGTGCCAAAACATTGGAAACCCCCCAAAAGTGACCCCAATTTGGAAACTAGACCCCTTGAGGAATCCATTGTAGTTTTCTTGGGGTGCATGCGGCTTTTTGATCAGTTTTTATTCCATTTTTAGGTGGCGTGGTGACTAATAAACAGCAATTCTACTATTGTTTTTGTATACTTTTTTTTTTACAGCGTTCACCGTGCGCTATAAATGACACATTCACTTTATTCTGCGGGGCGATACGATCACGGCGATACCAGATGTTTATAGTTTTTTTTTATGTCTTATGGCGTTTGCACAATAAAATACGTTTTGTAAACAATCATTCACTTTTTGTGTTACCTTATTCTAAGAGCCAGAACGTTTTTATTTTTCAATCAATAAAGGCGTGCGAGGACTTATTTTTTGCGTAACGAACTGTATTTTCCATCAGTACCATTTTTAGGTACATGCGACTTTTTGATCTCTTTTTATTCAATTTTTTGGGAGGTGAAGTGACCAAACAATTGTGATTGTGGTACGGTTTATTAATATTTTTTTTTACGGCGTTCACCGTGCGGGATAAATAACAAAATAATTTTGTAGCTCAGGCCGTTACGGACGCGGCGATACCAATTATGTATAGTTTATTTGTTTGTTTATATATTTTTATTAATAATAAAGGACTGATAAGGGAAAAAGTGGGACTTTTACTTTTATTACTTTTAAAACTTTTATTTTCTTATTTTTACACATCTTTTTTTAACTTTTTTTTTACTTTATTACTTTGTCCCACTAGGGGACATGAGGGCAGGAGGCCCTGATCGCTATTCTAATACACTGCACTACATGCGTAGTGCAGTGTATTAGAACTGTCAGCTACTCACTGACAGCAAGCATAGTGGGTCCTGACGTTGTCAGGACCCACTAGGCTTCCGTCTATGGCATAGCCGGACGCCATTGTTTGGTGTCCGGTTGCCATAGTCACCATCGCCGGCCGCTATCGCGTAGCAGGCCGGCGATGGCAGCTTAACCCCTAAAAAGCCGCGATCTCTATAGAACGCGGCTTTTAAGGGGTTAATCAGCGGGGACACAGCGATCGGTCCCCGCTGTAGGAGCTGTGACAGCTGCTGAACAAGACAGCAGTGTCACAGCTCCTGTATGTGTCGGGAGGACGGCCGAAACGGCCGTTACTCCCGAGACGTACTATTACGGCATGGAGCGCGAACGATACAGCTGCCATGACGTAATAGTACGTCAAGGAGCGGGAAGGGGTTAATTGGGAAAAACACCAAAATGTAGCGAAAAATTGCAAAAATTTGCATTTTTATCAATTTAAATGTATCTGCTTGTAAGACAAATAGTTATACCACACAAAATAGTTGCTAATTAACATTTGCCATATGTCTACTTTAGATTGGAATCATTTTTTTTAAAATCCTTTTCTTTATATAGGACGTTATTTTTTCCTTTAACACTGAAGGTTTTACCAGAGAACCGCAACTCAATATTTATTGCCCAGATTCTGCAGTTTTTAGAAATATCCCACATATGGCCCCAGTGTGCTAATGAACTGAAACACCGGCCTCAGAAGCAAAAGAGCCCCTAGTGGATTTGGGGGCCTTCTTTTTATTAGATTATATTTTAGTGTATATGTCAGGTTTGAAGAGGTCTTGTGATGCCAAAACAAAGGAAACACCCCCCCAAAAACACCCCCATTTTGGAAATTACACCCACAAGGAATTCATCTAGGGGTGTAAGTGAGCATTTTTTCCGCACAGGTGTTTCATAGATTTTATTAGAATTTGGATGTAAAAATACAAATTTAAATTTTTCCAATAAGATGTGGTTTTAGCTCAAATAAAAGAATAAAGAAGAAAAAGCTCTGCAACATTCATAAAGCAACTTCTCCAGAGTATGTAAATACACCATATGTGGTCATAAACTGCTGTTTGGGCATATGGCAGGGTTTAGAAGGGGGAAGGTGTGCCATTTGGCTTTTGGAGCAGACTTTGCTGGATTGGTTTCTTGGCACCATGTCGCATTTGCAAAGCCCCTAAGGTACCAGTACAGTGGAAACTCCCCAAAAGTGATTCCATTTGGGAAACTTCTCCCCTTGAGGAATTCATCTAGGGGTGTATAATAAACTGCTGTTTTGGCACACTGTAGGGCTCAGAAGGGAAGGAGCGCCATTTGACTTTTGGAGTTCAGATTTTGCTGGATTGGTTTCTGTCGCATTTGCAAAGCCCCTGTGGGACCAAGACAGTGGAAACCCCCCAGAAGTGACCTTTTGGAAACTACACCCCTCAAGGTATTCATCTAGGGGTGTAGTGAGCATGTTAACCCTGCATGTGTTTTCCAGAAATGAGTATAAACTCGATGTTGCAGAGTGAAAATGGTAATTTTACTATAGATATGCCGATATGTGGTGCCCAGCTTGTGCCACCATAACAAGACAGCTCTCTAATTATTATGCTGTGTTTCCCAGTTTTAGAATCACCCTACATGTGGCCCTAATCTTTTGCCTGGACTATCGACATGTCCAAAGAGTGAAAGAGTACCATGCGAAATTAAGGTCTAATTTGGCGACTTACAAAGTATTGGTTAACAATTGAAGGGCTGTGATTTAAAATAATAAAATAAACCCCTGAGAAGTGAACCCATTTTGGAAACTATACCCCTCAATGCATTTATTAAGGGGTTTAGTGAGCATTTTCACCCCACAGTTCTTTTCTATAAATGATTGTGCTAAGGATGGTGCAAAGTACAAATTGCACTTTTTCTCTAGATATGTAATTTCAGTGGCAAATATGTCGTGCCCAGCTTGTGCCACTGCAGACACACACCCCATAAATTGTTCAAAGGGTTCTCCCTGTTTTGGTGATGCCATATAGAGGGAAGTAAACTGCTGTTTGGGCACGCTGTAGGGCTCAGTAGGTAGGCAGCGCCATTTGTATTTTGAAGCGCGGATTTTGCTTGATAGTAGTTTTGAGTAGAGTTTTACTGGTATTTCAGTTTATAATGTGGCGGCATATTTATGCTGGGCAGAGGTGGTATAGTGGGCATAGGTGGGCATAGTGGGCAGAGGGGCATAGGTGGTATAATAATGGGGTAAAATAAAAAACAATAAAATAATTCATAGATGTGTGTTACGCTGTGAAGCAATCCTTTATGCACAGGCCAGTGTCGCACTAATAAATGGTGTCCTTACTTATCCCCCTTTTGTTACACACAAAGTGGTATAATACGGGCGCCCTCACTTACAGTAGATATGTTTGGGCCCCACCCTTTCTGGTTCCCTAATTTTAGGGCCTTGATAAATCGCATCTTGAAACGTTCCCCTCAGGCCTGCACAACTGCTTATTTTTTATTTCCTGACTTATTGGAGCCTTAACTAATTTTATTTTTTCTTAGACGTAGTGGCACGAGAGCTGTTTTTTTACGGGAGGAGCTGTACTTTATTTTGTACCATTTTGGGGTGCATGTGACTTTTTGAGCACTTGTTATCCTTTTTTTGGGAGGCAACGTGACCAAAAAACAGCAATTCTGGCATAGTTTTTTAGTCTTTTTTATACAGCATTCACCATGCGTTATGAATTACATGTTGACTTTATTTTACGGGTCAGTACAATTCAGGCGATACCAAATTTATTGCACTTTTTTATATTTTACATATTTTTTTACAATAAAATTTCTGTTGTAAAAAGAATGTATTTTTTTTTGTCGACATGTAGCCGACACACCACGAGGCCAGTATTAGGTCTCCGGTTGCTATTGTAGTCATTGGCAGTCCAGCGATCGCAAAGCTTATATGTCGGTGGCTAAAATCCTCTCAGAGGCTGCGAACTATATTGAGTGGAGCTAAGGGGTTAATAGGAGACTAGCTACGGTTGGGGCCGTTACAGCAGGGTGTCAGCTGCAACATACAGCTGACACCTGGCAGTAATGGTGCGGGCTCAGCTCCTGACATGGCACTATCACCGCGACATAACTGTACTGCAATTTGCGGGAACACCTTCCCAGCAGCGCCGTATATATATATATATATATATATATATATATATATATATATATATATATATATACAGCTGACATCGGGAAGGGGTTAAATAATGAAACAAGGCATGATTTAATGGACAATACAGAGCCAACTGGCAATATAGATCCTGGAGCAAGTCTAGCGATATTGGAAATAGAGGAGAGGGAAGTATACCCTAGAAACAAGGGCAGGGAAAACGACACTGATATTTACAGAGAAATTTTCAGAGTAACAAATGCAACTCTATTGAGGATTTGGCTACCAAACTTGGAAGTGTTCAAAATGACAGGGAGGTAATCCTTAAAAAAGCAAGGGATAATCATAACCTGTCATATATCAATTTTTTCGGATTACTCAAAAGCTACTCAGCAGAAAAGGCAAGGCTTTATAGAAGTCAAAAAAAGATTGGCACAGGCCAATATTAGCAACGCATTATTATTTCCAGCAAAATTCACCAGCATCATACTAGTTTATTTGCATTGCCAGAACAGCAAGAATAGTGGTGCTAAGGATATCTGATTGTAACATTGCTGGTATTTCATCAAAAGGGTTGGAGGGAAGGAAGGGAGTGGCTTGAAGAGGAAGAGGACTGCTTGCAGGCTTTGCATTGTAGGTCAGGTAGGGGGTTGAGGGGGGTGGGTACAGGGGTGTAGCTGAGGGGGGCAGGCGGGGCATGTGCCCCAGGCGCAACTTAGAGGGGGGAGCCAGCGCCACCTCCTCCTGCACTATAATTGTACCTGCGTCTATAAGACACAGGTATAATTAGAAGCAAAGAATGGCCGGGTACGTTCTGTGCCCAGCCATTCAGCTCTTTTCTACGAGTGAAGCGGTATCGCGCTTCCGTCGATGAAAGGCGCTGACTGACAGGGAAAGTATTGAACCATTTACTTGGTTTTAATCAACAGAGGGATTTCTGTTCTATACTGATAAAAGGAGATTTTATCTGTGTACTAGATGCTCGGATAGATAGAATCAGATCTGTGTCTGGCAGCTCTGTTGACCCACAAAGGTCCACATTGGTCACATTCTGAGGAAACGGGCTTCAAAGGAGGACAAAATATTTAAGTAAAAAAACATTTTCATGTTTCAGCCAGACAAGTCAATGTCTAGAATAGATCTGTCCATGGCGAATGAGGGTGGTATGGATATTACTGGTAGGATGGTCTAAGAACCATCAGGGATATCAGATCATTCTCCTATGGTGTTAGATTTGAAGATAGGTGGGGATGGGGCCCGCAGCACTGGCTTAAGTAGCATTGGTTGTCTATTATAAACAGACATGTAGTAATTAAACAACAAATATTATCCTTTTGAGAAATGAATTTAGATTCAACTTCAATTCATTTTGTCTGGGATGCACTGAAAGCCTTTTGAGAGGGGTATTAATAAAGGAGATCGCATTTCTGCGAAAATCCTTTGGACAGACGAAGAGAGAACTGAAAGCCCTAATAAAAGGTTGGGAGGAGGTTTGGATGATCCAACGGAGACAGTTATAAATAAACTGGCCTTAATTAGAAGTGAATATTAGGATCATCTTTGTTGTAAGGCTCAGCAAAAAACTTTTTTTGCAGGAAATAAGTATTTTTATGAATCAGGTAAGCCTGGAAAACTGCTCTCTGATATTGTTCGCAATCAACAAGTGCAATGAAATATTGTTTCTATCTCTAGAAGTCCAGGAGATATAACACAGCACAAAGAAGGAATTAAGACTGAATTTAGCCGTTTTTTCTCTCAACTATACACTTCTACAATTGAGGTGGATCAGACTAGCAAAGTTACTTAGAAAAAAATTAATTTCCCTCTCTCTACCTGCAACCCAGAGGACATCATTGGAGGAGCCTTTCTCACTGGGTGAAATGAGGTTGGCTCTTAAATCATTCACTGGGAATATGTCTCCCGGCTGAGATGGTTTTCCATTTAAAATCTACAGAAAATATGATGAGGTGATATTACCAATGTTGTTGGAAGTTTTTATTGAATGTAAAAAACAGGCTACCGAGCTCTGTGATGGAAGCTCTTATCACTATAATAGTATAAATAATAAGAACCCTAATGAAGTAAAGTCATATAGGCCAATATCTTTATTAAATACTGATATAAAAATTATTGCAAAAATGCTTTGTAAGAGATTAAAAAATGTAATAGCGACCATAATCCATCCGGATCATTTGGATTTATACCAAATAGATGTACAAGTATAAATCTCCGCCGACTATTTCCCAATATTCAGCTGGACCGGGGTGAAACCCGCTCCATCCCGTCCCTGGACGAAGCAAAGGCGTTTGACATCGTGGAGTGGATTTTACTCTGGAAAGTAATGGATAAACTTGGATTTGGTGGGGATTTTATAAAGTGGGTACAATTGTTATACTGCTTTCCGTGTGCAAAGATGAAGGTGTGTGGAGATGTGACAGACTCGTTGTCATTGATAAGCGATGTAGTTACACTACATGGACCGTACAACACCTTCGAACAGAAAGCAAATAGAAAATATAAAGGAGAACTTCTCTCCAAGGAAATGAATAAACTCGAACTAGGAGGGAGAAGGAAGGAGGGGAGGGGGGTAACGGTTGGTGATGGGGGGAATATCATGTGGTAAATTGATTGAATCTCTGATCAATCAAATAATTTGGGGGAGGAAACGGGTACGTATTAAACAGAAATTTCTCTGTAAAACAGACAAGAATGGGGGAATGTTCCTACTTTATTTTTTTTTTAGATATTTTTTTAGCTGCATAATGAACTTGGTTCTGGTGCTGTATTTATGCACTGAGTTTTGTTCTGGTGCTGTATTTATGTACTGAGGTTTGTTCTGGTGCTGTATATATGTATGAGCTTGGTCTACTAAGGTGGGGCTGTGCGGCAATATATACAAGGGAGGGGGCTGTGTGGCACTATATACAGTGGGAGCTGTATAGCACCTATATACAGGGGGGCTTTATGGCGATATCTACAGGGGGGCTGTATGGCACTATCTATAAGGGGGAGGTGTTATCTAAAAGTAGGGTGTGACACTGTCTATAGGCGGGGCTGTATAGCACTGTTAAATGGGAGACTATTTATAAGGGGGGCTGCGTGTGGCACCTGGGGGGGTGGCAGTCAAGAGTTTGCTATGGGGCCCAGTCTTTTCTAGTTGCGCCCCTAGGCAAAAGGACATTCTTTTGGCCCCCTTTGTGATCTTTTCTGGCGCATACGCCAGGCAGACACTGCAAATGCAGTGTGAATTCAGTCTTACTAGCTTTTTTCTCACTGAATCTTGCAAGCAATGAAATATAGGGTATCTGCCAACCTGAAATTCTCAGTATTTGGCTGCAGATTGATTCTAAACAAGTAGCAGGACAGTCTTGTTTATTTGAGTGCCATACATTGTTTTTTAGAAAAGATAAATGTTATTTTCTACCAAATCCAGGAAACTGAACATAAAATACAAGTTGTTCCTTATAAAGGGTAATGAAGACAATGTTAATTCATAAATCAGATCCTGACGTGTTCCCGGGTTATACAGTATATGTCTATAGCTTAGAATAGTGATATGAACACATTAGAAGCATGTATTGTGGCCTATAAACCAATCATAATTACAATCCCAATAATTGGCACAAACTCATTCAACTTTAAAAAAAATCACAGACGCATCAATTTTTTTACGGACACTGGAAAAAAGACCCTTATTTTTACGGACTGTCCAGGAATTTACGGATGGTTGTTAACCCTGCGTGTTCCCCGTCTGATGCTATGCTCTGAATGAGCTCGGAACGCTCTGTGCTTAATGAACTGTGTCTTATATCTCTCTAGTCAGGCAAAAATGTTTATGGTTGTTTAACCTCTCTCAACCTGAGCTGTAAAATGATATCTACTATTATGTGTAAATAATTATGTAATCACTGAGCTTCAGTGATCCATTCAGACTGCTGTCATCATTCCTACCACTGCTTGGTAGAGTTCTCCACAAATGTACATTTGGGCTTTATCAGTGGAATGCTGTTTTACTAAGGATTACTGTAAATGTTCAGAGCAAACATGGAAATTAAATTCTGTCATGTTAGTTTTCACTTTCACATACAGGTGTGGACAAACTATATGTCATTGTACGAGGGCCTTGCATGCAAGGGGGCCCACTACTCCCTTAGCAAAAGTAGTAGTGTTCCCTTCAGTCTGTGACATCACACTGAAGCATGGGCACTTCAATGAGGGATTTTCTGGAAAATAGGCTCATAGGGACCCTCTGTTGTCAGTATACACCGATGCCTATATATACATTCAGTATATAACCTAAAGCTGAAGTTACGGAAATAACATTTATTACACATAGTCTAGAAATCCATCTAGTCTGGCTTCCAGCAAACTTAGTCTAAATACCATTTTGAAAGTGGAATCTTCTGTTAGTCCGAGACCTCTGGAGCGGTGGGGAGGAGAAAAGAATGTGATGGGCTTAGAGACATAACTTAAAGGGGTTTTCCCATGAGAGACATTTATGACATATCCACAGGATATGTCATAAATGTCAGATACATGCGGGTCCCACCTCTGGGACCCGCACTTATCTCGAGAACAGGGCCCCCTAAACCCCGTTTAGCTGCTCTTTGTTGCGGCTGAATGAGGTGAATTCCGAACCTGAAAAAGGTTATATGCTTCTGAGTTAAGTAAACAGCGTTTCCGTAACTCCTATAGTAGTATATGGCAAGTATATAGCATGGAAGCTATGCTGTTTCCGTAACTACCATTCAGTTCTATGGGCCTTACGGAAACAGCGTAGCTCAGCGAGGTACACTGTTTCCGTAACTCACGACCATATAACCTTTTCCATGGTCGGAATTCACCTCATTCAGCCGCAACACAGAGCTGCTGAACGGGGTTTAGGGGGCCTTGTTCTCGAGATAGGTGCAGGGCCCAGAGGTGGGACCCGCATCTATCTGATATTTATGACATATCCTGTGGATATGTCATCAATGTTTCTCTTGGGGAAAACCCCTTTAAAGCTCCTAAGCTTCAATGCAAAATCTGTAACAGGGTACCCCACATACCATGAGCCAATTGGGACCCCTCAGGCACTAGTTCACAGTTGTGATGCTACTTCTGCACCCCCTATAATTATGCCCCTGGCTAAGTTTGATATTTATAGTTATGCCATCTATGCAACCAGAGTGATCTGTCCTGCAAAAGTGTTGCTCTTTAAAGATAAGATCTTGTACCCATCAAGATAACAATGTACATAGCTGTGCAGGACACCTCCAAGACATGCTTAGTTGACTTTAAGGGCGAACACCTTCAACTGATCAAGTGCAATGGTGCAGTAGAGAACTGCGAGGAGCCGTTCACTATGAGGCTATGGACATTTGCTCCGCTGGATCTATAAAGCTATATATCTACTGTCTATAAGTCTATTTTTAGGACTGCAGACTAATATCCGTAATTATGCTCAGCCTACCACACATCCAAATAACAGTAAAAACTGAAAATACATATATAGTGCTATACTGCATCATACAATATACACAGTTGAGTCACATTATTATGACCACCAGCTAATATCCAGTAACCAACGTGTGCAGCATGTACAGCAGCTAGACGGGCCGGGAGTGACTCAATAAGGTGCTGGTAGGTGGTCTCAGGTATCTGGAGCCATCTTGACTGCAGTGCATCCCACATTTGCTGGACGGTGTGTGTGGGAGGATCCATAGCGCGAACAAGATGATCGAGGTGGTCCCACAGATGCTCAATTGGGTTCAAGTCTGATGAATTAGGGGGTCTTGGTCGTGCTCTTCCAACCACTGTCGGACATTTCTATCCATGTGACATGTCACGTTGTTTTTCTGTAAGAGTCCATCTGCCCTAGGGAAGACAAACAGCATGTATGGGCGGACGGATGTGATCTGCAACGATGGATTCATACCCAAATCAGTTTAGAGTGCCTTCCACATGGGTAAGTGGGCCCAGATAATGCCATGAAAAAAAATTCCTCAGACCATAACGCTGCAGCGTGTGTTCTTCCAGCAATGGTTGCAGGCTGGTTGTTCTCTGATGTTTCCCACCTGACACACCAACGTGCATCCGTTCGCTGAAGCAGAAAACGTGACTCATCGGGGAAGGCAACCCTTTGCCAATCATCGGTAGTCCAGTTCTGATAATGATGTGCAGATTGAAGCCTTTTTTTCCGATGCACTTTTGTTCGCACAGGAGAAGTGATCATCTGTCTGCTTCGGAGCCCCATACGCACTAGGGTTCACTAAGCTGTTGTTTTAGACACACGTCCGGTAGCTCCCTGGTTGATTTACACAGTGAGCTGCTCCCCTGCAGCTTGTCGTAGCCGACGTTCACCTCTCACATCAATTGCACGTGGCGCTCCACAGTTTCCATGTTGGTTATTCCCAATGGTGGCATTTGTCCACTCACAATACACTTTCACCTCAGCAGCATGCGAATAGTTCACATACTGCGTTGTTTGAGAAATACTACCACCCTTGGCCCGAAAGCCAATAGTCATCGATCTTTGCAACTTTTTGCCCCTTTTACCCATGGCAACAACAAGTGATATGTGTTCAGAAAGCCTATCGCACACTTTATATACCCACCAAGCCAGCCCACGTCACATCACTTCCATCATGGGCTGCGCGCTGTCAACGTCGAAAGTAGGAGGTGGTCATAATAATGTGACTCGACTGTGTATAACCCTGGTTCCTAGGAAAGTAGAAAATAACCTCAAGGTCAATAGTAGAAATAACACAATGATATGGGCTGATGATCTTATTAGAAACTACTTCTTTAGGTTAAAGTTCACCTTGATATAGAAAAGAAAACACATTCCTGGGAATGATAAATCAATTATATTTTGGCTTATCCAGAACCATAAACATCTGTGATGCAAGAAAAGCTATTTTCTACCTGTTTATGGCCGCAATTACACACCATAGCCTAGAATTTGTTGAGTTGTATATGTATGATCACCATGGAAGTGAAGTATATGCTATCTGTTCAGATTACCTGAATCATCTTTATTCGTATTGTTGGCAATACAGGCGCAGAAAAAAGAAAGTGAGCTCTTTAAAATACATCCCCGGATTAACAGGTCTTCCACAGAATTAAACAAAGGTAGATAGAAGACTATCTGCATTCTTTTTTTTATAACTTAGGTCAAACAGTGTTGCATCCAAACTTCTTTGAGAAATCTGCACCAATTGAAAATATGCTATACAGTTTCATATGTTGCCCATGACTTCCCATTGTAAAAGGACACTGTTTTTACTGTACATCTGGCCATTATAACCTATCTATAGGCTGTCCGGATGGCATATGCTAAGAAATATGAATTTAACCCCTTAAAGACATCCAGCATACTAGTACGTTGTTGTCGTTAGGTTCTTAACGCAACAAAATGTACTGGTACGTTGTGTTGCTGATGCGGGCTCAGAAGCTGAGCCCGCACCATTGCCAGCTGATGTCAGCTGTATATTACAACTGACACCGTGCTGCATGGCTAGGACTGAAGCTAGCCTCCGATGCGGCCGATTAACTCCTTAGATGCAGCGCTCAAAAGCGAGTGCTGCATCTCTGGTGTTTCCTAGCAGATGGGAACCCTGCAATGCAATCGCGGGGTTCCGGTGACTGCTCTGGCAGACCAGAAGTCTAACAATGGCCTCCTGTCTGCTATGTACGGAAGCCTGCTAAGTCCCGCCCATATACAGGGTCTAAAAGGCTTCCGGACGCAAAAGGAAGCTGGCGCAGTCTCAGAAGCTGTAACGGCATGGAACGGATCTAGCTCCGATCCCTGCCATTAACCACTTAGATGCCGCGATCAAAAGTGATCTTAGTGGATTGTAGCGATTGGCATCGGCACGATGTGATCGCAAGGATGCCGATCGTTACTATGGCAACCAGAGGCCTAGCAATGGCCACGTATGATAGCCTGTTAGGCCCCACCTATTAGGCTTGCTGTCAGTAAATGCCTGACAGCTCTGATGCATTGCACTACGTGGGTTGTGCAATGCGTTACAGTAAAGATCAGAGGTGCAGATCTTCAAGTCCCCTAGTGGGACAAAAAAAAAAAGTTTAAATAAAAGTGTAAAAATAAAATTTTAAGTTAATAGAAACAAACACTGCCTTTTTTTTCTCCTATAATAAGTATTTTATTATAGGAAAAAAATAAAAACGTAAAAAAAAGTACAAATATTTGGTATCGCCGTGTCCGTAACTACCGAAACTATAAAACTATAATATTATTTTTCCCGTACGGTGAACACCGCCAAAAAAATAAAAATAAAAAACAATGCTAGAATTGCTATTTTTTGGTCACCACCCCTCCCAAAACTTGGAATAAAAATTTATCAAAAATATCTCGTGTACCCCAAAATGTTACCAATGAAAACGACAGATTGTCCCGTAACAAATAAGCCACCACACAGCTCCGGTGGAGAAAAAAATAAAAAAGTCCTGGCTCTCAGAATATGAAAACACAAAATGTGCAGATCGTTTCAAAAGCAGATAAGATTGGGCACATTATATCAGTGCAACACTGGCCACATATCTATGAATTATTATTTATCTATCGCTTTATTATACCTCTTATTATGCCCTGATGTACTCCGCACAGCTTACATATGCCCCCACATTATAAACTGAAATGTCAGTAAAACCCCAAACAAAACTACTACCAAGCAAAATCTGTGCTCCAAAAGCCAAATGGCGCTCCCTCCCTTCCGAACACCACTGCGTGCCCAAACAGCAATTTATGTCCATATCTATGGCATCGCCATTCCCAGGAGAACCCGCTTAACATTTTATGAGTTATTTGTCTTCGGTGGCACAAACTGGGCACAACATATTGTGCACTAAAATGGCATATCAGTGGAAAATTGCAATTTTCACTTTGCACATTCCGCTGCGCATTAATTTCTAATAAAAAAAACATGTGGGGTCAAAATGCTCACTATATCCCCTAAAATGCCTTAAGGGGTGTAATTTTCAAAATAGTGGTTTTGAGGGGTTTGTTTTACTATTTGACCTCAGAGCCCTGCAATTGTGGGCCAATGCTGTGAAAATCACCAAAATAGGCCTCACATGCGCATGTTGCTCTTCACTTCTGAGCACTGTCATATGTCCAGGCAAATGATAACTGCATTGAAGGGTGTAGTTTCTAAAATGGGGTCACTTCTTGGGGGCTTCCACTGTACTTTGGTACCTCAGGGTTTGCAAATGCAACATGGCGCCCAAAAAAACAGCCCAAAAAATCCAGCAAAATCTGCGT